>NC_090020.1:17909731-18586814 GCF_036417845.1 Apteryx mantelli
TCCTCGTGTCTGGGTCTCACTGATTTCAGCTGGAGGGAGAATGCTCAGATCACACAGGCAATGGATGAGTTTTGATGCTGTGATCCCTTTGTCAACACCTTTAGCAAAGGACCTCCCTTTGCAGGATAGGAACCATCTCAAGAACTGAGATCTGAGCAGATGGGCTGTTCCATCTGTGGTAGCTGGTGGGTCTCCACCGAAAAAGGCCTGACTAGACTCAGCATATAGTTCATTAGGGAAAGGGACCGGAATCTATGCTGATAGGGTGCTTCTCTACATGCCACACTGATATGAGAGCTATACTAGTCTCACTCTAAAAAAGTAACAAACAAAATCCAAGCCAAAGCCATACAGATAGTCTAAATACCTTAGGCAACATGTTACAGGCTTTGGTATCCTTTTCTGTGAGAAGAATATTGTGAAGGCAAGAATAAAAGTTAATGCTTACTAATGTACACATGGTGCAGAGTATTCAGGTATGCAGTTACTTTTGAAGTGAATGGTAAGCTGGTGACTAAATAGCTTCTGTGCCTTACCAGTTAAATCCTATTTTCAAAAAGACTAGACAGTGTGGGGAGAGAGGGTGACATTTCCCAAGATATCTTAAGGCCAGAAGTTAGGCCAGGTTTTCAAATGTCTTTGAGCATCTTGTTCAAATCTTTGAAGATGAAGCAGCTAAATGCCTTGCAGAATCTGAGTTCAGTCGTATTAGAAAATGGGACATTGAACTGAAATTAGTTTTAAGTACTTTTGAAGAGTTGTCCCAATGTTCACTTGCTTTCTCTTGGTTGTATCTGAGTGAATTCACCTGTTGCAAAATAAAGCAAGGGGCTTGGTTCTATAAATGATTCCCTCAAAAACTCTGTCACTACTGACAATTAAACTAAATTATTTGAAAAAGAAGACAGTCTCTGGTTTTCATGAAGTGAGTCTGCCAATGATGCAAACAAGTCACTCAAGCCAAAAAAAATTGCAAGTTTCATCACTGTCTATCATTTGCATGTGTTTGGGACAGTCTGAACTGGTAACTCCGCTCTGGAAAGGGGACACATATAGAGTTGAGCATAAAGTAAATGCTTGATCCCTTTTGTTTTGCACATGCTCAAAAGCACATGTATATATTTCACTAAAGAGAGATGGCTACCTCTCAAAGTTGTACTTAGCTGAAGCATTAAAGTAGGGCAGGAGAGAATGGTTTCTTCTAATCATACAGGAAGTCATTTATTGTTTCACTGTGATACCTTGAGAAGATTTAACCTTTGACAGTTTTCCAGTTCCTAAAATGGGAATGAGAACATTTAACAGTCTCAGTGAAGTATTGCAATGGTAGCTAGTTAAAAGCTGCAAAACATTAAACATTGTGAATTAGTTGGATGAATTAATGAAACAAACAGTTAAATCAATTACATGAGTAAATAACATGGAAAGAGGAATCCCTGAGGCATTTCATTCACCACAACAACTACATTTGGCTGCTTTCCCTCCATCTACTGTTTGTCTTCGTAAATTGTGAGATTCTTGTGAGAGGCCCTGTGTCTGTTCTCAGCAGTACCACAAGAAAATGCCACCAAATTGAAATAATGCTGTAAAATATATCAGTCAAGGGAATCAAAAGTGTGAAAACCTTATTGTTTGAACATCTTCATAAGTATCTGAGTGTGTTCATGCTCCCAGGGCCTTTGTGAGATAAGAAAGTGCTGTTATGTCCATCCCACCTGAAGACAGAGAGTGGTGAAATGTCAGCAACTGTGTCAGAGTGAGGAAATCCCAGAAATCCCAAACCTCGGTGGCGTACCTCAGA
Organism: Apteryx mantelli; assembly: GCF_036417845.1. Taxonomy (NCBI): domain Eukaryota; kingdom Metazoa; phylum Chordata; class Aves; order Apterygiformes; family Apterygidae; genus Apteryx; species Apteryx mantelli. The sequence goes on from NC_090020.1 coordinate 17,911,533, forward strand.
CCTTTTGCATAGTCAGGCTATCCACAGGAGGTCAGCAGATATGACACAAGACCTACAGTGGGGCACTTCTGAACTGATAGGATACCTTGAGGCACCCCAAGTAGCACTACATGGCAATGTTTAACACTTTATGCATGTGTTTAGCACTCCATGTCTATGTTTAGGCACCTTAAACCTGTTCTACAACCCATCCTGAAAAGGGTGGCAGAAAAAGTGACCTTTTGGAGAATTATGAGTGCCAGGGGATGTAGCAGCAATCATCTTCATTTTCACTTGGTTAGCTGCTGATGTAGGCTCCCAAAGCTCATAGAATATGTGAGGTCTCATTTTATTTTGGAAGGAGCAGAATTCCAAAGCAACTGCCAAAGACACCAGGTTCCTGCATTTTAGATTGAAAATAAATAAATTTATTAACTTGCCGAGCATCAGTTAGCCTTCTGTTCTCTGTCCTTTACTCTGTCATGTTTCACCACCTCCTGCTATTTTCTTGTGGTACTTGTTGTTATCACCATTACTTATTATTCCTGAAGTTCTATCAGTGTGCTCCAGGCCAGATGGATATGCAAGAGGGCAAGTGCATTTCCTTACCGACCCAGGGAATCACTGCTGTCTCACTTTCCTTGTGAGTTTCTCAAAGACTTCATAACAGTGTTTCCAGAACAACTGCAGTTCAGATAAAAGGTTCACAAGGCTTTGAGTGATGTTCTGACATACTGACACAAGTTATCTTTTCCACTGTGCTGCTTTGAACAGGGCATTGCTGTTCGCGGCATGGTCGCACTGTCCATCCCTTCTTGAGCTAGCAGTGGTTTAAGCGCTGAAACTCTCAAGGTCACACTGGAAGATCAGCAGGTGGGTTTAGATATGCTCTTCTATCCAGCTAATTTATCCTGAAAGAAGGCAACTGAACTCAGTTAAATTTCACCTATTGCCAGGAAGCTACTTTATAGGCGTACCCCTGCAGGAGGCAAAATCAGCCTCAGGTGTCACTCAGCCACATCCACTTGCAGTCATGTGAAGGAAAGTAGGGCAGGCCTTGGGCAACAGAAGAACCCACTTCCCTTGGATTAACTCTGTGCAACTCCATGACTCTCAAGCCTAATTAAAACAATATCTCATTCCACTGGCTGGGACCATGCTCACAATAAACACCCAGTGTTCACTGCTTTTATTTATTTAAATGACTCGTGTTCATTATTTTCTTCCAGTCAGACCACTCAGCTTCTTCTTTTCCAATAACCTGAACAGTGCCAGGAAGCAGGAAAGGGTACCGTCTTGTGATCCTGTACTGTTAAATTTAACATGTAAATTTAGCATGACAACTAGCATACTTCCAGACAATTTGCAAGTAAGATTTTGGCCTTAGCATGATAAAGAGACTATTCCAGATAGTTTAGGTGCAGGCACCCTGTTTTCTTGGTGAAGGAAGTTTGGCCATGAGGGGTTGGCCAGGCCATGCAGTCTAGGCTAAGGCTCAGGAAACAGGCTCTTATTTCATTTAATTTTACATAGTCAAGTTTCTTTTTTTTTTTCCTTTTATATTTCTTTCTAGCTTTGTCAGGATAGGCTAAAACATTTAGCAGTCTAGTCAAAGGGAGGAACACAAAATTCTGACTCAGGTAATGTATATATTACTGATTATAATGGAGGTAGGACTATTTATGGTCCAAAGCTTTACTGCTCCTGAAGTTGCTCATGTAAAGATTTGGAAATCAATTATAAACCCACAGATATTTGTACATGTGGATACAGTAAAAATTGATATTATGGGCCTTCTGCATTGGACTTCTGTTTCCAGAAGGCACTTCTTGCTATATGGCTTTTGTGAGCTCTGCACAAAAGCAGTCCCAAGGCCTCCAACTATGCATTGATGTGCTGTCAATGTTTCAGCAAGGTGCTACCGCAAATAATCCTTGTCTGTATTGTTAATATCTTTTTTTCTTCCAGTTAGGCTTTTCATGTCTCATAAATTAGCAGAAGGAACCGTGTGTGGTAAGCAAGATTATGTACAAGTCCTGGAAATGTGTGCTATTTCTGAGGAATTAGCCTGTGTTATTTAAAACAGAGATAAAGATGAGTCCCAGAAAAGTGTGGTCTGCCCTCTCAAGGGGATATTATACTTCTAAATAGCTGGGAGGAGTGGTGTCTTCTCCAAAAGCAGAGTAATTACTTTCCAGAAATAGTTTTGAGAGCCCTGGGGACGTTGTCTCTAATAGGAATGATTTAGTATCATTCCTATAGTATCATAGTATCATTTAGAAGGAAATGATATATATATATATGTATATATAATGTATCATATATGCACAAACATATATCCTATACATGCATACACACAAGCACACATATACCTACATACATATACATATATATGTCATATGTGTGTGTTTAGGTATATGTATGTATATATATCTACCCTTTGTGGGGAAATAGGTTCAATCTTCCTTTTGGCATGTGTCAGAATCCAATACCCTCTGGCCAGCTTCTTTTAGATACTCTACATGTGGTTTAATGTTTAATATCAAATTTACTTATTACTTTGAAGTAATTTGACATTACATGGGATTTTGATTCAGCAGCATGATACAGCAATATACTGAAATCACAATAGAAGTATAAGTTACATTTAGCAGAATATAGTAATTGTCATACGCAATTGAGTCACAACACAAATGTGATTCCCATCACCAGTCTCTAACATGCTTACCATCATGATGCTGGGTGTCCCCAGTCACAGGAAAAGGAATACATGGGTTGAAACCAGCTCAGACCCGTTGCTGTCTTTGAAGCTCTTCTATTAGTAACTCAGATTTTATACTCTATGTTGGGCTGAGCCACGTATACCCCCACACCCCCAGCCCCTGCCGGTCTGGCTAACTCAGGGAGACAGTCACACACTTTTGATTAACTCAAGGAGAAACATTTTTACAGTCAGCTGATCCACTCAACTGACATAGTCCTTTCTCTAAAGCAAAGGCCACCCTCCAGTCCTCTTTGTGTTGAGATAAATTCAGCTTGCTTTGCAGCAGCTGTAGTCAGTCACTCTTTACATTCTTCCCTGAGCTTCAGGGTCATATCTCCCTTGCCCATCTCCCATGAGCCTTCTGCCATTGTAGGGGTTTATTGATCAGTCACAGTGCGGACAAAGAATTCCAGCTAACAGCTATGAGAGACTTCAGGAAACCCCTGTGGTTCATGACTGGATCCATCCAAAGCTCCCTCTTTAAGTGTAGCTGTGATTCAGGGCATATCCAGTCACTAGTGGTATCTCCCAGGAGTGGATCCTGGGGCCAACACTGTTTAACATCTTCATTAATGACTTGGATGATGGGACCAAATGCACCCTCAGCAAACTTTCAAATGATACAAACCTGAGAGGAGCAGCTGATAAACCAGATGGTTGTGCTGCCATTCAGAGGGACCTCAACAGGCTGGAGAAATGGGCAGAGAGGAACTTCATGAAGTTCAACAAAGGGAATTGCCAGATCCTGCCCCTTGGGAGGAATTACGCCATGCACCAGTACATGGCTGGGGGCCAACCAGCTGGAGAGCAGCTTTGCAGAGAAAGACCTGGGAGTCTGGTGGACAACAAGTCCGCAACAACATAAGCCAGCAGTGCACCTCTGTGGCAAGAGGGCCAACGGCATCCTGGGCTGCATTAAACAGAGAATTGCCAGCAGGTCAAGGAGGGTGATCCTGGCCCTCTGCTCAGCCCTGGTGAGGCCACATCTGGAGTGCTGGGTCTAGTGCTGGGCTCCCCAGTACAAGAAAGGCATGGACATACTGGAGCTAGTCCAGTGAAGAGACACAAAACAATTAAGGGACCAGAGCATCTTTCTTATGAGGAGAGGTTAAGAGAGCTGTGATTGTTCAGCCTGGAGAAGATAAGACTGAGGGGGGATTTTATCAAGGTTTGTAAATATCTGAAGGGCAGGTATAAAGAGGATGGGGCCAGATTCTTTTCAGTGGTGCCAAGTGACAGGACAAGAGGCAACAGGCACGAACTGAAACACAGGAAATTCCACTTGAACATGAAAAAACACTTTTTTACTGTGAGTACTGAGCACTGGAACAGGTTGCCCAGAAAGACTGTGCAATCTCCATCCTTGGAGATGTTCAGAACCCACCTGGAAATAGTCCTGGGCAACCTGCTGTAGTTTACCCTGCTGGAGCAGGGCGGTTGGACCAGAGGATCTCCAGAGGTCCCTGCCAACCCCAGCTATTCTGTTATTCTGTGAGATGTTCAGTGCTTACAGCACATCACCAACATGCTAGGCAGCTAGAGTAATAACTGCACTGAAGTAAAAGCTTTTGTACCTCCTAGGAATATCTAAGCATAAAATCTCTCATGATTCTGGACCCAAACTCTGTGTGTCAGCACATGCTAAATACTATGCTACACTTTATTAGCTCAGCTGTACTACTTATGCCAAAATCAGATTTTGCCCAGTTGGGAGTGTGCACCTTTTGTTGTGATAGCATTCTCAGGCTTCCACCTCTGACAGCTATTTGGAAGAGCATTTGCCAGCTTGTCTAACAGCAAAGGTCTCCAAGCAGAGCTGAAAAAAATGCCACAGAAAGCAGGCCATACAGGAAAGTCTCTTCCCCCCACACACCTTTTTTTTTTCAGCAAATGCTACTGTTTCATGTCCGATTCATGGTGGGCTTTCAAGAGAGAAGATCTCATCTTGATCCAGTTTCCTGTGGGCAGTTCTCTTTACCAAAAGAAAAAAAAAAGGGGGAGGGGGCACCAGAACAGAATTAGCCTGGTGAGACAGACTCTGCCACATAAGAAAGACTCGTCTTCCATATTTTTCTATCCTCAGCCAGAATAATTTGAGATTTTAAGGCAGGAAGAGACTCCCACAACCTGAGACATGCCTGAGTGGTCAGAGCCAGCAGATCCACAGCACAGTTCAGACCTGGGTACATGCTGGTGCAGTCTGTCTTCTCCAAACCCTCTGCCCTGCTTGCAGGCTTGCCCTGCTCACCCTGCTTCCTCTTCAAACAGATGTTCCCCATGATACTCTCTGCATAAACAATCAGCTGCTCCTTCTCCTTCAGACAAAAGTCTCTGGGCTAGACGCGGTTTGGCCCACAAACGTCCTGTTGGACTCACTGCTGTAATCTGCATACTTGTATAAAACAGAGCAGTGAACTTTACATGATCTTTTCTGCAGACAGCCCACAATTTCTGCCCTGAGTCACAGCAGGTCTTTTAGGAAGACTTACAGACTGTCTTTGAAGGTCTCGATTAATCTGAGAATCTCCCCTGTCTTGGCGTTTTGTTCCAATGTAGAATTAACTACTCCAGCTGGGGACGGGGAGAGGACTCTATTTTTCTCTGAGTTTCTCTTGCCTCAGACTTCCCTGTATCACTTACATCAGTTTGACTGAAGCCAAAGAAAGAATTACTGTGAACTGGTCACAGCACTTTTTGCTTCAGAAAGTGACTGCCTACAACTTCTACAAAAAAAAAACAGCATAACCCCCCCCAAACACACACACTCCAACAGATTGCACCAGCTCAATGCTGAAGAGGCAACTGCTCCTGTAAAGTGGGAAGGGACTGCTCATTGACAACAAATATGTATGTCCCACTCTTTCTTCTGGAGTGTGTGGGTTTCCTCCCTCAGGTTTAGGGTGGATAAAGCACAGTGGAACAAGCATACCATCCTTTCTAAACAGCAATGTGCTTTCTGGAGAGAAAACCATTGTCAGGCTTAAAGATGCTAATACCAAAACTCAGAACAAATCTACCAGGGACTTTTGTACTAATTACCTGTACTTGAGGAGGAATCAAAAGTTGAAACCAACACTGCCTTCCCTTCAAGAGCTCAGCAGCCAAGCACAGCTGTGCCAAAGGTACAGTTTAGCTGGCAACACCTCTCATCATCTGTGCTAACTTCTACAGGCACACCAAATTTAGTCAAGCCTCACTAAGTATGAGCTTTCCTTCTGCTATGCCATAACCTCAGGGGTAAGTTTTCAGAGCTGTGCACAAGGACTGAGGCCCATGACATTAAAGGGGGTGTAGCTAAATCCATATGTGCAGCACAGCTGGAGTCTCCCTTGACATTTCTTTAGAATGCAGTCTTTTAATTGCAAACAGGAAATATGTAGCCTTGTTACAGTCAGCAGCTGAAGCTACTTTCTGAGTGTAATACAAGGATTAATCTCACTGCAAAAGATACATGCGTTACACAGCATCTTCAGAAAGAAGCAGCTCAGCTTATTAAAAAATGACACAACTTATGTCAAAACTGCATATGAAGTGAATTTTTAATGCTGCTTTTGATGATATGCTGAGCTTATACTCTCTTATTTCTAAGGATTCATCTATTTCTTAAATCACTTTGAATTCACGGATCAGGAGCTTGACTCTGGACAATGATCCTTATGGCCTTGGCTGCAAGACAGTGAAGATATGCTTTGAGTCTGGGTCATTAGGAGTTCTGGACAAACGGTTCAGAGTGAAGATATACTGGAATGTAAGAAATTGAACTGAATCTAAAATTCAGACTTGTGGGATTTCTCTGGTTACCTGGAGTTCTTCAGTGTATGATTTATGATGATTTTAAGGGCACAATGCAGAGATTTTTCCAGTTGAGGTGGCAGTTTCAAAAGCTGTGGATGCACATGATATTAATCTTTGCTGTCTTTAAAAAACTACTATTACTAGGCAAGTAGTAGAGGCAAGCAGAAGGGTGACCTGCAGAGACAGAAGCCCCGAGGTGTGTCCTATCCACTAATCTTGAAAGATTTTTTCCTAACATATACAAGGGCTTTGATCTCACTTCTGTATTATCTGGGAGAATAAAGCTGTTCATTGCTGCTGCCATCATCCTGACATGGCTTCAAGTGCACAGCAGGACGTGGAGGTGAGTTTTGGTATTCTGGGGTATTCCTTACACACTTGGCACCGACTGCTGCTTGGTGCTGTGGTGGCAGCACAGAAGAGAAAAGAAGAAAAACAGAATCTGACCAGGGCGTAGATGAAGAAGTTCTTGAGACTCTGTTCTCTTAACATCCACAGAAATATCACACTATTTTCTTTAATTACATAATGACACTACATTAGTAAGCACAGGTTATCTTTCTGCCTCCTGCTGTCACAGTATAAAGGATGAAGGCCTGGTTAGCAGCATGAATGTTTTCAGTGGTTTCATCTCTGATGTGAGCAGTTCTACCCTCTGCCTCCATCTTCCAGGGACCAAAGACAACGAGCTACTGTTGATCTTCAGAGGCTGCTGGGAGAAGCACCCCTGAACGCCAGGTTCAGTGTTAAGCAGTGTCCCATCAGAGGCTGGGAGAAGTTCTCTCAGGGTGTCTTCTTTACAGCAGGCACAGCTGCACCCTGCAGGGCTGGCAAGCACACTTGGGAGCAATGCTTAGGAATGTTTTGCCACCTTGTGGCAGTTTACAGGTAAAACAGCTCTGTGTGATGGGGAACTCTCAAACCCCCGGAAAGACAAGGTGTCAAATGAACCGCTTTCAGGTGTGGCTAACTTAGATGGTGACATACTTGACACAGGCAGGGAATGTGGCATCCAGGTGCTTCCTTACAGGTGATCACTTAGATCCCTGCTCTCAGTCCTGGCAGGTCTCCAGGGTTTAGTTTCTTCTCCATGCCTCTTCAGGCTCTGGCCTGTTTGCGCGTGGTCTCCTTTGTGGTGCAGTGACAGCTGCTAAGAGTCTGCAGCACCCCAGAGCTAGCAACGTCAGGTCACCAATGGCTATGCTGATGTTTGTGTGCATTTTGACGCTTCAGGAGCGGCTTTTGGCACTGGAGTGGGGAGAGCAGAAACACATTTCATCTAGTTGGCTATCATGGAGCACCTTCTGACAAAATGAAGGTGAAGCCAGCAACTGACCCATCCATGGCACCTCGTGATGCCCGGCAACTCTCTGAGGCCTCCTCTCCTCTCTCCTCTCGCCTCTCCGTGCGCCTGGAGCTGCTGGTGGTGTGCGTGCTGGGCGCCGTGGTGCTCTACGCCTCCCAGTGCAACCGGGAGCTGCTCTACCGGCTGCTGCTGCGGCTGTTGCCCGAGCAGAGCTACGCGCGCCTGGCGGACTTGCTGTCGGAGAGCCTGGCCTTGCGCAGCAAGGGGCTGCTGCCCTTCTGACGGGCGCCCGGCAGCCCCGCGTCTCCGTAGCACTGGGGCTGCTGGGGCCTGCAGGGCAAACGCTGAATAAAAGGTGCTGGGTGCCCAGCTGGGTGCGCTCGAGTGTGCTTTGTGCGTGCCGCGAGAGAGGGTCTTGGCGTGCCGGGCGCCTGCGCTGGGGGTGGCAGGTGGCGGGCAGGGGTCGCGTGGGGAGTGCCGTGCAGGGGCGGGATGCGCCTGAGCGAGTGGGGCAAGAGCGTGCCGCCTGCTGGGCTGCCCCCAGGCTGGGGAGCAGGGCTGCGCCTGGAGCGCTGGCGCCGAGCTCCCCGCTGGCAGCGGGCGAGCGCACGGAGGCGACGGCTGGGGAGGACGTGGGGCTGGGGCAGGCCAGCAAGAGAGCCCCGGGAAGAGTGGCCCAGGCCCGAGGGGTCCAGCGCCCGGGGCTGCACACGCAATCATGGAATGCCAGAATGCCAGAATGCCAGAAGGGCTGAGGTTGGAAGGCACCTCTGGAGGTCTTCTAGTCCAGCCCCCTGCTGCAGCAGGGTCACCTCGAGCCCGTTCCCAGGGCTTGTGTCCAGATGGCTTTGGAATATCTCCAAGCAAGGAGACTGCACAACCTCTGTGCGTAACCTGTTCCAGTTCTCTGTTACCCTCAGAGGAAAGAAGGTTTTTTCTCATGTTCACACGGAACTTCTTGTGCTTCCGTTGGTGCCCCTTGCCTCTCATCCTATTGCTGGGCACCACGGGCAAGAGTCTGGCTCCGTCCTCTCCACACCTTCCCTTCAGATACTTCTACGCATTGAAAAGATCCCCCCTCAGCCTTCTCTTCTCCAGGCTGAACGGTCCCAGCTCTCTCAGCCTTTCCTCATAGGAGAGATGCTGCAATCCCTTCATGCCCTTAGCAGCCCCTCCGCTGGACTCGCTCCGGTAGCTCCATGTCTCTCTTGCATTGGAGAGCCTGGAACTGGACACAGAACTGCAGGTGTGGCCTCGCCAGGGCTGAGTAGAGGGGGAGGATTCCTTCCCTGCACCTGCCGGCAATGCTCTTCCCAAGGCAACCGGGGATACCAGTGGCCGCCTTGGCCACAAGGGCACATTGGTGGCTCACGGCCAACAAGCTGTGCACCAGGACCCCCAGGTGCCTCTCTGCAGAGCTGCTCGCCAGCAGCCCAGCCCCCAGCCTGCACTCGTGCATGGGGTTATTCCTCCCTAGGTGAAGGACTTGGCACTTCCCTTGGTTGAACTCCATGAGGTTCCTCTCCGCGCAGCTCTCCAGCGTGTCGAGGTTCCTCTGAAGGGCAGCACAGCCCTCTGGTGTAGCCGCCACTCCTCCCAGTTTCATAGCCTCAGCAAACTTGCTGAAGGTGCACTCTGTCCCTCCATCTAGATCATTGATGAAGCACTGGAAAAACACTGGACCCACTATTGACCCCCGGGGGACACCGCTAGCTACAGGCCTCCGACTAGACCTTGCACCACTGAGCACAACCCGCTGAGCTCTGCCTTTCAGCCACTTCTCAGTCCACCTCACCGTCTGCTCGTCTGTGCCGCACTTCCTCAGCTTGCCTGTGAGGACACTATGGGAGAGAGTGTGAAAAGCCTTGCGGAAGTCAAGGGAGACAACATGCGGTGCTTTGCCCTCACCTAGCCAGCTAGTCCTCCCATCCTAGAAGACTCTCAGCTTCGTTAAGCATGCTTTCCCCCTTGGTGAAGCCATGCTGACTACTCCTGAGCACCTTCTTCTCCTTCACATGCTTCGAGATGGCACCCAGGATGAGCTGTTGCATCAGTTTTCCAGGGCTCGAGGTGAGGCTGAGCGGCCTGCAGTTGCCCGGCTCCTCCTTCTGGCCCTTTTGGAAGACTGGAGTGACAGCGGCCTTCCTCCCGTCCTCAGGCACCTCCCCTCTTCTCCACGTCCTTGCCAAGATGACGGAGAGTGGCCTAGCAATGACGCCCAGCAGCTCCCTCAGCACTCACGGGTGCAACCCATGGGGGCCCACGCACTAGTGTATGTGCAGTTTGCCAAAACGACCTCTAACCCAAATCTCCCCGAACAAGGCAAAGACTCCCTTTCTCCACACTTTCTCCTTTCACCAGAGCCGCACGGGTGGCAGGCACTCGTGAACAACAAGACGACGGAGGTCTGCTCTCCTTGCAGTTTTCGAACTGCCTGTTAGCACCTGCTAAGACCACAGCTCTTTGGACCGAAGGCAATGCTTGCCCAGCGGCCAAAATGACCAGCTGGGATGGTATAGACCAAACTTTCCAAGCTGGGAGGTACAAACATGTCTGCTCACGCAAGCCGCATTTGAAGCGGCTCCAGCAGCAGCTGGACTGCCGAGGCTCTCGGGCTTTCCGGTGCCATTCAGGGCACACCCGCATGGCGCCTGAGGAGGAAGGATGAGCACTCTCAGAATCACCGAATCACACAATGGTTGAGGTCGGAAGTGGCCTCTGGAGATGATCTAGTCCAAGCGCCCTGCTCAGACAGGGTCACCTCAAGCACCTTGCCCAGGGCCCTAGCCAAATGGCATTTGACTCTCTCCAAGCAGGGAGACTCCACAGCCTCTCCGGGCAACCTCTTCCAGCGCTCTGTTTCCCTAGGAGTAAAGAAGTTTTTCCTTTGGTCCAGACAGACCTTCCTGTGCTTCTGCTGGTGCCTGTTGCCCCTCATCCTGCCACTGGGCACCACTGCTCCTTGGCAGAGACCCTTGTGGAGCTTGCAGCAGGGCATCCTTGAATATCAAGCAGCTTTCCTGGGCCCCTCTTCCTGCTCGGGCCCTAGCACCTGGGATTCTTCCCAGAAGGACCCTGAAGAGGCCCAGGTTTGCTCTCCGGAAGTCCAGCCTTGTGAGCCTGCTTTTTGCCCCGCTCCCTCCTCGCAGCATCCCCAAATCCACCATCGCATGGTCGCTGCAGCCAAGCTTGCCCCTGCCTTCACAGCTCCAGCCCGCCTCGCCTTCTTTGGCAGTACAAGGGCCAGCAGAGCACCTCTCCTCGCTGGCTCCTCTAGCACCTGCCTCAGGAAGTGGTCATCGAAGCTCTGCAGGAAGCTCCTGCATTGCCTGCGCTTGGCTGTCTTGTGCCTGCTTGCTCTGCTCAGCCTTGCTTTGTCGAGCTGAGGAAGGCTAGGCAACTCAAATGTACGCACGCAGCAGCAAGCGAAGGCCGTCGTGGGAAGAGCTCCTTGATTTTGCAGAGGGGAGGCCTGAGGCAAAGGCTCGAGGGGACCTCTCTTATCTGAAACCAGAAACCCCAATACTTCCCGGGCAAGGCAGACATAGGCGTATCCCCACAGGGCTCTCTTTCGGCAAGTTCAATCATCTAGAGGGTCAAGGGAAAATAAAGAAGTGGAAACAATCATATTTTCATATTTCATCGATAGATTCCAAAGAAAACACTGCTCTGTTATTCAAATAATATCTTCCTGTGGATAGCATCAAGTTTTACTGTAAAAGAAGTTAGGAATACCAAACGAAGAAACGCCTCGTTTGTTGTGAGATCTGAACTTTCTTCGTACTCTTTGTCGGCGCTTCCATATTGGCCAAGATGGGGAGCCACATAATACGAACGTGGCCGATAACACGCACTTTGCAGCGCAGTGGTGGCCCACAATCTTCACACTGGTAGCCCTACGTGCCATCGCTGCCCTGGGTAACTTGCCAGGTGAAAAGAAGAGCTCTTTGCCTCCGTGGCAGCGGAGGAAGGGGCCGCGCAGGGCTTTGCCCGGGTGCCTGCAGCCGGGGGTTGTCGCCCTCCCTGCCTGGGCGGGGGGCTGGGGCAGCAGCAGCGCGCGGGGGCCTGCGCGGGTCACAGGCCGCCCCGGGCCAGCGCACACACGGGCCCTTTGTGACGGCCCCGAGCTATTGTGAGCACGCGGCGCGGCGGCCTTTGCCCGGGCGGCGGCAGAGTCTCGCCCAGCTGCCTTGCGGCCGCACTGCCGCTGAGCGCGTGCGCCAGGCGCGGCGTGGCGTTGCGTGACGCGGCGCGTGGAGCGAGGCTTTGGGGCTGCTGCTGGCCTCGTGCTCTGGGGCGGGCAGCAGCTGCGTGTGCCCATCGCCAGAGCCGCCGCTGCCGGCGTCTCCTCTCGCCCTGCCTGCCGCAGGCGGCCGGGGCCCCCCCAGGGCGCGCTTGCAGAGCGCAGGGGAGCTGCGTGGGGCGCGTGCGGCCCGGGCACAAGCCATGGAGGCGGCGGAGGTGCGGGCGGCCCTGCGGCAGGTGCGGGCGCAGAAGCGGGAGCTGCTGGAGCAGCTGGAGCTGCTGCAGGCGGAGCACGAGGCGCTGCAGAGCACCAACGCCCGGCTGGCGGAGCAGGCGGCCAGGTGGGACGATGGCCACGGTGCTGGGCGCGGGGACGCAGCAGGCGCGGCAGCTGTGTGGCGCCGGGTGCCACACAGGTCCCCCAAACGCAGGCAGGGCTGGGAAGCGGGGAGGGCCTGCGCAGGGCGACTGAGGGCCCCCATGGCTGCAGGCAGCGGAGGCGCAGGAGAGTGGCCGAGGAGCCGCAGGAGCTGCTGGACAAGCTCAGCAGGCTGCGGGAGCAGCTGCAGCAGAGCCAGCAGGAGAGGGGCCGCTGCCGGGAGCTGCTGCGGTGCCTGGTAGGTGCGGAGTGCCCCTGGCGCAGGGGCTGGGGCTGCCCCCGCTGCGGCCCTGCCGGGGCCGTCTCTGCCCTGCGCTGAAGGCCTGCTCTGCGCCTTGCCCACGCAGCAGGAGGAGAAGCAGGAGCTGCAGGATGCCGCCCGGGAGCTGCGCGGGGACAACGAGGCCCTCGGGCAGCGCTGCTGCAGCAGCCGCCAGCAGCTGCAGGCCATGCAGGAGCTGCGGCCAGAGCTGGAGGTGAGCTGGGCCGCGGGCCTCTCCGTGCCGCGCGGTGCCGGCAGAGCTGGCTCCCTGAGGGCAGCGCCTGCCAGGGCAGCGGCAGGGCACCTGCTGCCGGCAGCAGCTCTGCCGTGCCCTGACGGCTGCTCCTCTCGCTCTCCTCGCCTCTGCTGTGCTGCAGGAGCGCTTGCAGGCGGCCAAGCAGGAGAGAGACGCGAGGCTGCAGGAGCTGCGCGAGGTAGGGGGCCGAGGGGAGCCGTGCTGGCCGTGCGGTGCCGGCAGGCTGCAGGCAGCGGGGGGTGTGGGGAGGGCGTTCGCCCCGGGGGCCGGGCTGCGTGACTGCCCTTGGGCTGTCCGTGTCCATGTCCGTGCCCGTGTCCGTGTCCGCGGCCAGCCCTGCCTGTGGCCTGGAGCGGGGCAGTGGCGAGGGGGCCGAGGCCTGGGGCTGGCCGGGGAGGGGGCTGCGCGGCTGCCAGCTGCGCTGCCCGCAGGGTGTGCTCCGTGTTTTGCAGGAGAGGCAGCGCTCGGCGCAGCTGAAGGAGCAGCTGCGGGAGCAGCAGGAGCGGGCAAAGGTAGCGCCGAGGGGGCGAGGGCAGCGGGTGGTGGGCGCCCAGCGGCCGGGGCCCGGCAACGGGCTGCAGTGGGCGCACGGAGCGTGACCCTTCCGTCTGGCAGGCGCAGCGTGCGGAAATGCGGGCTCTGCGAGAGCAGGTGGAGGAGCTGGAGGTGGAAAACGCCTAGTGAGTGGGGCCCGGGGAGCGCTCTGCCCACGGGGCTCTGCAGGGGCTCCGTGCTGCAGCGGGAGTGCCGGCGGGTGCCAGCGGCGGTGCCGGGAGGCCACGGGGGGTCTGTGCAGCACGTGGTGGGAGAGCAGACGCCCGTCCCTGCCCCCATCCCTACCGCCGTTGCCCCGCTGCATGGCGACGGGGAGCGCCAGTGGCCAGGGAGGCGCGTGCTGGTCCAAGCAAGCCCTGTTGCCTGCAGCGAGCAGCGGGTGGAGCAGGAGCCGCAGGCGGAGGGGTGTGTGCTGCCCGAGCTGCTGGAAGCCCAGCTGGTAAGGGCGAGAGGCGGCAGCGAGGGCTGCCCCGGCCGGCCGGCCGGCCGGCCAGCTGGCTGGTGGGCTGTCGGTGCGGAGAGGGGCAGCGTGCAGCCGCGTGCAGCCGCACACGTGTGCCCGCTCTCTGTTGACGTGCAGGAGAGGGAGGAGCTGGCCAAGAGACGCGGCCTCGCTACCTGGCTGAAGTGAGTTGCCCCGGGGGTGCCTCGTGTGCCAGGGCCCGCGCCCGGGCTGCCGTGCAGCGAGCGGTTCCCGCGCTGGGGCTCCTGCTGCCGGGCTGTGGGCTGTGCAGCTGGGAAAGTGCCCCGGGAGGGTTGCCCTTGTGGCGGGCTTCCTTCTTTGCGGCTTGTGGCGGCTCTTCTGCAAGCCTGCGCGAGGGAGCGACGAGCAGCGCCCGGGGGGCAGGCGGAGGGTTCCCTGCAGGGGCCCCTGGGTCGCAGGGCTGGGTGCGGGCAAGACAGGGCTGCGATGGCCTGCGTGGGCTGCTGCGGCTGCCATGCCTCCGCCGTCCCGCAGGAGACTCTGCGTGCTCTTCGTGTGCCTGGAGCTGCTGGTGGTGTGCGTGCTGGGCGCCGTGGTGCTCTACGCCTCCCAGTGCGACCGGGAGCTGCTCTACCGGCTGCTGCTGCGGCTGTTGCCCGAGCAGAGCTACGCGCGCCTGGCGGACTTGCTGTCGGAGAGCCTGGCCTTGCGCAGCAAGGGGCTGCTGCCCTTCTGACGGGCGCCCGGCAGCCCCGCGTCTCCGTAGCACTGGGGCTGCTGGGGCCTGCAGGGCAAACGCTGAATAAAAGGTGCTGGGTGCCCAGCTGGGTGCGCTCGAGTGTGCTTTGTGCGTGCCGCGAGAGAGGGTCTTGGCGTGCCGGGCGCCTGCGCTGGGGGTGGCAGGTGGCGGGCAGGGGTCGCGTGGGGAGTGCCGTGCAGGGGCGGGATGCGCCTGAGCGAGTGGGGCAAGAGCGTGCCGCCTGCTGGGCTGCCCCCAGGCTGGGGAGCAGGGCTGCGCCTGGAGCGCTGGCGCCGAGCTCCCCGCTGGCAGCGGGCGAGCGCGCGGAGGCGACGGCTGGGGAGGACGTGGGGCTGGGGCAGGCCAGCAAGAGAGCCCCGGGAAGAGTGCCCCAGGCCCGAGGGGTCCAGCGCCTGGGGCTGCACACGCAATCATGGAAGGCCGGAATGCCAGAATGCCAGAAGGGCTGAGGTCGGAAGGCACCTCTGGAGGTCTTCTAGTCCAGCCCCCTGCTGCAGCAGGGTCACCTCGAGCCCGTTCCCAGGGCTTGTTTCCAGATGGCTTTGGAATATCTCCAAGCAAGGAGACTGCACAACCTCTGTGCGTAACCTGTTCCAGTTCTCTGTTACCCTCAGAGGAAAGAAGGTTTTTTCTCATGTTCACATGGAACTTCTTGTGCTTCCGTTGGTGCCCCTTGCCTCTCATCCTATTGCTGGGCACCACGGACAAGAGTCTGGCTCCGTCCTCTCCACACCTTCCCTTCAGATACTTCTACGCATTGAAAAGATCCCCCCTCAGCCTTCTCTTCTCCAGGCTGAACGGTCCCAGCTCTCTCAGCCTTTCCTCATAGGAGAGATGCTGCAATCCCTTCATGCCCTTAGCAGCCCTCCGCTGGACTCGCTCCGGTAGCTCCATGTCTCTCTCGCATTGGAGAGCCTGGAACTGGACACAGAACTGCAGGTGTGGCCTCGCCAGGGCTGAGTAGAGGGGGAGGATTCCTTCCCTGCACCTGCCGGCAATGCTCTTCCCAAGGCAACCGGGGATACCAGTGGCCGCCTTGGCCACAAGGGCACATTGCTGGCTCACGGCCAACAAGCTGTGCACCAGGACCCCCAGGTGCCTCTCTGCAGAGCTGCTCGCCAGCAGCCCAGCCCCCAGCCTGCACTCGTGCATGGGGTTATTCCTCCCTAGGTGAAGGACTTGGCACTTCCCTTGGTTGAACTCCATGAGGTTCCTCTCTGCGCAGCTCTCCAGCGTGTCGAGGTTCCTCTGAAGGGCAGCACAGCCCTCTGGTGTAGCCGCCACTCCTCCCAGTTTCATAGCCTCAGCAAACTTGCTGAAGGTGCACTCTGTCCCTCCATCTAGATCATTGATGAAGCACTGGAAAAACACTGGACCCACTATTGACCCCCGGGGGACACCGCTAGCTACAGGCCTCCGACTAGACCTTGCACCACTGAGCACAACCCGCTGAGCTCTGCCTTTCAGCCACTTCTCAGTCCACCTCACCGTCTGCTCGTCTGTGCCGCACTTCCTCAGCTTGCCTGTGAGGACACTATGGGAGAGAGTGTGAAAAGCCTTGCGGAAGTCAAGGGAGACAACATGCGGTGCTTTGCCCTCACCTAGCCAGCTAGTCATGCCAGCCTAGAAGACTCTCAGCTTCGTTAAGCATGCTTTCCCCCTTGGTGAAGCCATGCTGACTACTCCTGAGCACCTTCTTCTCCTTCACACGCTTCGAGATGGCACCCAGGATGAGCTGTTGCATCAGTTTTCCAGGGCTCGAGGTGAGGCTGAGCGGCCTGCAGTTGCCCGGCTCCTCCTTCTGGCCCTTTTGGAAGACTGGAGTGACAGCGGCCTTCCTCCAGTCCTCAGGCACCTCCCCTCTTCTCCACGTCCTTGCCAAGATGACGGAGAGTGGCCTAGCAATGACGCCCAGCAGCTCCCTCAGCACTCACGGGTGCAACCCGTGGGGGCCCACGCACTAGTGTATGTGCAGTTTGCCAAAACGACCTCTAACCCAAATCTCCCCGAACAAGGCAAAGACTCCCTTTCTCCACACTTTCTCCTTTCACCAGAGCCGCACGGGTGGCAGGCACTCGTGAACAACAAGACGACGGAGGTCTGCTCTCCTTGCAGTTTTCGAACTGCCTGTTAGCACCTGCTAAGACCACAGCTCTTTGGACCGAAGGCAATGCTTGCCCAGCGGCCAAAATGACCAGCTGGGATGGTATAGACCAAACTTTCCAAGCTGGGAGGTACAAACATGTCTGCTCACGCAAGCCGCATTTGAAGCGGCTCCAGCAGCAGCTGGACTGCCGAGGCTCTCGGGCTTTCCGGTGCCATTCAGGGCACACCCGCATGGCGCCTGAGGAGGAAGGATGAGCACTCTCAGAATCACCGAATCACACAGTGGTTGAGGTCGGAAGTGGCCTTTGGAGATGATCTAGTCCAAGCGCCCTGCTCAGACAGGGTCACCTCAAGCACCTTGCCCAGGGCCCTAGCCAAATGGCATTTGACTCTCTCCAAGCAGGGAGACTCCACAGCCTCTCCGGGCAACCTCTTCCAGCGCTCTGTTTCCCTAGGAGTAAAGAAGTTTTTCCTTTGGTCCAGACAGACCTTCCTGTGCTTCCGCTGGTGCCTGTTGCCCCTCATCCTGCCACTGGGCACCACTGCTCCTTGGCAGAGACCCTTGTGGAGCTTGCAGCAGGGCATCCTTGAATATCAAGCAGCTTTCCTGGGCCCCTCTTCCTGCTCGGGCCCTAGCACCTGGGATTCTTCCCAGAAGGACCCTGAAGAGGCCCAGGTTTGCTCTCCGGAAGTCCAGCCTTGTGAGCCTGCTTTTTGCCCCGCTCCCTCCTCGCAGCATCCCCAAATCCACCATCGCATGGTCGCTGCAGCCAAGCTTGCCCCTGCCTTCACAGCTCCAGCCCGCCTCGCCTTCTTTGGCAGTACAAGGGCCAGCAGAGCACCTCTCCTCGCTGGCTCCTCTAGCACCTGCCTCAGGAAGTGGTCATCGAAGCTCTGCAGGAAGCTCCTGCATTGCCTGCGCTTGGCTGTCTTGTGCCTGCTTGCTCTGCTCAGCCTTGCTTTGTCGAGCTGAGGAAGGCTAGGCAACTCAAATGTACGCACGCAGCAGCAAGCGAAGGCCGTCGTGGGAAGAGCTCCTTGATTTTGCAGAGGGGAGGCCCGAGGCAAAGGCTCGAGGGGACCTCTCTTATCTGAAACCAGAAACCCCAATACTTCCCGGGCAAGGCAGACATAGGCGTATCCCCACAGGGCTCTCTTTCGGCAAGTTCAATCATCTAGAGGGTCAAGGGAAAATAAAGAAGTGGAAACAATCATATTTTCATATTTCATCGATAGATTCCAAAGAAAACACTGCTCTGTTATTCAAATAATATCTTCCTGTGGATAGCATCAAGTTTTACTGTAAAAGAAGTTAGGAATACCAAACAAAGAAACGCCTCGTTTGTTGTGAGATCTGAACTTTCTTCGTACTCTTTGTCGGCGCTTCCATATTGGCCAAGATGGGGAGCCACATAATACGAACGTGGCCGATAACACGCACTTTGCAGCGCAGTGGTGGCCCACAATCTTCACACTGGTAGCCCTACGTGCCATCGCTGCCCTGGGTAACTTGCCAGGTGAAAAGAAGAGCTCTTTGCCTCCGTGGCAGCGGAGGAAGGGGCCGCGCAGGGCTTTGCCCGGGTGCCTGCAGCCGGGGGTTGTCGCCCTCCCTGCCTGGGCGGGGGGCTGGGGCAGCAGCAGCGCGCGGGGGCCTGCGCGGGTCACAGGCCGCCCCGGGCCAGCGCACACACGGGCCCTTTGTGACGGCCCCGAGCTATTGTGAGCACGCGGCGCGGCGGCCTTTGCCCGGGCGGCGGCAGAGTCTCGCCCAGCTGCCTTGCGGCCGCACTGCCGCTGAGCGCGTGCGCCAGGCGCGGCGTGGCGTTGCGTGACGCGGCGCGTGGAGCGAGGCTTTGGGGCTGCTGCTGGCCTCGTGCTCTGGGGCGGGCAGCAGCTGCGTGTGCCCATCGCCAGAGCCGCCGCTGCCGGCGTCTCCTCTCGCCCTGCCTGCCGCAGGCGGCCGGGGCCCCCCCAGGGCGCGCTTGCAGAGCGCAGGGGAGCTGCGTGGGGCGCGTGCGGCCCGGGCACAAGCCATGGAGGCGGCGGAGGTGCGGGCGGCCCTGCGGCAGGTGCGGGCGCAGAAGCGGGAGCTGCTGGAGCAGCTGGAGCTGCTGCAGGCGGAGCACGAGGCGCTGCAGAGCACCAACGCCCGGCTGGCGGAGCAGGCGGCCAGGTGGGACGATGGCCACGGTGCTGGGCGCGGGGACGCAGCAGGCGCGGCAGCTGTGTGGCGCCGGGTGCCACACAGGTCCCCCAAACGCAGGCAGGGCTGGGAAGCGGGGAGGGCCTGCGCAGGGCGACTGAGGGCCCCCATGGCTGCAGGCAGCGGAGGCGCAGGAGAGTGGCCGAGGAGCCGCAGGAGCTGCTGGACAAGCTCAGCAGGCTGCGGGAGCAGCTGCAGCAGAGCCAGCAGGAGAGGGGCCGCTGCCGGGAGCTGCTGCGGTGCCTGGTAGGTGCGGAGTGCCCCTGGCGCAGGGGCTGGGGCTGCCCCCGCTGCGGCCCTGCCGGGGCCGTCTCTGCCCTGCGCTGAAGGCCTGCTCTGCGCCTTGCCCACGCAGCAGGAGGAGAAGCAGGAGCTGCAGGATGCCGCCCGGGAGCTGCGCGGGGACAACGAGGCCCTCGGGCAGCGCTGCTGCAGCAGCCGCCAGCAGCTGCAGGCCATGCAGGAGCTGCGGCCAGAGCTGGAGGTGAGCTGGGCCGCGGGCCTCTCCGTGCCGCGTGGTGCCGGCAGAGCTGGCTCCCTGAGGGCAGCGCCTGCCAGGGCAGCGGCAGGGCACCTGCTGCCGGCAGCAGCTCTGCCGTGCCCTGACGGCTGCTCCTCTCGCTCTCCTCGCCTCTGCTGTGCTGCAGGAGCGCTTGCAGGCGGCCAAGCAGGAGAGAGACGCGAGGCTGCAGGAGCTGCGCGAGGTAGGGGGCCGAGGGGAGCCGTGCTGGCCGTGCGGTGCCGGCAGGCTGCAGGCAGCGGGGGGTGTGGGGAGGGCGTTCGCCCCGGGGGCCGGGCTGCGTGACTGCCCTTGGGCTGTCCGTGTCCGTGCCCGTGTCCGTGTCCGCGGCCAGCCCTGCCTGTGGCCTGGAGCGGGGCAGTGGCGAGGGGGCCGAGGCCTGGGGCTGGCCGGGGAGGGGGCTGCGCGGCTGCCAGCTGCGCTGCCCGCAGGGTGTGCTCCGTGTTTTGCAGGAGAGGCAGCGCTCGGCGCAGCTGAAGGAGCAGCTGCGGGAGCAGCAGGAGCGGGCAAAGGTAGCGCCGAGGGGGCGAGGGCAGCGGGTGGTGGGCGCCCAGCGGCCGGGGCCCGGCAGCGGGCTGCAGTGGGCGCACGGAGCGTGACCCTTCCGTCTGGCAGGCGCAGCGTGCGGCAATGCGGGCTCTGCGAGAGCAGGTGGAGGAGCTGGAGGTGGAAAACGCCTAGTGAGTGGGGCCCGGGGAGCGCTCTGCCCACGGGGCTCTGCAGGGGCTCCGTGCTGCAGCGGGAGTGCCGGCGGGTGCCAGCGGCGGTGCCGGGAGGCCACGGGGGGTCTGTGCAGCACGTGGTGGGAGAGCAGACGCCCGTCCCTGCCCCCATCCCTACCGCCGTTGCCCCGCTGCATGGCGACGGGGAGCGCCAGTGGCCAGGGAGGCGCGTGCTGGTCCAAGCAAGCCCTGTTGCCTGCAGCGAGCAGCGGGTGGAGCAGGAGCCGCAGGCGGAGGGGTGTGTGCTGCCCGAGCTGCTGGAAGCCCAGCTGGTAAGGGCGAGAGGCGGCAGCGAGGGCTGCCCCGGCCGGCCGGCCGGCCGGCCAGCTGGCTGGTGGGCTGTCGGTGCGGAGAGGGGCAGCGTGCAGCCGCGTGCAGCCGCACACGTGTGCCCGCTCTCTGTTGACGTGCAGGAGAGGGAGGAGCTGGCCAAGAGACGCGGCCTCGCTACCTGGCTGAAGTGAGTTGCCCCGGGGGTGCCTCGTGTGCCAGGGCCCGCGCCCGGGCTGCCGTGCAGCGAGCGGTTCCCGCGCTGGGGCTCCTGCTGCCGGGCTGTGGGCTGTGCAGCTGGGAAAGTGCCCCGGGAGGGTTGCCCTTGTGGCGGGCTTCCTTCTTTGCGGCTTGTGGCGGCTCTTCTGCAAGCCTGCGCGAGGGAGCGACGAGCAGCGCCCGGGGGGCAGGCGGAGGGTTCCCTGCAGGGGCCCCTGGGTCGCAGGGCTGGGTGCGGGCAAGACAGGGCTGCGATGGCCTGCGTGGGCTGCTGCGGCTGCCATGCCTCCGCCGTCCCGCAGGAGACTCTGCGTGCTCTTCGTGTGCCTGGAGCTGCTGGTGGTGTGCGTGCTGGGCGCCGTGGTGCTCTACGCCTCCCAGTGCGACCGGGAGCTGCTCTACCGGCTGCTGCTGCGGCTGTTGCCCGAGCAGAGCTACGCGCGCCTGGCGGACTTGCTGTCGGAGAGCCTGGCCTTGCGCAGCAAGGGGCTGCTGCCCTTCTGACGGGCGCCCGGCAGCCCCGCGTCTCCGTAGCACTGGGGCTGCTGGGGCCTGCAGGGCAAACGCTGAATAAAAGGTGCTGGGTGCCCAGCTGGGTGCGCTCGAGTGTGCTTTGTGCGTGCCGCGAGAGAGGGTCTTGGCGTGCCGGGCGCCTGCGCTGGGGGTGGCAGGTGGCGGGCAGGGGTCGCGTGGGGAGTGCCGTGCAGGGGCGGGATGCGCCTGAGCGAGTGGGGCAAGAGCGTGCCGCCTGCTGGGCTGCCCCCAGGCTGGGGAGCAGGGCTGCGCCTGGAGCGCTGGCGCCGAGCTCCCCGCTGGCAGCGGGCGAGCGCACGGAGGCGACGGCTGGGGAGGACGTGGGGCTGGGGCAGGCCAGCAAGAGAGCCCCGGGAAGAGTGGCCCAGGCCCGAGGGGTCCAGCGCCCGGGGCTGCACACGCAATCATGGAATGCCAGAATGCCAGAATGCCAGAAGGGCTGAGGTTGGAAGGCACCTCTGGAGGTCTTCTAGTCCAGCCTCCTGCTGCAGCAGGGTCACCTCGAGCCCGTTCCCAGGGCTTGTGTCCAGATGGCTTTGGAATATCTCCAAGCAAGGAGACTGCACAACCTCTGTGCGTAACCTGTTCCAGTTCTCTGTTACCCTCAGAGGAAAGAAGGTTTTTTCTCATGTTCACATGGAACTTCTTGTGCTTCCGTTGGTGCCCCTTGCCTCTCATCCTATTGCTGGGCACCACGGACAAGAGTCTGGCTCCGTCCTCTCCACACCTTCCCTTCAGATACTTCTACGCATTGAAAAGATCCCCCCTCAGCCTTCTCTTCTCCAGGCTGAACGGTCCCAGCTCTCTCAGCCTTTCCTCATAGGAGAGATGCTGCAATCCCTTCATGCCCTTAGCAGCCCTCCGCTGGACTCGCTCCGGTAGCTCCATGTCTCTCTTGCATTGGAGAGCCTGGAACTGGACACAGAACTGCAGGTGTGGCCTCGCCAGGGCTGAGTAGAGGGGGAGGATTCCTTCCCTGCACCTGCCGGCAATGCTCTTCCCAAGGCAACCGGGGATACCAGTGGCCGCCTTGGCCACAAGGGCACATTGGTGGCTCACGGCCAACAAGCTGTGCACCAGGACCCCCAGGTGCCTCTCTGCAGAGCTGCTCGCCAGCAGCCCAGCCCCCAGCCTGCACTCGTGCATGGGGTTATTCCTCCCTTGGTGAAGGACTTGGCACTTCCCTTGGTTGAACTCCATGAGGTTCCTCTCTGCGCAGCTCTCCAGCGTGTCGAGGTTCCTCTGAAGGGCAGCACAGCCCTCTGGTGTAGCCGCCACTCCTCCCAGTTTCATAGCCTCAGCAAACTTGCTGAAGGTGCACTCTGTCCCTCCATCTAGATCATTGATGAAGCACTGGAAAAACACTGGACCCACTATTGACCCCCGGGGGACACCGCTAGCTACAGGCCTCCGACTAGACCTTGCACCACTGAGCACAACCCGCTGAGCTCTGCCTTTCAGCCATTTCTCAGTCCACCTCACCGTCTGCTCGTCTGTGCCGCACTTCCTCAGCTTGCCTGTGAGGACACTATGGGAGAGAGTGTGAAAAGCCTTGCGGAAGTCAAGGGAGACAACATGCGGTGCTTTGCCCTCACCTAGCCAGCTAGTCATGCCAGCCTAGAAGACTCTCAGCTTCGTTAAGCATGCTTTCCCCCTTGGTGAAGCCATGCTGACTACTCCTGAGCACCTTCTTCTCCTTCACATGCTTCGAGATGGCACCCAGGATGAGCTGTTGCATCAGTTTTCCAGGGCTCGAGGTGAGGCTGAGCGGCCTGCAGTTGCCCGGCTCCTCCTTCTGGCCCTTTTGGAAGACTGGAGTGACAGCGGCCTTCCTCCCGTCCTCAGGCACCTCCCCTCTTCTCCACGTCCTTGCCAAGATGACGGAGAGTGGCCTAGCAATGACGCCCAGCAGCTCCCTCAGCACTCACGGGTGCAACCCGTGGGGGCCCACGCACTAGTGTATGTGCAGTTTGCCAAAACGACCTCTAACCCAAATCTCCCCGAACAAGGCAAAGACTCCCTTTCTCCACACTTTCTCCTTTCACCAGAGCCGCACGGGTGGCAGGCACTCGTGAACAACAAGACAACGGAGGTCTGCTCTCCTTGCAGTTTTCGAACTGCCTGTTAGCACCTGCTAAGACCACAGCTCTTTGGACCGAAGGCAATGCTTGCCCAGCGGCCAAAATGACCAGCTGGGATGGTATAGACCAAACTTTCCAAGCTGGGAGGTACAAACATGTCTGCTCACGCAAGCCGCATTTGAAGCGGCTCCAGCAGCAGCTGGACTGCCGAGGCTCTCGGGCTTTCCGGTGCCATTCAGGGCACACCCGCATGGCGCCTGAGGAGGAAGGATGAGCACTCTCAGAATCACCGAATCACACAGTGGTTGAGGTCGGAAGTGGCCTTTGGAGATGATCTAGTCCAAGCGCCCTGCTCAGACAGGGTCACCTCAAGCACCTTGCCCAGGGCCCTAGCCAAATGGCATTTGACTCTCTCCAAGCAGGGAGACTCCACAGCCTCTCCGGGCAACCTCTTCCAGCGCTCTGTTTCCCTAGGAGTAAAGAAGTTTTTCCTTTGGTCCAGACAGACCTTCCTGTGCTTCTGCTGGTGCCTGTTGCCCCTCATCCTACCACTGGGCACCACTGCTCCTTGGCAGAGACCCTTGTGGAGCTTGCAGCAGGGCATCCTTGAATATCAAGCAGCTTTCCTGGGCCCCTCTTCCTGCTCGGGCCCTAGCACCTGGGATTCTTCCCAGAAGGACCCTGAAGAGGCCCAGGTTTGCTCTCCGGAAGTCCAGCCTTGTGAGCCTGCTTTTTGCCCCGCTCCCTCCTCGCAGCATCCCCAAATCCACCATCGCATGGTCGCTGCAGCCAAGCTTGCCCCTGCCTTCACAGCTCCAGCCCGCCCCGCCTTCTTTGGCAGTACAAGGGCCAGCAGAGCACCTCTCCTCGCTGGCTCCTCTAGCACCTGCCTCAGGAAGTGGTCATCGAAGCTCTGCAGGAAGCTCCTGCATTGCCTGCGCTTGGCTGTCTTGTGCCTGCTTGCTCTGCTCAGCCTTGCTTTGTCAAGCTGAGGAAGGCTAGGCAACTCAAATGTACGCACGCAGCAGCAAGCGAAGGCCGTCGTGGGAAGAGCTCCTTGATTTTGCAGAGGGGAGGCCTGAGGCAAAGGCTCGAGGGGACCTCTCTTATCTGAAACCAGAAACCCCAATACTTCCCGGGCAAGGCAGACATAGGCGTATCCCCACAGGGCTCTCTTTCGGCAAGTTCAATCATCTAGAGGGTCAAGGGAAAATAAAGAAGTGGAAACAATCATATTTTCATATTTCATCGATAGATTCCAAAGAAAACACTGCTCTGTTATTCAAATAATATCTTCCTGTGGATAGCATCAAGTTTTACTGTAAAAGAAGTTAGGAATACCAAACGAAGAAACGCCTCGTTTGTTGTGAGATCTGAACTTTCTTCGTACTCTTTGTCGGCGCTTCCATATTGGCCAAGATGGGGAGCCACATAATACGAACGTGGCCGATAACACGCACTTTGCAGCGCAGTGGTGGCCCACAATCTTCACACTGGTAGCCCTACGTGCCATCGCTGCCCTGGGTAACTTGCCAGGTGAAAAGAAGAGCTCTTTGCCTCCGTGGCAGCGGAGGAAGGGGCCGCGCAGGGCTTTGCCCGGGTGCCTGCAGCCGGGGGTTGTCGCCCTCCCTGCCTGGGCGGGGGGCTGGGGCAGCAGCAGCGCGCGGGGGCCTGCGCGGGTCACAGGCCGCCCCGGGCCAGCGCACACACGGGCCCTTTGTGACGGCCCCGAGCTATTGTGAGCACGCGGCGCGGCGGCCTTTGCCCGGGCGGCGGCAGAGTCTCGCCCAGCTGCCTTGCGGCCGCACTGCCGCTGAGCGCGTGCGCCAGGCGCGGCGTGGCGTTGCGTGACGCGGCGCGTGGAGCGAGGCTTTGGGGCTGCTGCTGGCCTCGTGCTCTGGGGCGGGCAGCAGCTGCGTGTGCCCCTCGCCAGAGCCGCCGCTGCCGGCGTCTCCTCTCGCCCTGCCTGCCGCAGGCGGCCGGGGCCCCCCCAGGGCGCGCTTGCAGAGCGCAGGGGAGCTGCGTGGGGCGCGTGCGGCCCGGGCACAAGCCATGGAGGCGGCGGAGGTGCGGGCGGCCCTGCGGCAGGTGCGGGCGCAGAAGCGGGAGCTGCTGGAGCAGCTGGAGCTGCTGCAGGCGGAGCACGAGGCGCTGCAGAGCACCAACGCCCGGCTGGCGGAGCAGGCGGCCAGGTGGGACGATGGCCACGGTGCTGGGCGCGGGGACGCAGCAGGCGCGGCAGCTGTGTGGCGCCGGGTGCCACACAGGTCCCCCAAACGCAGGCAGGGCTGGGAAGCGGGGAGGGCCTGCGCAGGGCGACTGAGGGCCCCCATGGCTGCAGGCAGCGGAGGCGCAGGAGAGTGGCCGAGGAGCCGCAGGAGCTGCTGGACAAGCTCAGCAGGCTGCGGGAGCAGCTGCAGCAGAGCCAGCAGGAGAGGGGCCGCTGCCGGGAGCTGCTGCGGTGCCTGGTAGGTGCGGAGTGCCCCTGGCGCAGGGGCTGGGGCTGCCCCCGCTGCGGCCCTGCCGGGGCCGTCTCTGCCCTGCGCTGAAGGCCTGCTCTGCGCCTTGCCCACGCAGCAGGAGGAGAAGCAGGAGCTGCAGGATGCCACCCGGGAGCTGCGCGGGGACAACGAGGCCCTCGGGCAGCGCTGCTGCAGCAGCCGCCAGCAGCTGCAGGCCATGCAGGAGCTGCGGCCAGAGCTGGAGGTGAGCTGGGCCGCGGGCCTCTCCGTGCCGCGCGGTGCCGGCAGAGCTGGCTCCCTGAGGGCAGCGCCTGCCAGGGCAGCGGCAGGGCACCTGCTGCCGGCAGCAGCTCTGCCGTGCCCTGACGGCTGCTCCTCTCGCTCTCCTCGCCTCTGCTGTGCTGCAGGAGCGCTTGCAGGCGGCCAAGCAGGAGAGAGACGCGAGGCTGCAGGAGCTGCGCGAGGTAGGGGGCCGAGGGGAGCCGTGCTGGCCGTGCGGTGCCGGCAGGCTGCAGGCAGCGGGGGGTGTGGGGAGGGCGTTCGCCCCGGGGGCCGGGCTGCGTGACTGCCCTTGGGCTGTCCGTGTCCGTGCCCGTGTCCGTGTCCGCGGCCAGCCCTGCCTGTGGCCTGGAGCGGGGCAGTGGCGAGGGGGCCGAGGCCTGGGGCTGGCCGGGGAGGGGGCTGCGCGGCTGCCAGCTGCGCTGCCCGCAGGGTGTGCTCCGTGTTTTGCAGGAGAGGCAGCGCTCGGCGCAGCTGAAGGAGCAGCTGCGGGAGCAGCAGGAGCGGGC
The DNA here is from genome assembly GCF_036417845.1 of Apteryx mantelli. Classification (NCBI taxonomy): domain Eukaryota; kingdom Metazoa; phylum Chordata; class Aves; order Apterygiformes; family Apterygidae; genus Apteryx; species Apteryx mantelli. The sequence continues at coordinate 17,938,163 of NC_090020.1, forward strand.
AAAGGTAGCGCCGAGGGGGCGAGGGCAGCGGGTGGTGGGCGCCCAGCGGCCGGGGCCCGGCAGCGGGCTGCAGTGGGCGCACGGAGCGTGACCCTTCCGTCTGGCAGGCGCAGCGTGCGGCAATGCGGGCTCTGCGAGAGCAGGTGGAGGAGCTGGAGGTGGAAAACGCCTAGTGAGTGGGGCCCGGGGAGCGCTCTGCCCACGGGGCTCTGCAGGGGCTCCGTGCTGCAGCGGGAGTGCCGGCGGGTGCCAGCGGCGGTGCCGGGAGGCCACGGGGGGTCTGTGCAGCACGTGGTGGGAGAGCAGACGCCCGTCCCTGCCCCCATCCCTACCGCCGTTGCCCCGCTGCATGGCGACGGGGAGCGCCAGTGGCCAGGGAGGCGCGTGCTGGTCCAAGCAAGCCCTGTTGCCTGCAGCGAGCAGCGGGTGGAGCAGGAGCCGCAGGCGGAGGGGTGTGTGCTGCCCGAGCTGCTGGAAGCCCAGCTGGTAAGGGCGAGAGGCGGCAGCGAGGGCTGCCCCGGCCGGCCGGCCGGCCGGCCAGCTGGCTGGTGGGCTGTCGGTGCGGAGAGGGGCAGCGTGCAGCCGCGTGCAGCCGCACACGTGTGCCCGCTCTCTGTTGACGTGCAGGAGAGGGAGGAGCTGGCCAAGAGACGCGGCCTCGCTACCTGGCTGAAGTGAGTTGCCCCGGGGGTGCCTCGTGTGCCAGGGCCCGCGCCCGGGCTGCCGTGCAGCGAGCGGTTCCCGCGCTGGGGCTCCTGCTGCCGGGCTGTGGGCTGTGCAGCTGGGAAAGTGCCCCGGGAGGGTTGCCCTTGTGGCGGGCTTCCTTCTTTGCGGCTTGTGGCGGCTCTTCTGCAAGCCTGCGCGAGGGAGCGACGAGCAGCGCCCGGGGGGCAGGCGGAGGGTTCCCTGCAGGGGCCCCTGGGTCGCAGGGCTGGGTGCGGGCAAGACAGGGCTGCGATGGCCTGCGTGGGCTGCTGCGGCTGCCATGCCTCCGCCGTCCCGCAGGAGACTCTGCGTGCTCTTCGTGTGCCTGGAGCTGCTGGTGGTGTGCGTGCTGGGCGCCGTGGTGCTCTACGCCTCCCAGTGCGACCGGGAGCTGCTCTACCGGCTGCTGCTGCGGCTGTTGCCCGAGCAGAGCTACGCGCGCCTGGCGGACTTGCTGTCGGAGAGCCTGGCCTTGCGCAGCAAGGGGCTGCTGCCCTTCTGACGGGCGCCCGGCAGCCCCGCGTCTCCGTAGCACTGGGGCTGCTGGGGCCTGCAGGGCAAACGCTGAATAAAAGGTGCTGGGTGCCCAGCTGGGTGCGCTCGAGTGTGCTTTGTGCGTGCCGCGAGAGAGGGTCTTGGCGTGCCGGGCGCCTGCGCTGGGGGTGGCAGGTGGCGGGCAGGGGTCGCGTGGGGAGTGCCGTGCAGGGGCGGGATGCGCCTGAGCGAGTGGGGCAAGAGCGTGCCGCCTGCTGGGCTGCCCCCAGGCTGGGGAGCAGGGCTGCGCCTGGAGCGCTGGCGCCGAGCTCCCCGCTGGCAGCGGGCGAGCGCACGGAGGCGACGGCTGGGGAGGACGTGGGGCTGGGGCAGGCCAGCAAGAGAGCCCCGGGAAGAGTGGCCCAGGCCCGAGGGGTCCAGCGCCCGGGGCTGCACACGCAATCATGGAATGCCAGAATGCCAGAATGCCAGAAGGGCTGAGGTTGGAAGGCACCTCTGGAGGTCTTCTAGTCCAGCCCCCTGCTGCAGCAGGGTCACCTCGAGCCCGTTCCCAGGGCTTGTGTCCAGATGGCTTTGGAATATCTCCAAGCAAGGAGACTGCACAACCTCTGTGCGTAACCTGTTCCAGTTCTCTGTTACCCTCAGAGGAAAGAAGGTTTTTTCTCATGTTCACATGGAACTTCTTGTGCTTCCGTTGGTGCCCCTTGCCTCTCATCCTATTGCTGGGCACCACGGACAAGAGTCTGGCTCCGTCCTCTCCACACCTTCCCTTCAGATACTTCTACGCATTGAAAAGATCCCCCCTCAGCCTTCTCTTCTCCAGGCTGAACGGTCCCAGCTCTCTCAGCCTTTCCTCATAGGAGAGATGCTGCAATCCCTTCATGCCCTTAGCAGCCCTCCGCTGGACTCGCTCCGGTAGCTCCATGTCTCTCTTGCATTGGAGAGCCTGGAACTGGACACAGAACTGCAGGTGTGGCCTCGCCAGGGCTGAGTAGAGGGGGAGGATTCCTTCCCTGCACCTGCCGGCAATGCTCTTCCCAAGGCAACCGGGGATACCAGTGGCCGCCTTGGCCACAAGGGCACATTGGTGGCTCACGGCCAACAAGCTGTGCACCAGGACCCCCAGGTGCCTCTCTGCAGAGCTGCTCGCCAGCAGCCCAGCCCCCAGCCTGCACTCGTGCATGGGGTTATTCCTCCCTTGGTGAAGGACTTGGCACTTCCCTTGGTTGAACTCCATGAGGTTCCTCTCTGCGCAGCTCTCCAGCGTGTCGAGGTTCCTCTGAAGGGCAGCACAGCCCTCTGGTGTAGCCGCCACTCCTCCCAGTTTCATAGCCTCAGCAAACTTGCTGAAGGTGCACTCTGTCCCTCCATCTAGATCATTGATGAAGCACTGGAAAAACACTGGACCCACTATTGACCCCCGGGGGACACCGCTAGCTACAGGCCTCCGACTAGACCTTGCACCACTGAGCACAACCCGCTGAGCTCTGCCTTTCAGCCACTTCTCAGTCCACCTCACCGTCTGCTCGTCTGTGCCGCACTTCCTCAGCTTGCCTGTGAGGACACTATGGGAGAGAGTGTGAAAAGCCTTGCGGAAGTCAAGGGAGACAACATGCGGTGCTTTGCCCTCACCTAGCCAGCTAGTCATGCCAGCCTAGAAGACTCTCAGCTTCGTTAAGCATGCTTTCCCCCTTGGTGAAGCCATGCTGACTACTCCTGAGCACCTTCTTCTCCTTCACATGCTTCGAGATGGCACCCAGGATGAGCTGTTGCATCAGTTTTCCAGGGCTCGAGGTGAGGCTGAGCGGCCTGCAGTTGCCCGGCTCCTCCTTCTGGCCCTTTTGGAAGACTGGAGTGACAGCGGCCTTCCTCCAGTCCTCAGGCACCTCCCCTCTTCTCCACGTCCTTGCCAAGATGACGGAGAGTGGCCTAGCAATGACGCCCAGCAGCTCCCTCAGCACTCACGGGTGCAACCCGTGGGGGCCCACGCACTAGTGTATGTGCAGTTTGCCAAAACGACCTCTAACCCAAATCTCCCCGAACAAGGCAAAGACTCCCTTTCTCCACACTTTCTCCTTTCACCAGAGCCGCACGGGTGGCAGGCACTCGTGAACAACAAGACGACGGAGGTCTGCTCTCCTTGCAGTTTTCGAACTGCCTGTTAGCACCTGCTAAGACCACAGCTCTTTGGACCGAAGGCAATGCTTGCCCAGCGGCCAAAATGACCAGCTGGGATGGTATAGACCAAACTTTCCAAGCTGGGAGGTACAAACATGTCTGCTCACGCAAGCCGCATTTGAAGCGGCTCCAGCAGCAGCTGGACTGCCGAGGCTCTCGGGCTTTCCGGTGCCATTCAGGGCACACCCGCATGGCGCCTGAGGAGGAAGGATGAGCACTCTCAGAATCACCGAATCACACAGTGGTTGAGGTCGGAAGTGGCCTTTGGAGATGATCTAGTCCAAGCGCCCTGCTCAGACAGGGTCACCTCAAGCACCTTGCCCAGGGCCCTAGCCAAATGGCATTTGACTCTCTCCAAGCAGGGAGACTCCACAGCCTCTCCGGGCAACCTCTTCCAGCGCTCTGTTTCCCTAGGAGTAAAGAAGTTTTTCCTTTGGTCCAGACAGACCTTCCTGTGCTTCCGCTGGTGCCTGTTGCCCCTCATCCTGCCACTGGGCACCACTGCTCCTTGGCAGAGACCCTTGTGGAGCTTGCAGCAGGGCATCCTTGAATATCAAGCAGCTTTCCTGGGCCCCTCTTCCTGCTCGGGCCCTAGCACCTGGGATTCTTCCCAGAAGGACCCTGAAGAGGCCCAGGTTTGCTCTCCGGAAGTCCAGCCTTGTGAGCCTGCTTTTTGCCCCGCTCCCTCCTCGCAGCATCCCCAAATCCACCATCGCATGGTCGCTGCAGCCAAGCTTGCCCCTGCCTTCACAGCTCCAGCCCGCCCCGCCTTCTTTGGCAGTACAAGGGCCAGCAGAGCACCTCTCCTCGCTGGCTCCTCTAGCACCTGCCTCAGGAAGTGGTCATCGAAGCTCTGCAGGAAGCTCCTGCATTGCCTGCGCTTGGCTGTCTTGTGCCTGCTTGCTCTGCTCAGCCTTGCTTTGTCAAGCTGAGGAAGGCTAGGCAACTCAAATGTACGCACGCAGCAGCAAGCGAAGGCCGTCGTGGGAAGAGCTCCTTGATTTTGCAGAGGGGAGGCCTGAGGCAAAGGCTCGAGGGGACCTCTCTTATCTGAAACCAGAAACCCCAATACTTCCCGGGCAAGGCAGACATAGGCGTATCCCCACAGGGCTCTCTTTCGGCAAGTTCAATCATCTAGAGGGTCAAGGGAAAATAAAGAAGTGGAAACAATCATATTTTCATATTTCATCGATAGATTCCAAAGAAAACACTGCTCTGTTATTCAAATAATATCTTCCTGTGGATAGCATCAAGTTTTACTGTAAAAGAAGTTAGGAATACCAAACGAAGAAACGCCTCGTTTGTTGTGAGATCTGAACTTTCTTCGTACTCTTTGTCGGCGCTTCCATATTGGCCAAGATGGGGAGCCACATAATACGAACGTGGCCGATAACACGCACTTTGCAGCGCAGTGGTGGCCCACAATCTTCACACTGGTAGCCCTACGTGCCATCGCTGCCCTGGGTAACTTGCCAGGTGAAAAGAAGAGCTCTTTGCCTCCGTGGCAGCGGAGGAAGGGGCCGCGCAGGGCTTTGCCCGGGTGCCTGCAGCCGGGGGTTGTCGCCCTCCCTGCCTGGGCGGGGGGCTGGGGCAGCAGCAGCGCGCGGGGGCCTGCGCGGGTCACAGGCCGCCCCGGGCCAGCGCACACACGGGCCCTTTGTGACGGCCCCGAGCTATTGTGAGCACGCGGCGCGGCGGCCTTTGCCCGGGCGGCGGCAGAGTCTCGCCCAGCTGCCTTGCGGCCGCACTGCCGCTGAGCGCGTGCGCCAGGCGCGGCGTGGCGTTGCGTGACGCGGCGCGTGGAGCGAGGCTTTGGGGCTGCTGCTGGCCTCGTGCTCTGGGGCGGGCAGCAGCTGCGTGTGCCCCTCGCCAGAGCCGCCGCTGCCGGCGTCTCCTCTCGCCCTGCCTGCCGCAGGCGGCCGGGGCCCCCCCAGGGCGCGCTTGCAGAGCGCAGGGGAGCTGCGTGGGGCGCGTGCGGCCCGGGCACAAGCCATGGAGGCGGCGGAGGTGCGGGCGGCCCTGCGGCAGGTGCGGGCGCAGAAGCGGGAGCTGCTGGAGCAGCTGGAGCTGCTGCAGGCGGAGCACGAGGCGCTGCAGAGCACCAACGCCCGGCTGGCGGAGCAGGCGGCCAGGTGGGACGATGGCCACGGTGCTGGGCGCGGGGACGCAGCAGGCGCGGCAGCTGTGTGGCGCCGGGTGCCACACAGGTCCCCCAAACGCAGGCAGGGCTGGGAAGCGGGGAGGGCCTGCGCAGGGCGACTGAGGGCCCCCATGGCTGCAGGCAGCGGAGGCGCAGGAGAGTGGCCGAGGAGCCGCAGGAGCTGCTGGACAAGCTCAGCAGGCTGCGGGAGCAGCTGCAGCAGAGCCAGCAGGAGAGGGGCCGCTGCCGGGAGCTGCTGCGGTGCCTGGTAGGTGCGGAGTGCCCCTGGCGCAGGGGCTGGGGCTGCCCCCGCTGCGGCCCTGCCGGGGCCGTCTCTGCCCTGCGCTGAAGGCCTGCTCTGCGCCTTGCCCACGCAGCAGGAGGAGAAGCAGGAGCTGCAGGATGCCACCCGGGAGCTGCGCGGGGACAACGAGGCCCTCGGGCAGCGCTGCTGCAGCAGCCGCCAGCAGCTGCAGGCCATGCAGGAGCTGCGGCCAGAGCTGGAGGTGAGCTGGGCCGCGGGCCTCTCCGTGCCGCGCGGTGCCGGCAGAGCTGGCTCCCTGAGGGCAGCGCCTGCCAGGGCAGCGGCAGGGCACCTGCTGCCGGCAGCAGCTCTGCCGTGCCCTGACGGCTGCTCCTCTCGCTCTCCTCGCCTCTGCTGTGCTGCAGGAGCGCTTGCAGGCGGCCAAGCAGGAGAGAGACGCGAGGCTGCAGGAGCTGCGCGAGGTAGGGGGCCGAGGGGAGCCGTGCTGGCCGTGCGGTGCCGGCAGGCTGCAGGCAGCGGGGGGTGTGGGGAGGGCGTTCGCCCCGGGGGCCGGGCTGCGTGACTGCCCTTGGGCTGTCCGTGCCCGTGTCCGTGTCCGCGGCCAGCCCTGCCTGTGGCCTGGAGCGGGGCAGTGGCGAGGGGGCCGAGGCCTGGGGCTGGCCGGGGAGGGGGCTGCGCGGCTGCCAGCTGCGCTGCCCGCAGGGTGTGCTCCGTGTTTTGCAGGAGAGGCAGCGCTCGGCGCAGCTGAAGGAGCAGCTGCGGGAGCAGCAGGAGCGGGCAAAGGTAGCGCCGAGGGGGCGAGGGCAGCGGGTGGTGGGCGCCCAGCGGCCGGGGCCCGGCAGCGGGCTGCAGTGGGCGCACGGAGCGTGACCCTTCCGTCTGGCAGGCGCAGCGTGCGGCAATGCGGGCTCTGCGAGAGCAGGTGGAGGAGCTGGAGGTGGAAAACGCCTAGTGAGTGGGGCCCGGGGAGCGCTCTGCCCACGGGGCTCTGCAGGGGCTCCGTGCTGCAGCGGGAGTGCCGGCGGGTGCCAGCGGCGGTGCCGGGAGGCCACGGGGGGTCTGTGCAGCACGTGGTGGGAGAGCAGACGCCCGTCCCTGCCCCCATCCCTACCGCCGTTGCCCCGCTGCATGGCGACGGGGAGCGCCAGTGGCCAGGGAGGCGCGTGCTGGTCCAAGCAAGCCCTGTTGCCTGCAGCGAGCAGCGGGTGGAGCAGGAGCCGCAGGCGGAGGGGTGTGTGCTGCCCGAGCTGCTGGAAGCCCAGCTGGTAAGGGCGAGAGGCGGCAGCGAGGGCTGCCCCGGCCGGCCGGCCGGCCGGCCAGCTGGCTGGTGGGCTGTCGGTGCGGAGAGGGGCAGCGTGCAGCCGCGTGCAGCCGCACACGTGTGCCCGCTCTCTGTTGACGTGCAGGAGAGGGAGGAGCTGGCCAAGAGACGCGGCCTCGCTACCTGGCTGAAGTGAGTTGCCCCGGGGGTGCCTCGTGTGCCAGGGCCCGCGCCCGGGCTGCCGTGCAGCGAGCGGTTCCCGCGCTGGGGCTCCTGCTGCCGGGCTGTGGGCTGTGCAGCTGGGAAAGTGCCCCGGGAGGGTTGCCCTTGTGGCGGGCTTCCTTCTTTGCGGCTTGTGGCGGCTCTTCTGCAAGCCTGCGCGAGGGAGCGACGAGCAGCGCCCGGGGGGCAGGCGGAGGGTTCCCTGCAGGGGCCCCTGGGTCGCAGGGCTGGGTGCGGGCAAGACAGGGCTGCGATGGCCTGCGTGGGCTGCTGCGGCTGCCATGCCTCCGCCGTCCCGCAGGAGACTCTGCGTGCTCTTCGTGTGCCTGGAGCTGCTGGTGGTGTGCGTGCTGGGCGCCGTGGTGCTCTACGCCTCCCAGTGCGACCGGGAGCTGCTCTACCGGCTGCTGCTGCGGCTGTTGCCCGAGCAGAGCTACGCGCGCCTGGCGGACTTGCTGTCGGAGAGCCTGGCCTTGCGCAGCAAGGGGCTGCTGCCCTTCTGACGGGCGCCCGGCAGCCCCGCGTCTCCGTAGCACTGGGGCTGCTGGGGCCTGCAGGGCAAACGCTGAATAAAAGGTGCTGGGTGCCCAGCTGGGTGCGCTCGAGTGTGCTTTGTGCGTGCCGCGAGAGAGGGTCTTGGCGTGCCGGGCGCCTGCGCTGGGGGTGGCAGGTGGCGGGCAGGGGTCGCGTGGGGAGTGCCGTGCAGGGGCGGGATGCGCCTGAGCGAGTGGGGCAAGAGCGTGCCGCCTGCTGGGCTGCCCCCAGGCTGGGGAGCAGGGCTGCGCCTGGAGCGCTGGCGCCGAGCTCCCCGCTGGCAGCGGGCGAGCGCACGGAGGCGACGGCTGGGGAGGACGTGGGGCTGGGGCAGGCCAGCAAGAGAGCCCCGGGAAGAGTGGCCCAGGCCCGAGGGGTCCAGCGCCCGGGGCTGCACACGCAATCATGGAATGCCAGAATGCCAGAATGCCAGAAGGGCTGAGGTTGGAAGGCACCTCTGGAGGTCTTCTAGTCCAGCCCCCTGCTGCAGCAGGGTCACCTCGAGCCCGTTCCCAGGGCTTGTGTCCAGATGGCTTTGGAATATCTCCAAGCAAGGAGACTGCACAACCTCTGTGCGTAACCTGTTCCAGTTCTCTGTTACCCTCAGAGGAAAGAAGGTTTTTTCTCATGTTCACATGGAACTTCTTGTGCTTCCGTTGGTGCCCCTTGCCTCTCATCCTATTGCTGGGCACCACGGACAAGAGTCTGGCTCCGTCCTCTCCACACCTTCCCTTCAGATACTTCTACGCATTGAAAAGATCCCCCCTCAGCCTTCTCTTCTCCAGGCTGAACGGTCCCAGCTCTCTCAGCCTTTCCTCATAGGAGAGATGCTGCAATCCCTTCATGCCCTTAGCAGCCCTCCGCTGGACTCGCTCCGGTAGCTCCATGTCTCTCTCGCATTGGAGAGCCTGGAACTGGACACAGAACTGCAGGTGTGGCCTCGCCAGGGCTGAGTAGAGGGGGAGGATTCCTTCCCTGCACCTGCCGGCAATGCTCTTCCCAAGGCAACCGGGGATACCAGTGGCCGCCTTGGCCACAAGGGCACATTGCTGGCTCACGGCCAACAAGCTGTGCACCAGGACCCCCAGGTGCCTCTCTGCAGAGCTGCTCGCCAGCAGCCCAGCCCCCAGCCTGCACTCGTGCATGGGGTTATTCCTCCCTAGGTGAAGGACTTGGCACTTCCCTTGGTTGAACTCCATGAGGTTCCTCTCCGCGCAGCTCTCCAGCGTGTCGAGGTTCCTCTGAAGGGCAGCACAGCCCTCTGGTGTAGCCGCCACTCCTCCCAGTTTCATAGCCTCAGCAAACTTGCTGAAGGTGCACTCTGTCCCTCCATCTAGATCATTGATGAAGCACTGGAAAAACACTGGACCCACTATTGACCCCCGGGGGACACCGCTAGCTACAGGCCTCCGACTAGACCTTGCACCACTGAGCACAACCCGCTGAGCTCTGCCTTTCAGCCACTTCTCAGTCCACCTCACCGTCTGCTCGTCTGTGCCGCACTTCCTCAGCTTGCCTGTGAGGACACTATGGGAGAGAGTGTGAAAAGCCTTGCGGAAGTCAAGGGAGACAACATGCGGTGCTTTGCCCTCACCTAGCCAGCTAGTCCTCCCATCCTAGAAGACTCTCAGCTTCGTTAAGCATGCTTTCCCCCTTGGTGAAGCCATGCTGACTACTCCTGAGCACCTTCTTCTCCTTCACATGCTTCGAGATGGCACCCAGGATGAGCTGTTGCATCAGTTTTCCAGGGCTCGAGGTGAGGCTGAGCGGCCTGCAGTTGCCCGGCTCCTCCTTCTGGCCCTTTTGGAAGACTGGAGTGACAGCGGCCTTCCTCCCGTCCTCAGGCACCTCCCCTCTTCTCCACGTCCTTGCCAAGATGACGGAGAGTGGCCTAGCAATGACGCCCAGCAGCTCCCTCAGCACTCACGGGTGCAACCCGTGGGGGCCCACGCACTAGTGTATGTGCAGTTTGCCAAAACGATCTCTAACCCAAATCTCCCCGAACAAGGCAAAGACTCCCTTTCTCCACACTTTCTCCTTTCACCAGAGCCGCACGGGTGGCAGGCACTCGTGAACAACAAGACGACGGAGGTCTGCTCTCCTTGCAGTTTTCGAACTGCCTGTTAGCACCTGCTAAGACCACAGCTCTTTGGACCGAAGGCAATGCTTGCCCAGCGGCCAAAATGACCAGCTGGGATGGTATAGACCAAACTTTCCAAGCTGGGAGGTACAAACATGTCTGCTCACGCAAGCCGCATTTGAAGCGGCTCCAGCAGCAGCTGGACTGCCGAGGCTCTCGGGCTTTCCGGTGCCATTCAGGGCACACCCGCATGGCGCCTGAGGAGGAAGGATGAGCACTCTCAGAATCACCGAATCACACAGTGGTTGAGGTCGGAAGTGGCCTTTGGAGATGATCTAGTCCAAGCGCCCTGCTCAGACAGGGTCACCTCAAGCACCTTGCCCAGGGCCCTAGCCAAATGGCATTTGACTCTCTCCAAGCAGGGAGACTCCACAGCCTCTCCGGGCAACCTCTTCCAGCGCTCTGTTTCCCTAGGAGTAAAGAAGTTTTTCCTTTGGTCCAGACAGACCTTCCTGTGCTTCCGCTGGTGCCTGTTGCCCCTCATCCTGCCACTGGGCACCACTGCTCCTTGGCAGAGACCCTTGTGGAGCTTGCAGCAGGGCATCCTTGAATATCAAGCAGCTTTCCTGGGCCCCTCTTCCTGCTCGGGCCCTAGCACCTGGGATTCTTCCCAGAAGGACCCTGAAGAGGCCCAGGTTTGCTCTCCGGAAGTCCAGCCTTGTGAGCCTGCTTTTTGCCCCGCTCCCTCCTCGCAGCATCCCCAAATCCACCATCGCATGGTCGCTGCAGCCAAGCTTGCCCCTGCCTTCACAGCTCCAGCCCGCCTCGCCTTCTTTGGCAGTACAAGGGCCAGCAGAGCACCTCTCCTCGCTGGCTCCTCTAGCACCTGCCTCAGGAAGTGGTCATCGAAGCTCTGCAGGAAGCTCCTGCATTGCCTGCGCTTGGCTGTCTTGTGCCTGCTTGCTCTGCTCAGCCTTGCTTTGTCGAGCTGAGGAAGGCTAGGCAACTCAAATGTACGCACGCAGCAGCAAGCGAAGGCCGTCGTGGGAAGAGCTCCTTGATTTTGCAGAGGGGAGGCCCGAGGCAAAGGCTCGAGGGGACCTCTCTTATCTGAAACCAGAAACCCCAATACTTCCCGGGCAAGGCAGACATAGGCGTATCCCCACAGGGCTCTCTTTCGGCAAGTTCAATCATCTAGAGGGTCAAGGGAAAATAAAGAAGTGGAAACAATCATATTTTCATATTTCATCGATAGATTCCAAAGAAAACACTGCTCTGTTATTCAAATAATATCTTCCTGTGGATAGCATCAAGTTTTACTGTAAAAGAAGTTAGGAATACCAAACGAAGAAACACCTCCTTTGTTGTGAGATCTGAACTTTCTTCGTACTCTTTGTCGGCGCTTCCATATTGGCCAAGATGGGGAGCCACATAATACGAACGTGGCCGATAACACGCACTTTGCAGCGCAGTGGTGGCCCACAATCTTCACACTGGTAGCCCTACGTGCCATCGCTGCCCTGGGTAACTTGCCAGGTGAAAAGAAGAGCTCTTTGCATCCGTGGCAGCGGAGGAAGGGGCCGCGCAGGGCTTTGCCCGGGTGCCTGCAGCCGGGGGTTGTCGCCCTCCCTGCCTGGGCGGGGGGCTGGGGCAGCAGCAGCGCGCGGGGGCCTGCGCGGGTCACAGGCCGCCCCGGGCCAGCGCACACACGGGCCCTTTGTGACGGCCCCGAGCTATTGTGAGCACGCGGCGCGGCGGCCTTTGCCCGGGCGGCGGCAGAGTCTCGCCCAGCTGCCTTGCGGCCGCACTGCCGCTGAGCGCGTGCGCCAGGCGCGGCGTGGCGTTGCGTGACGCGGCGCGTGGAGCGAGGCTTTGGGGCTGCTGCTGGCCTCGTGCTCTGGGGCGGGCAGCAGCTGCGTGTGCCCCTCGCCAGAGCCGCCGCTGCCGGCGTCTCCTCTCGCCCTGCCTGCCGCAGGCGGCCGGGGCCCCCCCAGGGCGCGCTTGCAGAGCGCAGGGGAGCTGCGTGGGGCGCGTGCGGCCCGGGCACAAGCCATGGAGGCGGCGGAGGTGCGGGCGGCCCTGCGGCAGGTGCGGGCGCAGAAGCGGGAGCTGCTGGAGCAGCTGGAGCTGCTGCAGGCGGAGCACGAGGCGCTGCAGAGCACCAACGCCCGGCTGGCGGAGCAGGCGGCCAGGTGGGACGATGGCCACGGTGCTGGGCGCGGGGACGCAGCAGGCGCGGCAGCTGTGTGGCGCCGGGTGCCACACAGGTCCCCCAAACGCAGGCAGGGCTGGGAAGCGGGGAGGGCCTGCGCAGGGCGACTGAGGGCCCCCATGGCTGCAGGCAGCGGAGGCGCAGGAGAGTGGCCGAGGAGCCGCAGGAGCTGCTGGACAAGCTCAGCAGGCTGCGGGAGCAGCTGCAGCAGAGCCAGCAGGAGAGGGGCCGCTGCCGGGAGCTGCTGCGGTGCCTGGTAGGTGCGGAGTGCCCCTGGCGCAGGGGCTGGGGCTGCCCCCGCTGCGGCCCTGCCGGGGCCGTCTCTGCCCTGCGCTGAAGGCCTGCTCTGCGCCTTGCCCACGCAGCAGGAGGAGAAGCGGGAGCTGCAGGATGCCGCCCGGGAGCTGCGCGGGGACAACGAGGCCCTCGGGCAGCGCTGCTGCAGCAGCCGCCAGCAGCTGCAGGCCATGCAGGAGCTGCGGCCAGAGCTGGAGGTGAGCTGGGCCGCGGGCCTCTCCGTGCCGCGCGGTGCCGGCAGAGCTGGCTCCCTGAGGGCAGCGCCTGCCAGGGCAGCGGCAGGGCACCTGCTGCCGGCAGCAGCTCTGCCGTGCCCTGACGGCTGCTCCTCTCGCTCTCCTCGCCTCTGCTGTGCTGCAGGAGCGCTTGCAGGCGGCCAAGCAGGAGAGAGACGCGAGGCTGCAGGAGCTGCGCGAGGTAGGGGGCCGAGGGGAGCCGTGCTGGCCGTGCGGTGCCGGCAGGCTGCAGGCAGCGGGGGGTGTGGGGAGGGCGTTCGCCCCGGGGGCCGGGCTGCGTGACTGCCCTTGGGCTGTCCGTGCCCGTGTCCGTGCCCGTGTCCGTGTCCGCGGCCAGCCCTGCCTGTGGCCTGGAGCGGGGCAGTGGCGAGGGGGCCGAGGCCTGGGGCTGGCCGGGGAGGGGGCTGCGCGGCTGCCAGCTGCGCTGCCCGCAGGGTGTGCTCCGTGTTTTGCAGGAGAGGCAGCGCTCGGCGCAGCTGAAGGAGCAGCTGCGGGAGCAGCAGGAGCGGGCAAAGGTAGCGCCGAGGGGGCGAGGGCAGCGGGTGGTGGGCGCCCAGCGGCCGGGGCCCGGCAGCGGGCTGCAGTGGGCGCACGGAGCGTGACCCTTCCGTCTGGCAGGCGCAGCGTGCGGCAATGCGGGCTCTGCGAGAGCAGGTGGAGGAGCTGGAGGTGGAAAACGCCTAGTGAGTGGGGCCCGGGGAGCGCTCTGCCCACGGGGCTCTGCAGGGGCTCCGTGCTGCAGCGGGAGTGCCGGCGGGTGCCAGCGGCGGTGCCGGGAGGCCACGGGGGGTCTGTGCAGCACGTGGTGGGAGAGCAGACGCCCGTCCCTGCCCCCATCCCTACCGCCGTTGCCCCGCTGCATGGCGACGGGGAGCGCCAGTGGCCAGGGAGGCGCGTGCTGGTCCAAGCAAGCCCTGTTGCCTGCAGCGAGCAGCGGGTGGAGCAGGAGCCGCAGGCGGAGGGGTGTGTGCTGCCCGAGCTGCTGGAAGCCCAGCTGGTAAGGGCGAGAGGCGGCAGCGAGGGCTGCCCCGGCCGGCCGGCCGGCCGGCCAGCTGGCTGGTGGGCTGTCGGTGCGGAGAGGGGCAGCGTGCAGCCGCGTGCAGCCGCACACGTGTGCCCGCTCTCTGTTGACGTGCAGGAGAGGGAGGAGCTGGCCAAGAGACGCGGCCTCGCTACCTGGCTGAAGTGAGTTGCCCCGGGGGTGCCTCGTGTGCCAGGGCCCGCGCCCGGGCTGCCGTGCAGCGAGCGGTTCCCGCGCTGGGGCTCCTGCTGCCGGGCTGTGGGCTGTGCAGCTGGGAAAGTGCCCCGGGAGGGTTGCCCTTGTGGCGGGCTTCCTTCTTTGCGGGCTTGTGGCGGCTCTTCTGCAAGCCTGCGCGAGGGAGCGACGAGCAGCGCCCGGGGGGCAGGCGGAGGGTTCCCTGCAGGGGCCCCTGGGTCGCAGGGCTGGGTGCGGGCAAGACAGGGCTGCGATGGCCTGCGTGGGCTGCTGCGGCTGCCATGCCTCCGCCGTCCCGCAGGAGACTCTGCGTGCTCTTCGTGTGCCTGGAGCTGCTGGTGGTGTGCGTGCTGGGCGCCGTGGTGCTCTACGCCTCCCAGTGCGACCGGGAGCTGCTCTACCGGCTGCTGCTGCGGCTGTTGCCCGAGCAGAGCTACGCGCGCCTGGCGGACTTGCTGTCGGAGAGCCTGGCCTTGCGCAGCAAGGGGCTGCTGCCCTTCTGACGGGCGCCCGGCAGCCCCGCGTCTCCGTAGCACTGGGGCTGCTGGGGCCTGCAGGGCAAACGCTGAATAAAAGGTGCTGGGTGCCCAGCTGGGTGCGCTCGAGTGTGCTTTGTGCGTGCCGCGAGAGAGGGTCTTGGCGTGCCGGGCGCCTGCGCTGGGGGTGGCAGGTGGCGGGCAGGGGTCGCGTGGGGAGTGCCGTGCAGGGGCGGGATGCGCCTGAGCGAGTGGGGCAAGAGCGTGCCGCCTGCTGGGCTGCCCCCAGGCTGGGGAGCAGGGCTGCGCCTGGAGCGCTGGCGCCGAGCTCCCCGCTGGCAGCGGGCGAGCGCACGGAGGCGACGGCTGGGGAGGACGTGGGGCTGGGGCAGGCCAGCAAGAGAGCCCCGGGAAGAGTGGCCCAGGCCCGAGGGGTCCAGCGCCCGGGGCTGCACACGCAATCATGGAATGCCAGAATGCCAGAATGCCAGAAGGGCTGAGGTTGGAAGGCACCTCTGGAGGTCTTCTAGTCCAGCCCCCTGCTGCAGCAGGGTCACCTCGAGCCCGTTCCCAGGGCTTGTGTCCAGATGGCTTTGGAATATCTCCAAGCAAGGAGACTGCACAACCTCTGTGCGTAACCTGTTCCAGTTCTCTGTTACCCTCAGAGGAAAGAAGGTTTTTTCTCATGTTCACATGGAACTTCTTGTGCTTCCGTTGGTGCCCCTTGCCTCTCATCCTATTGCTGGGCACCACGGACAAGAGTCTGGCTCCGTCCTCTCCACACCTTCCCTTCAGATACTTCTACGCATTGAAAAGATCCCCCCTCAGCCTTCTCTTCTCCAGGCTGAACGGTCCCAGCTCTCTCAGCCTTTCCTCATAGGAGAGATGCTGCAATCCCTTCATGCCCTTAGCAGCCCTCCGCTGGACTCGCTCCGGTAGCTCCATGTCTCTCTTGCATTGGAGAGCCTGGAACTGGACACAGAACTGCAGGTGTGGCCTCGCCAGGGCTGAGTAGAGGGGGAGGATTCCTTCCCTGCACCTGCCGGCAATGCTCTTCCCAAGGCAACCGGGGATACCAGTGGCCGCCTTGGCCACAAGGGCACATTGCTGGCTCACGGCCAACAAGCTGTGCACCAGGACCCCCAGGTGCCTCTCTGCAGAGCTGCTCGCCAGCAGCCCAGCCCCCAGCCTGCACTCGTGCATGGGGTTATTCCTCCCTAGGTGAAGGACTTGGCACTTCCCTTGGTTGAACTCCATGAGGTTCCTCTCCGCGCAGCTCTCCAGCGTGTCGAGGTTCCTCTGAAGGGCAGCACAGCCCTCTGGTGTAGCCGCCACTCCTCCCAGTTTCATAGCCTCAGCAAACTTGCTGAAGGTGCACTCTGTCCCTCCATCTAGATCATTGATGAAGCACTGGAAAAACACTGGACCCACTATTGACCCCCGGGGGACACCGCTAGCTACAGGCCTCCGACTAGACCTTGCACCACTGAGCACAACCCGCTGAGCTCTGCCTTTCAGCCACTTCTCAGTCCACCTCACCGTCTGCTCGTCTGTGCCGCACTTCCTCAGCTTGCCTGTGAGGACACTATGGGAGAGAGTGTGAAAAGCCTTGCGGAAGTCAAGGGAGACAACATGCGGTGCTTTGCCCTCACCTAGCCAGCTAGTCATGCCAGCCTAGAAGACCCTCAGCTTCGTTAAGCATGCTTTCCCCCTTGGTGAAGCCATGCTGACTACTCCTGAGCACCTTCTTCTCCTTCACATGCTTCGAGATGGCACCCAGGATGAGCTGTTGCATCAGTTTTCCAGGGCTCGAGGTGAGGCTGAGCGGCCTGCAGTTGCCCGGCTCCTCCTTCTGGCCCTTTTGGAAGACTGGAGTGACAGCGGCCTTCCTCCCGTCCTCAGGCACCTCCCCTCTTCTCCACGTCCTTGCCAAGATGACGGAGAGTGGCCTAGCAATGACGCCCAGCAGCTCCCTCAGCACTCACGGGTGCAACCCATGGGGGCCCACGCACTAGTGTATGTGCAGTTTGCCAAAACGACCTCTAACCCAAATCTCCCCGAACAAGGCAAAGACTCCCTTTCTCCACACTTTCTCCTTTCACCAGAGCCGCACGGGTGGCAGGCACTCGTGAACAACAAGACGACGGAGGTCTGCTCTCCTTGCAGTTTTCGAACTGCCTGTTAGCACCTGCTAAGACCACAGCTCTTTGGACCGAAGGCAATGCTTGCCCAGCGGCCAAAATGACCAGCTGGGATGGTATAGACCAAACTTTCCAAGCTGGGAGGTACAAACATGTCTGCTCACGCAAGCCGCATTTGAAGCGGCTCCAGCAGCAGCTGGACTGCCGAGGCTCTCGGGCTTTCCGGTGCCATTCAGGGCACACCCGCATGGCGCCTGAGGAGGAAGGATGAGCACTCTCAGAATCACCGAATCACACAGTGGTTGAGGTCGGAAGTGGCCTTTGGAGATGATCTAGTCCAAGCGCCCTGCTCAGACAGGGTCACCTCAAGCACCTTGCCCAGGGCCCTAGCCAAATGGCATTTGACTCTCTCCAAGCAGGGAGACTCCACAGCCTCTCCGGGCAACCTCTTCCAGCGCTCTGTTTCCCTAGGAGTAAAGAAGTTTTTCCTTTGGTCCAGACAGACCTTCCTGTGCTTCTGCTGGTGCCTGTTGCCCCTCATCCTGCCACTGGGCACCACTGCTCCTTGGCAGAGACCCTTGTGGAGCTTGCAGCAGGGCATCCTTGAATATCAAGCAGCTTTCCTGGGCCCCTCTTCCTGCTCGGGCCCTAGCACCTGGGATTCTTCCCAGAAGGACCCTGAAGAGGCCCAGGTTTGCTCTCCGGAAGTCCAGCCTTGTGAGCCTGCTTTTTGCCCCGCTCCCTCCTCGCAGCATCCCCAAATCCACCATCGCATGGTCGCTGCAGCCAAGCTTGCCCCTGCCTTCACAGCTCCAGCCCGCCTCGCCTTCTTTGGCAGTACAAGGGCCAGCAGAGCACCTCTCCTCGCTGGCTCCTCTAGCACCTGCCTCAGGAAGTGGTCATCGAAGCTCTGCAGGAAGCTCCTGCATTGCCTGCGCTTGGCTGTCTTGTGCCTGCTTGCTCTGCTCAGCCTTGCTTTGTCGAGCTGAGGAAGGCTAGGCAACTCAAATGTACGCACGCAGCAGCAAGCGAAGGCCGTCGTGGGAAGAGCTCCTTGATTTTGCAGAGGGGAGGCCCGAGGCAAAGGCTCGAGGGGACCTCTCTTATCTGAAACCAGAAACCCCAATACTTCCCGGGCAAGGCAGACATAGGCGTATCCCCACAGGGCTCTCTTTCGGCAAGTTCAATCATCTAGAGGGTCAAGGGAAAATAAAGAAGTGGAAACAATCATATTTTCATATTTCATCGATAGATTCCAAAGAAAACACTGCTCTGTTATTCAAATAATATCTTCCTGTGGATAGCATCAAGTTTTACTGTAAAAGAAGTTAGGAATACCAAACGAAGAAACACCTCCTTTGTTGTGAGATCTGAACTTTCTTCGTACTCTTTGTCGGCGCTTCCATATTGGCCAAGATGGGGAGCCACATAATACGAACGTGGCCGATAACACGCACTTTGCAGCGCAGTGGTGGCCCACAATCTTCACACTGGTAGCCCTACGTGCCATCGCTGCCCTGGGTAACTTGCCAGGTGAAAAGAAGAGCTCTTTGCATCCGTGGCAGCGGAGGAAGGGGCCGCGCAGGGCTTTGCCCGGGTGCCTGCAGCCGGGGGTTGTCGCCCTCCCTGCCTGGGCGGGGGGCTGGGGCAGCAGCAGCGCGCGGGGGCCTGCGCGGGTCACAGGCCGCCCCGGGCCAGCGCACACACGGGCCCTTTGTGACGGCCCCGAGCTATTGTGAGCACGCGGCGCGGCGGCCTTTGCCCGGGCGGCGGCAGAGTCTCGCCCAGCTGCCTTGCGGCCGCACTGCCGCTGAGCGCGTGCGCCAGGCGCGGCGTGGCGTTGCGTGACGCGGCGCGTGGAGCGAGGCTTTGGGGCTGCTGCTGGCCTCGTGCTCTGGGGCGGGCAGCAGCTGCGTGTGCCCCTCGCCAGAGCCGCCGCTGCCGGCGTCTCCTCTCGCCCTGCCTGCCGCAGGCGGCCGGGGCCCCCCCAGGGCGCGCTTGCAGAGCGCAGGGGAGCTGCGTGGGGCGCGTGCGGCCCGGGCACAAGCCATGGAGGCGGCGGAGGTGCGGGCGGCCCTGCGGCAGGTGCGGGCGCAGAAGCGGGAGCTGCTGGAGCAGCTGGAGCTGCTGCAGGCGGAGCACGAGGCGCTGCAGAGCACCAACGCCCGGCTGGCGGAGCAGGCGGCCAGGTGGGACGATGGCCACGGTGCTGGGCGCGGGGACGCAGCAGGCGCGGCAGCTGTGTGGCGCCGGGTGCCACACAGGTCCCCCAAACACAGGCAGGGCTGGGAAGCGGGGAGGGCCTGCGCAGGGCGACTGAGGGCCCCCATGGCTGCAGGCAGCGGAGGCGCAGGAGAGTGGCCGAGGAGCCGCAGGAGCTGCTGGACAAGCTCAGCAGGCTGCGGGAGCAGCTGCAGCAGAGCCAGCAGGAGAGGGGCCGCTGCCGGGAGCTGCTGCGGTGCCTGGTAGGTGCGGAGTGCCCCTGGCGCAGGGGCTGGGGCTGCCCCCGCTGCGGCCCTGCCGGGGCCGTCTCTGCCCTGCGCTGAAGGCCTGCTCTGCGCCTTGCCCACGCAGCAGGAGGAGAAGCAGGAGCTGCAGGATGCCGCCCGGGAGCTGCGCGGGGACAACGAGGCCCTCGGGCAGCGCTGCTGCAGCAGCCGCCAGCAGCTGCAGGCCATGCAGGAGCTGCGGCCAGAGCTGGAGGTGAGCTGGGCCGCGGGCCTCTCCGTGCCGCGCGGTGCCGGCAGAGCTGGCTCCCTGAGGGCAGCGCCTGCCAGGGCAGCGGCAGGGCACCTGCTGCCGGCAGCAGCTCTGCCGTGCCCTGACGGCTGCTCCTCTCGCTCTCCTCGCCTCTGCTGTGCTGCAGGAGCGCTTGCAGGCGGCCAAGCAGGAGAGAGACGCGAGGCTGCAGGAGCTGCGCGAGGTAGGGGGCCGAGGGGAGCCGTGCTGGCCGTGCGGTGCCGGCAGGCTGCAGGCAGCGGGGGGTGTGGGGAGGGCGTTCGCCCCGGGGGCCGGGCTGCGTGACTGCCCTTGGGCTGTCCGTGCCCGTGTCCGTGCCCGTGTCCGTGTCCGCGGCCAGCCCTGCCTGTGGCCTGGAGCGGGGCAGTGGCGAGGGGGCCGAGGCCTGGGGCTGGCCGGGGAGGGGGCTGCGCGGCTGCCAGCTGCGCTGCCCGCAGGGTGTGCTCCGTGTTTTGCAGGAGAGGCAGCGCTCGGCGCAGCTGAAGGAGCAGCTGCGGGAGCAGCAGGAGCGGGCAAAGGTAGCGCCGAGGGGGCGAGGGCAGCGGGTGGTGGGCGCCCAGCGGCCGGGGCCCGGCAGCGGGCTGCAGTGGGCGCACGGAGCGTGACCCTTCCGTCTGGCAGGCGCAGCGTGCGGCAATGCGGGCTCTGCGAGAGCAGGTGGAGGAGCTGGAGGTGGAAAACGCCTAGTGAGTGGGGCCCGGGGAGCGCTCTGCCCACGGGGCTCTGCAGGGGCTCCGTGCTGCAGCGGGAGTGCCGGCGGGTGCCAGCGGCGGTGCCGGGAGGCCACGGGGGGTCTGTGCAGCACGTGGTGGGAGAGGAGACGCCCGTCCCTGCCCCCATCCCTACCGCCGTTGCCCCGCTGCATGGCGACGGGGAGCGCCAGTGGCCAGGGAGGCGCGTGCTGGTCCAAGCAAGCCCTGTTGCCTGCAGCGAGCAGCGGGTGGAGCAGGAGCCGCAGGCGGAGGGGTGTGTGCTGCCCGAGCTGCTGGAAGCCCAGCTGGTAAGGGCGAGAGGCGGCAGCGAGGGCTGCCCCGGCCGGCCGGCCGGCCGGCCAGCTGGCTGGTGGGCTGTCGGTGCGGAGAGGGGCAGCGTGCAGCCGCGTGCAGCCGCACACGTGTGCCCGCTCTCTGTTGACGTGCAGGAGAGGGAGGAGCTGGCCAAGAGACGCGGCCTCGCTACCTGGCTGAAGTGAGTTGCCCCGGGGGTGCCTCGTGTGCCAGGGCCCGCGCCCGGGCTGCCGTGCAGCGAGCGGTTCCCGCGCTGGGGCTCCTGCTGCCGGGCTGTGGGCTGTGCAGCTGGGAAAGTGCCCCGGGAGGGTTGCCCTTGTGGCGGGCTTCCTTCTTTGCGGGCTTGTGGCGGCTCTTCTGCAAGCCTGCGCGAGGGAGCGACGAGCAGCGCCCGGGGGGCAGGCGGAGGGTTCCCTGCAGGGGCCCCTGGGTCGCAGGGCTGGGTGCGGGCAAGACAGGGCTGCGATGGCCTGCGTGGGCTGCTGCGGCTGCCATGCCTCCGCCGTCCCGCAGGAGACTCTGCGTGCTCTTCGTGTGCCTGGAGCTGCTGGTGGTGTGCGTGCTGGGCGCCGTGGTGCTCTACGCCTCCCAGTGCGACCGGGAGCTGCTCTACCGGCTGCTGCTGCGGCTGTTGCCCGAGCAGAGCTACGCGCGCCTGGCGGACTTGCTGTCGGAGAGCCTGGCCTTGCGCAGCAAGGGGCTGCTGCCCTTCTGACGGGCGCCCGGCAGCCCCGCGTCTCCGTAGCACTGGGGCTGCTGGGGCCTGCAGGGCAAACGCTGAATAAAAGGTGCTGGGTGCCCAGCTGGGTGCGCTCGAGTGTGCTTTGTGCGTGCCGCGAGAGAGGGTCTTGGCGTGCCGGGCGCCTGCGCTGGGGGTGGCAGGTGGCGGGCAGGGGTCGCGTGGGGAGTGCCGTGCAGGGGCGGGATGCGCCTGAGCGAGTGGGGCAAGAGCGTGCCGCCTGCTGGGCTGCCCCCAGGCTGGGGAGCAGGGCTGCGCCTGGAGCGCTGGCGCCGAGCTCCCCGCTGGCAGCGGGCGAGCGCACGGAGGCGACGGCTGGGGAGGACGTGGGGCTGGGGCAGGCCAGCAAGAGAGCCCCGGGAAGAGTGGCCCAGGCCCGAGGGGTCCAGCGCCCGGGGCTGCACACGCAATCATGGAATGCCAGAATGCCAGAATGCCAGAAGGGCTGAGGTTGGAAGGCACCTCTGGAGGTCTTCTAGTCCAGCCCCCTGCTGCAGCAGGGTCACCTCGAGCCCGTTCCCAGGGCTTGTGTCCAGATGGCTTTGGAATATCTCCAAGCAAGGAGACTGCACAACCTCTGTGCGTAACCTGTTCCAGTTCTCTGTTACCCTCAGAGGAAAGAAGGTTTTTTCTCATGTTCACATGGAACTTCTTGTGCTTCCGTTGGTGCCCCTTGCCTCTCATCCTATTGCTGGGCACCACGGACAAGAGTCTGGCTCCGTCCTCTCCACACCTTCCCTTCAGATACTTCTACGCATTGAAAAGATCCCCCCTCAGCCTTCTCTTCTCCAGGCTGAACGGTCCCAGCTCTCTCAGCCTTTCCTCATAGGAGAGATGCTGCAATCCCTTCATGCCCTTAGCAGCCCTCCGCTGGACTCGCTCCGGTAGCTCCATGTCTCTCTTGCATTGGAGAGCCTGGAACTGGACACAGAACTGCAGGTGTGGCCTCGCCAGGGCTGAGTAGAGGGGGAGGATTCCTTCCCTGCACCTGCCGGCAATGCTCTTCCCAAGGCAACCGGGGATACCAGTGGCCGCCTTGGCCACAAGGGCACATTGCTGGCTCACGGCCAACAAGCTGTGCACCAGGACCCCCAGGTGCCTCTCTGCAGAGCTGCTCGCCAGCAGCCCAGCCCCCAGCCTGCACTCGTGCATGGGGTTATTCCTCCCTAGGTGAAGGACTTGGCACTTCCCTTGGTTGAACTCCATGAGGTTCCTCTCCGCGCAGCTCTCCAGCGTGTCGAGGTTCCTCTGAAGGGCAGCACAGCCCTCTGGTGTAGCCGCCACTCCTCCCAGTTTCATAGCCTCAGCAAACTTGCTGAAGGTGCACTCTGTCCCTCCATCTAGATCATTGATGAAGCACTGGAAAAACACTGGACCCACTATTGACCCCCGGGGGACACCGCTAGCTACAGGCCTCCGACTAGACCTTGCACCACTGAGCACAACCCGCTGAGCTCTGCCTTTCAGCCACTTCTCAGTCCACCTCACCGTCTGCTCGTCTGTGCCGCACTTCCTCAGCTTGCCTGTGAGGACACTATGGGAGAGAGTGTGAAAAGCCTTGCGGAAGTCAAGGGAGACAACATGCGGTGCTTTGCCCTCACCTAGCCAGCTAGTCATGCCAGCCTAGAAGACCCTCAGCTTCGTTAAGCATGCTTTCCCCCTTGGTGAAGCCATGCTGACTACTCCTGAGCACCTTCTTCTCCTTCACATGCTTCGAGATGGCACCCAGGATGAGCTGTTGCATCAGTTTTCCAGGGCTCGAGGTGAGGCTGAGCGGCCTGCAGTTGCCCGGCTCCTCCTTCTGGCCCTTTTGGAAGACTGGAGTGACAGCGGCCTTCCTCCCGTCCTCAGGCACCTCCCCTCTTCTCCACGTCCTTGCCAAGATGACGGAGAGTGGCCTAGCAATGACGCCCAGCAGCTCCCTCAGCACTCACGGGTGCAACCCATGGGGGCCCACGCACTAGTGTATGTGCAGTTTGCCAAAACGACCTCTAACCCAAATCTCCCCGAACAAGGCAAAGACTCCCTTTCTCCACACTTTCTCCTTTCACCAGAGCCGCACGGGTGGCAGGCACTCGTGAACAACAAGACGACGGAGGTCTGCTCTCCTTGCAGTTTTCGAACTGCCTGTTAGCACCTGCTAAGACCACAGCTCTTTGGACCGAAGGCAATGCTTGCCCAGCGGCCAAAATGACCAGCTGGGATGGTATAGACCAAACTTTCCAAGCTGGGAGGTACAAACATGTCTGCTCACGCAAGCCGCATTTGAAGCGGCTCCAGCAGCAGCTGGACTGCCGAGGCTCTCGGGCTTTCCGGTGCCATTCAGGGCACACCCGCATGGCGCCTGAGGAGGAAGGATGAGCACTCTCAGAATCACCGAATCACACAGTGGTTGAGGTCGGAAGTGGCCTTTGGAGATGATCTAGTCCAAGCGCCCTGCTCAGACAGGGTCACCTCAAGCACCTTGCCCAGGGCCCTAGCCAAATGGCATTTGACTCTCTCCAAGCAGGGAGACTCCACAGCCTCTCCGGGCAACCTCTTCCAGCGCTCTGTTTCCCTAGGAGTAAAGAAGTTTTTCCTTTGGTCCAGACAGACCTTCCTGTGCTTCCGCTGGTGCCTGTTGCCCCTCATCCTGCCACTGGGCACCACTGCTCCTTGGCAGAGACCCTTGTGGAGCTTGCAGCAGGGCGTCCTTGAATATCAAGCAGCTTTCCTGGGCCCCTCTTCCTGCTCGGGCCCTAGCACCTGGGATTCTTCCCAGAAGGACCCTGAAGAGGCCCAGGTTTGCTCTCCGGAAGTCCAGCCTTGTGAGCCTGCTTTTTGCCCCGCTCCCTCCTCGCAGCATCCCCAAATCCACCATCGCATGGTCGCTGCAGCCAAGCTTGCCCCTGCCTTCACAGCTCCAGCCCGCCTCGCCTTCTTTGGCAGTACAAGGGCCAGCAGAGCACCTCTCCTCGCTGGCTCCTCTAGCACCTGCCTCAGGAAGTGGTCATCGAAGCTCTGCAGGAAGCTCCTGCATTGCCTGCGCTTGGCTGTCTTGTGCCTGCTTGCTCTGCTCAGCCTTGCTTTGTCGAGCTGAGGAAGGCTAGGCAACTCAAATGTACGCACGCAGCAGCAAGCGAAGGCCGTCGTGGGAAGAGCTCCTTGATTTTGCAGAGGGGAGGCCCGAGGCAAAGGCTCGAGGGGACCTCTCTTATCTGAAACCAGAAACCCCAATACTTCCCGGGCAAGGCAGACATAGGCGTATCCCCACAGGGCTCTCTTTCGGCAAGTTCAATCATCTAGAGGGTCAAGGGAAAATAAAGAAGTGGAAACAATCATATTTTCATATTTCATCGATAGATTCCAAAGAAAACACTGCTCTGTTATTCAAATAATATCTTCCTGTGGATAGCATCAAGTTTTACTGTAAAAGAAGTTAGGAATACCAAACGAAGAAACACCTCCTTTGTTGTGAGATCTGAACTTTCTTCGTACTCTTTGTCGGCGCTTCCATATTGGCCAAGATGGGGAGCCACATAATACGAACGTGGCCGATAACACGCACTTTGCAGCGCAGTGGTGGCCCACAATCTTCACACTGGTAGCCCTACGTGCCATCGCTGCCCTGGGTAACTTGCCAGGTGAAAAGAAGAGCTCTTTGCATCCGTGGCAGCGGAGGAAGGGGCCGCGCAGGGCTTTGCCCGGGTGCCTGCAGCCGGGGGTTGTCGCCCTCCCTGCCTGGGCGGGGGGCTGGGGCAGCAGCAGCGCGCGGGGGCCTGCGCGGGTCACAGGCCGCCCCGGGCCAGCGCACACACGGGCCCTTTGTGACGGCCCCGAGCTATTGTGAGCACGCGGCGCGGCGGCCTTTGCCCGGGCGGCGGCAGAGTCTCGCCCAGCTGCCTTGCGGCCGCACTGCCGCTGAGCGCGTGCGCCAGGCGCGGCGTGGCGTTGCGTGACGCGGCGCGTGGAGCGAGGCTTTGGGGCTGCTGCTGGCCTCGTGCTCTGGGGCGGGCAGCAGCTGCGTGTGCCCATCGCCAGAGCCGCCGCTGCCGGCGTCTCCTCTCGCCCTGCCTGCCGCAGGCGGCCGGGGCCCCCCCAGGGCGCGCTTGCAGAGCGCAGGGGAGCTGCGTGGGGCGCGTGCGGCCCGGGCACAAGCCATGGAGGCGGCGGAGGTGCGGGCGGCCCTGCGGCAGGTGCGGGCGCAGAAGCGGGAGCTGCTGGAGCAGCTGGAGCTGCTGCAGGCGGAGCACGAGGCGCTGCAGAGCACCAACGCCCGGCTGGCGGAGCAGGCGGCCAGGTGGGACGATGGCCACGGTGCTGGGCGCGGGGACGCAGCAGGCGCGGCAGCTGTGTGGCGCCGGGTGCCACACAGGTCCCCCAAACGCAGGCAGGGCTGGGAAGCGGGGAGGGCCTGCGCAGGGCGACTGAGGGCCCCCATGGCTGCAGGCAGCGGAGGCGCAGGAGAGTGGCCGAGGAGCCGCAGGAGCTGCTGGACAAGCTCAGCAGGCTGCGGGAGCAGCTGCAGCAGAGCCAGCAGGAGAGGGGCCGCTGCCGGGAGCTGCTGCGGTGCCTGGTAGGTGCGGAGTGCCCCTGGCGCAGGGGCTGGGGCTGCCCCCGCTGCGGCCCTGCCGGGGCCGTCTCTGCCCTGCGCTGAAGGCCTGCTCTGCGCCTTGCCCACGCAGCAGGAGGAGAAGCAGGAGCTGCAGGATGCCGCCCGGGAGCTGCGCGGGGACAACGAGGCCCTCGGGCAGCGCTGCTGCAGCAGCCGCCAGCAGCTGCAGGCCATGCAGGAGCTGCGGCCAGAGCTGGAGGTGAGCTGGGCCGCGGGCCTCTCCGTGCCGCGCGGTGCCGGCAGAGCTGGCTCCCTGAGGGCAGCGCCTGCCAGGGCAGCGGCAGGGCACCTGCTGCCGGCAGCAGCTCTGCCGTGCCCTGACGGCTGCTCCTCTCGCTCTCCTCGCCTCTGCTGTGCTGCAGGAGCGCTTGCAGGCGGCCAAGCAGGAGAGAGACGCGAGGCTGCAGGAGCTGCGCGAGGTAGGGGGCCGAGGGGAGCCGTGCTGGCCGTGCGGTGCCGGCAGGCTGCAGGCAGCGGGGGGTGTGGGGAGGGCGTTCGCCCCGGGGGCCGGGCTGCGTGACTGCCCTTGGGCTGTCCGTGTCCGTGCCCGTGTCCGTGCCCGTGTCCGCGGCCAGCCCTGCCTGTGGCCTGGAGCGGGGCAGTGGCGAGGGGGCCGAGGCCTGGGGCTGGCCGGGGAGGGGGCTGCGCGGCTGCCAGCTGCGCTGCCCGCAGGGTGTGCTCCGTGTTTTGCAGGAGAGGCAGCGCTCGGCGCAGCTGAAGGAGCAGCTGCGGGAGCAGCAGGAGCGGGCAAAGGTAGCGCCGAGGGGGCGAGGGCAGCGGGTGGTGGGCGCCCAGCGGCCGGGGCCCGGCAGCGGGCTGCAGTGGGCGCACGGAGCGTGACCCTTCCGTCTGGCAGGCGCAGCGTGCGGAAATGCAGGCTCTGCGAGAGCAGGTGGAGGAGCTGGAGGTGGAAAACGCCTAGTGAGTGGGGCCCGGGGAGCGCTCTGCCCACGGGGCTCTGCAGGGGCTCCGTGCTGCAGCGGGAGTGCCGGCGGGTGCCAGCGGCGGTGCCAGGAGGCCACGGGGGGTCTGTGCAGCACGTGGTGGGAGAGGAGACGCCCGTCCCTGCCCCCATCCCTACCGCCGTTGCCCCGCTGCATGGCGACGGGGAGCGCCAGTGGCCAGGGAGGCGCGTGCTGGTCCAAGCAAGCCCTGTTGCCTGCAGCAAGCAGCGGGTGGAGCAGGAGCCGCAGGCGGAGGGGTGTGTGCTGCCCGAGCTGCTGGAAGCCCAGCTGGTAAGGGCGAGAGGCGGCAGCGAGGGCTGCCCCGGCCGGCCGGCCGGCCGGCCAGCTGGCTGGTGGGCTGTCGGTGCGGAGAGGGGCAGCGTGCAGCCGCGTGCAGCCGCACACGTGTGCCCGCTCTCTGTTGACGTGCAGGAGAGGGAGGAGCTGGCCAAGAGACGCGGCCTCGCTACCTGGCTGAAGTGAGTTGCCCCGGGGGTGCCTCGTGTGCCAGGGCCCGCGCCCGGGCTGCCGTGCAGCGAGCGGTTCCCGCGCTGGGGCTCCTGCTGCCGGGCTGTGGGCTGTGCAGCTGGGAAAGTGCCCCGGGAGGGTTGCCCTTGTGGCGGGCTTCCTTCTTTGCGGGCTTGTGGCGGCTCTTCTGCAAGCCTGCGCGAGGGAGCGACGAGCAGCGCCCGGGGGGCAGGCGGAGGGTTCCCTGCAGGGGCCCCTGGGTCGCAGGGCTGGGTGCGGGCAAGACAGGGCTGCGATGGCCTGCGTGGGCTGCTGCGGCTGCCATGCCTCCGCCGTCCCGCAGGAGACTCTGCGTGCTCTTCGTGTGCCTGGAGCTGCTGGTGGTGTGCGTGCTGGGCGCCGTGGTGCTCTACGCCTCCCAGTGCGACCGGGAGCTGCTCTACCGGCTGCTGCTGCGGCTGTTGCCCGAGCAGAGCTACGCGCGCCTGGCGGACTTGCTGTCGGAGAGCCTGGCCTTGCGCAGCAAGGGGCTGCTGCCCTTCTGACGGGCGCCCGGCAGCCCCGCATCTCCGTAGCACTGGGGCTGCTGGGGCCTGCAGGGCAAACGCTGAATAAAAGGTGCTGGGTGCCCAGCTGGGTGCGCTCGAGTGTGCTTTGTGCGTGCCGCGAGAGAGGGTCTTGGCGTGCCGGGCGCCTGCGCTGGGGGTGGCAGGTGGCGGGCAGGGGTCGCGTGGGGAGTGCCGTGCAGGGGCGGGATGCGCCTGAGCGAGTGGGGCAAGAGCGTGCCGCCTGCTGGGCTGCCCCCAGGCTGGGGAGCAGGGCTGCGCCTGGAGCGCTGGCGCCGAGCTCCCCGCTGGCAGCGGGCGAGCGCACGGAGGCGACGGCTGGGGAGGACGTGGGGCTGGGGCAGGCCAGCAAGAGAGCCCCGGGAAGAGTGGCCCAGGCCCGAGGGGTCCAGCGCCCGGGGCTGCACACGCAATCATGGAATGCCAGAATGCCAGAATGCCAGAAGGGCTGAGGTTGGAAGGCACCTCTGGAGGTCTTCTAGTCCAGCCCCCTGCTGCAGCAGGGTCACCTCGAGCCCGTTCCCAGGGCTTGTGTCCAGATGGCTTTGGAATATCTCCAAGCAAGGAGACTGCACAACCTCTGTGCGTAACCTGTTCCAGTTCTCTGTTACCCTCAGAGGAAAGAAGGTTTTTTCTCATGTTCACATGGAACTTCTTGTGCTTCCGTTGGTGCCCCTTGCCTCTCATCCTATTGCTGGGCACCACGGACAAGAGTCTGGCTCCGTCCTCTCCACACCTTCCCTTCAGATACTTCTACGCATTGAAAAGATCCCCCCTCAGCCTTCTCTTCTCCAGGCTGAACGGTCCCAGCTCTCTCAGCCTTTCCTCATAGGAGAGATGCTGCAATCCCTTCATGCCCTTAGCAGCCCTCCGCTGGACTCGCTCCGGTAGCTCCATGTCTCTCTTGCATTGGAGAGCCTGGAACTGGACACAGAACTGCAGGTGTGGCCTCGCCAGGGCTGAGTAGAGGGGGAGGATTCCTTCCCTGCACCTGCCGGCAATGCTCTTCCCAAGGCAACCGGGGATACCAGTGGCCGCCTTGGCCACAAGGGCACATTGCTGGCTCACGGCCAACAAGCTGTGCACCAGGACCCCCAGGTGCCTCTCTGCAGAGCTGCTCGCCAGCAGCCCAGCCCCCAGCCTGCACTCGTGCATGGGGTTATTCCTCCCTAGGTGAAGGACTTGGCACTTCCCTTGGTTGAACTCCATGAGGTTCCTCTCCGCGCAGCTCTCCAGCGTGTCGAGGTTCCTCTGAAGGGCAGCACAGCCCTCTGGTGTAGCCGCCACTCCTCCCAGTTTCATAGCCTCAGCAAACTTGCTGAAGGTGCACTCTGTCCCTCCATCTAGATCATTGATGAAGCACTGGAAAAACACTGGACCCACTATTGACCCCCGGGGGACACCGCTAGCTACAGGCCTCCGACTAGACCTTGCACCACTGAGCACAACCCGCTGAGCTCTGCCTTTCAGCCACTTCTCAGTCCACCTCACCGTCTGCTCGTCTGTGCCGCACTTCCTCAGCTTGCCTGTGAGGACACTATGGGAGAGAGTGTGAAAAGCCTTGCGGAAGTCAAGGGAGACAACATGCGGTGCTTTGCCCTCACCTAGCCAGCTAGTCATGCCAGCCTAGAAGACCCTCAGCTTCGTTAAGCATGCTTTCCCCCTTGGTGAAGCCATGCTGACTACTCCTGAGCACCTTCTTCTCCTTCACATGCTTCGAGATGGCACCCAGGATGAGCTGTTGCATCAGTTTTCCAGGGCTCGAGGTGAGGCTGAGCGGCCTGCAGTTGCCCGGCTCCTCCTTCTGGCCCTTTTGGAAGACTGGAGTGACAGCGGCCTTCCTCCCGTCCTCAGGCACCTCCCCTCTTCTCCACGTCCTTGCCAAGATGACGGAGAGTGGCCTAGCAATGACGCCCAGCAGCTCCCTCAGCACTCACGGGTGCAACCCATGGGGGCCCACGCACTAGTGTATGTGCAGTTTGCCAAAACGACCTCTAACCCAAATCTCCCCGAACAAGGCAAAGACTCCCTTTCTCCACACTTTCTCCTTTCACCAGAGCCGCACGGGTGGCAGGCACTCGTGAACAACAAGACGACGGAGGTCTGCTCTCCTTGCAGTTTTCGAACTGCCTGTTAGCACCTGCTAAGACCACAGCTCTTTGGACCGAAGGCAATGCTTGCCCAGCGGCCAAAATGACCAGCTGGGATGGTATAGACCAAACTTTCCAAGCTGGGAGGTACAAACATGTCTGCTCACGCAAGCCGCATTTGAAGCGGCTCCAGCAGCAGCTGGACTGCCGAGGCTCTCGGGCTTTCCGGTGCCATTCAGGGCACACCCGCATGGCGCCTGAGGAGGAAGGATGAGCACTCTCAGAATCACCGAATCACACAGTGGTTGAGGTCGGAAGTGGCCTTTGGAGATGATCTAGTCCAAGCGCCCTGCTCAGACAGGGTCACCTCAAGCACCTTGCCCAGGGCCCTAGCCAAATGGCATTTGACTCTCTCCAAGCAGGGAGACTCCACAGCCTCTCCGGGCAACCTCTTCCAGCGCTCTGTTTCCCTAGGAGTAAAGAAGTTTTTCCTTTGGTCCAGACAGACCTTCCTGTGCTTCCGCTGGTGCCTGTTGCCCCTCATCCTGCCACTGGGCACCACTGCTCCTTGGCAGAGACCCTTGTGGAGCTTGCAGCAGGGCGTCCTTGAATATCAAGCAGCTTTCCTGGGCCCCTCTTCCTGCTCGGGCCCTAGCACCTGGGATTCTTCCCAGAAGGACCCTGAAGAGGCCCAGGTTTGCTCTCCGGAAGTCCAGCCTTGTGAGCCTGCTTTTTGCCCCGCTCCCTCCTCGCAGCATCCCCAAATCCACCATCGCATGGTCGCTGCAGCCAAGCTTGCCCCTGCCTTCACAGCTCCAGCCCGCCTCGCCTTCTTTGGCAGTACAAGGGCCAGCAGAGCACCTCTCCTCGCTGGCTCCTCTAGCACCTGCCTCAGGAAGTGGTCATCGAAGCTCTGCAGGAAGCTCCTGCATTGCCTGCGCTTGGCTGTCTTGTGCCTGCTTGCTCTGCTCAGCCTTGCTTTGTCGAGCTGAGGAAGGCTAGGCAACTCAAATGTACGCACGCAGCAGCAAGCGAAGGCCGTCGTGGGAAGAGCTCCTTGATTTTGCAGAGGGGAGGCCCGAGGCAAAGGCTCGAGGGGACCTCTCTTATCTGAAACCAGAAACCCCAATACTTCCCGGGCAAGGCAGACATAGGCGTATCCCCACAGGGCTCTCTTTCGGCAAGTTCAATCATCTAGAGGGTCAAGGGAAAATAAAGAAGTGGAAACAATCATATTTTCATATTTCATCGATAGATTCCAAAGAAAACACTGCTCTGTTATTCAAATAATATCTTCCTGTGGATAGCATCAAGTTTTACTGTAAAAGAAGTTAGGAATACCAAACGAAGAAACACCTCCTTTGTTGTGAGATCTGAACTTTCTTCGTACTCTTTGTCGGCGCTTCCATATTGGCCAAGATGGGGAGCCACATAATACGAACGTGGCCGATAACACGCACTTTGCAGCGCAGTGGTGGCCCACAATCTTCACACTGGTAGCCCTACGTGCCATCGCTGCCCTGGGTAACTTGCCAGGTGAAAAGAAGAGCTCTTTGCCTCCGTGGCAGCGGAGGAAGGGGCCGCGCAGGGCTTTGCCCGGGTGCCTGCAGCCGGGGGTTGTCGCCCTCCCTGCCTGGGCGGGGGGCTGGGGCAGCAGCAGCGCGCGGGGGCCTGCGCGGGTCACAGGCCGCCCCGGGCCAGCGCACACACGGGCCCTTTGTGACGGCCCCGAGCTATTGTGAGCACGCGGCGCGGCGGCCTTTGCCCGGGCGGCGGCAGAGTCTCGCCCAGCTGCCTTGCGGCCGCACTGCCGCTGAGCGCGTGCGCCAGGCGCGGCGTGGCGTTGCGTGACGCGGCGCGTGGAGCGAGGCTTTGGGGCTGCTGCTGGCCTCGTGCTCTGGGGCGGGCAGCAGCTGCGTGTGCCCATCGCCAGAGCCGCCGCTGCCGGCGTCTCCTCTCGCCCTGCCTGCAGCAGGCGGCCGGGGCCCCCCCAGGGCGCGCTTGCAGAGCGCAGGGGAGCTGCGTGGGGCGCGTGCGGCCCGGGCACAAGCCATGGAGGCGGCGGAGGTGCGGGCGGCCCTGCGGCAGGTGCGGGCGCAGAAGCGGGAGCTGCTGGAGCAGCTGGAGCTGCTGCAGGCGGAGCACGAGGCGCTGCAGAGCACCAACGCCCGGCTGGCGGAGCAGGCGGCCAGGTGGGACGATGGCCACGGTGCTGGGCGCGGGGACGCAGCAGGCGCGGCAGCTGTGTGGCGCCGGGTGCCACACAGGTCCCCCAAACGCAGGCAGGGCTGGGAAGCGGGGAGGGCCTGCGCAGGGCGACTGAGGGCCCCCATGGCTGCAGGCAGCGGAGGCGCAGGAGAGTGGCCGAGGAGCCGCAGGAGCTGCTGGACAAGCTCAGCAGGCTGCGGGAGCAGCTGCAGCAGAGCCAGCAGGAGAGGGGCCGCTGCCGGGAGCTGCTGCGGTGCCTGGTAGGTGCGGAGTGCCCCTGGCGCAGGGGCTGGGGTTGCCCCCGCTGCGGCCCTGCCGGGGCCGTCTCTGCCCTGCGCTGAAGGCCTGCTCTGCGCCTTGCCCACGCAGCAGGAGGAGAAGCAGGAGCTGCAGGATGCCGCCCGGGAGCTGCGCGGGGACAACGAGGCCCTCGGGCAGCGCTGCTGCAGCAGCCGCCAGCAGCTGCAGGCCATGCAGGAGCTGCGGCCAGAGCTGGAGGTGAGCTGGGCCGCGGGCCTCTCCGTGCCGCGCGGTGCCGGCAGAGCTGGCTCCCTGAGGGCAGCGCCTGCCAGGGCAGCGGCAGGGCACCTGCTGCCGGCAGCAGCTCTGCCATGCCCTGACGGCTGCTCCTCTCGCTCTCCTCGCCTCTGCTGTGCTGCAGGAGCGCTTGCAGGCGGCCAAGCAGGAGAGAGACGCGAGGCTGCAGGAGCTGCGCGAGGTAGGGGGCCGAGGGGAGCCGTGCTGGCCGTGCGGTGCCGGCAGGCTGCAGGCAGCGGGGGGTGTGGGGAGGGCGTTCGCCCCGGGGGCCGGGCTGCGTGACTGCCCTTGGGCTGTCCGTGCCCGTGTCCGTGCCCGTGTCCGTGTCCGCGGCCAGCCCTGCCTGTGGCCTGGAGCGGGGCAGTGGCGAGGGGGCCGAGGCCTGGGGCTGGCCGGGGAGGGGGCTGCGCGGCTGCCAGCTGCGCTGCCCGCAGGGTGTGCTCCGTGTTTTGCAGGAGAGGCAGCGCTCGGCGCAGCTGAAGGAGCAGCTGCGGGAGCAGCAGGAGCGGGCAAAGGTAGCGCCGAGGGGGCGAGGGCAGCGGGTGGTGGGCGCCCAGCGGCCGGGGCCCGGCAGCGGGCTGCAGTGGGCGCACGGAGCGTGACCCTTCCGTCTGGCAGGCGCAGCGTGCGGCAATGCGGGCTCTGCGAGAGCAGGTGGAGGAGCTGGAGGTGGAAAACGCCTAGTGAGTGGGGCCCGGGGAGCGCTCTGCCCACGGGGCTCTGCAGGGGCTCCGTGCTGCAGCGGGAGTGCCGGCGGGTGCCAGCGGCGGTGCCGGGAGGCCACGGGGGGTCTGTGCAGCACGTGGTGGGAGAGCAGACGCCCGTCCCTGCCCCCATCCCTACCGCCGTTGCCCCGCTGCATGGCGACGGGGAGCGCCAGTGGCCAGGGAGGCGCGTGCTGGTCCAAGCAAGCCCTGTTGCCTGCAGCGAGCAGCGGGTGGAGCAGGAGCCGCAGGCGGAGGGGTGTGTGCTGCCCGAGCTGCTGGAAGCCCAGCTGGTAAGGGCGAGAGGCGGCAGCGAGGGCTGCCCCGGCCGGCCGGCCGGCCGGCCAGCTGGCTGGTGGGCTGTCGGTGCGGAGAGGGGCAGCGTGCAGCCGCGTGCAGCCGCACACGTGTGCCCGCTCTCTGTTGACGTGCAGGAGAGGGAGGAGCTGGCCAAGAGACGCGGCCTCGCTACCTGGCTGAAGTGAGTTGCCCCGGGGGTGCCTCGTGTGCCAGGGCCCGCGCCCGGGCTGCCGTGCAGCGAGCGGTTCCCGCGCTGGGGCTCCTGCTGCCGGGCTGTGGGCTGTGCAGCTGGGAAAGTGCCCCGGGAGGGTTGCCCTTGTGGCGGGCTTCCTTCTTTGCGGGCTTGTGGCGGCTCTTCTGCAAGCCTGCGCGAGGGAGCGACGAGCAGCGCCCGGGGGGCAGGCGGAGGGTTCCCTGCAGGGGCCCCTGGGTCACAGGGCTGGGTGCGGGCAAGACAGGGCTGCGATGGCCTGCGTGGGCTGCTGCGGCTGCCATGCCTCCGCCGTCCCGCAGGAGACTCTGCGTGCTCTTCGTGTGCCTGGAGCTGCTGGTGGTGTGCGTGCTGGGCGCCGTGGTGCTCTACGCCTCCCAGTGCGACCGGGAGCTGCTCTACCGGCTGCTGCTGCGGCTGTTGCCCGAGCAGAGCTACGCGCGCCTGGCGGACTTGCTGTCGGAGAGCCTGGCCTTGCGCAGCAAGGGGCTGCTGCCCTTCTGACGGGCGCCCGGCAGCCCCGCGTCTCCGTAGCACTGGGGCTGCTGGGGCCTGCAGGGCAAACGCTGAATAAAAGGTGCTGGGTGCCCAGCTGGGTGCGCTCGAGTGTGCTTTGTGCGTGCCGCGAGAGAGGGTCTTGGCGTGCCGGGCGCCTGCGCTGGGGGTGGCAGGTGGCGGGCAGGGGTCGCGTGGGGAGTGCCGTGCAGGGGCGGGATGCGCCTGAGCGAGTGGGGCAAGAGCGTGCCGCCTGCTGGGCTGCCCCCAGGCTGGGGAGCAGGGCTGCGCCTGGAGCGCTGGCGCCGAGCTCCCCGCTGGCAGCGGGCGAGCGCACGGAGGCGACGGCTGGGGAGGACGTGGGGCTGGGGCAGGCCAGCAAGAGAGCCCCGGGAAGAGTGGCCCAGGCCCGAGGGGTCCAGCGCCCGGGGCTGCACACGCAATCATGGAATGCCAGAATGCCAGAATGCCAGAAGGGCTGAGGTTGGAAGGCACCTCTGGAGGTCTTCTAGTCCAGCCCCCTGCTGCAGCAGGGTCACCTCGAGCCCGTTCCCAGGGCTTGTGTCCAGATGGCTTTGGAATATCTCCAAGCAAGGAGACTGCACAACCTCTGTGCGTAACCTGTTCCAGTTCTCTGTTACCCTCAGAGGAAAGAAGGTTTTTTCTCATGTTCACATGGAACTTCTTGTGCTTCCGTTGGTGCCCCTTGCCTCTCATCCTATTGCTGGGCACCACGGACAAGAGTCTGGCTCCGTCCTCTCCACACCTTCCCTTCAGATACTTCTACGCATTGAAAAGATCCCCCCTCAGCCTTCTCTTCTCCAGGCTGAACGGTCCCAGCTCTCTCAGCCTTTCCTCATAGGAGAGATGCTGCAATCCCTTCATGCCCTTAGCAGCCCTCCGCTGGACTCGCTCCGGTAGCTCCATGTCTCTCTTGCATTGGAGAGCCTGGAACTGGACACAGAACTGCAGGTGTGGCCTCGCCAGGGCTGAGTAGAGGGGGAGGATTCCTTCCCTGCACCTGCCGGCAATGCTCTTCCCAAGGCAACCGGGGATACCAGTGGCCGCCTTGGCCACAAGGGCACATTGCTGGCTCACGGCCAACAAGCTGTGCACCAGGACCCCCAGGTGCCTCTCTGCAGAGCTGCTCGCCAGCAGCCCAGCCCCCAGCCTGCACTCGTGCATGGGGTTATTCCTCCCTAGGTGAAGGACTTGGCACTTCCCTTGGTTGAACTCCATGAGGTTCCTCTCCGCGCAGCTCTCCAGCGTGTCGAGGTTCCTCTGAAGGGCAGCACAGCCCTCTGGTGTAGCCGCCACTCCTCCCAGTTTCATAGCCTCAGCAAACTTGCTGAAGGTGCACTCTGTCCCTCCATCTAGATCATTGATGAAGCACTGGAAAAACACTGGACCCACTATTGACCCCCGGGGGACACCGCTAGCTACAGGCCTCCGACTAGACCTTGCACCACTGAGCACAACCCGCTGAGCTCTGCCTTTCAGCCACTTCTCAGTCCACCTCACCGTCTGCTCGTCTGTGCCGCACTTCCTCAGCTTGCCTGTGAGGACACTATGGGAGAGAGTGTGAAAAGCCTTGCGGAAGTCAAGGGAGACAACATGCGGTGCTTTGCCCTCACCTAGCCAGCTAGTCATGCCAGCCTAGAAGACTCTCAGCTTCGTTAAGCATGCTTTCCCCCTTGGTGAAGCCATGCTGACTACTCCTGAGCACCTTCTTCTCCTTCACATGCTTCGAGATGGCACCCAGGATGAGCTGTTGCATCAGTTTTCCAGGGCTCGAGGTGAGGCTGAGCGGCCTGCAGTTGCCCGGCTCCTCCTTCTGGCCCTTTTGGAAGACTGGAGTGACAGCGGCCTTCCTCCCGTCCTCAGGCACCTCCCCTCTTCTCCACGTCCTTGCCAAGATGACGGAGAGTGGCCTAGCAATGACGCCCAGCAGCTCCCTCAGCACTCACGGGTGCAACCCATGGGGGCCCACGCACTAGTGTATGTGCAGTTTGCCAAAACGACCTCTAACCCAAATCTCCCCGAACAAGGCAAAGACTCCCTTTCTCCACACTTTCTCCTTTCACCAGAGCCGCACGGGTGGCAGGCACTCGTGAACAACAAGACGACGGAGGTCTGCTCTCCTTGCAGTTTTCGAACTGCCTGTTAGCACCTGCTAAGACCACAGCTCTTTGGACCGAAGGCAATGCTTGCCCAGCGGCCAAAATGACCAGCTGGGATGGTATAGACCAAACTTTCCAAGCTGGGAGGTACAAACATGTCTGCTCACGCAAGCCGCATTTGAAGCGGCTCCAGCAGCAGCTGGACTGCCGAGGCTCTCGGGCTTTCCGGTGCCATTCAGGGCACACCCGCATGGCGCCTGAGGAGGAAGGATGAGCACTCTCAGAATCACCGAATCACACAGTGGTTGAGGTCGGAAGTGGCCTTTGGAGATGATCTAGTCCAAGCGCCCTGCTCAGACAGGGTCACCTCAAGCACCTTGCCCAGGGCCCTAGCCAAATGGCATTTGACTCTCTCCAAGCAGGGAGACTCCACAGCCTCTCCGGGCAACCTCTTCCAGCGCTCTGTTTCCCTAGGAGTAAAGAAGTTTTTCCTTTGGTCCAGACAGACCTTCCTGTGCTTCCGCTGGTGCCTGTTGCCCCTCATCCTGCCACTGGGCACCACTGCTCCTTGGCAGAGACCCTTGTGGAGCTTGCAGCAGGGCATCCTTGAATATCAAGCAGCTTTCCTGGGCCCCTCTTCCTGCTCGGGCCCTAGCACCTGGGATTCTTCCCAGAAGGACCCTGAAGAGGCCCAGGTTTGCTCTCCGGAAGTCCAGCCTTGTGAGCCTGCTTTTTGCCCCGCTCCCTCCTCGCAGCATCCCCAAATCCACCATCGCATGGTCGCTGCAGCCAAGCTTGCCCCTGCCTTCACAGCTCCAGCCCGCCTCGCCTTCTTTGGCAGTACAAGGGCCAGCAGAGCACCTCTCCTCGCTGGCTCCTCTAGCACCTGCCTCAGGAAGTGGTCATCGAAGCTCTGCAGGAAGCTCCTGCATTGCCTGCGCTTGGCTGTCTTGTGCCTGCTTGCTCTGCTCAGCCTTGCTTTGTCGAGCTGAGGAAGGCTAGGCAACTCAAATGTACGCACGCAGCAGCAAGCGAAGGCCGTCGTGGGAAGAGCTCCTTGATTTTGCAGAGGGGAGGCCCGAGGCAAAGGCTCGAGGGGACCTCTCTTATCTGAAACCAGAAACCCCAATACTTCCCGGGCAAGGCAGACATAGGCGTATCCCCACAGGGCTCTCTTTCGGCAAGTTCAATCATCTAGAGGGTCAAGGGAAAATAAAGAAGTGGAAACAATCATATTTTCATATTTCATCGATAGATTCCAAAGAAAACACTGCTCTGTTATTCAAATAATATCTTCCTGTGGATAGCATCAAGTTTTACTGTAAAAGAAGTTAGGAATACCAAACGAAGAAACACCTCCTTTGTTGTGAGATCTGAACTTTCTTCGTACTCTTTGTCGGCGCTTCCATATTGGCCAAGATGGGGAGCCACATAATACGAACGTGGCCGATAACACGCACTTTGCAGCGCAGTGGTGGCCCACAATCTTCACACTGGTAGCCCTACGTGCCATCGCTGCCCTGGGTAACTTGCCAGGTGAAAAGAAGAGCTCTTTGCCTCCGTGGCAGCGGAGGAAGGGGCCGCGCAGGGCTTTGCCCGGGTGCCTGCAGCCGGGGGTTGTCGCCCTCCCTGCCTGGGCGGGGGGCTGGGGCAGCAGCAGCGCGCGGGGGCCTGCGCGGGTCACAGGCCGCCCCGGGCCAGCGCACACACGGGCCCTTTGTGACGGCCCCGAGCTATTGTGAGCACGCGGCGCGGCGGCCTTTGCCCGGGCGGCGGCAGAGTCTCGCCCAGCTGCCTTGCGGCCGCACTGCCGCTGAGCACGTGCGCCAGGCGCGGCGTGGCGTTGCGTGACGCGGCGCGTGGAGCGAGGCTTTGGGGCTGCTGCTGGCCTCGTGCTCTGGGGCGGGCAGCAGCTGCGTGTGCCCCTCGCCAGAGCCGCCGCTGCCGGCGTCTCCTCTCGCCCTGCCTGCCGCAGGCGGCCGGGGCCCCCCCAGGGCGCGCTTGCAGAGCGCAGGGGAGCTGCGTGGGGCGCGTGCGGCCCGGGCACAAGCCATGGAGGCGGCGGAGGTGCGGGCGGCCCTGCGGCAGGTGCGGGCGCAGAAGCGGGAGCTGCTGGAGCAGCTGGAGCTGCTGCAGGCGGAGCACGAGGCGCTGCAGAGCACCAACGCCCAGCTGGCGGAGCAGGCGGCCAGGTGGGACGATGGCCACGGTGCTGGGCGCGGGGACGCAGCAGGCGCGGCAGCTGTGTGGCGCCGGGTGCCACACAGGTCCCCCAAACGCAGGCAGGGCTGGGAAGCGGGGAGGGCCTGCGCAGGGCGACTGAGGGCCCCCATGGCTGCAGGCAGCGGAGGCGCAGGAGAGTGGCCGAGGAGCCGCAGGAGCTGCTGGACAAGCTCAGCAGGCTGCGGGAGCAGCTGCAGCAGAGCCAGCAGGAGAGGGGCCGCTGCCGGGAGCTGCTGCGGTGCCTGGTAGGTGCGGAGTGCCCCTGGCGCAGGGGCTGGGGCTGCCCCCGCTGCGGCCCTGCCGGGGCCGTCTCTGCCCTGCGCTGAAGGCCTGCTCTGCGCCTTGCCCACGCAGCAGGAGGAGAAGCAGGAGCTGCAGGATGCCGCCCGGGAGCTGCGCGGGGACAACGAGGCCCTCGGGCAGCGCTGCTGCAGCAGCCGCCAGCAGCTGCAGGCCATGCAGGAGCTGCGGCCAGAGCTGGAGGTGAGCTGGGCCGCGGGCCTCTCCGTGCCGCGCGGTGCCGGCAGAGCTGGCTCCCTGAGGGCAGCGCCTGCCAGGGCAGCGGCAGGGCACCTGCTGCCGGCAGCAGCTCTGCCGTGCCCTGACGGCTGCTCCTCTCGCTCTCCTCGCCTCTGCTGTGCTGCAGGAGCGCTTGCAGGCGGCCAAGCAGGAGAGAGACGCGAGGCTGCAGGAGCTGCGCGAGGTAGGGGGCCGAGGGGAGCCGTGCTGGCCGTGCGGTGCCGGCAGGCTGCAGGCAGCGGGGGGTGTGGGGAGGGCGTTCGCCCCGGGGGCCGGGCTGCGTGACTGCCCTTGGGCTGTCCGTGCCCGTGTCCGTGCCCGTGTCCGTGTCCGCGGCCAGCCCTGCCTGTGGCCTGGAGCGGGGCAGTGGCGAGGGGGCCGAGGCCTGGGGCTGGCCGGGGAGGGGGCTGCGCGGCTGCCAGCTGCGCTGCCCGCAGGGTGTGCTCCGTGTTTTGCAGGAGAGGCAGCGCTCGGCGCAGCTGAAGGAGCAGCTGCGGGAGCAGCAGGAGCGGGCAAAGGTAGCGCCGAGGGGGCGAGGGCAGCGGGTGGTGGGCGCCCAGCGGCCGGGGCCCGGCAGCGGGCTGCAGTGGGCGCACGGAGCGTGACCCTTCCGTCTGGCAGGCGCAGCGTGCGGCAATGCGGGCTCTGCGAGAGCAGGTGGAGGAGCTGGAGGTGGAAAACGCCTAGTGAGTGGGGCCCGGGGAGCGCTCTGCCCACGGGGCTCTGCAGGGGCTCCGTGCTGCAGCGGGAGTCCCGGCGGGTGCCAGCGGCGGTGCCGGGAGGCCACGGGGGGTCTGTGCAGCACGTGGTGGGAGAGCAGACGCCCGTCCCTGCCCCCATCCCTACCGCCGTTGCCCCGCTGCATGGCGACGGGGAGCGCCAGTGGCCAGGGAGGCGCGTGCTGGTCCAAGCAAGCCCTGTTGCCTGCAGCGAGCAGCGGGTGGAGCAGGAGCCGCAGGCGGAGGGGTGTGTGCTGCCCGAGCTGCTGGAAGCCCAGCTGGTAAGGGCGAGAGGCGGCAGCGAGGGCTGCCCCGGCCGGCCGGCCGGCCGGCCAGCTGGCTGGTGGGCTGTCGGTGCGGAGAGGGGCAGCGTGCAGCCGCGTGCAGCCGCACACGTGTGCCCGCTCTCTGTTGACGTGCAGGAGAGGGAGGAGCTGGCCAAGAGACGCGGCCTCGCTACCTGGCTGAAGTGAGTTGCCCCGGGGGTGCCTCGTGTGCCAGGGCCCGCGCCCGGGCTGCCGTG
Organism: Apteryx mantelli; assembly: GCF_036417845.1. Lineage (NCBI taxonomy): Eukaryota > Metazoa > Chordata > Aves > Apterygiformes > Apterygidae > Apteryx > Apteryx mantelli. The sequence continues at coordinate 17,978,327 of NC_090020.1, forward strand.
CAGCGAGCGGTTCCCGCGCTGGGGCTCCTGCTGCCGGGCTGTGGGCTGTGCAGCTGGGAAAGTGCCCCGGGAGGGTTGCCCTTGTGGCGGGCTTCCTTCTTTGCGGCTTGTGGCGGCTCTTCTGCAAGCCTGCGCGAGGGAGCGACGAGCAGCGCCCGGGGGGCAGGCGGAGGGTTCCCTGCAGGGGCCCCTGGGTCGCAGGGCTGGGTGCGGGCAAGACAGGGCTGCGATGGCCTGCGTGGGCTGCTGCGGCTGCCATGCCTCCGCCGTCCCGCAGGAGACTCTGCGTGCTCTTCGTGTGCCTGGAGCTGCTGGTGGTGTGCGTGCTGGGCGCCGTGGTGCTCTACGCCTCCCAGTGCGACCGGGAGCTGCTCTACCGGCTGCTGCTGCGGCTGTTGCCCGAGCAGAGCTACGCGCGCCTGGCGGACTTGCTGTCGGAGAGCCTGGCCTTGCGCAGCAAGGGGCTGCTGCCCTTCTGACGGGCGCCCGGCAGCCCCGCGTCTCCGTAGCACTGGGGCTGCTGGGGCCTGCAGGGCAAACGCTGAATAAAAGGTGCTGGGTGCCCAGCTGGGTGCGCTCGAGTGTGCTTTGTGCGTGCCGCGAGAGAGGGTCTTGGCGTGCCGGGCGCCTGCGCTGGGGGTGGCAGGTGGCGGGCAGGGGTCGCGTGGGGAGTGCCGTGCAGGGGCGGGATGCGCCTGAGCGAGTGGGGCAAGAGCGTGCCGCCTGCTGGGCTGCCCCCAGGCTGGGGAGCAGGGCTGCGCCTGGAGCGCTGGCGCCGAGCTCCCCGCTGGCAGCGGGCGAGCGCACGGAGGCGACGGCTGGGGAGGACGTGGGGCTGGGGCAGGCCAGCAAGAGAGCCCCGGGAAGAGTGGCCCAGGCCCGAGGGGTCCAGCGCCCGGGGCTGCACACGCAATCATGGAATGCCAGAATGCCAGAATGCCAGAAGGGCTGAGGTTGGAAGGCACCTCTGGAGGTCTTCTAGTCCAGCCCCCTGCTGCAGCAGGGTCACCTCGAGCCCGTTCCCAGGGCTTGTGTCCAGATGGCTTTGGAATATCTCCAAGCAAGGAGACTGCACAACCTCTGTGCGTAACCTGTTCCAGTTCTCTGTTACCCTCAGAGGAAAGAAGGTTTTTTCTCATGTTCACATGGAACTTCTTGTGCTTCCGTTGGTGCCCCTTGCCTCTCATCCTATTGCTGGGCACCACGGACAAGAGTCTGGCTCCGTCCTCTCCACACCTTCCCTTCAGATACTTCTACGCATTGAAAAGATCCCCCCTCAGCCTTCTCTTCTCCAGGCTGAACGGTCCCAGCTCTCTCAGCCTTTCCTCATAGGAGAGATGCTGCAATCCCTTCATGCCCTTAGCAGCCCTCCGCTGGACTCGCTCCGGTAGCTCCATGTCTCTCTCGCATTGGAGAGCCTGGAACTGGACACAGAACTGCAGGTGTGGCCTCGCCAGGGCTGAGTAGAGGGGGAGGATTCCTTCCCTGCACCTGCCGGCAATGCTCTTCCCAAGGCAACCGGGGATACCAGTGGCCGCCTTGGCCACAAGGGCACATTGCTGGCTCACGGCCAACAAGCTGTGCACCAGGACCCCCAGGTGCCTCTCTGCAGAGCTGCTCGCCAGCAGCCCAGCCCCCAGCCTGCACTCGTGCATGGGGTTATTCCTCCCTAGGTGAAGGACTTGGCACTTCCCTTGGTTGAACTCCATGAGGTTCCTCTCCGCGCAGCTCTCCAGCGTGTCGAGGTTCCTCTGAAGGGCAGCACAGCCCTCTGGTGTAGCCGCCACTCCTCCCAGTTTCATAGCCTCAGCAAACTTGCTGAAGGTGCACTCTGTCCCTCCATCTAGATCATTGATGAAGCACTGGAAAAACACTGGACCCACTATTGACCCCCGGGGGACACCGCTAGCTACAGGCCTCCGACTAGACCTTGCACCACTGAGCACAACCCGCTGAGCTCTGCCTTTCAGCCACTTCTCAGTCCACCTCACCGTCTGCTCGTCTGTGCCGCACTTCCTCAGCTTGCCTGTGAGGACACTATGGGAGAGAGTGTGAAAAGCCTTGCGGAAGTCAAGGGAGACAACATGCGGTGCTTTGCCCTCACCTAGCCAGCTAGTCCTCCCATCCTAGAAGACTCTCAGCTTCGTTAAGCATGCTTTCCCCCTTGGTGAAGCCATGCTGACTACTCCTGAGCACCTTCTTCTCCTTCACATGCTTCGAGATGGCACCCAGGATGAGCTGTTGCATCAGTTTTCCAGGGCTCGAGGTGAGGCTGAGCGGCCTGCAGTTGCCCGGCTCCTCCTTCTGGCCCTTTTGGAAGACTGGAGTGACAGCGGCCTTCCTCCCGTCCTCAGGCACCTCCCCTCTTCTCCACGTCCTTGCCAAGATGACGGAGAGTGGCCTAGCAATGACGCCCAGCAGCTCCCTCAGCACTCACGGGTGCAACCCATGGGGGCCCACGCACTAGTGTATGTGCAGTTTGCCAAAACGACCTCTAACCCAAATCTCCCCGAACAAGGCAAAGACTCCCTTTCTCCACACTTTCTCCTTTCACCAGAGCCGCACGGGTGGCAGGCACTCGTGAACAACAAGACGACGGAGGTCTGCTCTCCTTGCAGTTTTCGAACTGCCTGTTAGCACCTGCTAAGACCACAGCTCTTTGGACCGAAGGCAATGCTTGCCCAGCGGCCAAAATGACCAGCTGGGATGGTATAGACCAAACTTTCCAAGCTGGGAGGTACAAACATGTCTGCTCACGCAAGCCGCATTTGAAGCGGCTCCAGCAGCAGCTGGACTGCCGAGGCTCTCGGGCTTTCCGGTGCCATTCAGGGCACACCCGCATGGCGCCTGAGGAGGAAGGATGAGCACTCTCAGAATCACCGAATCACACAGTGGTTGAGGTCGGAAGTGGCCTTTGGAGATGATCTAGTCCAAGCGCCCTGCTCAGACAGGGTCACCTCAAGCACCTTGCCCAGGGCCCTAGCCAAATGGCATTTGACTCTCTCCAAGCAGGGAGACTCCACAGCCTCTCCGGGCAACCTCTTCCAGCGCTCTGTTTCCCTAGGAGTAAAGAAGTTTTTCCTTTGGTCCAGACAGACCTTCCTGTGCTTCCGCTGGTGCCTGTTGCCCCTCATCCTGCCACTGGGCACCACTGCTCCTTGGCAGAGACCCTTGTGGAGCTTGCAGCAGGGCATCCTTGAATATCAAGCAGCTTTCCTGGGCCCCTCTTCCTGCTCGGGCCCTAGCACCTGGGATTCTTCCCAGAAGGACCCTGAAGAGGCCCAGGTTTGCTCTCCGGAAGTCCAGCCTTGTGAGCCTGCTTTTTGCCCCGCTCCCTCCTCGCAGCATCCCCAAATCCACCATCGCATGGTCGCTGCAGCCAAGCTTGCCCCTGCCTTCACAGCTCCAGCCCGCCTCGCCTTCTTTGGCAGTACAAGGGCCAGCAGAGCACCTCTCCTCGCTGGCTCCTCTAGCACCTGCCTCAGGAAGTGGTCATCGAAGCTCTGCAGGAAGCTCCTGCATTGCCTGCGCTTGGCTGTCTTGTGCCTGCTTGCTCTGCTCAGCCTTGCTTTGTCGAGCTGAGGAAGGCTAGGCAACTCAAATGTACGCACGCAGCAGCAAGCGAAGGCCGTCGTGGGAAGAGCTCCTTGATTTTGCAGAGGGGAGGCCCGAGGCAAAGGCTCGAGGGGACCTCTCTTATCTGAAACCAGAAACCCCAATACTTCCCGGGCAAGGCAGACATAGGCGTATCCCCACAGGGCTCTCTTTCGGCAAGTTCAATCATCTAGAGGGTCAAGGGAAAATAAAGAAGTGGAAACAATCATATTTTCATATTTCATCGATAGATTCCAAAGAAAACACTGCTCTGTTATTCAAATAATATCTTCCTGTGGATAGCATCAAGTTTTACTGTAAAAGAAGTTAGGAATACCAAACGAAGAAACACCTCGTTTGTTGTGAGATCTGAACTTTCTTCGTACTCTTTGTCGGCGCTTCCATATTGGCCAAGATGGGGAGCCACATAATACGAACGTGGCCGATAACACGCACTTTGCAGCGCAGTGGTGGCCCACAATCTTCACACTGGTAGCCCTACGTGCCATCGCTGCCCTGGGTAACTTGCCAGGTGAAAAGAAGAGCTCTTTGCCTCCGTGGCAGCGGAGGAAGGGGCCGCGCAGGGCTTTGCCCGGGTGCCTGCAGCCGGGGGTTGTCGCCCTCCCTGCCTGGGCGGGGGGCTGGGGCAGCAGCAGCGCGCGGGGGCCTGCGCGGGTCACAGGCCGCCCCGGGCCAGCGCACACACGGGCCCTTTGTGACGGCCCCGAGCTATTGTGAGCACGCAGCGCGGCGGCCTTTGCCCGGGCGGCGGCAGAGTCTCGCCCAGCTGCCTTGCGGCCGCACTGCCGCTGAGCGCGTGCGCCAGGCGCGGCGTGGCGTTGCGTGACGCGGCGCGTGGAGCGAGGCTTTGGGGCTGCTGCTGGCCTCGTGCTCTGGGGCGGGCAGCAGCTGCGTGTGCCCATCGCCAGAGCCGCCGCTGCCGGCGTCTCCTCTCGCCCTGCCTGCCGCAGGCGGCCGGGGCCCCCCCAGGGCGCGCTTGCAGAGCGCAGGGGAGCTGCGTGGGGCGCGTGCGGCCCGGGCACAAGCCATGGAGGCGGCGGAGGTGCGGGCGGCCCTGCGGCAGGTGCGGGCGCAGAAGCGGGAGCTGCTGGAGCAGCTGGAGCTGCTGCAGGCGGAGCACGAGGCGCTGCAGAGCACCAACGCCCGGCTGGCGGAGCAGGCGGCCAGGTGGGACGATGGCCACGGTGCTGGGCGCGGGGACGCAGCAGGCGCGGCAGCTGTGTGGCGCCGGGTGCCACACAGGTCCCCCAAACGCAGGCAGGGCTGGGAAGCGGGGAGGGCCTGCGCAGGGCGACTGAGGGCCCCCATGGCTGCAGGCAGCGGAGGCGCAGGAGAGTGGCCGAGGAGCCGCAGGAGCTGCTGGACAAGCTCAGCAGGCTGCGGGAGCAGCTGCAGCAGAGCCAGCAGGAGAGGGGCCGCTGCCGGGAGCTGCTGCGGTGCCTGGTAGGTGCGGAGTGCCCCTGGCGCAGGGGCTGGGGTTGCCCCCGCTGCGGCCCTGCCGGGGCCGTCTCTGCCCTGCGCTGAAGGCCTGCTCTGCGCCTTGCCCACGCAGCAGGAGGAGAAGCGGGAGCTGCAGGATGCCGCCCGGGAGCTGCGCGGGGACAACGAGGCCCTCGGGCAGCGCTGCTGCAGCAGCCGCCAGCAGCTGCAGGCCATGCAGGAGCTGCGGCCAGAGCTGGAGGTGAGCTGGGCCGCGGGCCTCTCCGTGCCGCGCGGTGCCGGCAGAGCTGGCTCCCTGAGGGCAGCGCCTGCCAGGGCAGCGGCAGGGCACCTGCTGCCGGCAGCAGCTCTGCCGTGCCCTGACGGCTGCTCCTCTCGCTCTCCTCGCCTCTGCTGTGCTGCAGGAGCGCTTGCAGGCGGCCAAGCAGGAGAGAGACGCGAGGCTGCAGGAGCTGCGCGAGGTAGGGGGCCGAGGGGAGCCGTGCTGGCCGTGCGGTGCCGGCAGGCTGCAGGCAGCGGGGGGTGTGGGGAGGGCGTTCGCCCCGGGGGCCGGGCTGCGTGACTGCCCTTGGGCTGTCCGTGCCCGTGTCCGTGCCCGTGTCCGTGTCCGCGGCCAGCCCTGCCTGTGGCCTGGAGCGGGGCAGTGGCGAGGGGGCCGAGGCCTGGGGCTGGCCGGGGAGGGGGCTGCGCGGCTGCCAGCTGCGCTGCCCGCAGGGTGTGCTCCGTGTTTTGCAGGAGAGGCAGCGCTCGGCGCAGCTGAAGGAGCAGCTGCGGGAGCAGCAGGAGCGGGCAAAGGTAGCGCCGAGGGGGCGAGGGCAGCGGGTGGTGGGCGCCCAGCGGCCGGGGCCCGGCAGCGGGCTGCAGTGGGCGCACGGAGCGTGACCCTTCCGTCTGGCAGGCGCAGCGTGCGGCAATGCGGGCTCTGCGAGAGCAGGTGGAGGAGCTGGAGGTGGAAAACGCCTAGTGAGTGGGGCCCGGGGAGCGCTCTGCCCACGGGGCTCTGCAGGGGCTCCGTGCTGCAGCGGGAGTGCCGGCGGGTGCCAGCGGCGGTGCCGGGAGGCCACGGGGGGTCTGTGCAGCACGTGGTGGGAGAGCAGACGCCCGTCCCTGCCCCCATCCCTACCGCCGTTGCCCCGCTGCATGGCGACGGGGAGCGCCAGTGGCCAGGGAGGCGCGTGCTGGTCCAAGCAAGCCCTGTTGCCTGCAGCGAGCAGCGGGTGGAGCAGGAGCCGCAGGCGGAGGGGTGTGTGCTGCCCGAGCTGCTGGAAGCCCAGCTGGTAAGGGCGAGAGGCGGCAGCGAGGGCTGCCCCGGCCGGCCGGCCGGCCGGCCAGCTGGCTGGTGGGCTGTCGGTGCGGAGAGGGGCAGCGTGCAGCCGCGTGCAGCCGCACACGTGTGCCCGCTCTCTGTTGACGTGCAGGAGAGGGAGGAGCTGGCCAAGAGACGCGGCCTCGCTACCTGGCTGAAGTGAGTTGCCCCGGGGGTGCCTCGTGTGCCAGGGCCCGCGCCCGGGCTGCCGTGCAGCGAGCGGTTCCCGCGCTGGGGCTCCTGCTGCCGGGCTGTGGGCTGTGCAGCTGGGAAAGTGCCCCGGGAGGGTTGCCCTTGTGGCGGGCTTCCTTCTTTGCGGCTTGTGGCGGCTCTTCTGCAAGCCTGCGCGAGGGAGCGACGAGCAGCGCCCGGGGGGCAGGCGGAGGGTTCCCTGCAGGGGCCCCTGGGTCGCAGGGCTGGGTGCGGGCAAGACAGGGCTGCGATGGCCTGCGTGGGCTGCTGCGGCTGCCATGCCTCCGCCGTCCCGCAGGAGACTCTGCGTGCTCTTCGTGTGCCTGGAGCTGCTGGTGGTGTGCGTGCTGGGCGCCGTGGTGCTCTACGCCTCCCAGTGCGACCGGGAGCTGCTCTACCGGCTGCTGCTGCGGCTGTTGCCCGAGCAGAGCTACGCGCGCCTGGCGGACTTGCTGTCGGAGAGCCTGGCCTTGCGCAGCAAGGGGCTGCTGCCCTTCTGACGGGCGCCCGGCAGCCCCGCGTCTCCGTAGCACTGGGGCTGCTGGGGCCTGCAGGGCAAACGCTGAATAAAAGGTGCTGGGTGCCCAGCTGGGTGCGCTCGAGTGTGCTTTGTGCGTGCCGCGAGAGAGGGTCTTGGCGTGCCGGGCGCCTGCGCTGGGGGTGGCAGGTGGCGGGCAGGGGTCGCGTGGGGAGTGCCGTGCAGGGGCGGGATGCGCCTGAGCGAGTGGGGCAAGAGCGTGCCGCCTGCTGGGCTGCCCCCAGGCTGGGGAGCAGGGCTGCGCCTGGAGCGCTGGCGCCGAGCTCCCCGCTGGCAGCGGGCGAGCGCACGGAGGCGACGGCTGGGGAGGACGTGGGGCTGGGGCAGGCCAGCAAGAGAGCCCCGGGAAGAGTGGCCCAGGCCCGAGGGGTCCAGCGCCCGGGGCTGCACACACAATCATGGAATGCCAGAATGCCAGAATGCCAGAAGGGCTGAGGTTGGAAGGCACCTCTGGAGGTCTTCTAGTCCAGCCCCCTGCTGCAGCAGGGTCACCTCGAGCCCGTTCCCAGGGCTTGTGTCCAGATGGCTTTGGAATATCTCCAAGCAAGGAGACTGCACAACCTCTGTGCGTAACCTGTTCCAGTTCTCTGTTACCCTCAGAGGAAAGAAGGTTTTTTCTCATGTTCACATGGAACTTCTTGTGCTTCCGTTGGTGCCCCTTGCCTCTCATCCTATTGCTGGGCACCACGGACAAGAGTCTGGCTCCGTCCTCTCCACACCTTCCCTTCAGATACTTCTACGCATTGAAAAGATCCCCCCTCAGCCTTCTCTTCTCCAGGCTGAACGGTCCCAGCTCTCTCAGCCTTTCCTCATAGGAGAGATGCTGCAATCCCTTCATGCCCTTAGCAGCCCTCCGCTGGACTCGCTCCGGTAGCTCCATGTCTCTCTTGCATTGGAGAGCCTGGAACTGGACACAGAACTGCAGGTGTGGCCTCGCCAGGGCTGAGTAGAGGGGGAGGATTCCTTCCCTGCACCTGCCGGCAATGCTCTTCCCAAGGCAACCGGGGATACCAGTGGCCGCCTTGGCCACAAGGGCACATTGCTGGCTCACGGCCAGCAAGCTGTGCACCAGGACCCCCAGGTGCCTCTCTGCAGAGCTGCTCGCCAGCAGCCCAGCCCCCAGCCTGCACTCGTGCATGGGGTTATTCCTCCCTAGGTGAAGGACTTGGCACTTCCCTTGGTTGAACTCCATGAGGTTCCTCTCCGCGCAGCTCTCCAGCGTGTCGAGGTTCCTCTGAAGGGCAGCACAGCCCTCTGGTGTAGCCGCCACTCCTCCCAGTTTCATAGCCTCAGCAAACTTGCTGAAGGTGCACTCTGTCCCTCCATCTAGATCATTGATGAAGCACTGGAAAAACACTGGACCCACTATTGACCCCCGGGGGACACCGCTAGCTACAGGCCTCCGACTAGACCTTGCACCACTGAGCACAACCCGCTGAGCTCTGCCTTTCAGCCACTTCTCAGTCCACCTCACCGTCTGCTCGTCTGTGCCGCACTTCCTCAGCTTGCCTGTGAGGACACTATGGGAGAGAGTGTGAAAAGCCTTGCGGAAGTCAAGGGAGACAACATGCGGTGCTTTGCCCTCACCTAGCCAGCTAGTCATGCCAGCCTAGAAGACTCTCAGCTTCGTTAAGCATGCTTTCCCCCTTGGTGAAGCCATGCTGACTACTCCTGAGCACCTTCTTCTCCTTCACATGCTTCGAGATGGCACCCAGGATGAGCTGTTGCATCAGTTTTCCAGGGCTCGAGGTGAGGCTGAGCGGCCTGCAGTTGCCCGGCTCCTCCTTCTGGCCCTTTTGGAAGACTGGAGTGACAGCGGCCTTCCTCCCGTCCTCAGGCACCTCCCCTCTTCTCCACGTCCTTGCCAAGATGACGGAGAGTGGCCTAGCAATGACGCCCAGCAGCTCCCTCAGCACTCACGGGTGCAACCCATGGGGGCCCACGCACTAGTGTATGTGCAGTTTGCCAAAACGACCTCTAACCCAAATCTCCCCGAACAAGGCAAAGACTCCCTTTCTCCACACTTTCTCCTTTCACCAGAGCCGCACGGGTGGCAGGCACTCGTGAACAACAAGACGACGGAGGTCTGCTCTCCTTGCAGTTTTCGAACTGCCTGTTAGCACCTGCTAAGACCACAGCTCTTTGGACCGAAGGCAATGCTTGCCCAGCGGCCAAAATGACCAGCTGGGATGGTATAGACCAAACTTTCCAAGCTGGGAGGTACAAACATGTCTGCTCACGCAAGCCGCATTTGAAGCGGCTCCAGCAGCAGCTGGACTGCCGAGGCTCTCGGGCTTTCCGGTGCCATTCAGGGCACACCCGCATGGCGCCTGAGGAGGAAGGATGAGCACTCTCAGAATCACCGAATCACACAGTGGTTGAGGTCGGAAGTGGCCTTTGGAGATGATCTAGTCCAAGCGCCCTGCTCAGACAGGGTCACCTCAAGCACCTTGCCCAGGGCCCTAGCCAAATGGCATTTGACTCTCTCCAAGCAGGGAGACTCCACAGCCTCTCCGGGCAACCTCTTCCAGCGCTCTGTTTCCCTAGGAGTAAAGAAGTTTTTCCTTTGGTCCAGACAGACCTTCCTGTGCTTCCGCTGGTGCCTGTTGCCCCTCATCCTGCCACTGGGCACCACTGCTCCTTGGCAGAGACCCTTGTGGAGCTTGCAGCAGGGCATCCTTGAATATCAAGCAGCTTTCCTGGGCCCCTCTTCCTGCTCGGGCCCTAGCACCTGGGATTCTTCCCAGAAGGACCCTGAAGAGGCCCAGGTTTGCTCTCCGGAAGTCCAGCCTTGTGAGCCTGCTTTTTGCCCCGCTCCCTCCTCGCAGCATCCCCAAATCCACCATCGCATGGTCGCTGCAGCCAAGCTTGCCCCTGCCTTCACAGCTCCAGCCCGCCTCGCCTTCTTTGGCAGTACAAGGGCCAGCAGAGCACCTCTCCTCGCTGGCTCCTCTAGCACCTGCCTCAGGAAGTGGTCATCGAAGCTCTGCAGGAAGCTCCTGCATTGCCTGCGCTTGGCTGTCTTGTGCCTGCTTGCTCTGCTCAGCCTTGCTTTGTCGAGCTGAGGAAGGCTAGGCAACTCAAATGTACGCACGCAGCAGCAAGCGAAGGCCGTCGTGGGAAGAGCTCCTTGATTTTGCAGAGGGGAGGCCCGAGGCAAAGGCTCGAGGGGACCTCTCTTATCTGAAACCAGAAACCCCAATACTTCCCGGGCAAGGCAGACATAGGCGTATCCCCACAGGGCTCTCTTTCGGCAAGTTCAATCATCTAGAGGGTCAAGGGAAAATAAAGAAGTGGAAACAATCATATTTTCATATTTCATCGATAGATTCCAAAGAAAACACTGCTCTGTTATTCAAATAATATCTTCCTGTGGATAGCATCAAGTTTTACTGTAAAAGAAGTTAGGAATACCAAACGAAGAAACACCTCGTTTGTTGTGAGATCTGAACTTTCTTCGTACTCTTTGTCGGCGCTTCCATATTGGCCAAGATGGGGAGCCACATAATACGAACGTGGCCGATAACACGCACTTTGCAGCGCAGTGGTGGCCCACAATCTTCACACTGGTAGCCCTACGTGCCATCGCTGCCCTGGGTAACTTGCCAGGTGAAAAGAAGAGCTCTTTGCCTCCGTGGCAGCGGAGGAAGGGGCCGCGCAGGGCTTTGCCCGGGTGCCTGCAGCCGGGGGTTGTCGCCCTCCCTGCCTGGGCGGGGGGCTGGGGCAGCAGCAGCGCGCGGGGGCCTGCGCGGGTCACAGGCCGCCCCGGGCCAGCGCACACACGGGCCCTTTGTGACGGCCCCGAGCTATTGTGAGCACGCAGCGCGGCGGCCTTTGCCCGGGCGGCGGCAGAGTCTCGCCCAGCTGCCTTGCGGCCGCACTGCCGCTGAGCGCGTGCGCCAGGCGCGGCGTGGCGTTGCGTGACGCGGCGCGTGGAGCGAGGCTTTGGGGCTGCTGCTGGCCTCGTGCTCTGGGGCGGGCAGCAGCTGCGTGTGCCCATCGCCAGAGCCGCCGCTGCCGGCGTCTCCTCTCGCCCTGCCTGCCGCAGGCGGCCGGGGCCCCCCCAGGGCGCGCTTGCAGAGCGCAGGGGAGCTGCGTGGGGCGCGTGCGGCCCGGGCACAAGCCATGGAGGCGGCGGAGGTGCGGGCGGCCCTGCGGCAGGTGCGGGCGCAGAAGCGGGAGCTGCTGGAGCAGCTGGAGCTGCTGCAGGCGGAGCACGAGGCGCTGCAGAGCACCAACGCCCGGCTGGCGGAGCAGGCGGCCAGGTGGGACGATGGCCACGGTGCTGGGCGCGGGGACGCAGCAGGCGCGGCAGCTGTGTGGCGCCGGGTGCCACACAGGTCCCCCAAACGCAGGCAGGGCTGGGAAGCGGGGAGGGCCTGCGCAGGGCGACTGAGGGCCCCCATGGCTGCAGGCAGCGGAGGCGCAGGAGAGTGGCCGAGGAGCCGCAGGAGCTGCTGGACAAGCTCAGCAGGCTGCGGGAGCAGCTGCAGCAGAGCCAGCAGGAGAGGGGCCGCTGCCGGGAGCTGCTGCGGTGCCTGGTAGGTGCGGAGTGCCCCTGGCGCAGGGGCTGGGGTTGCCCCCGCTGCGGCCCTGCCGGGGCCGTCTCTGCCCTGCGCTGAAGGCCTGCTCTGCGCCTTGCCCACGCAGCAGGAGGAGAAGCGGGAGCTGCAGGATGCCGCCCGGGAGCTGCGCGGGGACAACGAGGCCCTCGGGCAGCGCTGCTGCAGCAGCCGCCAGCAGCTGCAGGCCATGCAGGAGCTGCGGCCAGAGCTGGAGGTGAGCTGGGCCGCGGGCCTCTCCGTGCCGCGCGGTGCCGGCAGAGCTGGCTCCCTGAGGGCAGCGCCTGCCAGGGCAGCGGCAGGGCACCTGCTGCCGGCAGCAGCTCTGCCGTGCCCTGACGGCTGCTCCTCTCGCTCTCCTCGCCTCTGCTGTGCTGCAGGAGCGCTTGCAGGCGGCCAAGCAGGAGAGAGACGCGAGGCTGCAGGAGCTGCGCGAGGTAGGGGGCCGAGGGGAGCTGTGCTGGCCGTGCGGTGCCGGCAGGCTGCAGGCAGCGGGGGGTGTGGGGAGGGCGTTCGCCCCGGGGGCCGGGCTGCGTGACTGCCCTTGGGCTGTCCGTGCCCGTGTCCGTGCCCGTGTCCGTGTCCGCGGCCAGCCCTGCCTGTGGCCTGGAGCGGGGCAGTGGCGAGGGGGCCGAGGCCTGGGGCTGGCCGGGGAGGGGGCTGCGCGGCTGCCAGCTGCGCTGCCCGCAGGGTGTGCTCCGTGTTTTGCAGGAGAGGCAGCGCTCGGCGCAGCTGAAGGAGCAGCTGCGGGAGCAGCAGGAGCGGGCAAAGGTAGCGCCGAGGGGGCGAGGGCAGCGGGTGGTGGGCGCCCAGCGGCCGGGGCCCGGCAGCGGGCTGCAGTGGGCGCACGGAGCGTGACCCTTCCGTCTGGCAGGCGCAGCGTGCGGCAATGCGGGCTCTGCGAGAGCAGGTGGAGGAGCTGGAGGTGGAAAACGCCTAGTGAGTGGGGCCCGGGGAGCGCTCTGCCCACGGGGCTCTGCAGGGGCTCCGTGCTGCAGCGGGAGTGCCGGCGGGTGCCAGCGGCGGTGCCGGGAGGCCACGGGGGGTCTGTGCAGCACGTGGTGGGAGAGCAGACGCCCGTCCCTGCCCCCATCCCTACCGCCGTTGCCCCGCTGCATGGCGACGGGGAGCGCCAGTGGCCAGGGAGGCGCGTGCTGGTCCAAGCAAGCCCTGTTGCCTGCAGCGAGCAGCGGGTGGAGCAGGAGCCGCAGGCGGAGGGGTGTGTGCTGCCCGAGCTGCTGGAAGCCCAGCTGGTAAGGGCGAGAGGCGGCAGCGAGGGCTGCCCCGGCCGGCCGGCCGGCCGGCCAGCTGGCTGGTGGGCTGTCGGTGCGGAGAGGGGCAGCGTGCAGCCGCGTGCAGCCGCACACGTGTGCCCGCTCTCTGTTGACGTGCAGGAGAGGGAGGAGCTGGCCAAGAGACGCGGCCTCGCTACCTGGCTGAAGTGAGTTGCCCCGGGGGTGCCTCGTGTGCCAGGGCCCGCGCCCGGGCTGCCGTGCAGCGAGCGGTTCCCGCGCTGGGGCTCCTGCTGCCGGGCTGTGGGCTGTGCAGCTGGGAAAGTGCCCCGGGAGGGTTGCCCTTGTGGCGGGCTTCCTTCTTTGCGGCTTGTGGCGGCTCTTCTGCAAGCCTGCGCGAGGGAGCGACGAGCAGCGCCCGGGGGGCAGGCGGAGGGTTCCCTGCAGGGGCCCCTGGGTCGCAGGGCTGGGTGCGGGCAAGACAGGGCTGCGATGGCCTGCGTGGGCTGCTGCGGCTGCCATGCCTCCGCCGTCCCGCAGGAGACTCTGCGTGCTCTTCGTGTGCCTGGAGCTGCTGGTGGTGTGCGTGCTGGGCGCCGTGGTGCTCTACGCCTCCCAGTGCGACCGGGAGCTGCTCTACCGGCTGCTGCTGCGGCTGTTGCCCGAGCAGAGCTACGCGCGCCTGGCGGACTTGCTGTCGGAGAGCCTGGCCATGCGCAGCAAGGGGCTGCTGCCCTTCTGACGGGCGCCCGGCAGCCCCGCGTCTCCGTAGCACTGGGGCTGCTGGGGCCTGCAGGGCAAACGCTGAATAAAAGGTGCTGGGTGCCCAGCTGGGTGCGCTCGAGTGTGCTTTGTGCGTGCCGCGAGAGAGGGTCTTGGCGTGCCGGGCGCCTGCGCTGGGGGTGGCAGGTGGCGGGCAGGGGTCGCGTGGGGAGTGCCGTGCAGGGGCGGGATGCGCCTGAGCGAGTGGGGCAAGAGCGTGCCGCCTGCTGGGCTGCCCCCAGGCTGGGGAGCAGGGCTGCGCCTGGAGCGCTGGCGCCGAGCTCCCCGCTGGCAGCGGGCGAGCGCACGGAGGCGACGGCTGGGGAGGACGTGGGGCTGGGGCAGGCCAGCAAGAGAGCCCCGGGAAGAGTGGCCCAGGCCCGAGGGGTCCAGCGCCCGGGGCTGCACACGCAATCATGGAATGCCAGAATGCCAGAATGCCAGAAGGGCTGAGGTTGGAAGGCACCTCTGGAGGTCTTCTAGTCCAGCCCCCTGCTGCAGCAGGGTCACCTCGAGCCCGTTCCCAGGGCTTGTGTCCAGATGGCTTTGGAATATCTCCAAGCAAGGAGACTGCACAACCTCTGTGCGTAACCTGTTCCAGTTCTCTGTTACCCTCAGAGGAAAGAAGGTTTTTTCTCATGTTCACATGGAACTTCTTGTGCTTCCGTTGGTGCCCCTTGCCTCTCATCCTATTGCTGGGCACCACGGACAAGAGTCTGGCTCCGTCCTCTCCACACCTTCCCTTCAGATACTTCTACGCATTGAAAAGATCCCCCCTCAGCCTTCTCTTCTCCAGGCTGAACGGTCCCAGCTCTCTCAGCCTTTCCTCATAGGAGAGATGCTGCAATCCCTTCATGCCCTTAGCAGCCCTCCGCTGGACTCGCTCCGGTAGCTCCATGTCTCTCTTGCATTGGAGAGCCTGGAACTGGACACAGAACTGCAGGTGTGGCCTCGCCAGGGCTGAGTAGAGGGGGAGGATTCCTTCCCTGCACCTGCCGGCAATGCTCTTCCCAAGGCAACCGGGGATACCAGTGGCCGCCTTGGCCACAAGGGCACATTGCTGGCTCACGGCCAACAAGCTGTGCACCAGGACCCCCAGGTGCCTCTCTGCAGAGCTGCTCGCCAGCAGCCCAGCCCCCAGCCTGCACTCGTGCATGGGGTTATTCCTCCCTAGGTGAAGGACTTGGCACTTCCCTTGGTTGAACTCCATGAGGTTCCTCTCCGCGCAGCTCTCCAGCGTGTCGAGGTTCCTCTGAAGGGCAGCACAGCCCTCTGGTGTAGCCGCCACTCCTCCCAGTTTCATAGCCTCAGCAAACTTGCTGAAGGTGCACTCTGTCCCTCCATCTAGATCATTGATGAAGCACTGGAAAAACACTGGACCCACTATTGACCCCCGGGGGACACCGCTAGCTACAGGCCTCCGACTAGACCTTGCACCACTGAGCACAACCCGCTGAGCTCTGCCTTTCAGCCACTTCTCAGTCCACCTCACCGTCTGCTCGTCTGTGCCGCACTTCCTCAGCTTGCCTGTGAGGACACTATGGGAGAGAGTGTGAAAAGCCTTGCGGAAGTCAAGGGAGACAACATGCGGTGCTTTGCCCTCACCTAGCCAGCTAGTCATGCCAGCCTAGAAGACTCTCAGCTTCGTTAAGCATGCTTTCCCCCTTGGTGAAGCCATGCTGACTACTCCTGAGCACCTTCTTCTCCTTCACATGCTTCGAGATGGCACCCAGGATGAGCTGTTGCATCAGTTTTCCAGGGCTCGAGGTGAGGCTGAGCGGCCTGCAGTTGCCCGGCTCCTCCTTCTGGCCCTTTTGGAAGACTGGAGTGACAGCGGCCTTCCTCCCGTCCTCAGGCACCTCCCCTCTTCTCCACGTCCTTGCCAAGATGACGGAGAGTGGCCTAGCAATGACGCCCAGCAGCTCCCTCAGCACTCACGGGTGCAACCCATGGGGGCCCACGCACTAGTGTATGTGCAGTTTGCCAAAACGACCTCTAACCCAAATCTCCCCGAACAAGGCAAAGACTCCCTTTCTCCACACTTTCTCCTTTCACCAGAGCCGCACGGGTGGCAGGCACTCGTGAACAACAAGACGACGGAGGTCTGCTCTCCTTGCAGTTTTCGAACTGCCTGTTAGCACCTGCTAAGACCACAGCTCTTTGGACCGAAGGCAATGCTTGCCCAGCGGCCAAAATGACCAGCTGGGATGGTATAGACCAAACTTTCCAAGCTGGGAGGTACAAACATGTCTGCTCACGCAAGCCGCATTTGAAGCGGCTCCAGCAGCAGCTGGACTGCCGAGGCTCTCGGGCTTTCCGGTGCCATTCAGGGCACACCCGCATGGCGCCTGAGGAGGAAGGATGAGCACTCTCAGAATCACCGAATCACACAGTGGTTGAGGTCGGAAGTGGCCTTTGGAGATGATCTAGTCCAAGCGCCCTGCTCAGACAGGGTCACCTCAAGCACCTTGCCCAGGGCCCTAGCCAAATGGCATTTGACTCTCTCCAAGCAGGGAGACTCCACAGCCTCTCCGGGCAACCTCTTCCAGCGCTCTGTTTCCCTAGGAGTAAAGAAGTTTTTCCTTTGGTCCAGACAGACCTTCCTGTGCTTCCGCTGGTGCCTGTTGCCCCTCATCCTGCCACTGGGCACCACTGCTCCTTGGCAGAGACCCTTGTGGAGCTTGCAGCAGGGCATCCTTGAATATCAAGCAGCTTTCCTGGGCCCCTCTTCCTGCTCGGGCCCTAGCACCTGGGATTCTTCCCAGAAGGACCCTGAAGAGGCCCAGGTTTGCTCTCCGGAAGTCCAGCCTTGTGAGCCTGCTTTTTGCCCCGCTCCCTCCTCGCAGCATCCCCAAATCCACCATCGCATGGTCGCTGCAGCCAAGCTTGCCCCTGCCTTCACAGCTCCAGCCCGCCTCGCCTTCTTTGGCAGTACAAGGGCCAGCAGAGCACCTCTCCTCGCTGGCTCCTCTAGCACCTGCCTCAGGAAGTGGTCATCGAAGCTCTGCAGGAAGCTCCTGCATTGCCTGCGCTTGGCTGTCTTGTGCCTGCTTGCTCTGCTCAGCCTTGCTTTGTCGAGCTGAGGAAGGCTAGGCAACTCAAATGTACGCACGCAGCAGCAAGCGAAGGCCGTCGTGGGAAGAGCTCCTTGATTTTGCAGAGGGGAGGCCCGAGGCAAAGGCTCGAGGGGACCTCTCTTATCTGAAACCAGAAACCCCAATACTTCCCGGGCAAGGCAGACATAGGCGTATCCCCACAGGGCTCTCTTTCGGCAAGTTCAATCATCTAGAGGGTCAAGGGAAAATAAAGAAGTGGAAACAATCATATTTTCATATTTCATCGATAGATTCCAAAGAAAACACTGCTCTGTTATTCAAATAATATCTTCCTGTGGATAGCATCAAGTTTTACTGTAAAAGAAGTTAGGAATACCAAACGAAGAAACACCTCGTTTGTTGTGAGATCTGAACTTTCTTCGTACTCTTTGTCGGCGCTTCCATATTGGCCAAGATGGGGAGCCACATAATACGAACGTGGCCGATAACACGCACTTTGCAGCGCAGTGGTGGCCCACAATCTTCACACTGGTAGCCCTACGTGCCATCGCTGCCCTGGGTAACTTGCCAGGTGAAAAGAAGAGCTCTTTGCCTCCGTGGCAGCGGAGGAAGGGGCCGCGCAGGGCTTTGCCCGGGTGCCTGCAGCCGGGGGTTGTCGCCCTCCCTGCCTGGGCGGGGGGCTGGGGCAGCAGCAGCGCGCGGGGGCCTGCGCGGGTCACAGGCCGCCCCGGGCCAGCGCACACACGGGCCCTTTGTGACGGCCCCGAGCTATTGTGAGCACGCGGCGCGGCGGCCTTTGCCCGGGCGGCGGCAGAGTCTCGCCCAGCTGCCTTGCGGCCGCACTGCCGCTGAGCGCGTGCGCCAGGCGCGGCGTGGCGTTGCGTGACGCGGCGCGTGGAGCGAGGCTTTGGGGCTGCTGCTGGCCTCGTGCTCTGGGGCGGGCAGCAGCTGCGTGTGCCCCTCGCCAGAGCCGCCGCTGCCGGCGTCTCCTCTCGCCCTGCCTGCCGCAGGCGGCCGGGGCCCCCCCAGGGCGCGCTTGCAGAGCGCAGGGGAGCTGCGTGGGGCGCGTGCGGCCCGGGCACAAGCCATGGAGGCGGCGGAGGTGCGGGCGGCCCTGCGGCAGGTGCGGGCGCAGAAGCGGGAGCTGCTGGAGCAGCTGGAGCTGCTGCAGGCGGAGCACGAGGCGCTGCAGAGCACCAACGCCCGGCTGGCGGAGCAGGCGGCCAGGTGGGATGATGGCCACGGTGCTGGGCGCGGGGACGCAGCAGGCGCGGCAGCTGTGTGGCGCCGGGTGCCACACAGGTCCCCCAAACGCAGGCAGGGCTGGGAAGCGGGGAGGGCCTGCGCAGGGCGACTGAGGGCCCCCATGGCTGCAGGCAGCGGAGGCGCAGGAGAGTGGCCGAGGAGCCGCAGGAGCTGCTGGACAAGCTCAGCAGGCTGCGGGAGCAGCTGCAGCAGAGCCAGCAGGAGAGGGGCCGCTGCCGGGAGCTGCTGCGGTGCCTGGTAGGTGCGGAGTGCCCCTGGCGCAGGGGCTGGGGCTGCCCCCGCTGCGGCCCTGCCGGGGCCGTCTCTGCCCTGCGCTGAAGGCCTGCTCTGCGCCTTGCCCACGCAGCAGGAGGAGAAGCAGGAGCTGCAGGATGCCGCCCGGGAGCTGCGCGGGGACAACGAGGCCCTCGGGCAGCGCTGCTGCAGCAGCCGCCAGCAGCTGCAGGCCATGCAGGAGCTGCGGCCAGAGCTGGAGGTGAGCTGGGCCGCGGGCCTCTCCGTGCCGCGCGGTGCCGGCAGAGCTGGCTCCCTGAGGGCAGCGCCTGCCAGGGCAGCGGCAGGGCACCTGCTGCCGGCAGCAGCTCTGCCGTGCCCTGACGGCTGCTCCTCTCGCTCTCCTCGCCTCTGCTGTGCTGCAGGAGCGCTTGCAGGCGGCCAAGCAGGAGAGAGACGCGAGGCTGCAGGAGCTGCGCGAGGTAGGGGGCCGAGGGGAGCCGTGCTGGCCGTGCGGTGCCGGCAGGCTGCAGGCAGCGGGGGGTGTGGGGAGGGCGTTCGCCCCGGGGGCCGGGCTGCGTGACTGCCCTTGGGCTGTCCGTGCCCGTGTCCGTGCCCGTGTCCGTGTCCGCGGCCAGCCCTGCCTGTGGCCTGGAGCGGGGCAGTGGCGAGGGGGCCGAGGCCTGGGGCTGGCCGGGGAGGGGGCTGCGCGGCTGCCAGCTGCGCTGCCCGCAGGGTGTGCTCCGTGTTTTGCAGGAGAGGCAGCGCTCGGCGCAGCTGAAGGAGCAGCTGCGGGAGCAGCAGGAGCGGGCAAAGGTAGCGCCGAGGGGGCGAGGGCAGCGGGTGGTGGGCGCCCAGCGGCCGGGGCCCGGCAGCGGGCTGCAGTGGGCGCACGGAGCGTGACCCTTCCGTCTGGCAGGCGCAGCGTGCGGCAATGCGGGCTCTGCGAGAGCAGGTGGAGGAGCTGGAGGTGGAAAACGCCTAGTGAGTGGGGCCCGGGGAGCGCTCTGCCCACGGGGCTCTGCAGGGGCTCCGTGCTGCAGCGGGAGTGCCGGCGGGTGCCAGCGGCGGTGCCGGGAGGCCACGGGGGGTCTGTGCAGCACGTGGTGGGAGAGCAGACGCCCGTCCCTGCCCCCATCCCTACCGCCGTTGCCCCGCTGCATGGCGACGGGGAGCGCCAGTGGCCAGGGAGGCGCGTGCTGGTCCAAGCAAGCCCTGTTGCCTGCAGCGAGCAGCGGGTGGAGCAGGAGCCGCAGGCGGAGGGGTGTGTGCTGCCCGAGCTGCTGGAAGCCCAGCTGGTAAGGGCGAGAGGCGGCAGCGAGGGCTGCCCCGGCCGGCCGGCCGGCCGGCCAGCTGGCTGGTGGGCTGTCGGTGCGGAGAGGGGCAGCGTGCAGCCGCGTGCAGCCGCACACGTGTGCCCGCTCTCTGTTGACGTGCAGGAGAGGGAGGAGCTGGCCAAGAGACGCGGCCTCGCTACCTGGCTGAAGTGAGTTGCCCCGGGGGTGCCTCGTGTGCCAGGGCCCGCGCCCGGGCTGCCGTGCAGCGAGCGGTTCCCGCGCTGGGGCTCCTGCTGCCGGGCTGTGGGCTGTGCAGCTGGGAAAGTGCCCCGGGAGGGTTGCCCTTGTGGCGGGCTTCCTTCTTTGCGGGCTTGTGGCGGCTCTTCTGCAAGCCTGCGCGAGGGAGCGACGAGCAGCGCCCGGGGGGCAGGCGGAGGGTTCCCTGCAGGGGCCCCTGGGTCGCAGGGCTGGGTGCGGGCAAGACAGGGCTGCGATGGCCTGCGTGGGCTGCTGCGGCTGCCATGCCTCCGCCGTCCCGCAGGAGACTCTGCGTGCTCTTCGTGTGCCTGGAGCTGCTGGTGGTGTGCGTGCTGGGCGCCGTGGTGCTCTACGCCTCCCAGTGCGACCGGGAGCTGCTCTACCGGCTGCTGCTGCGGCTGTTGCCCGAGCAGAGCTACGCGCGCCTGGCGGACTTGCTGTCGGAGAGCCTGGCCTTGCGCAGCAAGGGGCTGCTGCCCTTCTGACGGGCGCCCGGCAGCCCCGCGTCTCCGTAGCACTGGGGCTGCTGGGGCCTGCAGGGCAAACGCTGAATAAAAGGTGCTGGGTGCCCAGCTGGGTGCGCTCGAGTGTGCTTTGTGCGTGCCGCGAGAGAGGGTCTTGGCGTGCCGGGCGCCTGCGCTGGGGGTGGCAGGTGGCGGGCAGGGGTCGCGTGGGGAGTGCCGTGCAGGGGCGGGATGCGCCTGAGCGAGTGGGGCAAGAGCGTGCCGCCTGCTGGGCTGCCCCCAGGCTGGGGAGCAGGGCTGCGCCTGGAGCGCTGGCGCCGAGCTCCCCGCTGGCAGCGGGCGAGCGCACGGAGGCGACGGCTGGGGAGGACGTGGGGCTGGGGCAGGCCAGCAAGAGAGCCCCGGGAAGAGTGGCCCAGGCCCGAGGGGTCCAGCGCCCGGGGCTGCACACGCAATCATGGAATGCCAGAATGCCAGAATGCCAGAAGGGCTGAGGTTGGAAGGCACCTCTGGAGGTCTTCTAGTCCAGCCCCCTGCTGCAGCAGGGTCACCTCGAGCCCGTTCCCAGGGCTTGTGTCCAGATGGCTTTGGAATATCTCCAAGCAAGGAGACTGCACAACCTCTGTGCGTAACCTGTTCCAGTTCTCTGTTACCCTCAGAGGAAAGAAGGTTTTTTCTCATGTTCACATGGAACTTCTTGTGCTTCCGTTGGTGCCCCTTGCCTCTCATCCTATTGCTGGGCACCACGGACAAGAGTCTGGCTCCGTCCTCTCCACACCTTCCCTTCAGATACTTCTACGCATTGAAAAGATCCCCCCTCAGCCTTCTCTTCTCCAGGCTGAACGGTCCCAGCTCTCTCAGCCTTTCCTCATAGGAGAGATGCTGCAATCCCTTCATGCCCTTAGCAGCCCTCCGCTGGACTCGCTCCGGTAGCTCCATGTCTCTCTTGCATTGGAGAGCCTGGAACTGGACACAGAACTGCAGGTGTGGCCTCGCCAGGGCTGAGTAGAGGGGGAGGATTCCTTCCCTGCACCTGCCGGCAATGCTCTTCCCAAGGCAACCGGGGATACCAGTGGCCGCCTTGGCCACAAGGGCACATTGCTGGCTCACGGCCAACAAGCTGTGCACCAGGACCCCCAGGTGCCTCTCTGCAGAGCTGCTCGCCAGCAGCCCAGCCCCCAGCCTGCACTCGTGCATGGGGTTATTCCTCCCTAGGTGAAGGACTTGGCACTTCCCTTGGTTGAACTCCATGAGGTTCCTCTCCGCGCAGCTCTCCAGCGTGTCGAGGTTCCTCTGAAGGGCAGCACAGCCCTCTGGTGTAGCCGCCACTCCTCCCAGTTTCATAGCCTCAGCAAACTTGCTGAAGGTGCACTCTGTCCCTCCATCTAGATCATTGATGAAGCACTGGAAAAACACTGGACCCACTATTGACCCCCGGGGGACACCGCTAGCTACAGGCCTCCGACTAGACCTTGCACCACTGAGCACAACCCGCTGAGCTCTGCCTTTCAGCCACTTCTCAGTCCACCTCACCGTCTGCTCGTCTGTGCCGCACTTCCTCAGCTTGCCTGTGAGGACACTATGGGAGAGAGTGTGAAAAGCCTTGCGGAAGTCAAGGGAGACAACATGCGGTGCTTTGCCCTCACCTAGCCAGCTAGTCATGCCAGCCTAGAAGACTCTCAGCTTCGTTAAGCATGCTTTCCCCCTTGGTGAAGCCATGCTGACTACTCCTGAGCACCTTCTTCTCCTTCACATGCTTCGAGATGGCACCCAGGATGAGCTGTTGCATCAGTTTTCCAGGGCTCGAGGTGAGGCTGAGCGGCCTGCAGTTGCCCGGCTCCTCCTTCTGGCCCTTTTGGAAGACTGGAGTGACAGCGGCCTTCCTCCCGTCCTCAGGCACCTCCCCTCTTCTCCACGTCCTTGCCAAGATGACGGAGAGTGGCCTAGCAATGACGCCCAGCAGCTCCCTCAGCACTCACGGGTGCAACCCATGGGGGCCCACGCACTAGTGTATGTGCAGTTTGCCAAAACGACCTCTAACCCAAATCTCCCCGAACAAGGCAAAGACTCCCTTTCTCCACACTTTCTCCTTTCACCAGAGCCGCACGGGTGGCAGGCACTCGTGAACAACAAGACGACGGAGGTCTGCTCTCCTTGCAGTTTTCGAACTGCCTGTTAGCACCTGCTAAGACCACAGCTCTTTGGACCGAAGGCAATGCTTGCCCAGCGGCCAAAATGACCAGCTGGGATGGTATAGACCAAACTTTCCAAGCTGGGAAGTACAAACATGTCTGCTCACCCAAGCCGCATTTGAAGCGGCTCCAGCAGCAGCTGGACTGCCGAGGCTCTCGGGCTTTCCGGTGCCATTCAGGGCACACCCGCATGGCGCCTGAGGAGGAAGGATGAGCACTCTCAGAATCACCGAATCACACAGTGGTTGAGGTCGGAAGTGGCCTTTGGAGATGATCTAGTCCAAGCGCCCTGCTCAGACAGGGTCACCTCAAGCACCTTGCCCAGGGCCCTAGCCAAATGGCATTTGACTCTCTCCAAGCAGGGAGACTCCACAGCCTCTCCGGGCAACCTCTTCCAGCGCTCTGTTTCCCTAGGAGTAAAGAAGTTTTTCCTTTGGTCCAGACAGACCTTCCTGTGCTTCCGCTGGTGCCTGTTGCCCCTCATCCTGCCACTGGGCACCACTGCTCCTTGGCAGAGACCCTTGTGGAGCTTGCAGCAGGGCATCCTTGAATATCAAGCAGCTTTCCTGGGCCCCTCTTCCTGCTCGGGCCCTAGCACCTGGGATTCTTCCCAGAAGGACCCTGAAGAGGCCCAGGTTTGCTCTCCGGAAGTCCAGCCTTGTGAGCCTGCTTTTTGCCCCGCTCCCTCCTCGCAGCATCCCCAAATCCACCATCGCATGGTCGCTGCAGCCAAGCTTGCCCCTGCCTTCACAGCTCCAGCCCGCCTCGCCTTCTTTGGCAGTACAAGGGCCAGCAGAGCACCTCTCCTCGCTGGCTCCTCTAGCACCTGCCTCAGGAAGTGGTCATCGAAGCTCTGCAGGAAGCTCCTGCATTGCCTGCGCTTGGCTGTCTTGTGCCTGCTTGCTCTGCTCAGCCTTGCTTTGTCGAGCTGAGGAAGGCTAGGCAACTCAAATGTACGCACGCAGCAGCAAGCGAAGGCCGTCGTGGGAAGAGCTCCTTGATTTTGCAGAGGGGAGGCCCGAGGCAAAGGCTCGAGGGGACCTCTCTTATCTGAAACCAGAAACCCCAATACTTCCCGGGCAAGGCAGACATAGGCGTATCCCCACAGGGCTCTCTTTCGGCAAGTTCAATCATCTAGAGGGTCAAGGGAAAATAAAGAAGTGGAAACAATCATATTTTCATATTTCATCGATAGATTCCAAAGAAAACACTGCTCTGTTATTCAAATAATATCTTCCTGTGGATAGCATCAAGTTTTACTGTAAAAGAAGTTAGGAATACCAAACGAAGAAACGCCTCGTTTGTTGTGAGATCTGAACTTTCTTCGTACTCTTTGTCGGCGCTTCCATATTGGCCAAGATGGGGAGCCACATAATACGAACGTGGCCGATAACACGCACTTTGCAGCGCAGTGGTGGCCCACAATCTTCACACTGGTAGCCCTACGTGCCATCGCTGCCCTGGGTAACTTGCCAGGTGAAAAGAAGAGCTCTTTGCCTCCGTGGCAGCGGAGGAAGGGGCCGCGCAGGGCTTTGCCCGGGTGCCTGCAGCCGGGGGTTGTCGCCCTCCCTGCCTGGGCGGGGGGCTGGGGCAGCAGCAGCGCGCGGGGGCCTGCGCGGGTCACAGGCCGCCCCGGGCCAGCGCACACACGGGCCCTTTGTGACGGCCCCGAGCTATTGTGAGCACGCGGCGCGGCGGCCTTTGCCCGGGCGGCGGCAGAGTCTCGCCCAGCTGCCTTGCGGCCGCACTGCCGCTGAGCGCGTGCGCCAGGCGCGGCGTGGCGTTGCGTGACGCGGCGCGTGGAGCGAGGCTTTGGGGCTGCTGCTGGCCTCGTGCTCTGGGGCGGGCAGCAGCTGCGTGTGCCCATCGCCAGAGCCGCCGCTGCCGGCGTCTCCTCTCGCCCTGCCTGCCGCAGGCGGCCGGGGCCCCCCCAGGGCGCGCTTGCAGAGCGCAGGGGAGCTGCGTGGGGCGCGTGCGGCCCGGGCACAAGCCATGGAGGCGGCGGAGGTGCGGGTGGCCCTGCGGCAGGTGCGGGCGCAGAAGCGGGAGCTGCTGGAGCAGCTGGAGCTGCTGCAGGCGGAGCACGAGGCGCTGCAGAGCACCAACGCCCGGCTGGCGGAGCAGGCGGCCAGGTGGGATGATGGCCACGGTGCTGGGCGCGGGGACGCAGCAGGCGCGGCAGCTGTGTGGCGCCGGGTGCCACACAGGTCCCCCAAACGCAGGCAGGGCTGGGAAGCGGGGAGGGCCTGCGCAGGGCGACTGAGGGCCCCCATGGCTGCAGGCAGCGGAGGCGCAGGAGAGTGGCCGAGGAGCCGCAGGAGCTGCTGGACAAGCTCAGCAGGCTGCGGGAGCAGCTGCAGCAGAGCCAGCAGGAGAGGGGCCGCTGCCGGGAGCTGCTGCGGTGCCTGGTAGGTGCGGAGTGCCCCTGGCGCAGGGGCTGGGGCTGCCCCCGCTGCGGCCCTGCCGGGGCCGTCTCTGCCCTGCGCTGAAGGCCTGCTCTGCGCCTTGCCCACGCAGCAGGAGGAGAAGCAGGAGCTGCAGGATGCCGCCCGGGAGCTGCGCGGGGACAACGAGGCCCTCGGGCAGCGCTGCTGCAGCAGCCGCCAGCAGCTGCAGGCCATGCAGGAGCTGCGGCCAGAGCTGGAGGTGAGCTGGGCCGCGGGCCTCTCCGTGCCGCGCGGTGCCGGCAGAGCTGGCTCCCTGAGGGCAGCGCCTGCCAGGGCAGCGGCAGGGCACCTGCTGCCGGCAGCAGCTCTGCCGTGCCCTGACGGCTGCTCCTCTCGCTCTCCTCGCCTCTGCTGTGCTGCAGGAGCGCTTGCAGGCGGCCAAGCAGGAGAGAGACGCGAGGCTGCAGGAGCTGCGCGAGGTAGGGGGCCGAGGGGAGCCGTGCTGGCCGTGCGGTGCCGGCAGGCTGCAGGCAGCGGGGGGTGTGGGGAGGGCGTTCGCCCCGGGGGCCGGGCTGCGTGACTGCCCTTGGGCTGTCCGTGCCCGTGTCCGTGCCCGTGTCCGTGTCCGCGGCCAGCCCTGCCTGTGGCCTGGAGCGGGGCAGTGGCGAGGGGGCCGAGGCCTGGGGCTGGCCGGGGAGGGGGCTGCGCGGCTGCCAGCTGCGCTGCCCGCAGGGTGTGCTCCGTGTTTTGCAGGAGAGGCAGCGCTCGGCGCAGCTGAAGGAGCAGCTGCGGGAGCAGCAGGAGCGGGCAAAGGTAGCGCCGAGGGGGCGAGGGCAGCGGGTGGTGGGCGCCCAGCGGCCGGGGCCCGGCAGCGGGCTGCAGTGGGCGCACGGAGCGTGACCCTTCCGTCTGGCAGGCGCAGCGTGCGGCAATGCGGGCTCTGCGAGAGCAGGTGGAGGAGCTGGAGGTGGAAAACGCCTAGTGAGTGGGGCCCGGGGAGCGCTCTGCCCACGGGGCTCTGCAGGGGCTCCGTGCTGCAGCGGGAGTGCCGGCGGGTGCCAGCGGCGGTGCCGGGAGGCCACGGGGGGTCTGTGCAGCACGTGGTGGGAGAGCAGACGCCCGTCCCTGCCCCCATCCCTACCGCCGTTGCCCCGCTGCATGGCGACGGGGAGCGCCAGTGGCCAGGGAGGCGCGTGCTGGTCCAAGCAAGCCCTGTTGCCTGCAGCGAGCAGCGGGTGGAGCAGGAGCCGCAGGCGGAGGGGTGTGTGCTGCCCGAGCTGCTGGAAGCCCAGCTGGTAAGGGCGAGAGGCGGCAGCGAGGGCTGCCCCGGCCGGCCGGCCGGCCGGCCAGCTGGCTGGTGGGCTGTCGGTGCGGAGAGGGGCAGCGTGCAGCCGCGTGCAGCCGCACACGTGTGCCCGCTCTCTGTTGACGTGCAGGAGAGGGAGGAGCTGGCCAAGAGACGCGGCCTCGCTACCTGGCTGAAGTGAGTTGCCCCGGGGGTGCCTCGTGTGCCAGGGCCCGCGCCCGGGCTGCCGTGCAGCGAGCGGTTCCCGCGCTGGGGCTCCTGCTGCCGGGCTGTGGGCTGTGCAGCTGGGAAAGTGCCCCGGGAGGGTTGCCCTTGTGGCGGGCTTCCTTCTTTGCGGGCTTGTGGCGGCTCTTCTGCAAGCCTGCGCGAGGGAGCGACGAGCAGCGCCCGGGGGGCAGGCGGAGGGTTCCCTGCAGGGGCCCCTGGGTCGCAGGGCTGGGTGCGGGCAAGACAGGGCTGCGATGGCCTGCGTGGGCTGCTGCGGCTGCCATGCCTCCGCCGTCCCGCAGGAGACTCTGCGTGCTCTTCGTGTGCCTGGAGCTGCTGGTGGTGTGCGTGCTGGGCGCCGTGGTGCTCTACGCCTCCCAGTGCGACCGGGAGCTGCTCTACCGGCTGCTGCTGCGGCTGTTGCCCGAGCAGAGCTACGCGCGCCTGGCGGACTTGCTGTCGGAGAGCCTGGCCTTGCGCAGCAAGGGGCTGCTGCCCTTCTGACGGGCGCCCGGCAGCCCCGCGTCTCCGTAGCACTGGGGCTGCTGGGGCCTGCAGGGCAAACGCTGAATAAAAGGTGCTGGGTGCCCAGCTGGGTGCGCTCGAGTGTGCTTTGTGCGTGCCGCGAGAGAGGGTCTTGGCGTGCCGGGCGCCTGCGCTGGGGGTGGCAGGTGGCGGGCAGGGGTCGCGTGGGGAGTGCCGTGCAGGGGCGGGATGCGCCTGAGCGAGTGGGGCAAGAGCGTGCCGCCTGCTGGGCTGCCCCCAGGCTGGGGAGCAGGGCTGCGCCTGGAGCGCTGGCGCCGAGCTCCCCGCTGGCAGCCCGTGCAGCTGGTCGTACCCTGCCAGGTTGCCCCTTTTGTACCTGGGCTGTCCTCTCCGCTCATTTGTCCTTGGGTTAGGAGCTTCCTGCCTTCTGCCCTTCCCTCCTCCTCCTGTGACTAGAGGAGCCCCCCCAGAAGGCTGCTGGGTTATGTCCTCCCCTGCCACCCCAGGGCCCTCCGCCAGCAGCCAGCAACGCCCGGCAGAAAGGCATTTTCTCGGGTGCTCCTCCGGAGCTGCAGAGAAGAGCGGGTGAAAGGGCAGGACAGCCTTGAGACAGCCTGCGTTTGGGAGCTGGGAGGTCCAGCAAAGTGGGGGGTACCACCTCGGGCTCTCTAAAACGGAAGGAATTTCTTTGGCAGATGCTCTGTTTTCTCCAGTGTCCTGCTTAGCAGTGGAAACCAGCCCTGGTGCTTTGGCATCTGCTCCACGGCAGGCAAAAAGCATGCTAAGCATGGGCGTTTGTGAGGGACGAGACCCAAATAACTGTACTGTCAGCCCGAACAAGGCCCCCAGAGAAGGTTCCTGAAACGGGAGGAAGTGCCAGAAAGCCACGGAGAGAGGCCTGGTGTCACTTCCCTTGGCTGACTGGCGCCTCAGCCACTCCTGGAACTGGGGCGAGAGAAGGTTCTGGAAGTCCAGGCAGTGGGGCAATAAACAGGGGTGTGCAGGAGCCCTGGGCCGGCACTGCACACCAAGCACCTGTCTTTTTCCTTTTTTTCCCTCTTTTTCTCTTCTCTTAAAGCGGTTAAGTAACGCAAAGCCTGCTGTGGTTTAAACGTAACTGAGAGAGGGCCAACGTCTGCAGGATATTTGTTCCATTAGAGTTGATGTTTACATAAAGACCTTGAGTGTTTCCTCGCCTTAGTCCTCACCGAAGGGGATTTGCGAATCCGAGTCACTCTCCGCCCCTCCACCCCGCCATGGGTGGGACGTGGCATATTGACTGGTGTCATGGACGGGATCCCCTCAGTGCTGGAAGGTCCTTGGGGATACCGACTCTCCACCTGGTGAGCGCAGGCGGGGAGAGCCGGGAAGCGACCTCTCAGCGATGAGCCGGGAGAGGTTCGAGCAGCGGCAAGCCACAGCTACCCGGGAAAGGCCGGCGCTCGACCGCTCCCCTGTTGTCGAGACGTTGAAGGAATATAAGGCATGCCCTTCCCCACCAGGAATGACAGGGGCCCATATCAGCGGGCATGATCCGAAAGCTGCAGCGGGTAGAATTACCACAGTTATGAAGGAACAAAAGGCACCGCCAGGAAAAGGGAAAGCCCCAGCGTGTGCTGTGTTGGGAGCAGCACTAGTGGCAGCCCAGAAGGAGAGGCACCCGCTGAAGCAAACTAAGGATGAAATGGTCAAATCCTGGCAAGAACAGATAGAAGCCCTGCAGAGCCAACTAACCGCTGAACATAATGCCACTCAGCAACTCCATGCGTCTCTGTCAGATGCATGGGACCGAGAAAAAATTTTACGGTCCAAATTAGAGGAAGGGAGACAAGAATGTCCCGACCGGACAGATCTTAATTCTCTTCCAGATAGTGAGCCGGGACTTAGAAGCTTGGCGCAGTTGGCTGAGAAACAAAGCTTAAAGCCCTTGGACCTGACTAAGGAATTGGAAATTAGTTGAGAAATATCTTAGCACGAGAATGAGGAAGTGGTGATGAGACCAGTAATTAAGACAGAGACCACCGATAGTTGTCAAGGTGGGGCAGCCCTGCAAATTACTACCCGGACGGTGCCATACTCGGCGGCTGAAATGGCGAAAATCCAGGAAAAATACGCTAGGTTAGCTCAAGAAAGGGAGACGGAGTATGTATGGAGAGTATCACTGACTAGTGGCGATCGAATTCTGCTGTCGGAAGATGAGGCCCAGGGGTACTGTGGGCCAGGGGTTTTCCTAACTACTGATGACCCAAGAGAGGCATGGTCGTTAACGAGCTGCCTATTGGGCAGGAGGTGTGGACCCCTTGGAAAGGGGGGATCCAGTATGTATCGAGACCCCAACTATAAACCATTTGACTGAAAGTTTGCAGAAGGCTGCTTGGCTTCAATTAATGCATGATAGGCGTTTAGTCCCTCAACAGCCTTCCCCGATGCTATGAATTGCTAACCCCAATAGAATGACTCCCCTGGTCCGGGGTCTGCCTGATTTTTTAAAACTATATGCAGTACAACCACAAGACCCACCCGGCAATCAACCAGATCAGGGACCTCCTCCCCCTTCTATAAAACCTGCCACTCCTTCTGAACCCCACCTAAAAAATGTATGCTTCACTGACGCATCCTCTAGAAGAGAGGGAAAGGTATGGAAATACCGAGCGGTAGCCCTGCATGTTGATTTAGGGGACCGAATTGTGACAGAGGGAGAGGAAAGTGCTCAGGTGGGAGAATTGGTAGCCGTATGGAGTGTGGTTGTTAGAGAGGCTGAAGATAAAGAACCAGTGTGCTTCAGCTGTTTACCTAAACCCCAATCAATCCATTCGGATAATGGAAGCCAGTTCACTGCCGGGGTGGTTCAAGAGTGGGCACGGAACAAAGGGATCTAGTGGATTTTTCACACCCTATACCACCGCCAGGCGAATGGCATTGTTGAGCACACCAATGGACTCTTGAAGAAGCCCCTGAAACCTCACAAACCGGGGTGGGCACAGCGGGTGTCAGATGCGGTCTATAGAGTCAACAGCCGCTGGGGAATTAATGGGTGTCCACGACTTACCGTGTTGTGTCCTGAGCCCCCATCCATAGTCCCCAGGAAAAAAGAGACTAAGGACCCTACAAACCCGCTCCATTATGTGGGACAACCTGTTCTGGTGGACCTGCCGACATGGAGCAGTGCCTCTAACCTTAAAAAAACGCTCAATCTTTATACGTGGGTGGGACGTGACAGCATTGAACACTGCTTCTCTTTGCACAGTACCGGCAGTACCATGCCCAGGCCCAGACCCCCAAGGGGAAGTGCCCCAGGTCAGGCCCAGTGCTGTGGTTTAGGCAGGGACATGGATTATATGGGGGTAGGCCGAACTCACAAGCAGGAAATGTCAGTTGGCAGGGCACTGCCCAGCTGCATTCCTGCTCCATGGCCTCCTGCAGGCAGGGCAAGCCTTGGAGCTGCACTCTAGTGGGCTCTGGAGCAGAGCTCGTGGGTCACCTACCATCCCATCACTGCCCCTGCCCCACGCAGTGACTGCATAGGACTTGGCCCTCACTTCCCCGGGGCATCGGAAACGTCGTCTGGTGGGGAGCCCAGAGAAGGGACCTCAGGAGCGACACCTAACTTTTGGGGTCTTTCTTTGCCCAGGGGCAATCTTCAGTATTCCTCGCCTTCTGGCAAGGGCCCTTGTCTCCCTCCAGAGACGCCTGCTCCATGCCTGCGGCTCCACTATGCGAATACAGCACGGCTCCCACATGGGCCAGGAGACAAACAAGAAGGTTATGGGTCAGACCAGGCAAAGGGCAGGGCTGGCGGTGGTTTATCAGCTGGCAGACTCTGGTTCCCACAGCACACAGCTCAGGCGATGCTCATGCTGGGGTGGATTCACAAGAAGAAACAAGCAAAGCCCTTGTGCAGTCGCACTCCCACAAAGTTACCAGTATCCAAAACTTTTGTTCCTGAGCAAGGAAGTCCAGCGTAGCTGCCTGCTCAGGAATCAGAGCCAAGCCGCTGAACTGGGGCCTGGGGAAGGGTTTTCCCAGCTTCAGGAAGACTCTCAGTCAGATGGGAGATGGTGCAGGTCTGTGGCGCTTCTCTGAGGGGAGCCATACAAAGCTTCTCCTCTTTCCAGTTGTGTGGAAAAGCATGGCTGTAACTTCCAGAATTGCTGCTCTTCAGCTCAGAAAAGAGAATGCCCCTGTCAAGGGGACATGCCAAAGACCAGGCAGAGAGGCTCCACATCTGCGCCCACCCGGCCTGGCTCGCCCGGGCCTTATCGCCCTGCAGAAACCACAAAACCACAAAATCACGCTCAGAGTGAGGTTTTAGAGCAATCATGCAACTATGATGCAATGACCTATAATTTCATATGGGTACTGTGGTACCCGTGGGACACGCTACCTAAACCTGCCCGGCCCAGCTGTGGTGGCAGTGCCTGGAGGGGACGGCTCCTCGGCTCCCCCGTGCAGCCCTGCCCGCGGAGGCAGCACGTGGGGCTCAGTGCGTCCCTCCCGCGGGGAGCTGAAACACCTGCGCATGCCGCAGGAGGGACCACAGGAGCGAGACCTCACTTTCCACTGGTTTCTTTGCCCAGGGATCATCTTCCATGTCACTAGATACGTGGCGATGGCCATTATGTTCCTGCGGAGACTTTTCAGCATCTGCGTCTCCGCCATGCGAGTGTCTCCCTTGCTCCCTCCACCAGATATAAACATCTGTTTGATCTCAGGTGGAAACAGGCTTGCTTTTGTAGCGAAAGAGAAAGCAAGCACACCACAAAGACTATTTTCTGCTTTCACTTGGTAGATCTGTTGGCTTCCCTCAGTGATTTTCATTCCTCTGCTGAAGGCGCTCTGGGGGCACTTTCTTGCAGGAAGCTCTGCCTGGAGTGGAGACCGGTGCCAACAGAACCCATGTTCCTTTTGGAGTCTGCTCTGTGAGCTTTCTGTCAGCAGCAGACTTCCCACATGGCTGCTTTTCAGCTTTGACGGGAACATCCGCACTGTGAAGGGGCTTGCCCCAAGCTGAAACTTTGGTAACAACAGCACTGCCTCTTTTCTAGGCAAAAGATCCCCTGGAGAAAAAAAGGTTCTTGAAAGTCTTCTTGTGGCTGATCCCTGTCACTCTTGGTGAGTATTTGTGAGCAAAGAGCTGCCAGCAGTAGCACAGACGTGCTGGATGCCAGGTGTCAGGGGGAGGGAGAGGCCCCGGCGTGCCACGGGGCACCATCCAGCTTCCCATTCCTGCGGTTCAGGGAGCTCCAGAGATGCTCTCTACAAGTAGGTCACACCTGGCCTAGTAACCTAGCTGTTTCTTGCCTGCTGTGAATTACAGTCGGTGTCTACTGTGTGCTGTCACTGCCAGCATGGACGAGGAAGTGCCACAGGTCAGTGACGGTTGTTGCGGGACAGGAAACTCCTGCAAAGGAGAGAAGGAGAAGTGCTGGCCGTGGTGGGATAAATCCCCAAATCCTCCTGTTCCCTGCAGAGGGAAGCTCAGCAAAGCTTCCCTTTGCCAGAGTGAAGCAGCAGCTTCTGCTGGGCCTTCCTCAAGCAGCCTCTTGGGGAAGCCCCGGCAGTTGTGGTACTGGCTATGCTGATGCAAAGCTCTTCCCTTTCAGGAGCCGCTGGGATGGCTGATACTGGACCTGAAGTCCAGACAGTGAGACAGTTAGTGGCTGGGGACTGATTTCATGGAGTAGTGTCAGCTGGGCATGAGCTAATTGCACTCCCCAGAGCTCATGTCTTTTCCTTATGTCTGCCTTTTGCTAAAGCTGCAGGGTGAAGGGGAGCACTGCTAAAGTGGGGAGAGCAAAAGGGGCCCAAGCACATGGAGCTCTTCTCTCCTCTGAGCTTGGAGGTTCCCACAGGGGCTGGGCAGCTCTCTACCAGCTGCTTCTCGCTGCCTGCAGGGACTTGAGGAGTTGGCTAGCAGAACAAGCCAATCAGATGCAACCGCTGAAGGAGGAGATGTCCCGCCTGAATGTGAAGATCAGTAGTATGAAGCAGGTGATGCTCCATTTTGTGAAAGAAGGCTTGGATGAGCAGGAGCCCTGGCAAGACACTTCTTGGGGTTGCTGGTGGTGTTTTCTTGCTTGCCGAAGCCACCCCATTGTTGCCCAGGGGCTTGCTGGTGGAGCCTCTCTGCGGTAAAGCCCCTTCTCCCAGCCAGCTTTCACTGGGCTCCTTGTGGGAGCAGAGGACTCCTGACATGCTTCTCCTGGTGTGCCGGGGCCTCTGGTAGCTCTGGCCTGGCCCCTGCAGCAGTCCTGAGACACAGGGGCCCTGGCAGGACCAGCTGGCACTGGCAGGGCCTCAGCCCATCTCCAGGTTGAGCTGGAGAGTGGGGAGGGTGGAGACCAAGGTGTGGGACCTGCCCCATGTCCGCACTATGGCTGTGCACAGGGATGTTCTTCCCCAGTCCTCGCGTTTCTCGTCAGAAAGCATTGAGTCTTTCAGTTCTTTGCACAAGGTTTGTCTTGCATTTTGTGACACAGGCTCTTCCCTTTCTTCTGCGCTAGGACTAGTAGTGCTACTGAGCTGTCCGCTGATGTGGTCCTTTTCTGTGTTCCTTTCTGCCTTTGACAGGAAGTTCACCACGAGGGAGGCACTGTCTGACATGACTCCAGAAGGCCATGTGCAGCTGCCTGGCTGGGCTCTGAAAACTTCAGGTATGGACTCAGGGAGCCAGGTCTCCTCGTGCTGTGCTTGTGTACAGCACTTCCAAAAGGAGGCTGTGTGGCAGCCTCTGCTCACCAAGGCGGAGGGAGATGAAAGGACAGGTGGCAGTCCACGAGCAAGGCTGTGGCAGAGGGGCTCTCTTGGACTCACACCCACTCCTGCCTTGGGGCTCCTTGGTGGTGCCTCTGGCACTGCCCTGCAAACTTTCTGTGCTGATGGAGAGGCTCTCTTCCTCTCCGCTGAGCTTTCCTCTCGACCAAAAGGGAATGGCTGCATTGTGCTTTGCTGTCCACACAGCAAGACCTCAGCTTTGGTCTGCCGTCGTTCCCATGGGGGTTTGCTGTCTGCCAGCACCTGCAGACCTGTCTTTTCCTGGTGCTGTGAGAGAGAAAGGGTGGCCAAGCTGAGGGAGCCCTCTTTTCCCTAGGCACCAGGGCATCTGCAACAGTGTGGTGCTTAGTGTGGCAGGCAGTGAGAGACACAGCTAGCAGGCAGTGTTAGAAATACCCTGTAAGCACCAGGTCTGTGGGGTCTCGCAGTCAGCAGCTCCATCTCCCTTTCAGGTGCCACAATCGACCTGCAGAGAACATCCAGCAGCTATGCGTGGGGAGAGAGTTGGCTCTGCAGGGCCGTTTGGTTCCTCTCTGCTCCAAACCCACCAGACACCATTTTGCAGGTATTGTAGCAGAAATCCTCAGTGCGGCTTTCGTCCCTTCCTGCACAGTTGGGACAAAGCCCAGGGGATCTCCCCTCTGTCCAGCATTGCTGCTCAAGTCGCCAGCGGTGATTCCTGACACCTGAGAGGTGACTTGCTAGAAACCAGTGGCTCCCTCGGGAGCGGGACTCAAATGAACTGAAATCAGTGGCTGCACCCTGCCCACAATCCCTGATCACAGCTGGGTGAAGGAGTCTCTCCTTTGAGGCCCATTTGCCTACTTCCTCTCTGACAGGCCCTTTTCTGAGGGGGTGGCAGGTGGCAGGGCCTGCAAAGCTGCTGGGCAGAGAGAGATGTTTCTGCTGGGCCCTGAGTCACGTGTAGGGAAGCAGATATTTCATGCCCAACAGGTCTTCCTTTCCTCAGCCATCCTGAGAGCCCCCTTCAGCAGGTGGGGAAGAAGGCCTCCTGATTCTCTCTACTGCCTCCCACATGCTGTTCATTTCTGAGCAGAAACACAACACCTACACAAAGGGGTGCTTGTGCTTCTGATCACATGAGTAGTGGTGGTGTCCCCATCACTCCCTCCCCATCCACTGTTGTTTCCTCCTTTCAGCCCGACGTGACTCCCGGACAATGCTGGCCTTTCCAAGGGTCTCAGGAGCAGGTGGTCATTTGGCTGCCTGCACGCATCCAATCAACCGCTGTCACTGTGCAGCACATCTACAAGGCAGTCTCTCTGTCCGGGACCGTCAGCAGCACCCCCTGAGATTTCACTGTCTCGGTAAGTCTCTGCTGGGCTGCAGTGTGGCCATGGGGAAAAGCCAGAAGAGGCACTCACTTCTCTTTGTGCATCCTCTGAGCTTTGGGCCTTGGGCTCTCGGGAGCACTGCCCCAAGAGCTATGTCAAGTAACATGCTGGTTTTCTCCTTCTCAAGACCTGCTCAGTGCTTTTTGGCCATGCATCTCAGGGCAGTCCATCCACCCTCAAGGAGGAGGCTCAGCTTCACTGTAACCTGCACTAGACTAGTGCTCAAGCCACGGGAGAGGGCAGGCAGGTAACAGGTCCTGAAGCAGCGTGTGCCTCTCCCCATCCTCGCGTTGAGCCTGACCCTTGTGCTTTGTCTCGGAGGGAGTGGATGAGGAGGGAGAAGAAGAAACTCTCCTGGGGACGTTCACATACGATGTGGAAAAAGAGGCCATTCAGACCTTCCCCCCGAAGGTACAGGAAGTGTGTGTGGGCAAAGGCCAGGCAGGAATGGGCAGTTGCCCACAGGGCCATGGCAGAAAGAGCCTTCACTGTCCCTCCCCGGGGGGGTGGAGGGGCTGCCCTTAGCAGGGCCCAGGCCCGGGCCTGGGCTGGCAGAGGCAGATCTCTGGGTTGTACTATCGCTCTTTGCACCCCAGTAACCATGCTTCTTCTTCCCATGATTGCTTTACAGCAGGAGCTTTCCAGAGCCTTTCAATATATAAAGCTTTCTGGCCGGAGCAACTGGGGAAACTCGGAGGACACCTGCATTTACCGAGTGCAGGTTCATGGAAAGGTGACAAGCCAGACTTCATTTCATGGAGCCAGAGACATGACGGGAGCTTTTCTTAATAAGAATTAAAAATATAAAAAGCAGAAAAGGCAGGCCCAGGGAAATGGCAGGGTGTGGTGTAACAGGAGGCCTGGGGTCATGGCAGTGCCAAGGGAGCATCCGGCCCGGGGTGGCAGCCAGGGCTGGGGTGGCAGCAGCACCAGGGGTACTGTCCTGGAGCCAGGCTAAGAGCAGGGTGGGGAAATGGCACACAGGGTAATGCCATGCTCCAGGGTAACAGCACAGACCATATTTAACACAGCAGCCAGGGAGAGCAGCAGGTCAGGGCAGAGCGGTAGATCCGGGATAACGGCAAGGCCCGGGCTAAATGGCAGTCCCAGGGCAGCGGCAGCTTTGGGGTAACAGGAGCCCTGGGGTAATGGCAGCGCCACCTATCAACAGCCCCGGGTTAGCAGCGGTGCCAGGTCCCAGCAGCAGCGGGGTAACAGCAGCTCCGTGTAATGGTAGCCCCAGCAAACCCCGGCTAATGTAGCCCCGGGGTAAAGGCAGCTCCGTGTAACAGCAGCCCCCCCTCAGAAAGCGCCCAACCATGCTGTGCAAGCGAATCCCCCGCAACTCCCCGCAAGCCTAGCCCAGCTCCTCCAGCTTCGCGAAATACAGCCAGAAGAGGGGCCCGACTTGGGGAGGGAAGGGGCAGGTTTGTGCCCAGCGAGGCGCGGAGCACCTCCACGAGGAGGTGCCGAGCAATGCAGGGCAGCTCTCCCGGCGCAGGGGCACGGGCGGCACTCGCCTTCGCCATGCCGCGCAGCACATGCAGAGGCTTCTCCCTGCGGAGAGGCGCGCAGAGCTCGCCAGCGACAGCGCTCCTTGGCAGCTGAGGCCTTCCCCTCTGCTGCTCGGCCTGCTGCAGTGCTCAGCGCTAGGGGAAGCCGAGGCGCTGGCGAAACCCGGGACTGCCTGCGCCAGCCCTGAAACGGGGCAGGGCCGCCCGCGTGCGCGCGCGGCGCTTTAGCGGCACGCGGGCACCGGGGAGGCTCGGAGGCACGGCGCAGCTCCTCAGACGGCGCCGGCACCGGGGTCTTCCCGACCGCCTAGGAAGCCCCACGGGTTGCGCCCCGCTGACCGTGGCTGTGCAGCCCTCCCAACCCGCTCGTGGGAAGGCTTGCTGCCGCGCAGGAACAATCCCGAAGCGACACAAAGCCCAACAAAAGGAAACGTAAAGCACGCCCAGGCTTCAGAGGATTCGGTTCTGGTCCCGAAGCCGGGACAGTCACTGCAGCCCGGCTGGAAGAACGTGCCAAGGGGCCGGCGCCGGCGGCGCGCCGGAAGTGACGCCTGGAAGTGACGCCACGGAACTGACGCCACGGAACTGACGCCGCGGCGCCGCCCAGCTTCCGGCCGGGGGCTGCGCAGCGCCCAGCGCTGCCTCGCTGGCGGCGGCGGCGACGGGGGCGGTTCCTCGGGTAACGCAGCGGCGGCGATGTCGGAGCCGCGGCGCCGCCTCGGCGAGGGCGGCCGCCGCCGCCACCCCGCGGGGGACGCGCCGCGCCAGGCTCCCGGCCACTTCCCGCGGCGCCAGCGCCTGAATGCGGCCGCGGCGGCGGCCCACGCGCGGCGGCGACCGGCGGAGGAAGCCGCGGCGGCGGTGAGTGCGGCGGCGGCCGGGCCGGGCCGGGGGCCGCTGCAGGCGGCGGCGGCGGCGGCGGCGCGGCCTCTCCTGCCCCGGCCCGGCTCGGCCTGGCCGGGTCCGGCGGCTCCCGGTGCTGCGGGCGGCGGCGGCGCGGCTGCGCCCACTGGCGGCTCCTTCCCCGGGCCCGTGCGGCGGGTGCGTGGCGCCCCCGGGGTCGCAGCTGTCCCGTAGCTCGTTTCCCCCGCCCCCCCGTCGCAACGCTGTGTAACGCCGGTGCCCCAGCCGCCTTTCAGAGAAAGAGCGAGCTTCTGTTTCTGAGGCAGCCTGCCTGGGTGCGGAGGACCCGCGTGCCCGCGGCTGGCAGCAGGAGCAGCACCTGCTAGTCTGATAAAAGTGTGCGCTGAGCGCGGCCCGACGGTGCGTGCGTGTGGTGCACCTGCAGGATCTGCCGTTGCTGGCC
The DNA here is from genome assembly GCF_036417845.1 of Apteryx mantelli. Taxonomy (NCBI): domain Eukaryota; kingdom Metazoa; phylum Chordata; class Aves; order Apterygiformes; family Apterygidae; genus Apteryx; species Apteryx mantelli. The sequence continues at coordinate 18,016,035 of NC_090020.1, forward strand.
CCACAGAATGGCGAGGGGCAGGAGCACTGCAGTCCCAACAGGGCTCGGGACCCTGTAGTTTAGTCTGAATGCGATTGCTTTGTTTTTCTTTGAAAGACTCCATAAACTGCTCTTGTACTTTTCCTACGTAGCTGTTGGTCTTTTGGGGAGGTGGGCGCCAGGGGATCCCTTGTTGATGACATCATGATTGGAAAAAAATGACAAAACAATCATTTAAGGGTGGGGAAGAAAACAGAGTCCTGTCGGTAGTCTCCAGAAGTGCCAGCATGTCTCAAGTTCCAGTTACAACTTGCAGCGCTTAGATGCTGATTGGACTGTCAGAGAGAGCGAGGCCTGGAAGTGCTTCGGTATTTTAATAATTACCTGTTCCACAGGTAAATGAGTTAAATCTCAGCGCTTCATGTATTAGTAGCAATTGACAAAAATATCTTTGTGGTTTCAACCAAAATCATATTTTGCTGTAATAGCACAGAGTTAAGAACTTAGTGCAGGCATGCTGCTAGCGATCTCCTGTATGTATTTCTGGGACCATTTCTGAAGCTGTTTTATCTGACTGTTGTCCATCTACCAACCATAAACCTTACTATGTGTATCTGTTGCTTTTTCTGTTCTTTTCTGGTGCATCTTACTCTGTAGAGACCTTCCAGCAGGGTAGAATTACCACAGAGCAGAAACTACAGAGTGCTGCCCGCCAGGAGAACTGCCCCAAAGATACAGTGCCAGGCAGTTACCCATGTGCATCATCACTGAAGAGCTTTGTAGACAGAGTCTGCAGCAAGCAAATGGCTGCTGAACCCTGAGAGAGCAAAACAGTACAGTGCAGAAGAGGTGTCCTTAATAAAAGAAGAATACAGAGTTGAAAAGCAAAAAAGTGTACCTTTCCAAGTCAGAAAGAACAAACACCAGTGTCAAGGCTGGATGTCTAAGAATGGGAAGAATACCAGTGTTTTGGGGGGCAGTACTTGTCAGTTGCTGAGCTTTCTGGTATGTGCGCCTCCATAAGTGAGTAGCTGTTTTAGGACTCTGCTGAATACATGATCACGCAGACTCCTACCTTCCTCTAAAAGAGTTGGTGGTGCAAATGAGGACTTCCCCTGAAAAATGTAGGAGATAGGACAGTTCTGCTCTTGCTAAGGAAGACAGATTAGTTTACTTTAGTGGGTAAAGCAGGATTTCTGGAACTGTGGTTTCTAAGCCTGGACAATTTTCGTGGTCATTCTTTTTTCTCTATGTGGGGATGAAATTTAAGCATGACATCTAACTTCTTGATGGAAGCAGTATTCTGAGGAGAAGCCGAGAAAAGGAGTTATGTCATTGTGTCTTTTTGTTTGATACCCTGTCAGAGCTTGTATTGCTTTTTACAACCTAAAGGAAGGATAGCATGGGTTTCTTTGTCTGGACTTTCATGTCCTTTCCTTTCAGGAAGGGTAATGATCTTTTTGTGTTTGTCTTTTGTAGAACATGACTTCAGCAGAGTTTGCAGTGGATAGCAACTTTTCACCGAAAGCTAGCACAAGCAAGCTACATCAGACAGTGCCAACAGATGCATCTCCTGACTCTAAATGCCCCATCTGTTTGGACAGATTCGACAACGTTGCATATCTAGATCGCTGCTTGCATAAGTTCTGTTTCCGTTGTGTCCAGGAGTGGTCAAAAAACAAAGCAGAATGCCCACTCTGCAAACAACCTTTCCATTCTATTTTCCATACAGTTCGTGCTGAGGATGACTTTAAGGAGTACATACTCAGACCATCAGAAAACGGCTCTTTTGCCAGCCCTGATGGCCGGAGATTTCGTTACCGTACTACGTTGACAAGGGAACGTCGCACTTCATCTTACCATAGACACACTTCCTCTTCTCGAAGGACGCTGTCCCCTCCAGATAATGGGATATTGTTTGAAGGATTGTCAAGCCAACCAGTGCGGCAGAGAGAGGGAGAGATTCAGCAGATGATAAGGAGGCTCGCCTCAAGGAGGCAAGCTAGTGCAGAGGGCAGATCTCTGCGGCAGATTCAGGAGGAGGACATGATCAACTTCCGCAGAGCTCTGTATCGCACTGGTGTGCGTGTTCGTAGTATTCAGGATGGTGGCCGCTATCGAGATATTTCAGCAGAGTTTTTTCGCCGGAACCCTGCTTGCCTTCACAGGTTGGTTCCCTGGTTGAAGCGGGAACTTACAGTCCTATTTGGTGCCCATGGATCTTTGGTTAATATTGTACAGCATATCATCATGAGTAATGTGACGAGGTATGATCTGGAAAGCCAAGCCTTTGCTGATGATTTAAAGCCATTTTTGCTGAATCGGACTGAACATTTCCTACACGAATTTGTCAGTTTTGCCCGATGTCCTTTTAACTTAGAGGCGTATGATCAGCATGCCAATTATGACTGTCCTGCTCCATCGTATGATGAAGGAAGCCACTCAGATTCATCAATTATTACAATATCTCCAGATGAAGCAGATTCTCCAGGTCCAGATCACAGTTCATCCATGACTGGTATTGATCAAGCTCCCTGGGATGATGAAACTCCAGGGCCCTCATATTCCATCTCAGAAGAAGTTCATGCAACCATAGCTTCTCCTTTGGAGACTTCAGAAAGTTCTGATGAGGACTCCACAACAAAGAGAACTGAAGCGCGAACCCAGTTGCAGGCTAATGCTGATTCAAATGACAGTGACTCGTCTTCTGACAATTGTGTTATTGTTGGGTATGTTAAGCCTATAGCTGAGAGGACACCAGAACTGGTTGAATTGTCTTCGGACTCCGAGGAATCAGTCAAGGAAGAGAAAAGGGAAGATGTGAAGAAACAGCAGCCGATCCAGTTTCACAGTTGCAGTGACAGTGAACCAAGCAGGAGTTCCTCACCACACTCCCCTATATATAATGAGAACCTAGGTAGCTGTAAAAGCTGCTTATCCCCTGCAGTTGAGAAGATGGAGTCAAAAGATGATGAGAACAAAAGTAAAATAAAAAATTTATCTGCACAGGAATTGACCTGGAGCCCCTCTTCAGGAAGGGACAGGATGTGCTCTCCTTGTAATCACAGACTGTCCAGAAAGAGAAAGTCCAAGAGTCCACAGTCCTATTCACAGCACAGCAGAGGCAGTCTTGGCCACAGGACTAGGAGGGAGCATCGTAGCAAAGACCAGCTTAAAAGGAAACGATCAGGAAGCAGAGATAGTAGCAAGCATAGGAGCAAAAGAAACAAGAGGAGGTCAAGAACTCGTGACTCTAGCATCTCTCGGAAAAGCCAGAGAGGCTCTCTAAGTCGTGAGAGCACAATATCCAGAGAAGTAAGCAGATCACGATCACGTAGCAAAGGCCATGGCAAAAGAAGATCGAGAAGCAGAGACAGTGATCATTATTATATAAGAGACAACTATCAAAGTAGATACCAGTGGGGTTATACTTTTTATAGTCGAAATGTAGTTGGAGATGGCTACGAATCCTCATATAGGAGGAGGACTCAGTCTAGTGCTCACTATTCAAGACAATCTGCTAGTCCAGAATACAGGATACAATCGTTTACTGAAAGGACAGATCCGCATAGTCAGAGAGGACTCCATGAGAGACATTATTACTATTATGAAAGATGCAGGTCAAGAAGTCGATCAAGTAATAGGTCCAGGACCCCTTCTGGAGGGACTGACAGAATGAAAAGTGAAAAGCCTGGTGGAAAAAGAAAGTACAAAACTCGCCACTTGGAGACTGCAGTTAAGGAGAGTACAGTTCTAGAGAAAGAAAATGACCCCAAAAAAACTTTGTCAAAATTCAGTGACTGCTACAAAAATGAAGATAGCCTTTCGGACAACCGAGCAAGTAGTGAGACAAAGCATAAGAAGAAGAAGAAAAAGACCAGGAGTCCAAGTGTGGAGATAGTCTATGAAGGAAAAGTGACAGACACAATGAGGCATCATAAAAAGAAAAAGAAAAAGCACAAGAAGAAACACCGGAAACACCACCTGAGTAACTTGGTACATTCTTCTCCAGTTGTGATTACAATTGATAGTGATAGTGACAAGGAGCCAGAAAGTATTGAATGTGACAGTAGTATTACTTGGACAGGCTCAACCCAGATAAATGAGAGGGAAAATGAGTCTCTCTCTTCTTTTCTGGGAGAGACAGAATGTAAGGATGTTTTTAGGGTCAGCAAGGAAACTGGAGTAGCGGATAAAAATTGTAGTATTGCTACCACAAGAGAGGACTTAGATGGTGACATTAGAAATATTGATGTTGAGCTTCAGGAAACATCAGCTGATCAGAGTTTTGCAGTAGTGGATAACAGTAGCAATACAGCTCACATAGAAACTTCAGCTAGCCATGTTCAAGGAGCACACACAGCATCATCCAGTCAACTGCCTTCTCCCAGGACTTCCTTTCTAGAGAATCCAGAGAGACCACCATTGATACTAAGACTCCCAAAGAGACTTGTCAACAGATCCTTTTGGTCTGACTCCGCAGAAAAAAAAATGTAGCATGTTTTACAATGAACACTTCTTAAAATGGTGAATTTGTTTTAATTACTTTTTTCCCCTGGAGAACAAAACACCTCATGTGATTTGTGTGTGTTAAAAGATGTCTGAGAAATGTGTAAAATCCTTGAATGTGTATGCACTTTTAAGTTGGAGAAGATAGAATATTGCTAGTAAGTAACGTTAAAAGTTTCTCAGAAGAGTGTTTGGAAATTGTAGTCATCCTGTATTCTCATATTATGTAAAATATACCCACAGAATGTTTTAAAGTCATGTTTTTTGTTTTTTGGGTTTTTTTAAAGCTAAATCTAAAGCCAGAAAATGCATTTTCCAAGGGTTGCTCTCATTATACAGAGAAAGTTGTACTGTTCACAAAAAAACATTCAATTCTGCCATCATTTTGATCTGTGTGGGTAAAGTTGATATCTGCTGAAAAATATTCAGTGATTTCTACATAAATCTTGAACAAGACTTCCGTTAAAGTAAAAATGAATTCTATCAAAATCCAAATAAAGCAATAAGACTTTTTTTTTTTAATGTATCTGTGAACTGTGTACTTTCCAAGCAGAACACTTGTTTTTAAGTTTTGGATGTCTTACAGCACAAACTTTAATAGTCTGTACTGGTAAGGAATAGTTTAGGCTGGGAGTGCCTTCTGGAAGTCCTACTTGTCACTTAAAGCAGGTACAACTTTAATCAGATTGCTCAGGATCTGAGGAATTATGAATACCACAAAAGCTGGAGATTCCACAGCCTCTCTGGGGAACCTGTTCTAATTTTTGAGTATTCTCACTGTGAAATCTTTTTTTCCAAATATCTTTCATATTTCCCTTGTTGCAACTTCTGTCTGTTCCTTCTTATCCTATTTATGTGCAGCTCAGAGAAGACTCTGGTTTCCTGTTCTGTATGCTCTACTGTTACATATTTGAAGACATCAGCATTATCTGTAGCTCTTGAGATACAGTGATTCCTGCTGCCCTCACTGCTTTAAGCAGTATCTCAACCACTTCAGTTTGCCCCAGATGTTCTGCTGCAGATATGTGCAAGGCACAGGGGTCAGACAGTATCTTTCAGGTTTGTGTCTTCTCTTTGTGCGCAGTAGTAGCTCTCAGTGTTGAACCAAGAAGTTGCCTTCTGCCAAATTGCCTAGCTGACTTGACTGATGTTGATCCCATGTGGCTGTTGCTAGGTGGCTGTGTGTGCAAAAATGAAGAGGCATTCAGCAGTACTGAAGACTCCTGAATTTCTGCTATATCTAAATTTGTAAGTCAGTAGTCGTTTTAGGAAGCTACTGAACACATAGTATTGCAGTCTCCTTTGTTAACTGCAGACACTTCAGTCTACTGCAAATGGTTTTCTTCATTTCGGAGGATGCCGTCCTCTCCAGAGAATGTAAGATTTCTTTGACAGGTTGCTAGGCCAATCAGTGCAGTGTCAGAAAGATGTAGAGATTCAGATGAGAAGTAGTTTTTCACAAAAAGTCAGACTACTGCAGAACGTAATCTCTGGGGCTGAGATGAGAATATGCTTGATATCTACAGAACTCTGTATCACATGGGTGTATATGTCCAAAGCATTCCTGGTAGTGGCCACCACCTGGATATCTTGGCAGCAGTTCTTTCATCCTTCAGCATTTGTATCTCCTGTCTTACTGACATCTGTTCAGACAACTGAAAACATCAGAGTGGAGGAAAACCATCCTTGGTACCAGGCTTGCATCATGGAACATCAGCCAGTGTTACACAGGAGATACTGTCCTCCTAAATTGCTGCTGTCTGAGCTGCCATATGGACCAAAGTGACCTTTGTAGCCTCCAAGGATGACTGAGGAGGGATGAATGAGACCTGGCCAAGGGTGTGGGGGAGGACATGAAGAACAGAGAAGAGGGATTTGCACATCCCAGGCAGGAAACACAGCCCCAGCCTGAGAAAGCTGGGCTGTGTGTTGCCTGAGGAGAACTGGGCTGGCAGCCCAGGAGCTTTCAGGAGGGACTCAGCCTTGCAGCCCAGCAGCAGTCAAAAGACAGAGGCCTAGTGCTGACAGCATGATTGGCTTTGCTGCGCATGTGGAGGCCAAGCTCCTGACCAACAGCTACTCCAGGGTCAGCGCTTGCTTCGGGAACCCCAGTCCTGCAAGGTCCTCTGACCCAGCCAGTTGAGGACATTTGAAGCCATAATAGATTCAAGTTCTGACTGCCAGCAGCCACTAAAAACCTTAGAGTCCCTTTTGCTTTCTCTTTTGGGCTGACTGCTGTCTCAGTAATTACTTTTTTGCCTAGTTAAAGATGGAAACTAAAGATTCTCTTTCTTCAGTAGCTGATGCTTGCCTGGGAGAATGTGAGCATGACAGAGAGGCTGCAGGGAAAGACATCTGGGGAGAGCAATTCCACCTTTGGGACACAATGAAGGAAGTTGTTTAAGTCAGGCTCATTCGGGCCTGGGAAGAAATTGGCTAGTGACTGCTATGGCTTTGCAAGCCTCCTGCTTCCTATGGGGCACCGTGCCATTTCAGCTTCACGCCTCTCTGAGTAGAGCCAGTCCAGTCCTCTGGGCCCTGTTTGCCCTTCCCTCCCCTCCAAACCCTGAGTGTGTCTAAGCCCTCCTCCTTCTGCCTGAGGGTCTGTGGTCTTGCCCCTGAATTACAATGCAATGCAAAATTGCTAATGAGATGAGAGCCCCAAATAATTTAAGTGCTAGCAAGTGCCCTATTAAAATCAAAGACAAGGTAACATTAAAATGCATCTCCAGGTAAACCAAAGCGAAGTGCTGCTGGGGGTTACAAGCTAAGTGCTAGTACAAGCTAAGGCACAAGAACAAGTGTCCATAGCCCACCCTGTTACCTATCTTTAGGGAGGGGAAGAAAGACAATTTTGGCTCTCTGAGCAATGTTATCCCAGTTACAAGTGGAGCAAAAGAGGACCACCTGTCAAAGAAAGCAAGTGGCACCACATCTCCTTGAGGAAATTGGACAGAGTGTCTTGTCACCATCAAATTCTGCTCTCAGGCAAAGCAGGTGCAGCTGCTTCATGGGTTGAAACATGTAGAGGTGCAGCCTTTGCCTCAGCAGCCCTTGGTAAGCTTCAGAAGTAGCGCAGAAGAGTTCAGGAGTGGGCAATGGCAATGACCTTCCAGAATGGTGGCTGGTCCTGGGAACAGGACAGCTGAGTCAGGATCAGCACATCAGGCCGCTTGCCTGAGAGTCCTGTTTTCAGGTGTGGCCAGGGGCAGATGCTGAGCAGGAGAGCTGAAGTAACAATGTGCGTACACCTTCCAATCCACCTACTTAGACAACAGATTGAGCTGGCAAGTTGTGCTTTCTGATCCATTCTGTTTAACAGCTACTGGGAGCTGTCTGTGACAAAAGAGTATTTTCTGGGAATAAGCAAGAACTACAAGTCTGTGGGAATGCTGAGGTGAGCAGGAACTAGTATGCCTTAGAGGACTGTTACACAGCCCTGTGAGGCATTGGTCTTGAGTGTTAGGCTCTGCTGCACTGCTGAGAGCACTGCAACCTCTGTTACGCCCACAGAGGAAGAAAGAGTATGAACAATCTTCTACACATCAACATTTCTGGAGAGTGTTCTCTCAGGCACCCTGTGTGTTCATGTACACAGCATATTCTTCCAGCCAGGCTGTAGTAACTGTCCCCGCTTCGGGACCCGAACCGAATCCTCTGAAATCTAGTCTTGCTTTACATTTCCTTTTTGTTGGGCTTTGTCTGAAAAGAGGGAATCCAGTGGTCACCAATGACAGGTGGTCTTTGGCATGTCCCCTTGACAGGGGCATTCTCCTTTCTGAGCTGAAGAGCAGCAATTCTGGAAGTTACAGGCATCTTTTTAGAAACCAAAAGTTTCAGCTTGGGGCAAGCCCCTTCACAGTGCGGATGTTCCCGTCAAAGCTGAAAAGCAGCCATGTGGGAAGTCTGCTGCTGACAGAAAGCTCACAGAGCAGACTCCAAAAGGAACATGGGTTCTGTTGGCACCGGTCTCCACTCCAGGCAGAGCTTCCTGCAAGAAAGTGCCCCCAGAGCGCCTTCAGCAGAGGAATGAAAATCACTGAGGGAAGCCAACAGATCTACCAAGTGAAAGCAGAAAATAGTCTTTGTGGTGTGCTTGCTTTCTCTTTCGCTACAAAAGCAAGCCTGTTTCCACCTGAGATCAAACAGATGTTTATATCTGGTGGAGGGAGCAAGGGAGACACTCGCATGGCGGAGACGCAGATGCTGAAAAGTCTCCGCAGGAACATAATGGCCATCGCCACGTATCTAGTGACATGGAAGATGATCCCTGGGCAAAGAAACCAGTGGAAAGTGAGGTCTCGCTCCTGTGGTCCCTCCTGCGGCATGCGCAGGTGTTTCAGCTCCCCGCGGGAGGGACGCACTGAGCCCCACGTGCTGCCTCCGCGGGCAGGGCTGCACGGGGGAGCCGAGGAGCCGTCCCCTCCAGGCACTGCCACCACAGCTGGGCCGGGCAGGTTTAGGTAGCGTGTCCCACGGGTACCACAGTACCCATATGAAATTATAGGTCATTGCATCATAGTCGCGTGATTGCTCTAAAACCTCACTCTGAGCGTGATTTTGTGATTGTTTCTGCAGGGCGGTAAGGCCCGGGCGAGCCAGGCCGGGTGGGCGCAGATGTGGCGCCTCTCCACATGTAACACAAAGCACTAGCGTAGCCGAGGGACGGGCTCGCCCCAAGGGACTCCGCAGTGAGGCACTTAGCAGCGTTGTCCCCAGCGTGGTCACTGCTGCTCGCGGGCGCCTTGCTGGCCCTGCTGAGGACAGCTCTGGCCACCTGGGCCCCCAGCACCACCTGGGAGTCCCGCTCGGCCGAGGCTGCCCGCGCCTCCGGGCAGCACCGTCACCGCTGGGGAGCCCGTCTCCTCGCCATTGCTGGGAAGAAACAAGCTCTCAGCTCCTGGCCTCCCTTCCACATGCGTTTTTTGCCCGATCAGGCGAAAAGACACAAACCACCCCCAAAAGGAGCAAGCTTGCTGAGAGCAACGAGCTGCGAGACCATGGCGCGCTCCCTCCGGTGGGCTGAGGGCATCCGTGGCCACGCTGGGCCATAAGGGGTGTCCAGCTGTGCCCTCGCAGAAGCCCCTGAGGTGGCACAAGGTGTGATGTGATGTCGCACTGGAACGCACTGGCGTCGCCGTCCCCAGAGCCTGGTGGGGCCCCACATTGGCCACCCTCCCGGGGGCCCCAGCCCAGGCGTCCCTCATTAACAACAGCACTTCAGGGGGTTCCTCTCCGCCCACCTCTCCAGCCTGTCAAGGTCCCTCTGAAAGGCAGCACAGCCCTCTGGCGTATCAGCCACTCCTTCCAGTTTGGTATCATCAACAGACTTGCTGAGGGTGAACTCTGTCCCTTCATCCAGGTCATTGATGAACAAGTTGAACAGGATTGAACCCTGTATTGACCCCTGGGGGACACCGCTAGCTACAGGCCTCCAACTAGGCTCTGCGCCACTGATCACAACCCTCTGAGTTCTGCCGTTCAGCCAGTTTTCAAACCACCTCATCATCCACTCATCTAGCCCACACTTCCTGAGCTTGCCTGTGAGGATGTTATGGGAGACAGTGTCAAAAGCCTTCCTGAAGTCAAGGGAGATAACATCCACTGCTCTCCCCTCATCTACCCAGCCAGTCATCCCATCACAGAAGCCTTTCAGGTTGCTTAAGCATGATTTTCCCTTTATGAATCCATGCTGACTACTCCTGATCACCTTCTTGTCCTTCATATGCTTGGAGATGGCATCCAGGATGAGCTGCTCCATTGCCTTTTCAGGAATGAAGGTGAGGCTGAGTGGCCTGTAGTTCCCTGGGTCCCCTCCTTCTTGCCCTTTTTGAAGACCCAAGTGACATTTGCTTTCTTCCAATGTCAGGCACCTCTCCTGATTGCCATGACCTTTCAAAGACAGTTGAGAGTGGCCTCGCAATGACATCTGCCAACTCCCTCAGCACTCGTGGGTGCATCCCATCAGGGCCCATGTTGGACTTGCGTATGTCCGGTTTGCTTAAGTGATCCCTAACTTGATCCTCCTCCACCAAGAGAAAGTCTTCCTTTCTCCAGACCTTCCCCCTGGTCTCCAGGACCTGGGATTCCTGAAGGCCAGTCTCAGCAGTAAAGACTGAGGCAAAGAAGGTGTTCAGTATCTCTGCCTTTTCTGTATCCTTTGCCACCAGGGCTCCTGCCACATTCAGCAGTGGGCCCACAGTTCCCCTAGCACTCCTTTTGTTACCAATGTATTTCAAGAAGCCCTTCTTGTTGTCCTTGACATCCCTCGCCAGATTAAACTCTGCACACACCTTGGCCTTGTTAGTGCCATCCCTGCATACTTGGACAACATGCCGGTATTCCTCCCAAGTGGCCTGTCCCTGCTTCCACCTCCTGTACACGTCCTTCTTCCATTGGAGTTTTGCCAGGAGCAACTTGTTCATCCATGCAGATCTCCTGCCCCCTTTGCCTGACTCTTGCTCATTGAGATCGACCATTCTTGAGTTTGGAGCAGCTGATCCTTCAGTATCAATCAGCTTTCTTGGACCCCTCTTCCTTCTAGGGCCCTATCCCATGGGATTCTTCCAAGCAGCTCCCCGAAGAGGCCAAAGTTTGCTCTCCTGAAGTCCAGGGTTGTGATCCTGCTTTTTGCCCTGCTCCCTCCTCACAAGATCCTGAACTCCACCATCTCTTGTTCACTGCAGCCAAAGCTGCCCCAGCCTTCACATCTCCAACCAGCCCTTCCTTGTTGTTAGTAGAAGGTCCAGCAGAACACCTCTCCTCACTGGCTCCTCTATCACCTGTATCAGCAAGTTGTCATCGATGCTCTCCAGGAACCTCCTGGGTTGTGCTCTGCTGTGTTGTCCCTCCAGCAACTATCAGGGTGCTTCAAGTCCCCCAGGAGGACCAGGGCCTGCGAATGTGAGGCTCCTTCCAGCTGCCTGCACAAGGCCTCAGCTACTTCTTCCTGAGCAGGTGGCCTACCTATCAGCAGGTGCCTATCAGCAGGCACCCACAACAGTGTCACCCATGATAGTCTGCCCCTTAATCCTTTCCCATAAACTCTCAACCAGTCCATCACCCACCCCCAGGCAGAGCTCCGTACATTCCCGCTGCTCTCTCACATAAAAGGCCACTCCTGCTCCTCGCCTTCCTCGCCTGCCCTTCCTAAAGAGCCTGTAGCCATCCATGGCAGCCTTCCAGTCATGTGAGCTATCCCAGCACATCTCCGAAAATGCAATGAGATCATAGCCCTGCAACTGCACCCAGATCTCTGTTTCCTCCTCTTTATACTCCATGCTGCATGCATTTTGTTCCCTCTTGATCCGATACCTTGCACTGTAACATCATCAGGCAGAGCCAAACAGCACAGGTTTTATGTAGCTAGAGAGCTCTAAGGATGTTTCTCTCACTTAACAGCAAGCCACCCCTTTTTCGTCATTACCTCAGGATGTCATGCTGGTGTCATCTTTCCCATGAAGTATAAATCCAGTTTTCCTCCCTTCTTTTCACAGGTCTTCTGATGTTGCATCAGAAGACTCAGTGTTCATGCAGCTGTATTCTGCACACCTAAAGGCCTGCTTACCCAGCCTGTGCTTAGGCAAAATCCCCATCTAAAAAGCTTCCAGGAAACTTGTAATGTTGACTCGTGTCCTCCCGAGAGGCTGCCAGTCAGGGTGTGACACATATGGGATCTGCACTCATACATTAGATGTGCTCGTCTGAAGTTTTGGAAAAAAGGTGACTTGAGAGGTTTGCTTTTAAATCAAAGTGTGAGTGAGGAAGCAGCATTACAACCTACATTCCCCAGTGTTTTCTCTTAGGAAAGTCATGGAGTCTCTCTAAAGCACTGGACAGTTACTTCTTCAGGCTCTACTTTAACTAGACCGCTAGCCATTTAGCGCAGTTGAACTCAGACACAAATTTTGCCTGAACTGGGATAACAGGGCAGGCCATACTGCCCTGTGTGACTAGTAGAAAGTGGATGCCATCTTCCTCTTCTAGCAGCAGCTGCTGGGCAGAGCAGCGGTGGACAGTGACATCCCCGCTGAGGAACAGCCACAGGCAACATTGCTCCTTCCAAAGCATGGAGGGCCAACTCAGATTTTGGAAGAGAAACTGAAGAAATCATTGATGACAGTCAGCATAAACGGCTGGTGACACTCTGAAAGAAGCGCTGACATTTCCACTGACAGCCAGCTACGAGGAAAAATCCTGCCCGTGCAGTAGAAAGGAAAATTTCTAAGTGACCTTAACTGCAAGTGCCTTTTTTCCATGGTTGTAATATAGTTCAGAAATGGTGATGCCTTCATCTTCTTTACATGATAATAGCATAGGAACATTCCTTACATCCAAGCAAGATTTATGAAACAAAGTGTTTTACAAGGTAGGGCAGAGCCAACACGGCATGAAGCAAGACTGCTCTCTGAGCTCTCTGCGCACCTGTGTTTTTGCCAGCTACCCAAAGACCTCTGTTTGCTTCACTGAAATAACTTTTAGAGATGTGAATTGCCACAAATCAGGGATCTACGTGTTTATCCCGAAGAAGGCCCTGTTCTATGTGTGCTTTGTTTGATCATTTTGGCCAAAATAATGGTTACTTCACAAACATGAAAATACTACTACAGACAAGGAAAATGCTTAAGGCAAAACTGTCGCAATGGAAACAGTGCTTGAAGGGAAAAAAATTCAGCCCGCTCCAGGATCTCACAACCATCTTCCTCTTTTCCACAAGGGTGATGAAGGTGAAGCGGTAAGGCGATCCCATGTGCCAAGGTAGGAAATTGAAGGAGAGAAGAGGAAACAATTGACACAGTGCAAAACAAGGAGCTCAGTGAGCTGAGGAACTTAGGAGGCCTCGTGTTGTGTGGATTTGTATCTTACACTGTTTGCCCAGCAAGGCTCTCTGATGTCTTTCTCCTGTCTGGCCTTGCAGCATCATGACTCCCGCAGGGATCTGGTATCTTGAGGCTGTCTTGGTATTTAGCTGGGATCCCAGGGCTGCAAAGTCATTCTGAGAAGACAGAGAGAAAAAGGTACAGTCACACAAACACGTTCAGTCACAAGAATGCAGGATCAGATAAGCCTCATTCTCTAGGAAACAGAATAACAAAAATGGTCTGATGATGAGCTCCACAGAGACAGCTGAGCTCTTCCTCCCAAATTCTAGTTATAATCCAGCTTCATTTTCACCTGATATCTATTAAGTGGCCTCAGACACAATCCTACTGCATGGAGGATGCTGAGCTTCAAAAGACACAACAGGTGTCCCATTAGCAGTTTGGGCAGAGCAGACAGAAAACGAATGCACTGAAAACTCAGCTCCCCTTTACCCAACATGTCAGGCAGTGAGGGGTTGCTTATGGTGCTGATGATGGTGTTGGACTTCTTTCTTGTAGATGGAGAGCTTCAGGTTTCCAAGGCCATCTGTCTGGTATCTTTCACAAGGAAAAAAGTAACATGAAAAAAGAAAGAAAAGCTTGCATCTGATTAAGCAAAATGAACTGCTTATCATCTAGATGGCATCTGCTGAGCAGCGGGTAGAAAGGGTGAAGGGCAGCATATGAGGAGTGAAGGAAGGGAGGAAGGTGCTCCTCCCCGCCACCTGTTTCCCCTCTCCCCACCATGCATTAGCACCACATATAATATGTGGCAGCTTTTGGCTTTGGTGCTCTGTGGCAGGAGGAAACTTTCATCCTTGCACCACTCTGGTACCCCTACAAATTCCCTGCGACCACAGGCATTGTAGACCTATGGCTTTTCCACTGCATCTTTCAAAACCCAGCTCTGTTGGACAGAAAATTATGGTCTTCTTATTTACACTGCCTCAGCATCTCTACTTCTATCTGTCCTCTCACCTTCTTCTCACCAACACCACCAGCAGGCCGTTGCTAGCAGAATCACAAATACAAAACATATTTATTTTCATAGACAAACACGGGTGATAGCAAAACACGCCTGCTCCCAGGGTTTGCTAACTTCTGAGAAATCAGCTCATTGTCAGAAGGTATGATTAAATTATTAAAACAAATCAGATTTTAAAACAGTAAAATAAAAAGTCTCAATAACAGGAACATTCAGATTAAAACAATGACAAGTAGGGGAAAAAAAGATATACCAACTTCATGCTTCAGGGCAGGGAGAGAGGAATGGGAGGCAAAAAGTACTTGCTCATTTCTCTGATGCCTCCTGCACTATCCATTACTGCAGATAGGAATTACCATGCTGGATCAGATCTGAATGCCATTTAGGCTTGTAGCCTATGTCTAACACAACCATTAACAATCAGTGCAGAGGAGGACACACAGCAAGAATACTCTCCAAACCAAGACCAGGGTTTGGACCATATCACCATAATAACAAATACCACTATAATAATAGACCATATCACTATAGTAATGAATATACAAGAATAAGAAGGAAAATATGATCAGCAATAAAGGATAGGAATGGCCTGCTACACTACTGGGAACAGAACAACTATTTTCGCAAATTTGAGATCCCTTACAAAATCTTGATGAGAGGACAGCTTCTGAGTAAAGGCTAAAACAACGTGTGCAAGCATCAAGTTCTTTAGGCAGGGCAACAGATAAAAATAATTTGCACCTTTTGGGATACAGCCATGACTAACCAGTAGCTTAAGTTCAGCAGAAAAATCTAAGAATGTAATCATCAGTTATATACAGATGTGTATTTTGCTTCAGAAGTCAGAGGGAATTTTGCCAAAGATTTCAGTAAGAGTGAAAATGGATCAAATGATGGCATGTGACATTCCAGTTAAATTTTATTTTTAATTAGCTTTATGTTGAAACATCTTTTCATTTTCTTACATTTAATGTTTGAAAGAAAAAAATTTCATTTAATTTACTCAGACATTTTCCTCACTAAGGAAATCAGAAGCACAGCAGCCCAGATTCTCAGCTGCATCAGAAAAAAGGCACAGCAGAGCTCTTCAGAGTACAAGCAGTCTCTGTGCTCAGCTAACACCAGACCACTCCAAGCCATTCCAGAGGTGGATGTAAGTTTGGGTAGAAACAATCAAGCACCAAAGTTCAAAGCAGTAACTGTCCCCCCATGCCCCCCAAAAGCAGTAGGATGATTAGCATAGTCCCTACTAAACTTCTCTCATACCACATGATCTTTGCCCATTTAGGAAGTCCTCTCTTGGCTGAGTTCAAGGTCAGATGCTGTTAATAGCTTTCCTTAAAGGATATGATGGCTAAATATCATATTTACAGCATTTGCATATGACTGTGGACTTAGCATCACTGGAGATGGGGATTTTTTAGCAACAGCCTAGACAGGCATGCCAGTTACAACAAAAGCCACAGTCAGAAAAGGGGAGTGGACTAGGTGGCTTTTTAAGGTCCCTTCAATCGAGATTTTCTTTTATTCTTTGAACTCCTTGAAAGTGCTCAGCTTTGTTCCCACTGGAGTTTAATTTTTCCTACTCTGCACCCTGACGATAATGGATGAGTCCTTATATTAACTTCATTGGCCAATTTGTCCTAGACCGTATTCTGCTTTCAACCCCCTGCACCCACTGGACACACTTCTAGGTTTTGAGTGTGCAGGGGACTGGACTGCGCCCCATATACAACCTTAGTGACACTATTAGCTATCACAATATTTACAGTTTTTCAGTGAGTAGGAACCAGACTCTGGTTTCATGCTCACAACCCTCAAGACGCTGAGTTTATAACAAAGAGCAGGGAGCTGGGGAATATGTGCCTTTGAACTTTTACTGTATTTCCATATGTGGTAACAGATAATGCCATGAAACAAGCATTTGGTCTGGGCAGAGCTGAGCATTATGTTAGAACTCTGCCTCTTGAGAAAATATGATATATCAAAATTAGTTTCTGTCAAGAAATAAAATGAAAATTTGGGTAGTTACTTCTTCACATATCAGAACACTAAAGCATGATTCGGAAACCACAAGACATTTTTATTTTACAGTGGATCTGTGCAGAGATGTGTTTGTGTCCGATCAGCACTGACCCCCAGGGACAAACCGGGACTTTGTCATTCTCTTCTGTCATCCTCTCCACAGGCTGCGATCTCTGCCTGGATGCTGCTTCTCCCCAGCACCCAATGCGAGCTGCTGAACCACAGAGGCACCACTTCAGCCTGCGCACGGCAGAGCAAGCAACGCAGCAGGAGACACCGGCCAGCTGCAGAGCTTGGCCCATGTAAGGGTCTAGGGACGTCAGGACCCTCAACTGCAGTTGCCTTCAGACGATGCATCAAAAGAGAGATATTAAGATTAATGTTGGACTGACGAGACAAAATGTTTTCTGACATTCTTTTCACTAAAAATTCCTTAATTTGTGTATTTGGGGTAAAATTAACACTTAACAAACACTTTCTCTGACCTTCTAGAAACTATAATGCTAATAAACTAGAATGCTAATAAAAGCATTCTGATGAAAGACACTTGAACAGCTCTGCTTCCAGACTTGAGTGTCTTTTTGCTTGCATAAGGCATTGACTTCAAAAAAGGTCAATGGAACAACACTTAAAGGGAAGAAACAGGGGTTTGAAAGTCTTTGTGCCTGTTGTAAGTTGTTCTGCAGCTTAAAAAAGTAGAAATCACAAAGAAAACACGTTTTCAAGGATCTGCTAGTTTTGCTGCAAATGCAAAACAGCACCTCTCACAGTATTTTCTTTGCACTTCTGAGAGTGCTGGAACTAAATGGTTGTAAGTTACAGTATTGTTCAGGACAGCAGCCCTATAAGCTGGGATAGTTCTGTTTTTCTTGAACATGAGCAACACTTCCCTATGAAAAATGCTTCTGACATCAACACCTCACACTGAGACAAAAACAGACTTGCATGGGCCAGAGCTAGATCTGGATGCAAAAATCAAGGCATACTTCACAATCACATGCGATCAAAAGAATAATTTTCTTTTGAAAATTGAAACTGCCAGATAATTGACTATATTTTTCAAATACCAGAATTTTGGATCCAGGATTGATAGATATTTGAAGGAATCTGTAGGCTGGTTCTAACTCACCTTGTCAGTCCCTCACACATTCAAAACCAAGAAGAAACGGTGTGGTCCCAGGACAAAGAGAAAATGAGTCCCTTTCCTCCTCACTTCCTCTTCACTGCACTCAAGCAGCACTGAAAGACCTTGAGTCATTTGGCCAGCTAAGTCTAATGCAAAGCCCTTCTCCCCTCAAACTGGGTAGAGCTGGTAAGGTCTGAGCCTGGCCCCACCGCTAACAACTGCATGCTGATGTCTACAACATCACCTAAGCACGGGACACATTTGCTGCTGGCTGACCATACACATCTCAGAAGTTTGAACTTCTTGGGCAGACACTTCTGCATGCTCTTCTGCACTGGAGAAGGGTCAGTTCATTATTACTGGAACATTTTGTGGTTTTGAGCTGGAATTTATAACTGCTGAAGTAATTTATATTTAAATGAAGTGCTAACTATTTGCAAATTAGTTTCTTCCAAAGCACTAAGAATTGATAACCACTGTAAAATAATGAATTAGACCTTAGAGAGCCCTTTGGTAGTCACATAACATTCACCGTGATGAGCACTTCTAAATTAATGGAAACAGCAGAAGAATCTGCATAGGATTATTCAGCACTGGCAGGTCAGCTAAAAATTCCTTCTGCACAACCCCTCAAAGAAACAGTAAAGATAAGCATATCCTAGGCTCAGAGGAACCATAAGTGGAAGACTTCCTTTCCAGGACAGGTGGTTTTCATGCTGAAGCACTGGCTCTCCATCCATGTATCTAGCCTATTCTCAGACCGCCTGCGCCAGCAATAGGCAGGACAACACACTTGTCACCACTGACCTGAGCACTGTTACCCTCTTCTTCTTCATTCCTCCTCCTGGAGTGGAGGAGATTTATAGCACAGGGTCTCTCCCCACAGTCCTCCTTCAGCTGACTCCCCAACAGGAGCCACACGACGCATTGTGGGAGGTGGCTGGCAAGGAATACTATGTACTATTTTCCCACAGCAAAGGTAAGCCGGCTTGGCCATGCTCTGTTTGCCCCTCCTGCTGTTTCCTCTCTTACCTCTTCCTGCAGTCATCTTAGCTACAAGTAAGAAACTGAAAACCCTTCATACTCCCTAAATTACCTCTCAGTTGGATCAAGGGGATCAGGAAATGCAGCTAGGGCATTCATTCCTCCCTCTTCACGCTAATTAAATTGCAGCCTTCAGACAAAGCAGACGGTAGGAAATGGTGTGACCAGCACTGTCCTCAGCAGCATGTCGCAAGGCAGCACCTCCCTCTGTGTGCTCCCGTGCACAGGATAAGCCTGCCCGCCAGTGCTAAACCCTTTCAGAGAGCCAATAACACCCGAACACCCTTGAGACACTATTCACCGTTCTCCTATATGTAAACGCACTGCCCTGACCTCACGGGAGCTACAAAAAGGGGGTGGCAGAAAGGATACAGCATATTCTTCTTCATTTCTGTACCCTACACCCACCTGAGCAAAGGCTTAGAAACACTCGCACTGAAGTTTTCTGAGCATTGCATTGCTTTTCCAAGACAGCTTTTACATTGGACTTGCTCTTTAAAGCTGTAGCTTTTCTCCTGCTTTCCCTTCCAGGGCATTTTGATTGGTGTCTATAAATACGGGTAAAGTCTACCTCAAATAAATGTCCATAGAGCTGAAAAAGCAGTATTAATTTATATCTGAGCCTGAGCCAAAGCCAGCCATGCACACCACTTGTGGTACTCTCTCGTTTTCTTACTAGATTAAGAGTAATTACTGTAGAGGATGGAGCAGGGGCCACTGCTGGGGAAAACTGGTTGTGCATCCTCAGACACTGCCTTATCAAAGTCCAACATATCTGTCCCCAGCTGTCTTTAAGCAGCTTTGGCCCAGTAGTATTTTCTAGCAAATCATCAGCTGGTTTAAACGTCACAAGTCTCACTTGCTGCTCCTGGCATTTATAGCACTTTACACTCTCAAAGCACTTTACTAAGCCAATAAACTCATCCTTGTCACAAGCTTGTGCCATAAAATGTATTTCAAATATGCTGTCAGGACATTAAGAGAAATAATAATGGCCAAAACAGTATACTGGAGCTGGTACACTTGCTATATTAGACTGCCTTTTTCCATTCTGATGACCTGACTTTCAGTTTCTTCTAATTTTATTTCAGTTTAACCATCCAAGCTGAAACTATATACACCAGCTGTCTGCCAAGGCCTGATAGGCCACTTAATTTTAAGGGTAAAGCTTTGTCAGAAGAGTTTTATCATTTCTAAGAGCATGACTAAAGAATATGTTGCTTTACCCAAGTTAAAAAGTGCTGGCAACACAGCCCTGAGAAATGTTGGAGTTTCCCTTAGATTCGGTGAAAACGTAACGTGCGGTGGGCAGACGGGTGTCAGAACCGACGGCAGACCACAATACAAGTTGGTTTCCCCGTCATGGTTGCACACAGCGGTGAGGCAAGGGTGTTGCACCTCAGCTGCCCAAGGGCCAGACCAAGGTGTAGCACCAAGATTAGGCTGGGACTCCAGCAAAAAAAATGTCACCCGCTACAGCCCATCTCAACAGACTCCCTTCCACCCTGAAACACAAATAACATTATCTCTCCTACCATGTAAAAGGTGGCCAACAAAAAGAACAGGACTTACAAGTGCTTTCAGGGGTACCTTTCTCTGCTTTTTCTGAAATGTTACACAAACTCAGAAAAAGCGGATTAGTGCCTGTTCGTTGGTTCTGAGCAAGCCAGCGCTCACTTTCCAGACCTGAATGTTTGGCTAGGAATGGTGTGCAGAGACAGGGCCACATGATCATCTGTGGCTCTTTCAGCCTATTTATTTCTATGAAATCAATGCTCCTGGCATGTGTAAGAAAATATTACAGGACACCGTAATTAAAGACCGTGTATGTAGAAAAGAACGGAATCAAAGTCCAGGCGAAATTAACTCTGGGAGTTATTGCCTTTCAAAGACCCATTATGCAGCTCTTATAATAACCTTGCAAAGTAGGTTTTTCTGTGATTTCATAGCTATAACTGACAATTTGGGAAGTACAGTATTTTCTGCATTTGAACATACATTTTTATATGTATGCACACATATGTATGGGCAAATACACACTGCTCTATTTTACTACTTGAATCTGTAGAAACTATGATTCTTTCTATTAGTGACAAACATCCACACACACATTTTCTTCATTAGCCCACTTGCACACTTCAGCAGGGTCCACCCTTGCAATCCATACAGTGTGACACAATGATCTTTCAATTAATTCTCATTCCCTCAAATTATCTAATTGATCACAGGGTGAGCCTGTTTGTTACACTAAATCCTGTTTGTGAGGAATCCCATCTGTACAGCAAGCTATTTAACGGTGTCCTGCAAGAGGATTTGGACTCATCAGCTCCTGACTGCACCGTAATTACTTGCTAAACACTGCCTGCATTTACAGTTTGGTTTCCACAGCACAAGGCTGGAGGCACTCCTGTGAAGTCGAATTCTTCACTGGATCGCAGAGTTCTTAAAAACTTGAGGTTGTAATTTACTCACAGATAATCAAGAGTTTACATGTTTTGCTGCCTTCTGTTGCATCTGCCTAGCAATATGTTTAGGTGTTTTAGGATTCACACTTATCATTTAATTACCGATTTACTGTGTCCTTCATGTGTCTTTCTTTTAAATGTCTTCATTCTTTCCCTTTATGCAGCTCTACTTTGCTACAATGACGGTGAAGAAAACAATAATTATTACTTTTCCTCAGCATAAACTAAGCTATTTAGAGCACTGCTAATATCATTGCCCAGCAAACAATTCCTTCTCTTCACAACAAGCACTTGATGTATTCAGAAAATGTCTTGGATTACAGTTCGTATATATTACTAGATAGCATGAAGAAACTCTGCTACAAGTTTCTTTAATAACTGTTCCCTTCTCTTTCCCTGCCCACCAGCCCTACCAGATAACATAGGCTAGTTGCCTTAACATCTGTCAGTGTATTTCTCCAGGCAACGCCGAAGTGAAAAAAGAGAAGGCACTGAACAAAGACAACTCTTCTAATCATAACCTACCTTTCATTATAGCTCTTGCACATTTGTTCTGAGAGCATCTGTTGACCTCTCTAAGCAATGAATAGCAAGCGTTTGGTTTTATTTGTTTTCATAAACAGAAGTTAGTGAAAATATACTCAGGAACCCATAATGTTTTTTATTTTTTGTGTACTTCCATCTCAACAAACAGATATATCAAAATGAAAAATACAGATGTGGAGTGTTTTGGCTAAGCCACGGGAGGGAGTTGTTGAGCAGGCTGACAAAAAAAGTCCTTATCACTGCTTATGCAAGGCTATGCTTCTTTGTGCTGTTTGCACACAAAAATCATTCTTTTCCTTTTCAAGCAAATTGCCTAAAATTCCTGAGCAGGCCGAAAACCAGTGATTGGATGTCTGCTCACAACATCTGCCCTGCCATACTCTGAGTACATGCATCACTCTCTCTGAATAGACCTTCGGGGGAAAAAGTAACTAAAGAGGACTGCAGAGGCAGAGTGAGATAACTAGCACTTCTTTGGAAAATAATCACCTTGGACTGAATCAGATGTTTCTCACCATGTGGAATAATGTAGGAAGGAAAACTTAGAGGAGACAAAGAACATCCTTTTTTTTAATTGTGTGCTGTATATATCCATGAAGTGTTTCTGAAATAAGGAAATAGATTTCTAATAGATGGTTCATAGAAGATGGTGCAACGAGCACCCTTGAAACACATACAGCTATAAATATAGTAATGACTTTGCAGTCAGTGTCAGCCTGATTGCCAAGGTCTTGGAAGAAACTTGACAGTTTGTATATTTGACAATAGTAGCCTGACTGGCTCGTCAGTCACAGCAGTATTCCCTCCCATTCCTCCTCTTCCTTCATTGCTGGAGCATGTACAAACATACAGGGCTTCCATCAAAATGCTATCTTCAAATACTTAGTAACTGAATCCCTGGACAATTCACAGTCAGATTCTCCTCTCTCTTTCCAAAGCAATGTGGACCAACATGAACAAGAAGAGGCAAGAAAGCATCATCTTGAGAAAATAAACTACTACTCATGTATTGTATTTAAGTTTTTCTGTAAGGTTCCTACCCTGCCTCCTGTATGCTGCCCATCACCTAAAGCAAACTCACAGACAGCTTGTAATGCAGAGGCACACGGGAGGCGTTGAAGACTTCTGGGACCTTAGGAATATGAACTTCTTTCCATCAGGCACATAAAGAGATCACAACACCAGTAACATCAGAGCACAATCCACCTCCTTGAAGTCAGAGATTTCAAAGGGCGCGTGACAAAAATAACAGTAGCACAGTCTTCTCTCAAAGTCATTCAGAAAAAAAAAAAATCTCTTTCTCACTCTTTTTGTTTAAGTCAAATGCCTATGCAATTATTTGTTTGAACAGCTTTGGTATTGTGACTGCTTGCGTTAGCTGTGTTGCGCTGCAGTGAGATGAAACAAGTGCTTCATGGTACAAGGACACCTTCACTGAGCACAAGGAGAGAGTGGGACAGACAAACCCGTCATGCGCTGCCTCCAGATCTGACCGCACAAAGCAGTGCGTGCCGAAAACCTACCACACATACAAATACAAGCCACATAGGGAAGCACAATGAATATGCATGGTGGGATGAAGTGGGAAAATACAGCATGAAAGGTTATCCTGACTATTTTCAGGAAGAAACTGAGAAGTAATGAACAGAGTAACTTTTTCAAACTAAAAAGGGTGTGGAGCATCCAGCTGGAGATAGTTGAAGCCCAGTTTTCAAAGTGCTGAAGATAGCCAAGTCTAAGGACTTGCAGGCATAGCACCACAAAAAACAAGCCAACATACAGAAAGCTGAGAACATAAATTGAAGCAATTTTGGACACATTTCTAGCTATGTCACTATTTTCCAACTACTTAAAATTCCCAGGAACTGAATTATTAGAGACCTACTCAGCAATAAGGAACCTATTAAATGATACAGAATAACATAAGCAATCAGAAGCAGTCCCTTATTTCAACATGAAAGCTCCCAAGGAAAATGACAAAATAAATCCCACTCTTGCATAAAGGCATTGGAATTCTTTTACTAGTTACTATTATTATTAT
The DNA here is from genome assembly GCF_036417845.1 of Apteryx mantelli. Taxonomy (NCBI): domain Eukaryota; kingdom Metazoa; phylum Chordata; class Aves; order Apterygiformes; family Apterygidae; genus Apteryx; species Apteryx mantelli. Next base: position 18,039,616 of record NC_090020.1, read on the forward strand.
TACTACTAATATTATTATTATTATATGACAATTTCAGCAGAAAGAAATTATACAAGCAAAATAGTGCTATGTAAATACAGAGAAATAAGCAGGGAAAAAATAACTACTTTAGAGCTTTTGTTGTTGCCTGTGTAGTCTTTTGTTGTGCTGGCTTAAATCTGAACTATAAAAAACACTGGGTCAACTCTACACTAAGCAGAAAATTCTCTAGTACAATTCCAGTAATTTTACTGAAAGCAATGAGATTACTCCTTTGATAGAAAGTAGGAAGTCAGACCTATAGGATTGGTCCCCAAGCACTCACAAACAGAATCAAAGAAAATAAAATAGAACTAAATAGATACTAATATATGTTCATATACACCTTGTAAAAACACATGATAACAATGCATAGGTAATCAACCTTATTGAATGTATGTGTGTTCAGTGAGTCTGCCTTCTCACTGAAAAAACAACGAAAGAAAAAGCAACCCTAGTTTGCCTGCAGCCCAGGAAAAAAATATATTTTGTCTTTTAGTCTTCCTGTTTACGCTTTGTATCCTTTTTAAACTTTCCTCTTCCTCAGCAGACTCTATTGGCCTTTACCACCACCTGGTTAAGGAGCACATTGCTTTGCTGAAGCCTATTAGATGCACAAAAGGGGCAAACATGCAAAAGGCACTGAGATCGTGCCACATACGATGGCAGGACGCCAGCTGAACACAGAGCCTGGCGGCACAGAAGCGATGCCAAACTCGCCCGGCACCGTGCCAACAGCTGTACGTGGCTCCAGCTCTGAAATACACTTGTCAGTCCACAGCAGACCTGTGAAATTCAGAAAAAGTTTACTGATAAGGCTCTACAGACCGCCCACCTAAGGATTCTTCATAATGCCAGCACTACTGCTGTTACCCATAACACAACTTCAAACAAAAATTATATATTCAATTATTCGCAACAGTTTCACAAGAAAAATAGTGACACTGGCATATTTTTAGATTTTCAATCTGCTACATTAGGACATCCAAAACGGTTTCTCATTCCACTGGTAGATTACAGAAAATTTCTAATAGAGAAAAGTCATGCTTTACATATTGTCACGTGAAAGGGAGGGACAGAAGGCCCTTCCTTATCTTTATAATTTACGTTTGCCTGCCAGAGCCCCCCTCTTTGAGGACTTTCCCTGAGACAGTTTCGCAAAGTAAAAAGAATAAGATTTTATTAAAGTGACAGATACAACAGGTTCGGAATTGCCGTTGATAAATGCACTTGCTGCTACAAATTTTCTTTCTATGAGCTCAAACTAACAATTAAGCGCTTTCAATAATAATATCTTTCCCCGGGTAACATCCGACGTTGTCGGAGGCGCAAGTCTTACCAAAGTGGCGTCCCTGTTTGGGGGAGGGAGAAGGAGGCTCACTCGTCAGCAGTCTCCGGTGAACAGGTCGGGGGTTCAGTTTTCTTCCCTTCCAAAAACTTTAGTGAACTCTCCGCTGTTTTATAGTTGCTGAAGGTGGGATGTGGAAGCGCGGCAGACATACTTCATTGGCCAGATTGCCATTTGCGCGGTTGTTGGGGGTATGCCCCCCTTATTTACGTGTCGTTATGCAGCAAAGGACATGATTTTTAATATGGTAAGCAGGGATAATGAGGCTGGGGGCACTATAGGTCAACAGTTAGTCTGTGAGCAGCAGTTATTTTTTGGGATGCAACCCTTTGTGGTCAGGGGCGGACCGTGATACCTCCGTATCGCTCCCTCCTCCGCCGTGCAGCTGGAACAAGCTGTCTGGCCTTCACCAGCTAGTTCGTTACTCATGTTGCAAAGGGTGGTGCGCTCTGGCTGCCACGTACTGTTTTTCCCGTGTGCCCCCTTATCTTTCTCCCTGAATTCTCTCTTGTTCCCACATCATCCACCCCATGGCTGCTGCCACTTCCACATCCCACTCTCAGTCACAGGTGTATAGATAACTTGTTGGAAGGGTGATGCGTATGCTTCTGGACTGACTTCCACTGACGGAACGTAGGAAGTGGTGAGCGGACGCAGCTCGAGGGCACGGCTTATGAAGGTTTTTAGGCAGCTAACAGTAATGCACAGCAATATTACCACAATGACAATAATGACCCCCATCTGTAACAAGCTTTGGATCCATCTGGTGACACTGAGTCCAAACCAGCCGAACAATTTCGACAACCAGCTGTTGTTCATCGACTCTCAGAGCTCGCGAGTATCTTTGGCCACCTGTCGTATGGTTTCTAGTTGGGTGTTGAGGTCCTGTGTGACGTTTGGGATGTAAACACAGCAGTCCGTGCTCGAGAGATTGAGGTAGCCACACAGTCCATTTTGGTGCAGTAGCATCAGGTCCAGTGCCAGGCGATTCTGCAGAGCCATCTTAGTCATAGCTTGCAATTGTGTGTTGATCAAGGACAAGCTGTCTCGCGTGGCGTTGGCTAAAAGTTCTACTTGGTAGGCTAATTTACTTATCCACAACCACGTTCGTACTGTAGTGGACCCAAATCCCCCAAATCCTTCCATTCCCCATGCTATTTGGACGGCTGCTCCCAGGTCCTGCCACCCCTCAGCCTCACCTCCCAGCTCCCTTCTTGTGTGAGCAAACCGGTGGGGCTGGACTGGGGTCCTCTTCCATACAGGGCACAAAGTGGGGATGCCTAGTGTACATTGGGGGTTAGGCAGTCTAGTATACATGTGACCATCACTACAGGCCCAAATTAGGCCTGCTGGTGCATCGCCGGAGGCGATGCGGCAGTCGTTGCGGGGTGTGAATTCTGATCCTACATATGCGTAGGGCACGCTGTGGTTTTGGCACAGGCAGCCCATTTTTAGGGTCGGGTAAACTGACCAGTAATACTGAACCCACTTGTATTGTTCCCAGTTGGAGCAATTTATCACCATTCGGCAAGACCACAGTGCTGATCCACTTGACGTGGGAATAAAAGGGGACCCATGATCAAAGGGTATGAAGCCCCTATCAGGGTCGGACCAAGAGCAACTATAAGGACAATTTGCAGCCAGTGTAGCATCGTGGCATTGTTTTGGACATCCCTGGCCCATTCCATCGTCCCATTGTATGCACCAGGACGTGTTTACAGGCTGGGTATATTGCGGGATGTTGACTGCACGTCCCCAAGACCATGAATTTAAAGCACCCCAGGGCAATGCACTACAACGTGTAGTCCCACTGCCTGGGTTCCAGATCACTAAGCCATTAGGCTCCTCTGTGTAGTTCAAACTAAGGGTGCAGTCAGTTTTGGAAGGGAAGAAAATTGAACCCCCGACCTGTTCACCGGAGACTGCTGACGAGCAAGCCTCCTTCTCCCTCCCCCAAACAGGGACGCCTCTTTGGTAAGACTTGCACCTCTGACAAACATCGGACATTACCCAGGAAAATATATTATTATTGAAAGCGCTTAATTGTTAGTTTGAGCTCACAGAAAGAAAATTTGTAGCAGCAAGTGCATTTATCAACGGCAATTCCGAACCTGTTGTATCTGTCGCTTTAATAAAATCTTATTCTTTTTACTTTGCGAAACTGTCTCAGGGAAAGTCCTCAAAGAGGGGGGCTCTGGCAGGCAAACGTAAATTATAAAGATAAGGGAGGGCCTTCCGTCCCTCCCTTTCACACAACACATATAAATACCAAAAACAGACAGTGTCATTTGTCAAGGTCTTTTTATACAGAAGAAATGAGCAGGCCAGGTTGAAGGAGGCTGTAGTTTTTCTAAATAGCATATAGGGGAACTCCTGCAGGGTTATAACCAGCCAGTCTAGAGAAGATCTCTTCAGAACAAGTCTTCTAGAGCTGTTAAGTTCATGCCATAATGAATCCCTGATCATCCAGATGTGATTTTCCCAAGATTTTGAGGAAATTAGCACCATGCATTCCAACTTGACTTCACTTGTAATGAGAAGCATCCCTTGCACGTTTCCCCTATCTCCAGCTATACATTATGCATTTGTAGGAATTTGCAATTTTCCTCTCGCTTCATCTCCCACCAGAGAAGATCCCATTGCCCATCTTCTTTCTCCCTTGACATACTTCCCACCCAAAACATTTATCTTGCCTTCTACATGTAGTGAGGGAATAGCATAGCTCGACGTCACTCATTGAGCTGCCATGGGCCAGTCTTCCTGTGTCTTGGATGACACATGCACAAGGTGTGCTCCCAAGCCCCAGCTGTCACCATAGCTGTTTGATTCACAGGAATGCATCAGTTTGCCCCAATTCTCTCTGTTATATGCTCAGACCCTTTCTCTTCCAGAATTCCAAAAAACTGCAATAACAAACTTCTAGAACCATGCTCACAGCTAGTGCGACCTATAACAGCAGTCAGAAAACCTCTTCAAACACTGCATTTCAAACCTCCTTGCCAAACAATGGCATCTGCTGGATATTTACTGGTTGTCTTTTTCAAAATAAGAAAAACGCAGGCAACCAGAAAAAAAAAAAGTGCTGTTTACTTCATTCATATTAATGTCAAAATTTCATTAAAAGAAGAGTTCTTGAAAACTGCCAAGATAGTATTATTTCAGCAGTAATAGCAGCATACAGATCTTCAGAGCTCAACTGATTCTTTTAGCTCAATGTGTTCAACTATTTTCGCAGGATATGCATTCAGAAACCCCATGTTCTGAGATCTTCTGCCTAGTTTTCTCTTGTTTGAATTCTTTGCTGTTTCTTGCAGCTTATAAACTCTTGCAGTGCCTCTGGATCTGTAAACTAAGTGACCAGTGCACTGGTGAAAGGTATTTTGCTGAACAATCTCTCCCCACATGTATCCAAATGTCTTCATTACCTTCCTGCAAAATACTGAGGTGACATAACAAGCCAGTAGAAGAGAATTATCAGCCCCATATTACGCACATATTCATTCATCACAAAAGAAGCTGTTAGATGATAATCCTCAATGTACAGCCCCTTTCCTCTTTCAAATAAAGCTACACACATCATTCATTGGCTTGTCGTTGGGATGGTGTCACATCCCAGAGGTGATAAGCTCTATTTCAAGATCTTACAGTAGACCTTTGCATTCACAAAATCCCATAGGTATTTCAGTGCTACGACAGTCACCATCCCCAACATTCAATTTTCATTTGCAATGTAGAATATACTTTTAGCTCAAGAAACCAGGTGGTCTTAATCTGAAAATGACAACCATGAAGGATAACCAGGATTTCTTCAAATTGATGCAACTGGACTATCCTCCAGACACATCAGATGAGAAAGATTTCTCTCATACCACATACTTTGGGAGCAATATGCAACGATGTCATTCCTGCAGTGTGACTCCTGCTTTGACAAAGGACGTGTTTTACTCCTTCCTGGTGGTGGATCACATGAGAATATGAGAGACTACTGCAGTGGTCATATCTTCATGTGGCTACCAGATCCAGGCAACCAAGGTCTGTGAGCTGGAGACTCTCTCTTATCTCTATGTGCTCTGCAAAAACTCTGAAGCAAACTTAAAACTGAATCTGTTGGCTCAAAATATAATATTTTACTACACACTTGCTTCCAGGTCCTTCTCTGCTCTTTAGCAGCTGAAAAGAGGCCAAAAGTAGGGGGAAGCACTGGCACAGAGATGTCCTCACAAACTTGGTGGGGGGCAGAGTTCAATGTCTCCTGGGGCCTATACATTTATATAAATTTATATATATGTAATGGCAAATTAGGAGACAGCTGGAAGCCTAGGAGGAACGAGCTGGTTTGTGGGCAATCCCCAACATGCTACTGCCCCAGGAAGGGACTTCCTCAGCCCCTGTAGGCTTCTGAACTGGCCCCACTGACACAGAGCAGAGGTGCAGGTCACTTTCACGCAGTCCTTTTCCTGGCACAGGACAAAATCAACTGCTCACTTTTTAAAATGCTTTTGCATTTCAGTCAGTTGAAAACCTTACCATGCAAATTTGCTGTACTGCAGCAAGTCCTGATGCATGCAGGAACTTTATGTCCTCTTGGATGACAAAGAACCTCATGCTGCTACTTCTGAGAAGTGTTTCATCTCTATAAAGGCTATTTTCAGAAAGATTTGTTTGCTCTGACAGGACAGTTCTGTCAGGACTGTGAAAATATGCTTAACCTGCAATGAATAAACTTAATTATAAACCTTGCCAAACACACAGGTTGAAGTCTACTTGCTGCTGGTGAGCACAAGTTTCTGTCTGTCTGCAAAAGTCAGTTGCTTCCAGCCCAGGAGTGTTTCCATGACAACATGGTGTTATAAAACTCATATTTTAACCCCTCAGCATATGAAAAGGTCGTTTCTTACGTTCTTTTTTTCTTTCTGCTTCATATCTCATATTTTAATGATCTCTAGCTAAAGCATTTCCCAGAAGTTAATTACCAGGTGGACTAAGGCCGAGGCAAAGCCTGAAGACTTCTCCTTTGGCCATAAATACATAACTAATAAACTAGAAATCCTTACCTCCTGTACAGCGCTGCTCCCTTACTGATGTTTGAGGGACCACCAGTGAGGAGTGAGCACCACCACCCTCATTTTACAGGTCTAAGAACAGAAGCACTAGAAGGCACAGACAGGACTGCAATAGTCACAAGGCAGAAAAGAAGACACTGACAGTAAGTCCCACGTGTCCTGTGAAATAATAAAAACAACAACTTCTATATGATATATTGAAACAATGACCATATCACTGTGCAAACTCCTTGCATAATTTGCACTAAAATATAGTCTCCTGTATGCTAACAGCTGTGTGTAAGATTTACTTGCCACATTGACCGAGGATTCACCTGACTGCTCTGTGCTGCACTGCATTTATTTCTTTTCCTTGCTCCTAGCAGACTTTTTCTGCAGCTACTGTGTGGCAACAAAAAGCAGTATGGGTCAAATTTGTCTTCCATCAGAAATCCTTCATAGATTTGGGAGGGTGAATGGAAAAGACTCTCTTATGCCTCAAAAGTCATCAGAGGAGGGCAGAAGTTTTTCTCTAAGACAGAGAAGTTGATCTGCTTCTGTTTTTTGTCAGCCTCCCTTGTTTCTGCCACATGTGGTTCCCCATCGCTTCCAGAGCCACAGCTTTGTTGTGGAGCCCCAGTGCAAGTGTAATACTGGCTGAATAGCAATCATAAGAAAATACCTGGTCACAAGAATATTTTTCATCAGGAGACGTCAAAGCAAAAGAAATCTGCTTCAGATCCCTGACTGTACTTTTTCCAGTAGCAAAAGAAGAGAAAACCAGTCTCTTCCTTTTGCACTCTTACAGCTTTATTATGTAGGCAGGCTGTTGTTATTTCCTCTCTGACTTGAACTGCCAAGGAACACTTTAAACTTGCATTCTTACTAATTTTTCTAGGCATACCATATTTCCCAGTCTTTTTGAAAAAGGTAAACAAGTATGACTCAAAGGTACAATTCCTACATAGCATTTTATATTCTGCCTATGCTTATCATAAGTTTCAAAAATCCATCACATCTCTGGCATCAAGCACAGTACTGAATATGCTGCAGAAGCTAATTGTCAGAGCCTAATTACATGACTATTCCCAAATCTCCTAATTTTCTATCAGTTGCAATTGGGCCATTTCAAGTGGGTATTGTCCCAGACAACAGAAATAAATCTGTGCACTGAACCGCAACATGATTTTGCAGTACAGTCTAGAATCCTGAGTATCCCAGATGAGTTCAGTATCATTTTTCTTCTGCTGCTCCCCACATTTTCTCAAAATCCACCTTTATGTTCTGATTTCTTACTTCTGCTATTAGTGTTTGTTTGTCCCAACAGCAATGCAAGCTGAATATTTTCCTCCAGCACAGCAGCCCAAACTCCCTGACAGAAAATCATGTTATCACCTCCATCAGCCAGCCTTAGTCACAGAAAAAAATGAAAGTTTTGTCTTCACATCTGCTGCCCCTGAGAACCATTAGCAACAAATAAGCCCTGCCAAATCATTTCAGGGTTTCTTATCCTCCCTTCAATTTCTTATGCTGGTAACTTTGAATGGGTAGGGTAGTTGAGGCACAGAAGCCACTGCAAATTGCCTTCTCATTATTATTGCTTAGAGATTGATGTTATTTTTATTATGTAGGTGCTGAAAGTGCCCCCAGACACAGTTGTGGAGCAGGACTCTGTTAGAATAACCAGTACTTAAATACAGTACAAAGTGATGTCACTGTTCCAAAGACTTTACAGTCTACAAAATAAGACTGTCAGCAATGACTATAATTCCCCAGATGTGTACACAACAGGACTGCCAACCAAAAGTGTTAAAAATCGTGAGTCAATGCCTAGGAAATGATGAGGCTGCTGTAAACACCAAGAGATTTTAAACAATTATAAAAGGTGAGTTCTACTTGCCTTCTGAGCTTTTAGGGTGCATTAGCATTACATTTTAAAACTTTTTCTTCACACACTTTTGGGCTAGAAACTTACTTTACAACTGGAAGCTAATATTCTAATGTGTTCAGGCAACTAAAAAAGCTGAGGCTTAGACACAGCCAGCAGATCTTCAGAGTCTTGCAATAAAGCTCCTGGTAACAAACTGGCAATGCAGTGATTGCTTAGCTGTGGCTAGAAGGGATGTCAAGGGCACCAAGCATTTTCAACTGCTCCAAGTAAACAAAAGGAGAGATCATGTGTCTGTAACTCATCCTGGAGTGCTGCACAACAGCAGTTCTGAACACCTTCCTCCAAATCACCTTCTGGATCTTTGGGTGCGTAAGTTAACCCGTTTCCTCAAACTCACATAACATTCTCCAGATTAGTGTTCACCCACTCATCCATTTCAATGTATTACCAAGAGACTTGAGCTTTAAAATCATTTTGTCATTTGTTATCATTATCTTCCACCAAAAAGGCATTCTGCTTCATTATGTCTTCATTAAATAAGTCTTCAAATGGCGTGTGGGTGAATAGAGCCCTTCAATTCCTTCTATGCCATTTGTGAAGAGCGGTAAAGAGCAGCTGTCTGCAAGAATGAATAATTTTATAATTACATATGTATTAAAGTAGCTACATGTATGATATATCACATAATGAGTCAGTCTGCAGAGCTGCTGGAGCAGCACCAGCATATTATCCTGTACTTTGCCCTTTGTTCACTGTCACCATATATTAATGCATATGCACGTTGCGCACTATGGAAATAAAACAACATTACTCCAACATGGCTAGGTAATATCATCATCTTTGTCTGGGGAACAATTTATTATTCCACTAGCAAAATGATATTTGCTTAACAGACTTATATTTCTCAGCTCTTCCAGATGATAAGAACTGAGTGCCAGTACAACGAGGGTCCAACCTTCTCACATGGTCCTGGAGGTCAGGCGCCAGCACTGCTGTAAAGCAACTCTTGCTCTGAGCTTGAGCTGCCTCATAGGTAATGCTGTGCCAAAGAGCAATATTATATACTTTTTTCACTTTTGGACAGCCTGTGGCAAGTCATGTCACCAAACAATAATGTGTGGACTATTGCCCAAACGTCCTGAAAACCACCACTGGACTCAGTTCAAATCCTCTTAGTCACTTGCCCTGAGTAGCCTTCATTTCTGAGTCAGCAGATGGGAAATTATGGCAGAAATCAAATGGTCAGCCTCCACTCCAGACTGCAGACGCATTTATCTCTGTGCCTACCTGGTCCTATCTTACTCACATATGGACCTATCCAGCAGCCGAGGACAGCACTTTACGAATTTCTGTGAACATTTAAAAACTGGTTATTGAATAAAAGTTTGCCCATGAAGATATCTCCATCACACACAAACCTCATCCCTACTAGTGCTGACTTTCTTAAAATCAAGGCCAGGGTTTTTTGAATGCTTTGGAGAAACATAAAAATGTATAATCAACATGCAAAATTAATTGCTTTTTTACTGCTGCCAGAATTCCTTCTCATGTTAGGCTAAAGTAGGGTGCTGTGGGAAACATATGGTTGACACCCACCCTTGACTTTCTAAGTAACTAGGAACGGAAACTGCAGTCGTGTCAGTCTAGCTCTTCTCATGGGCACTTTATTGATGGAATAACCGAGAAAAGGGAAGACTTTTAGAACCACACTGTTTAGAACCACTATTACCACAACATGTACCTGGATTTACACAGCTGCTGGCTTATGATCACTTCACAGCTCTTTGACAATATTTTCAAGTCAAGTGAGAACTGCTGGACTTCATAAAACATATCTTCACCTGATGACTTGCTAAGTACAACTTTCCTTCAACCCTTTGTAAATAGTACATAGCCATCACTTAAATCTGAATTTGTGAAACAGATTTTTATGCCACTTGCCCACTCTGCCTGCCTACTTTTTACAGTGTGAAAGGTCTGCAGCCAGTCAAACATGCAAGCACATATGAAGTGTTTACACTACCTAAAACACGAAAGAAAAAATTCAAAACCTTTCCCACTGATGGGAATTCTTTTCATTTTTACACAGGGCAGGGTCTGCTCCAGCTTTCATCAAAATCTGTGACACTATTCACACTAACCTTTGTGAGAACAGGAACACAACTAGTAAAAATTAGAAGTGATCTAGAAAACATGTAACAGGTGTTTTAAGGTGTAACAGGTTCACCATCATCAAGGGATTTTAGCGTGCATTCATCATCATTCTTGTCTGTCAGTTGGACAGAGGTGAGTGAAAGCTCACAGTGAAAAGTGGCTGATAAAGCAGTAATGTTCAATTGAGATTCAAGTAAATTGGGTTCTTGAAAAGAAAACATATTCAGCATTCAATGGCTACATATGGGCAATTAAAAAAAACATCTTCAGTAGAGTCAAATTCTTTCCTGCTATGATCCCACTGGCTCCAACAAAATCAAACAAGAAGGGTTTTAGATTTAGTTTTAGCTTAGTTTTTTTAAACTTTTTATTAACATGCCACGAATTTGGCACAGGTTTTTATTAAAAAAGCAAAGCAAACCCTCTTATCCTTGTTGATTTTAGGCCAAATCTAGACCATTCTACCTACATTGAACATCTTTTGACCATTAACTCAACAATTCTGAAAGAACTCAGCTGTGGAAAATACAGAGAGGAATGACCAAATTGATAAAGTTGAGAGTGTCTTTGGTAACACAGTAGAAAAGCCTATGCAAACAGCAATAGTATATTATATACTAGTGTGTGTGTACATATATATATATATATTTATATGGAATAGTTATGATAGTATATAATAAGGATCTCTCTGTGTATTCAGAAGCAGCTTCCGCAATAAACCTGGATTTGCCTTTAAAATTCAAAGAGTGGATTGGTTAAATATACTAAGAGGGAACCTGGTACTGCAGCCTGGCTTGTATTGGCTAAAACAGGAACCCTGGGCAGAGCTGTTACTGCCATGAAACCTGTATTCCCAACAACAACAAAAAAGCAGCAATACCCCATCAGCTCTGCCCTGAGGACAGTCAAACATCCTCCAAAAATGTCTTGTTTGTTTGTTTGCTTGTTTATTTTACAATAAATTCAGCCAGCTGAATCACAGGGCTTATAGGGCAGTTAAACCTTGAGGCCGGACATCAGGAGACGCAGGTCCCAGGCCATAAGGAAAGATCTTGCAGTTTTGTGTGCCAAGTTACAGGAGAGTATTTTTACACATGTAAGAGAGCTTCATGCATTTCCTTAAGCCTCATTTGGCCCTTTCCTGAACTGCATCCAGAATCAAACTTTTCATTTCCATCCCTAATTTCAGCCTTTATGTATGGCTAAAAAAGCTCATGAGTGGAACGAAAGCAAGGCAACTTTGTTAATAGCCTAGTTCTGTAACTTGGAGATAAAAACATTGTGCTTAATGGCTCATGTTTAGTTAACTCCATAAAGATTACACTGTTCAGCTTATCATATTCCAAAACCAAAAGAATTTCAGTTACTTTAATGATAAAAGTAGCCAGCGCAGCAAGCTGGTCCAGTGCCAAAAGATGACACCTAGAAATGTTTGCACTACTTACAAACACCATCATTTTTATTGGATTATTTTCTCCTGGAGATGAAATCTATTTAACAGCAGACAATTACTCTATGTCTTCAAATTTCCCGTATGCTACCTGGCTTAATGGTAACAGTTAAACTCAAACTCAAACAAATAAAAGAAAGCAGATTCAGTTATTCTGCCTGCATTCTAGGTAGAATATTAGAACCTGGTTTTTGAGAACTTTGCCAAATCCTTTTGTTATATCAATGCATTTCAAGAAATTCAGTACCCACGATGAAAAAATTCTCCTTAAATTCAGCATTTCCCTGGGACAAATTTGCATACCTATAGTCATCAGAAATTAGCAGGGAGAGGAACTTCACTAGCTTTTGATGGATTGAGTCGGCTGTTACCAAAGCATATGCAGGTGATAATAACTGGCTGATCTGGCAGCAAAAGTTGAGGGACTGAGGCTCAGCGGCTTCTTCTCTCTTAACTGCAATCTCTGAAAACATTTTTAAGGAGTAGGAGGAGGCAAGCTTCCACTGGGCTGTATCTGACTGCTCTGAACTAATGACCTTAAAGTGTTGGCAAGACAGTTGTACAGATTGGGAACGAATGTTGAGACAAAGGGCTAAATACACTTTAAGCCTCCATGCAGTAATAACCTATTAGTGTAAAAGTTACATGTGATCCTAGGCCTACAGCAAGGTAACCCAGATTAGTTTAGCCTTCAAGGGAAGAATCATACAGAGTGTATGTGACAGAGCTAAAAAATGAATGCATGTCACTTTGTCACAGGCAAATGTGAATTTCAGGAGTGATTCCTCTGCACCTTTCATATGCATTACAAGTAATTTTCAGAACCCATCACAAAAAAACATTTTGTCATTTATACAGTCTTGCCCATGATACATCTAAGAACTTTGTAACAGTGAGCAATATGGCTAGAGAATATGTCCCTATCATCTGCACACATGAAGTGTACTGCCATTTCTTCACAGATGCATCCTATTCATTTCATCATGATTCCAGGATGTCTTGAGATCACACAACACTAAAAAAACATGCTGTTTAAATAAAATTCAGACTTTTGTTTGCTCAGCAAGTGTGTTTGGCACCTGTATCAGCTGCTAGCCTCCCAAAGCATTAGTTCTTTTGGTGTTTTTCCATAGCTGTGTTCATTTTTAAAATACCTTCAACATCTCAAGAGTGATCCATGGGGTTGGGGTATCTTTAATTCTTTTCCATTTTATTGGGACACTTTTATTACTTTTTTTTTTTTTTAGCTCCCCATACAGAAACTGCCAGCTTGAATTTACTTCCAGGAGCAAAGCCAATGTCTATAATAGGGAGATCAGATTAAAAAGAGCTTGCTCATCAGAATGCTTAAAAGAGCTCTATTTTACCTGCCTAAGTCTTTTTTTTAAATGTTTCTCTAATTTTCTAGGGATGTCGTAAGTTATCAACTTCACTTTTTCAGGTTCGTGTCCCTGGAATTACAGTCAATTAAGTGAAAAAAGAAAGATACATTATTAAGAAAAGAGGTCAGAATTTTGGTGGGTTTTTTTGAATGATTTTAGAGATAAAACACTAACAAAAGAATAGAAAACAGTGTACTCTGATGGGGAACAAAAAGTACATACACGTGTCTTCAACACAATTCAATATGTGTTGTTCTACTATCCCAAAATTTGGGAATAAGGTAGGGAACATAACTTCACTTTTTTCCTCAGGTTGCACAACTCTAAGATATTGCTACCCCAAAAAGGCAAATACCAGCCACAAGCACACTCCCATGTACATGTAGCTGGGAGGCTTTTCGTGCTTAAAGTACTGTAGTTAATTCTAGCTCTTACAAAAAACCTACCATTAAATCCTCAATGTGAAAAGGACGGGACACTTAAAGCATGTAGAGAAATACGCAGACCATAAAAACTTTGTGAGGAAAAAGTAAACGCTAAGTAAATTTATCTTGTTTTTCAGAGCCATTGGATTGCAGCTGTCCTCCAGGTCACCACGACAGTCTAAAAGCAAAGCAGAGTAAATCTTAAGAGGGGATTCATGAGAAAGCAAGTAGAAAGAAAAAAGGAGGAAGGCCTGAGCTCTCACTGTCTCACAACTGATGCTGTTGCTACTGTGCAGAAAGGCACCAACCCCCCCACAAATGGGATGTTTTATTCACGCCAGGGTGTTGTCTGAGATTCCCGGTGCACATGGAAAAAAGGTGTTACCCTCCGTGGCAGCGGGACCGGGGCCAGAGCTCCTCTGCCAGGGGTAGGCCCCATCCTGCTCACCCTGAAACCCCGGGGGCCTTTTCTCTTTCCACCCCTGAGGCTGCTCTCACTTCGCTGCATTTCCATGCCAAACTCTGGAAGGAGCCATGATGTTTCCTGGCTGCTTCTTTGCATCAGGTATTTTTGTTTTGCTCTTTCTTTGGCTTCCTAACAATGTAATATGCCAGTTTTCCTTGTAAGTGGTCTACAACCTTTTATGATTTAATTAAATTAAAGCGATACTTACTCATCGGCTTCCTTTTTACCACTAGGCTTCCCTTTATTTCTTAAATTAAATTTGCCTGATGGCGAGAGAAGCAGGTGCTCAACACATTTGAGAAATAAGGCCGCTTTTATTTAGGAGCCTCTCTAAAAATGCGTTTATGCAGCAAACTGCTGGCAAGAGCAACGGCTCTGGCTCCTCACCCCAGTGCTCTCAGGGCTGGTCTCCGTCTCAGCACGGTGTGCCGGAGAGGACCCAGTTTCGCAGTCGCCCCGGCACAGCTGGAGCGCATGGGAAGGAAACGCGTGAGGGTTTTCCCCTGTGCTCCCGCTGATCCCCCAGCCCACCTGGGCACACAACTGGGGGCCGGTGGTGCCAGATGCAGTTCAATCAGACAAACCCAGCCTGCGGTGCGCGGCCCTGCACGCTCGCCTGCCCCTTGCCAGCCCGCCTGTCACCCAGCACGACAACACCAGCCCCAATTTAATTTTTAATTTTTTTTTTGTCTTGCATTTACCAGATGACCTGAAAGTTTGAAAAACAGAGCCCGCACGTTTACAAACAGGTACCGAAAATTCTACCACAGCCCCGCAGGGAAGGGGGCCACGGTGCCATACAGTGTCGCCAGGCCCCCGGCGGGGGGCGTCAAAGGAAACCGTTGGCAGCGAACGGCACAAAGCAGCCAACGCTTCCTCACGCTTCCGGCATTTAACGCTATCTGGAGGGGGGGAGAAGAAAACAAAACACCAAAAAAAGAACAGTGGTGAAACCTGCAGGCCCTTCGCCGCTTCTCCGCCGCGGGACCGGCTGCCCCCCACCGCAGCACCCGCGCACCGCCCGGGGCCTCGGCACGGGGGGGCGGCGGGGGCCGGGCCGGGCCGGGCTCCGCCGTTGCCAGGGGCGCCCGCGCCGCAGCCCGCCCCGCCTCGCCCCTCCCGCTCCTCCGCCCCTAAGTGAGCGCGCCGCAGCGGGCAGCGCGCACAGCCGGCGCCGAACCGCGCCGGGTGGAGGCGCGCCGAGCCGAGCCGAGCCGAACCGGATCGAGCTGGGCCGGGCCGGGCCGGGCCGAGCCTGGCGCCGCCGGCGCCGCCGCCCGCCATGGCGAAGGTGGGCAGGAAAGGATGGGTCTGCCCGGCCATCGTGAAGAACAACTGCCTGCTGCTCAGCACGGTGACCTCCATGGTGCTGGGTGAGTGCGGCCCCCAGCCCCTGCCCCCGCGGGCACCGCCGCCGCGGCTTCGCGCCTCCCCCGCGCAGCCCCGCCGAGAGACGCTGAGGCGCGTTAACGGCCGGCGCGGGGGAGGCCGGTCTGCGGCAGCCCGGCGCGAGACGGGGCTTCGGGCGTTGGTGGGTGACGCCCGCCGCCGCCCCGCACCCGCGGGCTGGCAGGGAGCCGCGGCGGGCGCGGGGGGGCCCCCGCCTCGCCCGGCGCCTCTCTGCGGTCACCCGCCTCTGACGGCCGGCCGGGCGGGCGGCCGGCGGCGCGGACATGGGAACTCGGCGCGGATCGGGGGGCCGGGCCCGCGGCCGGGGCAGTTCGGCGGTGCCGCCCGGCCGCCGCGGCGGTTTTCCGGCGTCGCGGCGTGGCGGCAGGGTCGCTCCTGCCCTCACCGCCTGGTGACGAACGGGGGGCGAAGGGCCGGCAGGAGCTGCCGCGCGACGTCTCCTCGGGTGCGGTGCTGGCCCCAGTCGCACCCCCTGCGTTTGTGCCGGTGGCGATTTTGACGCCGGGCGAGGAGAGCATCCTTCGCCTTACCGCTCCTGCAGAGAGGTGCCGCCTTAACTGCTTCGTTAACAGCGTCTGCTGTTTGATGCTTTTCTTTCCAACGACTTACCTGCTGCTTTGCATTTTGGGTGGGTTGTATCCGTTTCTGTGCATGTCTGGTCAGGAGAGAATTATTCTTCTCTTGGGAGCTCCCTATAGCTGTTTATCAGCTGTGATCAGGTGTCCACGGGTGTGTGCGTGCATGTGCGTGCACTGCCCTCCAGACATTCACTGTTGGAAGGAGCTCAGTTCCTTGCCCACCTCTTTGATAAGGGGAGAGATTTTTGTGAGTTCAGGAGCCCGAGTGCTAAAGGCTTTCTCTGAAAATCTGCCCATAACAGCTGGAGGTGCTGAATGCCAGCCTCTTCTGAAAATCTGACCGTCCCGCACAGTACGTGTATAAATACATCTGTGCAATGACTTTTTCTAGTGTTGCCTACAGGTACACTTTTATGAGCTGGTGTACTTATTTCCCCATGACAGAAGTGGCCCAAAACTATTCACTTCTCATGGTCTTCGGTGCATGTAGGCAGAACTGCAGTGTGTGACATGATCCTGCAAGCTGGTAATTCTGAAATGAGCTTTCTCTGAGTCCCACAGAGCCTGGCAAGGTGGGAACTTGGGGCAGGGTTGGCCAGTGTGCTAGGACCTACCTGCCGTTGTCCTGGAGAGAGGGGCGAGCACCAACATACCTCCTGTGTCTTTGAGCCTCTCTACCTGCTACGCTGTCATGAACAGTCTAGCACTCAGGGAAGCTCTGCAAAATGGCAGAGTAAGTCTTCAGGAAGATTCCCTGCGTTTTGGACCAAATTCCGTTTTGCAACAAGCTCTGTGTCTGTCACATTTTCAATATTTCCAGGAGGCGAAAGAACTTCTACAAGAACGATGAAATCCATGTAAAAATGGCTTAGTTGTAGTGCATGTCATCATCAAATGTCATCTCCTTATTATAGCCTGAGGAATGCTTGCAGCAGACCAGCAGTCCACAAGGCCTTTGTAGTTAAACTTACATATTTATTCTTTCTTAACATACCCTGGGAAATTACTTCTGGGTTTATTAATTAACTTAGTTTGGAGGAAGGATAGAACATTCATGAATAAAGGAGAGTGTCACCATTTTGAAGGCAGAAATACATTAGGACTTCTCAGAAGGGTATGCGTGAGTATTAATGCAGAAAGTTATAGAAATGTATTGTGAAGGCTGTTCAACTCTGCTGGAGAGCGCTGGAGTACCAGACCCTGTCGTATGGAATCATGATTATTGGTATTAGACCTTTGTTCAGAAATGCAAAAGGGTGAAATGATTATTTATTTCCCCTGCTACGTTTTCCCTGATCACAATGCAAAGTAAATTCAGCTTTGACCTAAAACACCTCAGAGCATTACAATTGCATCGCTTTCAGAGCCATGTTCAGCGTTCTGAGACGGTATGCTTATCTTTACTAATATCCTTACTCTGCTGAAAAGTTTTGGGGGTTACTGGTTACGCCTGTGCCTGCAAAGAGAAGAGACAGAAACTGAAACCCTCCAAATCTGGAACACTTCCTCCTTCAAAAGAAATTGCTTCTCCTGGTATATTGGGATCATTCTGTTATTTGTCTGTCATTCACATATTCCAAAACATTGAAGTTTCTTTTAAGAGTCTGAAGAAAAAATCTGATTTGGAATCGGTACAGAAAATATCTTAGCAACATCAAATCTTTTTGCTGCAAACACCCATATCTGCATTACTCAAAAAAAAAAAAAGACACTTGGAAAAATGTTTGACACTCAGAGTTATTTCTCTTGCTTTAACAGAGGTTCTGCTTCAGACCGCCAAACTGATTCAGAGAGCTCTATGAACTCAGATCCGGAGTGTGAAATTCACTGAACTTCAGATTTAGAGTTAATTCTGAGACTTGTTGTTGGTCTAATTTCAGGGCGAGATTTGCCTGAATCCTGGGCCTCAGAAGTAAGTTCCTTGTTCCTTAGTTCTCAGTGCATTGCTTAAGGCATTTGAATAAATGCCAGGCATAGTACTTGGTTCTGTAAATTGTCAGAACTGTCTAAAAAGCTTTACTCTAACCCTTATTCCCAGGAACCTTTGGACTGTAAACGATCAGAGGGAGGTGGAGGGCAGGGAAGAATCAATGAACTGCCTGGAAAAACATGTAGACGGGGTGGACTGCATCTTCACAAGTTAGCGTGAATAGTGGCCTCGTGCCACTGTGTTACACTGAGAGCACAACAGCGATGGGACTGTAGTTCAGGATTACAGCCTGGCTGTGTGTTTCCCTTGCACTGCAAGGAAGCAATGAGTGCCTCTGCTTACCCAGATGACTTCTTCCCTGGACTTGCCTGGATCACCTGTAGGAGGCAGAAGTAAGGAGGGAGGAGACTAGGCAGCCCCAGGTCAGTAGCTTGAACTGCAAAAGAAGGGATGTCTTGCATCTCTTTCCTCTGCTGGCCTTACTGAGTGCAAGGCAGCTGAGCTAACCAAAGCGACTGAAAAGTCAGCTTACTTCAGGTGGCTCTTCTGCCCTGAATAAAGAAGTCAGAAGAAACCCAAAATATCCCTGAACTTTACACACCCTGAAACAGCTGTCCAGCACAGCTGGTACAAAGCACAGTTGCAAAGGGAGAGCTTAATTCACACTTTTTAAGATTCTCGGCTTCTCTTTTTTATCCTCCTGTTGTCTCCCAGGAGTCATTGCTGCAAAGCCACCAAAGCAGTGATGAAGATAAAAGGCTGAAGAGAGGTAAATACATATTCTTTCCTTAAGCTGTGGGTCCTAGCCTGATGCCACATATTCCTGGAGAATTCTTCGGCACAATGACCCTTTTCTTGTAGGGAAAATAAAAGTGTAAATGATTTGAGTACCTAATAGTATCGGACATTGAGTTGCATCATCATGTTATTCTGGAGCCGAATTCTGTTTTCATACTCAGCTTATACACACATAGATTGCAGTTCCTTTAAATACATGTAGTTTTCAAACCTGTTAGACAAATATCCTTTTTTAATAGTTGTCTGCTTGGGGAACATGCTTCTGAGGGCTTCAGCTTGCATTAACTTTCACGTCACCAATGCTTTCTGTCCCTTCATGGGGTGCAGGTCAGTCTCTTCTGATACAACTTTGGAACTTCAGGTGTCTCTGAGCCTCCCTGTGACCCTGCAGTTTCATCTCAGCAGTACGTGCATAGGACACTGCCATTGTTCAAATACTCATGAGAAAGATGTGAAATACAATATTTAAATTGAAATAGCCGTCCATCAGGAAAGGCTGTGATGAGCAGGTTTTCCTTCTTCAGTACATGATGTTTCTAGAAGGGATATAAAAGCTATTTCTGCGTGAGGCAGGGGAAAGCATTCTTACATGCTGCCGTGAACTCCCTCCTTCCTTCTCCTCTTCATGGTTAACCATGACTGTCAGCCCCCATACTACATACTTAGGATCTTAAAACAGGGCTTTCTTGTGATGGATTGCCCTGTGGAGGGAGACCTGCAGCACTGCTCAGGAAGAAGCAGGAAAGGGAGCTGGGAGAAGCTTAGGAGGGAGCCAGGAGCTGTCCAAGGTGTCCAGCGCTGCAGGAGCCGGCGAAGCGCAGAACTGCTGGCGCCCTGAGGAGAGGAAGGCAGTAAGTGAGCATCCCGCCTCTCCGGCTTCTCCAGCATGCCCAAGCGCCTGCTTTTGCACCTCAGAAATCAAGCAGTTTTGTCAGCCTGTTGCAGGATCAGACACCCAACTTGTCCCATTCCCTTGTTGGAAGATAGTCACTAGCATTACAGCTCCTTTTCTGCCTACTTTTTTGAGGCAGTGATTACATTATATATAGTTCTTATCTGTTGCAGGAGCATTGCAGAAACTTTGAATCATGGAGCTGTAGCTTTTCAGCATCCAGTGAGTGTAACAGCCACTGGACCATCTCTTCTGTGCTTTATGGTGTCATTCCAGTAGTCCATATGCCAGAAGTTCACTCTTTTTGATTTTCATGAAAATTATTGTTTTATATTATCTTAGAATCCTGAGTAGTAATATCTCTGTATAATAATATATTTTCTACGCATGTCTCTGATTTAAAAGGAAGCAAATGGTCAGGTGTATTCAACGGTTGCTAACTGTAGCTAGAAAGGCTAGGCTCCCTCTATAATCAGATATGAGGAGACTGGACAGCTGCTTTTAAAAGCACAAGTGCCTGTAAAATTCATCCATGTCAGAGCAGCATCCACACATGGTAGTGTTGCTGGAAGCCCACCAGTGCATCCCTGCAAGAATGGATGTTTCACAGGCAGAAGGCAGCAGCAGAGCAGTTAATAACATCTCCCACAACTGATGGCTTCTTGCCACGTGGAAGACCACCACGTGCAAGCCAGGGAGCACACTGTACTGCTGAGGGTGGAAAGGTTCACGCGCAAAGGTAGCCTGGAACTGCCGAACCATATAGCCCTGGAAGATCTTCCAGTTTCTCACAATAAGGGGTTTAGATTTTTGGCAGACCTGTTTTAAAAATAAAAAACTTACTGTGCAAACAGAGTAAGGCTTCAGTGTTGTTCGTTTCCGTTTCCTAATACTTTTACCAAGAAGTAATCTATTAGATTAGTTCAGGCTGTCTTCTTCTGGGCCAGTTCTCTTTGCTTACATAGTGCAATGTGAAGGTTACAAAGAGTGAAGACAATTAATTGCCCTGGGAAATACACTACGAAAAAACGGAGTTTTCTTCCTAGCAGGGAAAAGAATAAAGGGAATATAGTAAAGCAAGTGACTTATTGCCCTGTAGGTTTCTGACAAGTACAGTTGTACAGCAAGCATCTGATTCCATTCTTGAGTTCTGAAACGTAAACATTTTATTGACTTGGAATTTATACTAAATGCTGACCAGACATCTGGAATTGACTGTGATCGCTTGGAAACATAACAGAAGACCCTGATGTCTTCCTGCTGTAATTTGGAGCATCACCGAGGACACCTGCGACTTTTTATACTTTTTCAAGCCATTGTGGTGCTTCTCTGCCTGTTCTTCTCCATCACACCCCATACAGTTTGATGCAGGTCAGAATCTGTTCAGAAAGCTATGAAACAGAGCAATTGCAAAAGGGTCTCTGATTGTTTTGATAGACAAAAAGTACAATGCAGATGGCCAACATTTTCATTTGCGAGTTTCATATCCTGGTGAGGCTCAGAAACGCCCTGAGATCAGAAAACTGGCTAACGAATGAAAAGAAAGGTAACTGAAGTCAAGCACAGTGCCTCTTCTGTACGCTAATACCTTTAAGCCTGTTTTTCAGCAAAGGAAAACCAACTTTTATTCGCTCCTCTGACACCTGAAGTATTTCCCTATTCTCCATGTAATTTGTGTTCTGTTTTAACATAAACCTTGGATTTCACTTCATGTGTACAGATCACACCAGTATGACTAAAAACTGAACCCAGAGATCAAGAATACTTTGCAAACTTTTACTTTTTTTAAAAAAAAAACAAAGGGAGCTTTGGAAGGAAAGAACATCAGACCAGTTTACACTTTCTAAAGCCCCAAAGCTAGAAAAGCTCCTGAAGTCAGTGAAATATTCCTGTGCCTTGGAACTAATAAGCCCAATGAAAACACCAGAACAACAGTTCCGATTTCCCAGTATTATTTAAGGGAAGAACATAAAATATTCTTTGTTTTGTTTTTACATCTTATAAAAGCATAAAGACAATTTGCCCCTACAGATCCCAGTAATCAGATAATGCTCAGGTTGACACTATTCACAAATGACAGTTGTACTATTGGCAAATGTATGTATTTCTTTTACAAGAACACTGTAAGATTTGTGAGCATGTTTACTAGCTTGTCTGTAATGTTTACATGTGCCTCAGAAGATTCCATGTGACACATGGTGACAGTTTCCATAGATTATAAATGATCTAACCCTAAATGTTTTCACAGTATCTTGCAAAACAGCCATTTCTTGTTCCTTGAATGCTTTTGGAACCATGGACACCCTGGCCTTGCTTAATCTGAACAAATTTTCTAGGTCATCTCTCTGGTTGCTCAACACTTTGATGTCTTCATTAGTTTCAGAAGAATGGTGTTCCTGCAAGTCACTATCAGTCTGTCTTTGGTTTCCACTGAATTACCTTTCCAGCTGCTTATCTCAATTTATTATGGTCAGAATCATTTCTCTTCCAGCAGGGGGATGTCTAGAACAGCCTGTGCTGCTTACTGTCCCTTCCTCTCATCTCTGTTTAAGACCAAAGGTATGACGGGTCAGAATCATGCACATATAGCCAGTTACTACCCTTTCACCTCTCTCATGTCCTTGCCAGCCATTTAGTTTCCTGTATGTTTCCAGGATCTGAAATGAAGATGTACATTTCCAGAACTGCACTATTGAGCTAACCTTTCTTGGGCTAGGCAAGATGTCCAAAGGCATTCAGGGGGCTTTGGGAGAGCAGGCAATTGTTGTGGAAAAATAACAGAATATTGGTGGGTCTTTACAAGAAGGAACAAGGAGCTTTAACTTTGTGGGTGGCATTGGAAGGGTGCCGTTGGCAGGGTAATGTGATAGGCCACATAAAAAAAAGTTTCGATTTTTAACAAGTGTACCAGAAGCCAGGAACACCAGAACTAGAGACATGGCAGTATCTCAGGTGGGTGACAGAAGGGATCCAAGTGAAATATGTAGCACTCAGCTAAGATGGCGTGGACTTGGATATATGGAGGAAGCAACAAGGCACGTACGTGCCTAGATGACTGCAGAGAAGAGAGGCTTCCAAATGGCCGATGGGTGGGGTGGAGAATGATAGTGTTTTTAGAAGTGACAGATAAAAAGGACCATGGGGAAAGTTTGCAAAGGAAAAAGAGCAAGTTAGCATTGTCACCTTACATTTCAATTTTATGGTGAAACACAGGAATGTGAGATGGAAAGGTGCCTGCTGGGTTATCACATCTGGTCTATTGCTGCTTCAGGCTACACCATTTTGTGTATGTTTCTATAATGTATCATGTTCCATCTTTAAAACCAGGGAGGGTTTCCATGCTGCACTCCCTGCTAGGGAGCTATATTCATCAGTCAGCCGTCTGATGGTTGAGAACTTTCTTACAATTTCTAGCCTAAGTGGTTCAGGTTTAATAGGCACCAATTTGTTCTCAAGTCATATAATGTTATTCATTGTGGTACTCAGCCATCTTCTGTATTTCTAGGGAATCCTTCCCTGTGTTGGACTAACCAAGGTCTTAATCTCCTTTCAGAAGGCAGGCTCTTCATTGCCTTCGTCCCCCTCTAGTCCCTCTTTGCATATGTTCCAGTTTGAGTTCACTCTTTGTGAAGCCTCGCTGAGTATTCCCCATCAGGACAGTTGCCTTCACCAGGACACATCCAAACTCATCAGGGAGTGTTGGTTGTATAACTGCTGGGAAGCAATTGTCCTTTACCTAGATTATTCATTTTATGACATCATCTTTATAATATGTTGTTTATTATTTTGAGGTTATAAATATTAACTTCAAAGATCTAATGAGTCACTAATTTTGTTGAAAAGACGTGAAGGAGCCAAATTTTATCTTTGGTATAACTTTGCTTATCTTAACAGAGTTAAGGACTAACCAATGAATTGATTTGGTTCTTCACAATAACTCTGAATTTTTCTGTATATTGATGGACTATTTCTATATGTAGATTCTGTGAGACAGCTCTCACCAGCATACTGAAATGAGTGTAATGAAAGGTATAGATAAAGCGCCATCATAACTTTTTTTTCCTTCAGTGTACAGTGACTGTCCAACTATATTCTTTTATCATGACTTCCTCAGCTGGAAATTACATCTGTATTCTGAAAATATTTGGTAGATTCAGTGTACAGTGACTGTCCAACTATATTCTTTTATCATGACTTCCTCAGCTGGAAATTACATCTGTATTCTGAAAATATTTGGTAGATGCATGGACTTGAAATACATCTACAGCATATTCAGATAAATGGAAGAAAGCTGAGATTGGGGTTAACAGGAGAGATTTATAGATTATCATACTGCTTTGCTGTTTGCAAACTGCAGTTTTGGGAGAACAGTGGTTCCACAGAGTATTTGTTACTCATAATCACAGGAGACTGCCTATTATTTTCCCTTTCCTGGGTGAATGACATATCCTCTTAAAATAACCACCCTTGGTTTGACTCAGGGTGGCGCGGCTCACATGCAGGGCTGTGTTGTGGAGAGGCTGCTCTGTGGGAGCAGTGACTCTGCTACAGGCTCCAGCGGCACAGAAGGCTGCAGGAATTAGGTGGCTTTGCCAGTGGCAGAGGCCTTCCTGCCTGCTGTGAGAAGCTATTTTTTCCTCTCTGGGCAGTACTGCACCTTTCCTTCGTTACCAAAAGCCCATCTTAGGGAGCCACTGTCCACTGAAGCTTTCCTCACGCTGCACAATCAGATGATGGCATCATTTGTGCGAAGGAATTTACAACTGCTGCACCCACAGCAGGCTTATCAGAGCGAGGACACAGAAGGTCTCACCACGACTAGGGAATAAACACACCTTCCTCCAATACATTCCTACAGAATGTTTTCCAGAAGACTGAAATCTGACTTTGAGCCTTTCTTCTTCTACAACAGTTTTCAGAGGACTTTTCTTTACAGATCTTTATAAACAAACTGATAGCCTGGAAGACACCAGCATCCAGAGAATGAAGATCTGTTGCCATACAATTGAATGCTAGCAAGTCTAAATCCTAGCTCTGCAGCTGCATGCAGTTTTCTAACAATTTTGTTTTTTAATCAGCATAGGTATGTTTATTAGAAAGAATGCTGACTTACAAGAAACATTTAAAACAGCAAAATGCATAAAATTACGAAAGGTTAAAAGTGATCTAAATAGAGCTGAATTAATAAACTTAGTGTAAGAATTTCTTCTACACCCTCCATTTTAGCATTGTGTAGTTGACACTCCTTTGTAGTTAAGAGGCAGCCAAAAATATTATAAAACTTCTAGACAAAGCAGAAACAAAATGGATTTTATACAATATTGTTAAAGGACTCGGACTATGTCATAGAGTGTAAAAATATTGCCTGCCTGTGTTTGTTGCAGTCTGACATAGTGAATGTTTTATACTTTGTTTCAAGTCAAGTCAGTGAACTTTGTCTTCCAGCTTTTTCAATCCCATTAATCATCTGCTATAAAAATAATCCAAATAATACCCACCAGTATGATAGAAGTAATTGCATTTGTTTGGTCTGTCATGTGCACAACATGGCATACAACAATATGAAAAGATTAATTACTCTGTTAATACATTAGTCCATATTACTACAATACAATTAAAAAATATCAGCGTTGAACCATGAAACATGCCCACATATTTTTCTTCTTTCAGTGCCATATCAAAGAAAAATTCCTGGAATTTCTCCATTTTCTGTCAGTTATCAGCCAGAATCACTAATTCTGCTCTGCAAAAAGAGAGTTTCTACATTCTGGAATTACATGAAACCAAGAAAAATTAGTTCCTTTTCTTTTTTTTGTTTCCCCACATAGGGATATGGCGTGATTTAGAACACATCATTTTACAAAACTGATGAATTATCCTCCAGAAATACACACTGGATATCTTTTCTCATCTTTGCAGTTCACTGCTAAGAGTCCTTCCTATAATGAAGTCAGTGGGAGTTGAAGATATTTTGCAGTTTCCACAGTGCTGTGCACACTTATGGAGTGAGAACTCCCCCACAATTAACAGCATGAGGCCCCTTGTTTGTGTTGTCATCCATAAGTGCAAATACACATTAGAGAATCCTACCTGTTAGACAGGAATTTTGTCTGACTTATATTCTCTTTCAGTCAGAAATAAAACCAGGCATGTCTATGTGTGGACTTCAGTTATTTATTTTTAACTCTTGTGTTTGTTTGCTTGTGAGGAGAAGTAAAGAAAGTAAAAACATGAAATGTCATGACATCGTCTCAAAAATTGAATCAGTTTCTGAAGAACATCTAACCCCAGATGTTAAGAACATAACTACAGTCACTTCACACTGGATGTCCTGGACAGATTCAGATACCCTAGTAGTTCTGAGTTTTAAATTCAAGATCTGACTTGAGTTGACCCCACCTAACTGCATAGAGAGGCTTCAGGATTTAGCTGTGCCTCCATATGGCCCAAGAAAAATGTAAACATTTTTTGCATTTGGTTGCTCAAGCTGGTTGCTGAGAGGAGACAGTATGCTGCTCCCAGCACATTTTTAGAAGGTTACAATAGCAGTAGTAAAATCTCTGACACTCTCCATGTATGACAGTGCAGATGAGCCCTGAGATGATGGGAGCTGAACAAGGTGTCTGTTTCCTTTTTCATTTGTTTCTAAGTTTGTGTCATGAACTTCACAGTAGTTGAAGGAAAATGTAGTAGTGCCCCAGCTGTTCTCCTGCAAATAATTTGCCTTTTTCCTAAAAGAACATGTGCTCTGGATATAGGTCAGGTTGTTGTAAACAAGCGTTCACCAAATACTCAAATGTCACAGAGTTAGGAGTTTGGTTTGCAAATAATCAGACTTTGCAACTTAGCAGCCTCGCAGGACACAATTTACTTAATTTCTGTGGCTTACTCACAACATATGCATGCACAGGATAGACTGGTTCTGCCACCTTATAGACAGCGCGCATCTCCCAGACCCTGCATAGCCTCAGGCTTCACAGGTGTGACGGACTGAGTACTACACGCAGCACAGCCCCTTGCAGTCCTTCTCTTTTCCCAGGTAACACAACAAAATAGGTCATCCCTTGAAAGGGAATCACGTATTCTCTCTAGCTTTTTGTGCTGGAACTCCTGGGACTGCCTGAAAGATGAGTGCTAACTGATTTCTCTTGATATGCTCATTCTCAGCATTTTTCTTTGGCTCTGTTTTTCCTCTCATGTTCCTCTTCCCCCACCCCTCGCTTCTCTTAGTCTGCATTTATGGCCTTTTTTTGAAGGACTTGCTGTGTGTTAGCAAGCTTGTAGAAAAACTATGTACTACCCAGGGTAGTGATGCCGGGTAGTCAAGACGTGTGTTGTTGCGTATGGGATCAGATGGGAGAAATGTCCTTCTGTAGCCTGCTCATGAGCTGCAGCCCCATGCATCCGATGGCACCTTTGACTTTCTGTGTCAGGAGCTGCTGGGAGAGCAAACGTTGAAGAGAACACCATAATATATGCCATGTGTTCTCGTACGGTTGCAAGGAGATACGCATCTTAGAAAATTAAAGACATGATTGTGCTGGGTTTTCACCTTCATCCTTCCCTCCTGCCCAGTAATGCAGAATAAGTGTGGACCCTATGTGATACATGCCACTAAGAAATAAGTAGAGGATTGCTCTTACAGTAAAGATATTGGCTGACATAGCCATGTGGCAGGAAGGAGAAACAAGGAGAGGAGTTGAGAAAAAAAGAAAACAATTTAGAATAGAGAAAAAGGAGGAGTGATTGAGAAATGAGGAAGAGGGCAAGAGGGAAAAGGGATGCTATGCTGTCTTTTAAAAAGATGAAGTATTCCATAAATGAAAAAAGAAATGAAGAGAAAGGAATTACTCTAATAAATAACAGAGGCCCTGCCTGCTGTAGAGTGCTTTGTGGTTGTTGGAAGTAATTCCATGTTAGAATGAGCTCCAAAAATGGTGGAGTATGGTTCATGTAGACAAATTAACATTTTATAACACTGTCTTCTACACTTGCTCGGGGCTAATTTAATCAAAGTAATGTTAAAAGCACTGGTGACCATGTGAAATATGTTCGTGCTGGACCACACTTCTTTCTGTGTGTTAGAATTTCCAGGAACAAAATTCCAGTGATTTGGTTATTGAGACTAGGATGAAAAAGCTCTATATTTGTCCAGTTCCAGTATGAAAGTAAATTCATTCTGCATACTAACTTTTTCTTGTTACTGTTACAAAATCAAGTTTCTTCTTACATTCCAGTGCTAAACTCTAGCACCAGATGGTAGATGCTAGCTCCATTTAAAAGGTAGATGTATTTTACTGTATTTTGTCATACTGAACAAGTTAATACAGATATAATTGCCACATTCTGGTAAAGGAGTAGCACAAATAAGGAAGTGAGAGCAACAATGTCATTTCAAAAGATTGTTGGAATGAGGAAGTCTGTTCTTTGTTAATGTCTCTAGATAAATAACATCCTCTCCAAAAACTAAGCAAATATATATTATGTAAGTGAAAAAGTGTAAGGGAAACCCTGTAAAAATGTTGAGAGAGCATGGAAAATGTTCGTAGTGAAATCCAAGGAGATGAAAAAGAGAATTCTGAAGAATAAAAATGAGAGCGAATCATCCTACCTGCTTGTGATCCTGCTGAATGTAAAAGGAGCAAGAGAAGAAAATTTGACAGCTGTGCAAACATGAGAGTCATCACCTGGAATGAAAGGCGCATGGTTAGAAAAAGTCCTAGACAGACTAGACATAGTCCTAGACATAACACCCCTGGCTGACAGAAGGAAACAAAATATGCGTTGCCCTTTTCAACTTCTTTGCAAAGTGCAGTAGATCACAGGTTGTCCTCTTCCTTCTTTCCTGGCCAGAAAACACCTGGACTCTCCCCTGAGCATGAGCTGCAGTAGGAGTCATCTCAGTTATCTGTAGACATCTTCCATGCATGCCTCTGCGCTGTGCTGGTCACGCTGCACTTGTAGCCTTCCTCTGTGGGTGCCAACGCTCCCTTCCAGGCCACAGTTTTTCTGACTACTTTTGGATGAAATTTGTTTTTTTCTGTCAGAGATAATGCCTTTTGGATGTCCATCTTTATTAAGACTCTTGAGGAACTGGGGTTCAAGGGCTGCTTGCACCGTTATCTTTGCAGGGTCAGAGCAGGAGTGGGTAGGACTCTGATGAGAAAAGGAGCTTGCTACAGGTAAATGGCTATGATCTTGTCATGTGGGGATGCTCTTCAGTTTGTGTCAAAGCATGTAAAAGAGAAAATCTCTTCCACCATGTGATACAGTGGGGCAGAGAGCTGCACCTAGGAAAAGGCACATAACTTCCTCACCACTGTAAATATCTTGCGTGCTTCAGAAACACAGGAGCAGCTGTATGGCAAGGTGACAGCAGAATGTGATGTTTAATACCCTGTACTCTACCGTAAAATGGCATTGCACCACTTGAAGTAAACATACAGTCTGGTCTTGCAGCAATTTAAGCATATGCCTATCCGTAGGCATGTGAATAGTCTGAAGACATGGAGAATACTTGTATGCTTAAGTTCAGCTATCTATACCGACATTTGCAGGATCAAAGCCTTATCAGTTTATCTTGATATATGTAACTATTTTACAAGTAGAGTTTTATCTTCCTCAGGCTTATCTCAAAGTGCACACTAATTCCTTTCAACACATTTGGTTTAGCCACTAGATTAAAAGTAGAGATCTTTGTGTATCTTCTTCCACTGATTAAGGGCATGTACATAATATTGCAAATATTTTCAAGGCTATTGAGATTCAAGGTGTTGCAAGGAGGTTGAACTGTCTGTTCACTGGCACAGATGACAAACTAATCAGATATCTTCTTTGTTGCTTAGAATAGCCTATTTGCCTGAAAGGTTACCTTGTTCATTTTCCATCTTCTTATTAACAATAAAGACTATGTAGGAGTTTATAATTTGCCTCTCTGTTCCTTGAACTTGTTTCTTCAATTGCAGGGAGAGTGCAGAAAAGATGGTTCATTATCTTTTTGTGCTGTCAGACCTGAGAGAGAAATTCTGTTAAAGTAGCTAGTCATTTACATTTCTGTATCAACTGACATTCAGATGTCATACAGACTAGTACACACCACAGCAGAGGTGAATGTTTTGGGAGGATTTTTGCAGAAAATCCTTACTCTCTAGAAAAAAAGATTAGTGTGTTTCTTCTCTAGGAGAGAACTGAGTACAGGATCCCCATCTATTCCCTCCAGTATCAAGAGTACAAACCTGTTGTGTGTGGATTTGTCTAATCTCTTTTTGAAGCTGCTGGTGCTGTCTGCCCCCACAACCTCAATCAATTAGAATAAGGGGCTATCCTGTAAGCCCATTTAATTAAACTGTACAGCAGCTTCTTGGGCAACATCTCTATTATTGTAGGTGTTTTCACTGAGCATCCCTTTGCAGAGTCTTACTTAGCTGCCCTGTGTACCATCAAAAATAAAACTCAAGGGGAAGAGGCAGTTCTGGGTTCAGCTCCAGAAGAGTTCCTGGGACCTCAAGAGTTTACATGGGCCAATGAGGCTGATAAAAGTAAATTGGAAGTACCTTCATGTGCTGTTGTAACAATTTTGCTGCAATATACATGTCACTGATGTCACTAAAATACACAGGGATGTAAATAATTCAATTAACTTCAGTGAAGCTATTAATATGAATAAGACCTTTCTGCACTCTGTGCGTAATGAAAGGTCCTAAATGCTCTTGTCTCTCATTGAATCCAATAAGAAATTGGGTCTGTTGATACCCAGTTTAGCCAGAATTGAAGCATTACAAAGTTCATACCTGATGCTACTATTTCCTCTAAAACAGTGGTGTCTGTAGCAGCGGTAGGATATAAGACCCTGAAGAGAAAAGTTTATGTAATATATTTTTTATTTCTGTGAACCCAGAGTAGGAATATGAAAAAAGGTATAAACAGTAAGCAAACAACATACAATTTATTAAATTCCAATGTGAGATCTTCATAAATTCAAAACTATCTGCAAATTATGAATCTATAAAATTCTGTAACCACTTAAGGAACCAACAGCCATAATGCTCTCTAAACAATAAGGAACAGATTTCCTGTACCAATGATTTCCATTTCCTACCTCATGTTGAAATGGAAAGTAAAGGTATTGTCTGTCAGACTAAAGAAATTTATCTTCTGGCCTGGAAATTATTTTCTTTTGATAGTTCTCATTACCTGTGATTTGTCTAGGTAGCCAGAACCATTTGCTAATTCATTTAAGCCAAAGATAAGAGGAAGTACAAAGGTGCCTTGTAGCATGGCTCAGTCACTTATTATACAGATAGTCTGGTAGTTTGTATATATAGTGGAATAATATGAGTGAAATAGGCAGAAATGTGTTTTCCTTGATGAAATTTCCAGAAATTACTAAATGAATTTAATGATTGCAATCACACTCATTTTTCTAACTTTGCAGAGTGGCAGTTACTGAATGTATTGCTGCTGGTATTGTACATGTATATGTACCTACACCTATATACCAATATCTATAGAGAGAGATATATTTTAGCCAGTACTGATTATCCAAAATACTTCTATCATATCACTTTGTTTCTTCAATGTGCGATAGTGTTCATATAATATATTGATTTCTTAATGCCAGTTATGAATCATCTAGAGCTGGTAAAAGTGGGTTAGTAAAAAGACACTGCCAGACTGGACTGATAATCTGAGGATTAAAACAGAATTTTCCCCTAAAGACACACCTAAAGAAGTCCTCCCGGTTCAGAATTATATGTATTGTTCACTATTTTTACTATCATCAATATGTAGGAGAGAAAAGAAATGCCCAAAGGAAACATCTCTTTACTAATTTGCTTTAGAAGTCAAACCACAGCTGTAAAAATGTAGCTCACTATTTTTGTTTTATTGATCTTCTATTTCTCTTCCCTCTTCCCCATGTCTCTCCTATAAATTACTGCTGAGTCCCTAAATGCTTCACATTTTTGTGTGCTTTTCAGGTATTGGAGTTGGTGTGCTGGTACGGGAATACAGCAAGCTCTCTAACCTGGATAAGTTCTACTTTGCTTTTCCTGGGGAGGTGCTGATGAGAATGCTCAAACTCATCATTCTGCCATTAATCATATCAAGCATGATCACAGGTATGACTGGGAATGCACTGTTTGCTGATGGGAGTAACACCGAGGTTTGACTTTTCTTCCTAACAGAAATAACCTTTAAAAACTTTTAGGGAACTCTTTAATAAAAGTATAGATTGCATACATTTAACTTTTCTGTGGAAAACAATGCTTCCAAAAAGCTGCAAGATAGAAAATTCCGTGTCTGTAGATTCTTGTATCTCTTTCTCCTTGTTTTCAGGAGTGGATTAAACAGTTGCAAATAGCAAGCCCAAGGCTGCAACTGCATGTTCTCAGGTGCAGCATTAACTATTATAATCAGTCTCATACTGCCATTTCATGAGACAGGAAGAGGTTATCTCATAGCTTCCTGCCATAAACGGAGAAGATTCCTCCCCTGCCTTTCCCTGGTTTCAGCAAACTCCCATGAAATACTTTGTATGAACTCTAACATTTGCTGAATCCATCTGTAAGCCCATTCAACTCACTGACATGGCAGAAAACTATAAATTAGCAAAAAAAAAAGAAAAGAAAAGAAAAAAAAAGATAATCTCTTTCTGTTTGATCTGTTTGGTTCAAAGGAGGTTTTTGGAAGTGCAAGCAAGTGGGGAGACTGCATAGCCAAGGACGGGATTATGGAAAGAAGGGCAAAACTTCCCCCTTTTGGCGGAAGCAAACAAGCCATCAGCTGGACTCCCAGCCTTGGCATGCTAGCATTTGCAACCAGTTCCCCCAGTAGGAGAGATCTGAGAAGATTTGCAGGAGCAAGCCCAAAGTGAGATGAAGGAACTGGCTGTCAAATAGCCTTTCTTAAAGTAAAGAAAACCAAACAAACTTGTCCTTTTTCTTTAAGCCTTTGTTCAGGGAACAAGAGTTCTGTTTGCTTTCTACAGTAAGTCAAGGCACACTTGTCAGTGTGCTCTCCCTTTTCATCTCTACAAAGCTTCTATTTTGGGACTACATTCATGTCCAGGTGTTTGTTAATGGTTGGGTGGTCATGGAAAAATATCAGACATTTGACTACAGAGAAGGAGAGCATGTTGTGGTCAGAAGATGAAAGGGTAATTGTGAGTGTGCTATGAAAGTGCTTTCAAGGAGAAAAGGACACAGAAGATAAACTTCCAAACTTCTTGAAGTTCATGGCAAAGATATCACTAATGTCAGTAGTGCACCCCAAAGTTGGCCTTTGACAGGATGAATCTTAGTGAAGCTACCCAGTTCTTGGGAACACAACAATAATGGAGGGATGGCAGGAAGCCGGTGATGGGATTAAAATGGAGAGGGGCAAGAGACAGACAGAGAGGAAAAGCTGCAAGATGCAGGGTGAGTAACAGCAGCAGAAAAAGTCAAGACCTCTGCCTGGAGGACTAAAGGGAGATGAAATGGTCTGCTAATCGTTAGTATGTAAAGGATAGAAGAACAGATGGAGGAATAAAAGGGCTTGATGTTTTACTTAATGGAGAGGACAGGGGCATTTTTATATAGAGGAGGAGACGAGACAGAGACCAAAGGAAAAGTGAGCTCTATTTTTATCATATTGAACTTGAGTCTGTGACAGGAGACCCAGGAAAAGCTGTCAAGAGAAGATTAATCTATTTCATTTTTCAAACAAGCTTTGATTTGTAGTTTGGGCCTTTGTCTTCAGAAATAAATGATATAATCAGGATAGTTATGCAGGCTTCCTAAAAGCCAAATGAATTATTTATGAAATATATGCTTCTCCAGCACTTCAAAAAGGAAAAAAAGAATAGTACTGTTGAAAACCTATTGTGCTGCAATTTAGTATTTCAAATTCAAAGTATGAGTAAGCTGCATGTGTGACTAGTAACAGTAGTTATAAATGAGCTTAGATTTAAGAAACAGCAGATTGTGAGTTAAATTCATATAAAGAGATGAGAACAAGATGCTTTGCTTTTGACCTTGGCATATCTCATTTACATGGAGTAGAGGAGCGTATTCTTTCTACACTTATATATTAGGTTTTTAGGCAAGAAAAAGAAAACCAAATAGCTCTTGGTAAAGAAGAGGCTAATTCAATAGCATATGTTGAACTGTGTTGCTCCTGCAGACAAAGGCACTACCTGTGTCCAAATAATGCTGAACTGTGTGGCATTCAAATGGACTTGGCATGTCCATATATGATGGCTGTTTATATTGCTTGCACTCTTCCCCTTGCATCCTTTTCTTCAGGACATTGATGAGATATTTTGCCTTTTTTAAAAGAAATGTAGAAACAACATGGGAACAAGCATGGGAAATGTATATTTAAGTTGAATAAGTAGTCTTGTGTGTAATCATAAAGCACACTAGTCATTTTTCCAATAACATTTTTGCACAAGAATCACCAAGATGTTTTTGCAAATATAATCAATAGTTTTCTTTTTTTAAATTGAAATTTCTTAATTGGATGATGTCACATCCTAGAAAGCATCAACATACACTTCTGCTTTTGAGAAAAAGAGCTATGTACAAATGTGTGTCCCATGACCAAATTGCTGTCTATTTGGACACAATGACATAAATCAAGCCCACAGCAAAGCCTATGATAGTAGAAATCCCTCCTTCATGAAATTCCAGGAGTTTCTGCAAAATTTAAAGTATTAGTAGTTTTAACTTGTTGTAGGATTCCTAGTAGAAAAACTCTCACTGGCTTTTTCAGTTAGAGCAAGAACACACTTTTAGTCTATTTTCAACTTAAAGAAGCAAAATTCTCCCTCTTGTGGTTAGATGGAGGACTTTGCAGAATGTGGTTTTCCTTTGCAAACTCAGTTTCCCACACTGTAAAAGAGGGAGGGCATTATTTTCTTATTTATTTTACATACCATAAAGGTAAAAAATTTGTGGAATTTTTCCACCCACCTGCCTGGAAGCTGAATTGGAGCCTAAATACAAAACTAATGTATGTCCTAAGCATTTATTTTTTTTAGAAAAAATTGAGAAGAATGATTCTTAGATTATTCAACAGAGTTCTTTGGGGACAGAAGAAACTGAGCAGTGCTATGCTCTTTTAAATTATTTTTGGTCTACCTCAGAGACCAGCTTGTAATTATAATTGTAATCTTCTCATAATTATTTTAATGGATGTGAGATGTAAATTTAATTTACTCTGACCTGTGAGCCCACTACTGATAATTTAGCCCAAAATATCTAGCTCTTTTGAGATTTCCATCTCTCAGACTAGCTAATAATCAAATAATGCCTCATTCGTGTGAAGAAATTATTTGTATTTTCTGTTTCCTGCTGTAGTGGCATGGGAAAATTGAAAATGAAAATTGAAAACCTACAGTGTTATTCAAGATGATTGTAGTGGCCTATAGGACTACACCTGCACAGAATGTAATATTACACATCCTAAGTCCCCTTCTTTGAATTACTTCTCCAAAAGAAGAAATGAGTTGGCAAATATAAAAAACAAATTACTTTCAGCTTCCTGGTAGGGGGGAAATGGGGGGAAATGTCTTGTGTACTTACTGGGAACTAGGAGGCTTAAATCTGATCATTCTAGAGTATTTAAAAGCCTATAAAATGTCTTTAAAAGTCTTGGAAATTCTCAGATTGAATTGCAATCAGAGAATGAAAATTTTCTAGAATTGTGCAGAATATCCCATCACACATCTGCATTCAGAACAGACTAGTCCCTTTCAATCATTTTTAGTCTTCATTCTCCATAGACTGAGATTCACTGCATGGCTGTTACCCTGTGTAACAGCAATAAAAATACTTGCAGATCTGTTTCTTGCCTGGATTGCAGCTGGACTTAGGCTGGAGACAGATGCCCAGTTTCCTGGACTGTTGTGCGCCTGTGCTTGGGCTTCCCTTCCCTAGGCTGGGGAAACTTTCCTGCGCAGCCTGGAGCTATCTAGTCAGTACAAGAGTCCTGCTTTCTTGCACCTAAGTCCCATACTGGTAGCCAGAGTTAGGAGATTGGGATCTTATCCAGCTCCCTCAGCCCTGCAGATAGTCCTGAGAAACCATGGCTCTGCTTCCCACCTCTCTTCCACCAGTCTTTCTAAGCCAGGAGTATTTCAGCCTGCCTTTCCCACTGATCTCCAAAGTATTAGCAGTGTACCATGATGTGGAGGTCTTTCCTTAGGGCTGGCTTGTTTTCTATCAATAACGTCTCCTATGAGGTGGAATCACAGCTGATAAATGAACTGTCTTTTGTGATATTTTCAGGGTCATCCATAAATGCCTGAAATCTCAGTTCTGTAGTGATTTGTTCTGTGCTTCATGCTTTGGTTTAAAAGATGCAACATATAACACAGCGGTGCACGTCTCAGATCTCAGTATTGATGAAATGCTTTTATCAGCTATCCATCTCCATTTTAATTCCTGGCAATAACTTCTCCCTCATTTCTTATGCTTTTTCCCCAGTGAAACTTTACCTTTATCTTACTTCTCTCACTCTCCTTGCCCTTCCAGTCTCCGTAGTCAGCTCCAAAGAGGCTTAGACAGTGAATGGGAGTTTCCTGGCTCCCAGACTTGTACAGGGTCACCTGTGGGAAAAGCTAAAATTCCTGGAGGCCTGAAGCAATTGATGTCATATTTATAGGTCACACAGATCTGGCCTCAGAAATGGTGAAGAAAACAGTATCTCTTGCCTTTCTGAGGACAGCTTTGAGTGACCTATAAATACAATATTTGCCCTGCAGTAGGTCTGGCTGGGCAGACTCCAACCACAAGCTTTCCGTGACTATAGAAATAAACTCTTCGCCAGGAGCTGCTTTGATTGTTGCTGCAGTACAGTAAGAAGCATCCTGTCTTCCACCTTTTCCAGTACCAAAGCACAGTCTCTTGTTGTTATCTCTGTGCTCCTCACTCTTAGTACAAAGATGATTATTCTACCTCAGGTCTGGCTCAGTCTAGCTGACGATGACCAATTACAACTGTGTGAGTGAGAAAGGTGGCCCAATGAAGTACCTTGACATGTTCCCAAATGCAGAGACTGTAGCTTGCCCTGTGGAGTTTGTTGAATCATGGCTGATGGAAGGGGATCTTGAACAGGTTGTTTGTTCTTGTCCATTGATCAAAATTGAAGAGTCAGTTTCCTACCTTGGATCCACACTTGTGAAGCTGCTAGTTTGCTTTATCACAATGCCATTGTGTTTGGTAAAGGAAAGCAGGAGAGAGAACTGGAATAAATGAGAAAAATCAAAGTAGAATGTCAATCAGACTGTTCTTAGTTCTCATGTTCAAAAACTTCCTTTTTGTCCACTATATTAATAACTGACATTAAAACACATAGTTAAACATGCTGGGGCCATACACCTGCTTGTTCTGTTAATGATCAAAAGACAGTATCACTGTGTCTGTGGTTAAAACCTGAATGTACAATATGCATGGACCAGATTTAGCAAATCTAAATTTATCTATGTAATTAGAGTAAATTCTGATCACTTCCAGTGAAAATCCCGTCATCCCTTTGTTTATACATTTGGGGTCTGTGCCAGTGCATCAGCCACTGTTGCTGTGAACGTCAAGGCCAGAATGGATGCTATTCTCAGTTACAGAATATGTTCCTAATGGGGACATGAGAATCTTTTTTTCCTCCCATATCTTCTCAGCTCTCACTTTTGTACTTTCTCCATTTCACTGGCTCTTCAGGCAAGTCACAGTGTGTCAGAGCAGAGTAAACATGGATTTCTAGATGTAAAAAGTCTGAAGATTTAAAATTTGTGGCTACATACACACATAAGTTTTCAGGACTTCCTTACATACTATGAAGGAACACAGGAAAGGAAATGGAGGGAGAACAACTGTATTTTGTTTCCCATAATGCAAGACTTGCAAATTACTTTTCCTTGGTATCACCATCCCTGGGGTGCCAACTGCCTCAGCAGTTCCCCTTCCTGCAAGTCAAAGAAGTGCAGCTGTTGAGAGATGCTCAGTTTTTGAGGCATCATTTGCAGTCCCTGTTCAACAGCAGCAGCATACAAGTTTCCAGCCTCAGAGAAGCCCTGATCTACCTTGAGTGTCCCTAGAGTATGTCTTGAGATGTCTGTGTGGTGTCTAGTGGCCTTTATGTGTCTGCAGAAACAAGAACCCCAGAGAAAGCCAGTCATTGTATTATATTACTAAACTAATTATCTGGGCTCAGAGAATTCACCTTGTCCCTTGGTATCATGTGCATTGTGCAAAGGGCAAAGATATTACGCTGCTGTTGTGCCATTTTGCTTACAGCAGTACTAAAGGATACTGGAGATCCCATCCTCTCATTCACGTGTAGTTGCTGAGGCAGGGAGGACTGCAGAGTCATGGGCTGTTGACAGGCAAGGTTATGTGCCCGTTCCCTTCAAATTACTCCTATCATAATCATCTACTCCTTTCCCATCAATATCAGTTAGCCTCATGCAACTGAGACAGCCCCTACGTTATTTAACATTTTAAATTACAGTAATAAAACTTTGAAGTACACTTCTGGTTCACGGAGCATGATCACCACCAGCTCTCAAGGGCAGCGAGCCCCAGCGCAGCAGACTGATCTGTGGCATCAGCAGCCATCACCTCTGTCCCAGCTGTATACCCAAAGGCTGCTGGCAGCACCACTGTGAATGAGTCTGAAGCAGCTCAATGTCTTCTGCTCTTCTGAACTGGAGCTGAGGATGTAAAACTACAGTTTTGCTACATAAAACAAGCGGCAGTCACTTTTTTACTCTTTCCCTATATGTGATGACATGAACTTCATGACCAATGAAAAATTCGCATACTTTCAGTACTCAAAGTTTGCTCTATTCACCCCATATTTCACTTGCAATCTGAATCTGATTTATCCCCTGAATTCTGCTAGCCTGTCCAGCTTGGCAAAGGGATGTGTCATCCTCCCTTCTTCCAGGATTTGATTACATTCCACCCAAGGAACATTTTATCTCCAAAACTTGAGTAGACACTATTTTGAGAGTATGGGAAGAGCCTTCTAGAGGAAGATTAAAATTTTCCTACAAGTGATACTGTTTGCAAATAGAGATAAATGGAAAGGAGTATCAGTACCTTCCTTTCACGCATGTAGTCCAATAAGCTCTCTAGGCAAAGATCATACCTGATACTGCAATAGTAATTGTGCCAGTTGCCCAGAGTGCAGCACAGCAGTCTGTTAGCGAACTAACAGTTGGGGTCAGAAATTTTTAAGGATGTCTTACCTGAACTGTTCCCTTTTCTGGCAATTTCATCCCTTTAAGTGCCATAGATTATTCATCTCCCATTTATTTCTCCATTTCTGTCTCAAATTTAGAAAGGGGTCATAATATCTCTACTTTTCCAACCCCTAAATTATCCAGGGCATCACCTTTCAGTATTTAGGATATTCTTTATAACTATTATTGCATTCTATGCTTTAGTCTGTTTCTCTGTTTTATCAGTGCCTTTTCAAAGTTAGAAGGCCAAAATTTGTCTTGCTAATCCAGTGGTACTTTCTTTAGATTGTGTAAGTAGGGATCAAGACTTTTCTGATCTTATATGTTTCTGTGGTATTCACGTGGCACTAACAGATGCTTATTCATTACCTGCATGCCTTGCTATAGGAATCAGTTAAATGAGATTTCCTCACCCCTTAGGTTCTTTTGTATAACAAGGAACATTTCACAAACACACAAACATTTATGTGCTAGCCTTTGTTCAGCTCATTTGTAAGACCTTTATCGGCTGCATTTACACGACACCACTAATGGAAGAACAATCATTTTCTCCAAAGTAAAGAAGATTAATTAACTTTCTATCTATTTTTTTGATTGAAAAGCTAATTGCCACAAGCTGTCATAGAAATTCTTTTCCTTTGAAGTAAGTAACAGTGAAATTTAAGTAGACGAGAAAGCTTCAGTTGTAGAAGGACTGACAGAATAGGAATGGAAGAATTCTGTAACAAACATTAAAGACAGAGCATGTGGACTACCAAAAATGTCCTTTGAGAAATTCCATACCACAATATTTTTGGGGCTTCCATTTGCTAGAGCTGCTTCATTATCTTATCTCTTCAGCCAACATCTGGATCAGAACTGTCCTACTAATGGGACTTAGCTCTATATGTCATTCAGTTAACTAATGGAAGGCTTGGAACAAAAAGTCCCGTGACACAGTAAACAGGAGAAAGAAATTAAATCTTATCAGATGCATATCAAATGAAAGATTGTTGAGAGTGATGGACAGGGAATATCAGATACTAGCATCTGAGTCCTGTGTGTTGGTTGAATGCTGAAGCAATAGATAGAATTGAAGTCTGAAGGCCCTTATATGGGCAGTATTTGAGTAGATGGCTATGAGCTATTTGTTTGGTCTGCACAGCCTCCACCAGCTGCAGGGCACATGGTACTGCATTTCCTAGAGAATCCCACAGGACAGACACAAAGAGCAAAAGATATACTGTGCAGTTCTGGTAAGGAAGACATCAATAATTCCTATTTAACCTCATTTATAAACTTATGATTCAGGGAGAATATGGAGAAGGTGATCTTTAAATTAACATGAGAGTAAACTTGTACTGCAAGCTCATTCCAACTCAAAGGGCTGAATGGGAGCAAAAAGGCTCAGAGTCAGAAATGGGAAGAGAGAAAAGTGCCAGGCAGGTCAGTGACAGCTTCAGTGAAATATGGGCTCTAAATCCACCCAGTTTATGGTGGTTCCCCCTGCAGCTATTATTGTCTAAAGTTTATGTCAGCATGGCATTGTCTACAAAAGCTTAGCATGTGAAATACTGGGCCAAGGGCAAAAGGACTGAGGACAGCTGGCTTCGACACCCCTTTCTTGGGTTTTGGAAGGCCTGAGAGGGGCGTTCTTTGCTCAGGAAGGGGATAGGTGGTTGATATGGCTGCCCTGCAGAAGCTGACCAACAAAATGGATCTAGCCACATCACCAAAAGAAGGGATGGGTGGAAAAAAATCAGGTTAGCAGGCATATTTAATATGTAGTCTATTCACACCCCTTCTCAGTCTTAGGGCAAGTGACTCCAACATGTGTCCTTGTTTAGGAAGAGTTACTATGATCTGCTTAGTCACAAGGGAGATTGCATACATAATGCCAGCCAATCTGAACACAGAAATCTCTTCAGATCTGACTTCATCTTTATGAATTTTCCCAAATTCACAGAACAACAGAGAAGACCCTTCTTTCCCTGTTGTGAGAAGGAACCCTTCTCCCTTATATTCTTCACACAATTATCAAATAACAACAAAATTTACATGGAAATAGGATGGAATCTAATACTGCGTATGTCAAATGCTTTCCTTTGCTGGAATGTGCAGTATTTATTGCTGCTAATTAGAGCTGGCAGTAGCTCATGGAAGAGGGATACAAATTTGGAGTCTCTTAGCTGTGTAGAGGAATAAGAAAATATGCAGTAAGCTTGCTACAGAAGTCAATGTTGGAGCTAGAATTTGGTATCCAGTTCTTCAAGCAAGAATCATTTGTCACTTCTGAAAATATAGGCCAAATATGATTTATATTAGCAGTGTTTCCCACTGTAAGCAGAAGAAAAGGAAGGCAACTAACTGAAAATGGTCATACACCTTGAAAAAGGATTGCTGTTATGACTTGACCACAGGCTCTGTGATGATCGCAGAATTAAATGAGAATAGTCAGTATGAGGTAAAGGACAATCTAAAAAAAAAAAATCAGAGCGGGGACATCCTGCCACGCAGTCAGTTGAAATTTTGATGCTGTTCATGTCTTAAGTTAGAAACATTCCCAGCTCCATCTTTTAAAGCCAAGCAACGTTACACATTTCAGCCAGTTATCTGTCTATCCAGTTATCAAGAAGTGCACTGTTTCTTCTTTTTTTTCTGCTTTTCTTATTCTTTTCCCTGTATTTTTCTAAGAGTAAATTTTATATTTTTGCAACAGCACTTAACTTAGCACAGTCCTAGCAATAAAACAATACTGCTGTTTTTATATAGAACCCTGTGGTTCCTTTAGAAGGATTGCTTACTGAAATGCTCAACATGCATTTTAAGATTTTCCTGTGTTTTTCTCCTTTCATATGTCTGTTGCGATGTTCTTTAAACAATTTTTAAATGGGCTTGATGATGCTGGATGCTTTAGTATCATTTCTATGATCTAGTGTGCATGCCAAAATGCCAAAGTGCAGCCAAAATAGCCAAATGGGGGGGAGAGGGGGGTGTTAAAAACTTGAAAACATGAGAGGTTGGAAATTGTTTAATGATTCCTCTAGCTGCTGCAGACATTTCTCAGTTAAAGCAATAAGGCAGAACCAATTTGGAACAGTTTTTGAACTGCATCTTATTCCTCAGTCAGCTCCTTAATCACAGGAGAATAGGTGTAAAAGCCATACCATTCTACTCTTCAGCAACCTTTGTTGTTATATGATATTAGTTATAATAGTGGAGTAGATATCAGAACTCCTAAGAGAATTGTGCAAAGTGGATGTATGCCAGAAAATTCCGGCACTGAGTCACATTTAAGCAGAAAAGCCTGCTGCCTGTGCTGGGAGCTGGGAGCTGGCCAGGTGACAAGATCTTTGTGCAGAGAGAATTCATGTTGATCATCAAGTGTAGCACTGTTGGAAAAAGGAGTTAAACAGCTCAGCCTTTTGTTGATTATATTTAATGATCAATTTGCTGTGCAGATTAAATGAGATGGTGGAAGGAATGGATCCTGTCAGCTTCCACTAGTGTTGATTTCTTCTGGCCTTATTAGAAACTTTGAGAACAGCTGAGAAATACTGCAGAGATGCACTGGTGATGACTTCCAGCATTTGTGGAGCAGTCATTAAATATGCTAAAGTGTGATTCTTGCTGCTGGACAGGGACAATCACAGCACTAGATTATAGATGTAGACTCTTAAAATCCATGGAAAAAAGAAAACTTGGAAGTTTAAACCCTTGTGCTTGGTTAGGACAACTCATATGACAACTCCCAGCATATAGGGGTTATACCCTAGGCAACTGATAGATAAGATGATAATCACTGGAAGTGAGAAGAACCCTGTAATTATTTCCAGTCACTAATTCTAACATTTTCATTCTAAGATCTTCCAGGACCACAGGATTAACAAAGCACGGTGAACAGTTCTGGAATGGCCGTATTATACCTAGTGCCAATGCCATGTGGACATTTGTGCATTTCCATAGCCATCCAAAGTGAACACAACACAGTGTGTTGTACAGATAGCAGTTCTGTTTGCTTGACTTGTAAGCAAACTTGTTTCTGGTTTTACTTGTTTCTGTTTGAAATAGTCATCCCAACTCTACACATCTCAGAGAAAAAAAAGAAAAAATCTGTAATTCATGGATCCCACAGTTACAGTTTTTGACCCTTCTTGGTACCTCTGGTACAGAACAAATGTTCTGCCGCAGCCTGCGTAGATCTCTCAAACCTTAGTAATTTTTCTGTGATGATAGCAACTGTAGTCAATAACTTGGCTGTCACATCTACATATACCACCTCTACACTCTACAAACATGTAGTTTTACGACACATTTTACTATGAATTTCCAAATGTTGATGCCAGCATAAAATTTCCATTCTATGTGGGAAATGTAGGTCACTCCAACAAGCAGGAAGCAGATAGGAGGAGGTATAGGAGGGTGGGATAGCGACCTTTCAACGTCTTTGAAGATTTCATTAATGCACTGTATGTTGTTCCCTCTCCTGCACTCCATTTTTCTTCCAGC
This sequence comes from Apteryx mantelli, assembly GCF_036417845.1. Lineage (NCBI taxonomy): Eukaryota > Metazoa > Chordata > Aves > Apterygiformes > Apterygidae > Apteryx > Apteryx mantelli. The sequence continues at coordinate 18,083,113 of NC_090020.1, forward strand.
CAAACAAATAAAATGAAAAAAGAAATATTAATGACTACTTGATGTGTTTGCCTGACTTTGTAGGTTGCTACTCAGGAATTGGCATCAGCTCTTAAGTCTGTGATAATGACCAGGTTCAGAGGAGGATAAAAATGCTTTATAATATCCAGTGCAGCGTAACTTCACCTCACAAGAGTTTCATTTTAGTCCAATAGTTAGATATTGCTAAACTGAAACAACTAGCTTCTGTCTCTTTCATACTGTATTAACTTCTGTAATTTTGGACATTTTTATAACCTCTGTAGAGACATACAGGTTCGATAGCTCTGGCTCTTCTTAGCTCTTGGCCTCAGCCACACTCAAAGACAACACATGCCACATCTAATTACAGGAGCAGTGAAAGGTATGTGCTTTATCTAGTTTGTAATTGCCACATACAAGTTCTGTGGAACGTTCCCCTGTTCCAGAGTCAGGAGAGAAAGAGAACAGGAATTCTCAGTGTTCCCATAGAAAGGATCTGAGTAAAAAAAGACATTATTAAGGTGATCAATCTCAGTTATTTTGCTCTCACTTAATGTGAGAGGTTCTCCGTGTCTCACCTCATCCTGGCCAACCTACCCTAGAGTCTCTTAATTTGAAATACTTTCCTGGAGGTGTTTTGTCTAGACTTCTATACCCATTTAAAAAAGCCAAACAAAAAAGTTACTCTAATTTCAAGAAGTCTGGGAACACAGATACTCAGTCTCTGGGTTTGTCAAATTTCAGGGAGCATTTGGAAGTGACAGGTAAGACTGCTTTGTCTTTCAACCATATGAATTTGTCTCAATAATCTACCTGGTTCTGAAACCTGCAGAGTTTTTGGTTGGTTGGTTTCTTTTACTTGAAACATTAAGCTTTATTTTTAAAACATTAAGCTTAATTTTTAAAAGCTTTAAGTAAAGCTGAGTGAGAATCTTGTTATATTTGCTAGCAAATATTAGGAAAGCTATAGACCAACGTAGGAGTAGCAAGAAGAAGTTGAGTCTGTTTATGGTTGGATAGAGGCACTCCAGTATTTAGTGAGGGGCAAAGGTTTGTCGTCAGCTGCAGAAAAGAGAGCAGAGCAAAATGAAAACCAAAAAGCTAGTTTGCATTTAGAACATTCCAAACAGCCTTCTGAAGCAGCATGAAAAAGAAAGACTTCTTTTTTTTATTTTTTTTAATCACAGAAAGCATAGAAAATCAATTTCCTGATTCTGAAAGAGTCTTCAAGCACTGTCATCACTATTGAAACATACATTTCAGTGATGTTTCAAGCCTTTGTTATAACCTTGCCTTTGTTATAACCTGCCAACACCCTCTGAACTTTAGTTTCATTTAGGAACATTCTCTGTTCCTCTATAATATCAAAAATAGTAAAAACAAATAACTGAGATTTTGTCAGAGAGAAAATAGCCATGTAAATATTTGCATTCCAAGAAGCAGCAACCTTATGTTATACTAGCATGTCACTTTCCCTAAGTCTCTTAGGGACTGAAAGAATGATTTGTATGTCAGTCAATGTCTACTAATGAAAATTTCAGGAGTGCTTGTTTCGTATTTATGCCCAGTTTTGTCTAAATCAGAATGTTCCTGTGCATAACAAAGCCTTATACCGTAGCATGTAGCAAAGCAGCTCTGAATATGTGCAATGAAACAAAATTGTGAAGGAAATTTAAGAGGAACTTTAAAGATTGCAGATGACTCACGTTGTTATCATCCAGTCTTACTAGGACTCTTCTTCTGAGGTTTTTAACCAAGGAAACAGGGTTTCTAAAGTAAGAGTCAGGGGAGTTATGTATCTTTTCTCTTACTTTAGCAACACAACGTGTTCCAAATGTAAAAATCAGTAGTTGAGTGCAACAGAGGAAGAAAACCATCATTTATAATCTTGTGTAATAATTCAATTTTGCCACTCATATTTTTTTGAATGTTTTACAGTATTCTGGTCTTTTTAGTTTGTTTTTAAAGAGGAAGGTCCTGGGAATCCTCCAGTAATAATGCAAAAATGTCAGCTATAAAAATAAAGGAAAACTAAATTGGCAGCAACATTTAAAAGGTTCAAATAAAAAAAGACCAGACACATTCAAAAAAACCTTCTTGTAATGTGAGTAATGGCTGACTTTTCCTTTCTTCCTAACATTTAAAATGGGAGGTCCACATATTTTACCCAAATGTACGTGCCTCTTCTGTTCTGTTGAGGTTTCAATACCGTTCTCTTCCCTGTTGTGTTTTGGAGCCTTCTGATATTCGTGATTAGCATGATTAACATCAGACATATATTGCTTATTCTCCCATCCTTTCCTTAAGAAGAGGGGCATATGCAGTGCAGCATTTCATGTTAGTTGGGCTTTGAGGTCCTGAGACAAGAAGGAGAAGATGTGAGAGATTTCATTTCACTGCTTGTTTCCTTGTTTTATTCTTTTACAAGTGCATATGTTGCAAAGTAGAGAAAACAGGGCAAAAAGAGAAAAGCCGTACAGAGGATTTTGAATTGGAGACTGTAAAAAAAATCCATGGACATCAAATTGCAGAACACTGGCAATTGATTCACAAATTCGGCTCCAGATGTTGAAACCTTGACTCTGTTCTGGTAACCACATAGCATGAATAAAGAGGTGGATAGATTTATAGATTTTAACACCAGTTGGTGGCCTTTATGGTCATGTCCCTGAAGCCTTGTATAATATAGCCACAAAATTACATTCCTGCTTCAATGGCTGTGACGGAATCAGAACATCCCTACTAGAAAAATTTAAAGAACTAATCTGAAATTTTAAAATGCCTAGGGGTGGAGGAGAAACCATCATGACTGTTTAAATTCTCTATAGTACAGTATCTTTACACTCTATCTGCTCAAACATATTTTAAAAATATTGTTAAAAATTCATACATTAAGAAGTGAGGGAAAGACCAAATAAAATAAACATGAAAGTTTAGTGGTAATTCAGAGTAGATGCACGAGTTTTGTTATACTGTTTTTGTGATCTTATCTTTTATTTAAAACACTGCACAATTTAAGTTTTGAGCAGCATGCATGCCATCTTAGTTTGAGAAATATGTTTGCTAATGAACTGATATCATTAAGTGTTAGTTTTGTTTTGTTTCATAAAGCTTCCATGAACTCTTTCAGTTATTCCCACAGGAACTGTAATACCATGGTGTTATTTCAAAGGAAATTGTATTTCTAGTTGGTTTGGGGAAGAAGCCCAGCAGCTATCAGTATAACCTATTATCAGGTGCTCACTAATGACAGTTGCTATATCTGGAGGAAATCTATTTTTATGCATTGTTTTCCTATGAGTAACAAGTTAACATTAAAAAAAAGCAGCTCAGCAGAATAAAGGACCCAGTGCATATCATAGCAGTTATGATGAATGTGACTTCATTCTTTAAATGGAGGTATAATTCTGAATCCAGTTTTGTTTCCAAGTACAGCTGTTTTCTAAAAAGAACATACCTGTGAGAGATGTTCCTCTTACTTACTCAGTCATGCCTGCCTGCCTGACTGGTTTGCACTACTTTTACAGCTACTAGAAAGGCATGAATAACATGACAACAAAAGCACAAGCTAGATTCTAGCATGTCTTATTCTCTAACAGGATCGTCATCTGATTTAAAAATGCAGGGCCAAACATTGTCCTTAATTATCCCTCTGTAACTGCATGGAACATAGTAGTTTGCAAAGGGGCTTCATTTGGAGCCACCAGAATTGCTATCACGGGAATTTGATGTCATACTAGTTGTAAAGTCTTTATAACTGACTACCCTGGGGAAATAACCTTGCATAATTATTAGGCTAGGTTGAATCAGCAAGATTGTCAGGCAAAAAAATCTTAAAATGAGCTTTGTGAAAAACTCCATCCCATGAGAAGATTATTGTCTTACCTCTGCTGACTACCTAACCACTATTGACAGCCTATATAACAAGTTTTAGTATAAAATTCAGAGATTTCTAATCTTCATGGGCTTTTCCTGTAAAGACACGGAACTTGTACCGGTTTGCAGGTGCAAAAGCTACAACACTGACAGCCTTAGAAACCAGCTCTTCTGCTAACCACAGAACAAACATAAAGCCCGTTATTGGTTATTAGCTATTCTCAAGAGTTCTTACTGCCATAAATGCCACAGCTTAGCCTGCAGCAATGCGAGCGTCTTCCTTCTACTCATTTTTACCCAGTTTCCAGGTGAGAAATGAAAATGATAGCCCAACGTCTGTGTCCATTCTGTTTTTTCTCCTCAGACAAGACTGACAGTGTTGACAGCCTCCTGTAATAGCAGTGGCACTGTTTTTTTTCTGTGCACTGGTCTGTACTCCATTGCCATATAAATAGATTTTTTATTATCATTATTTGCTTTGCAGGTGGGATGGTCTTAACATCATGGTTTCTCCACGTATATGTAGTTCTTCTATACTCACCCTGATGATAGGCTATTCCATGGAAGACCCCAGAGTAATCAGATAGATAATGAAATAAAATAACCTTCATTCTCCCCTCTCACTGCTGTTTGCATTTTGAATAACAATTAACAGGACAAGTAATGCATTATATGAAGGCTCTAGGCACACGTTGTCGCTGTTAATATACCTCCTGGAAAAGATATCAACACATGGTTAAAGTATAGTTGCTAAGATCCCTTCTGAGCTCAAAGATCAATAAGCTAAATTTGTGTCAGAAGGATCTTTGATTTGTCTTACTTAGTTTGTGAAACATCACTGTCCTTATGAGTCATGCTTCTGTGAGGTTAAATATCATCCTGTCCTATGCAAGGGAATCTGGCCAGCCTTTGAGAATAGGACTCAATAAACATAAAAATGTAAACGAATCACAAATGTATAATAAATAGATATCTGTGAATAATTAACTAGTGTGGTTATAAACTGTCAAGTTTTACAGTCACAATGCTCATTTTACCCTGGTTACCGAATTGTAAGAGTGGATATATAACTGTAAACCTTTTAAACAGTTAAAAAATATTTCATGAGCAGTTTGATATAATATTGTTGCCAGAAGTTAAGTTGACTTCAGTGCAATCCTTGCATCAGCACTCCTCTGCCTCCACTAACAAAAGCTGCCCTCAGGTGCTGGCAATGACAGATTCAGACAGAGGACTGGGAACTGCCCAGACTTGAGAAAAGGTAAAGCTTTAGTCAAAAAAAAAAAAAAAAAAAGAAATCTGTTAACACAAGCAAGCCTGCCATGAATGAAGCAGTTCCTTACCCAGCTTGTGTGCCTTCGAGCAGCCTGGGATAACAGCCCTGAGCAGCAGCGATGCTCCTTTCCCCATTCCGTATTTTTAAAGCCAAAATGTTACATATTTGAAGAAAGGAAAAGGATTAAGTGAGTATGGTAATAGACGGGAACATACTTTCATTAGACCCAGGAAATCTAATTCATGATCAACCTCAGGGTGTCAGAAATGCTTAATTAACTTTTTCCTAGTTAAAATCCAGGGAAACCAGTGCAAAAAAAGTTGGTCTGCTACAGAACTTTTCCAGAGGTGCAATGGGCAATTAGGTATTCAGAAATATCTAGAGTAAGGCAATATTTCCTTATATAGATATAAGCCACTATACAAAAATAACAAATTTCTTCTCTAAGACTGTTTCCTAGTGTTTTGTTTGTGGTTCTTTTTGCAGGTGTTGCTGCTTTGGATTCCAGCATTTCTGGGAAGATTGGTTTGCGGGCAATTATATATTATTTCTGCACTACTCTCATTGCCGTAATTCTAGGTACTCTGTGATACTGGTACTGTGATACTGTAACTGTTAACCTTCTCAGCACTGCCTAATTACAAGTGTACAGCACTGTGACAATACTAATTTCCCAAAACAGCATGGGGACGGAAGGCAAGAATCATATGAAACATCATGACATACTTGTAGCAGAGAGAAGGTGGTCCTGCTATTCACAGTTGGGCTGGGTTCATTTCCACTCTATGTTCATTTCCACAATTCCATAGGAACTGTGACATAAATTTCAGCTCAAGCAAGATTAGGAGCTGTCTGCTTAGGTAAACAGTGACCCTTTTAAAGGCCAGCTTTAACTACAAAGTGAATTTCCTTGACAGCAAAATGATAGATTGTGGCTGGTTCTCAGACACAAGAGTGTATAATGTGTCTCACCTGAAAGAATGAGAGAAAACATTGTTTTCCTTCTCAGCTTATTTCCTTCCTAAAAGGTTTTTATCCCTTCTGTCACTGCCAGGCTCCACTCCCACCTCTCCGAAGCCCACCCCTCCTCGTGCAGGAAGTTCATTCCCTACAACCAGCCTTGAAATCTTCCATATTTGCTTGAACAGATGTCTTCAGGCTGCTTTCATAAATAGGAAAGAAAATGAACCCCTTCTCTGTCAATTCTTTCATAGTTATGAGGCCTAGCTTTGCATTTTGTTGTCTGAATGAATACCGTTCCCAGATATCACCCATTAAAAAGAAACTGTTGTGTATTTATTTGAAGGACAAAATGTGTACCATGTATGACCTACTTATAAAGCAAAGCAACTATTTAACAGAAGAAAAATGATCGCATACAGACATACAAGGCCAGATTCATTCCCAGAGGTTGCATCATTAAGGTTGCACCATTTAGGATAATATCTGATCTGTCTGGGAATTTTCTGTGGATACATAGTGAGGCAGACTTGGTAAAAAGTAACATACTATATATGGACCTAGCTTTGAAATTGGCCCTGCCTTGAGTGATGGGTTGAACCATCAATCTCCAAAGGACCCTGCCAACCTAAGTTATTCTACGATACTATGATACTACGATACTGGTTTCCTTATGCAAAGTTATACAAATTCAGTTTTGGTGTTGTTCACAGTTGTCATAAAAAAGCACTCTTCCTGGGGGATTGAAGGGTCATGCAGATGCCCCTTTCTCTCCACAGTGAGACTTAGTTGTCTGATGTGTTTTAGCTTAGCTGGAAAAAAATGCATACACTTGAAAAGGCTTAGTTTTTCAGAGAGTAGAAAGAATGCATAAAATGAAGCCCACTAAAGTCAATAGAAAATTTGTCACTGATTCAGCATTCACAAGGTAGTGCTTAGTATATATTGCACAAAAATTTTTATTTCACTCTGTTTCTGAAGCTCTTCTTTTATGTAACTTTGTTGATATATGTTAACTTGAACAAAACACCATTGTATAGTGGGGTCACAGGGCAATATAATTGTATTCAGACCTGAAAACTAGTAATGAGAAAGGGTGTGTCAAGGAAAAGGTAAATGGCAATTCAAAATATCACCATGCAAAATTTGCAGAACACTTCAGCTGAAGTCCAGCTGAAGTAATCTACCATTCTTAGTGAGCAGTAGTGATTTAATAGCATTGAAGCAAAAATAAAGCTAGAATGCCCAATTCCAGTGGCAATGCTGCAAGTTGCTCCTGTTTTGGAAGAAGCCACCCGTTTAAGGATGCTAGCTGTGGACCTCTCTTCCTGAACAGCCCTGTGGGTGCCCCTGGGAACATCATTTGGTGATAAGAGTTTAGTCACACAAGATACACTAAGGCTTGCATCAGTTTGCACTGTGAATTTTTCTCCTGGTTCTGCTTCTACAGGGATTGTGTTAGTTGTGATCTTTAAACCTGGAGCATCTCAAAGAGCAGAAGAGATAGAGAGAGTGGGCAGTACCCCTGAAGTCACTACTGTTGATACCTTGCTGGATCTGATCAGGTGAGAGGTTTTATCATTTCCATACCCATGTTGCAGAGGCCCAAATAATAAGTGCATATACAGTTGTATTGTGTAATGTGATATCAATGTTCTCCAGTGTTGCTGGGAGGATTAAGGGCAGAGTGTAACTTGTATTCTAACAGGTTAGATGAAAGAGTGTTCATTTTAGAATGGCTTCAAAGGAGCTTGTTAAAAAAAAAGCACTCTCCTCACACTATAGCCTTTGGTTAATAAGCCAGTCACCACAAAAATTCCCTCCTCCACAAAAATTGACATGTGTGCTTTACCTAGTATGAGGAAAACATCCAGAAAAGATTCAGTGGTGGGCTGGTTACTTCCTAGAAGCTTGTGTGTCATCCAGCATAGAAGACCACCTATAGAATTGTCATGTTGTGTGTCCCCTCCTCCAGGAAGAATGCAGAGTAACAGATGCAATGTGTGGACATTTCTTATGGTTTCACAGTCAACAGGTTTGCTGCATCACCGGTTTTTAAGGCAGCCTTATTGTGAGTCTTTCCCTACCAGCATCCTGAAAAAATGATAATTAAAGTAGTTAGAAAAAAACAGCCCCTAGAAATATTTGCAAAAGACTTGAGCAATGTGCCTCTGCTAGCACAAGTTTTTAGAACTGGTAGGAGCTAAATAAATTGTGGCGTGATTAAGAAGTTATGCAAAACTGACAAAAAAAGAGCTGCATTTCCAGTAGTGGCTAGTAGTTACCGAAAAATGTTTCTTTGGATTTTTTTCCTCCAGCCACAATTAGTGCCTGGTCTGTATCACTATTGCTGCTCTTTTTTTTTTTTTTTTTGAATTTCTACTTAATTTATCCTCAAAATCAGCTGCCAAATATCTGAAATCAGCTTTCTCAGCATTTTTCATTTCAGGAGATCTGAAATGCCACTGACATTTTCAGATGCAGCTCCCAACCCACAGTTCTTTGACATTTGTAAAAAAAAAATATATATATATATATATACCTTGAAAGAGTCACCCATCATATTTAACAGCAAACACCCATTGTCATCTGGGGCATCTCTGCCCCAGACAGATCAAGATAGACCTCTTTGGTATCTCCGGGCCTCAACCTCGCAGCTCCATGCTTGACACTCCACTGCCATTTCCAACATCTGTCCCCTCCTGCTTGTGCAGGACCGGAGTGGCAGCTCCTTAGAGAGCTCCTCTTACTCCTCACAGTCACTTGCTCCAGAAATCATCAGTGGGGCACTGTGTAGGCTGTTGCCAGTCATTTCCACATGAATCCACACATATTCATAGTGCTGATACAACTCCAAGCACAACGAAGTCTGTACAGGATAAGAAGCAGCGGGTGAACTATAATTTAGAGTATTTGGTGGGTTTGGTTACAATTTATGGCTCCACTTACAGCAGAGATCTAAAATTCTCTTGTAAAGGAATTATAGTTATTTTTCTACATATTTACATTCATCAGATTTAAAAGCCAAATCCAGAGGATCTTGTAAAGATTAAGCTAAATCACAAGTTTGTACAAACTACTCTTGCCTTCAAATGAATTTAGCATTAAAACTTGAAAAGAAAAGTCAGAATTTTGTGAGAGATCTGGAAGGGAGATAAAGACTCCTGCTTCAATGTGTAAATTGTCATCTTCTGCACTGGGCCAGGTATTCCTTGATTACCTACATGCTTCTGCTTTCTGCAGTCTTCCTTTGCATCTTGAATTGACCATTGGAAAGGAGGAGAAAGGAAATGGATTGCAGTGTTTCTGAGCTAATTTCCTAACTTTTCAGAGCATGAAATGGTTCTTGACCCTGGAATAACACATGGGAATCTTCCATCAGCTAAGATTAATTTCTGAATTCAAAACTACAGTATAGCACACCAAAATCTATTTCTTTTAAATCTAAATCTATTTCTACACAGTGTTAATAAGGGCTGTTCTTTTTCTTTCTACCTTATACATGATAAATCCTATAAAAATGACTTTAGACTGTCTCTTGTATTCCTTGTGTAATTGATGGAGAAGAAGGCAGTGGGTTCAGCAGCTGGCCAAGGGAAACGTCAAATACTGAAAAATGAGCCTAAGAGTTCCACAACAGAAAAACAATCACCTGGTCATTGGAAGTCCTGGACCCTTGTCTCTGCTGGACTTCAGGTCTGACAGTGCTAAATACACTGCTTTCTGGATAAGGCAACACATTCTAATCTGTCTTTCAACACCAGATTGTATCATTTTATTTAGATAAACAGCTTGTTCATAGTATGCTATAATGTTGAAATGCCTCTAATTTCTCTAACCAGGAATATGTTCCCAGAAAACCTTGTCCAAGCCTGTTTTCAACAGGTAAGTTTGAACATCCCTTTTTGTTACTGTAGTTTTCATTGCTAACTACAAATTCTTCTTAGTTAATGTTTCTCCCAAAACATATCATGTTTTCCTTTGTAAAAGTCTGTAAGAATTATTTATGAGATGTCCAGGATGCTCTTGAGCTCCCATGGAAAGACTTTTCTTAGACATCTTCTTTTCCTTTCCATTTTGATTAATACTCTGTTCTCAGTTCGTAAACCCTTGATCATCCCTTGCAAAAAGACACTGTTTAGAAGCTGGATGCAGAAATCTAGCAATGTGTTAATACACAGGTTTTTCCCTTTAAGAACAGGCAGAGTTATAAGAACCATGTCATGAGGATCTGTGGCCTGGTTCCTAAAAACCCTCCATGTCTGATGAAATTTGCATAACTCAGCTGTCACTCTAATGTGTCTTACATCTATTGTCCATTGTTAGACCTGGTGATTCATCTTGATGAAGAGGTAGCCAGATGTTAGAATCTGTTTGAGACCTCTCTTTAGAGAAACACTAAGATTTGGAAGAGGAAAGAGGAAACTGCTGTTCATGTAGCAGTCTTACATCAGATTCAGTCACGTTTATCCATAAATAAATCAATTTTTGTGATGCTCTCTGCTTCCCTTTTTTCTCTTCTCCAGCAGTTTCCTACCAGTTACGCTGAAGTTTGTATGGGAGATAACTAAACTTTCCCAGGAAATGGTGTTAACTGTCTCCTGCATGCAGGACTGAGTGTATTTACGGTTTACTAAACTTCTTTATAGAGCTTTTTTCCATGTTAATTACTTCAAGGGCAAATCTTCTGCCTTGCTGACGTACAGAATCCTGTCCTAAACTTCTCTGAAAGACTGAAGCTGGAAAAGTCCCTCTTTTCAGAGGCCACATAATAACAATTTTGCTGTAATTATCTTTAAAGCAGGATACCACAGAATCCCTTGCAGGCAATGAGGCCAGTACACCTTCTCTGCCAGTGCAGCAGGTGTAGGCAGCCTGGCTGTATCAGGTGTGCCTGCAGTACAGACCTCTCCAAGAGCCATTCCTTCCAACTGCTTGTCCAGCAGAAAATGCTCTTGTCATTGTTAGGAGCTGCATTTCATACCCCAAAGGACTGTGCCAGATCTATAGGGCACCCAGGAGCCTCAGGAGCACAATTTATAGTGTATTTTCTCTGTATCACTTGTTTCATGTAGTGTCTTAAGTAGAGAACCATGATGGGTCACATTCAGTCCAATTGGTTCATCTTTCCCTTATTTTTATTAGGCAACTCTGCCTGTGTCCACTCTTCAGTTTCCTTGTATTTCTAAATAACTGTTCTATTTTTTGAAAAACTCTTTCAGTATAAAACCAAACGTGAAAAAGTGGATGTTACAAGTGACGTGGAAAAAAACAGCTCCATGTCTAGAGAAGATCTTGTGGTGACTGTCATGATGGCAGAGGTTTCAGAGGTGCGACCTTTATTGTTTGTTACATTCCATTACAATATATAAAGGTAAAATTAGACTGAAATTTAGTTTAGTTGATATGTTAGTTAATGACTCAGAAAAGGAAGGAAATGACACATAGGTAAATCCTATCGGGGGATCAAACTTGCTAAGTAAACACTGAAGATGATTATGAGGCTCTTCAGTTAGATTTCAGAAAATCAGAGGACTCTACTGTCAATTAAACAGAACAAAGATAATAGATGATGTGGGAAAATAATCCATTCATATACTCCATTATAGGTATAGGCCGATGCAGTGTAAAGTTGCTGAGAAATTAAAGAAAACAGTCATTGTGGGAAGGCTGGGTATACATTAGCAGTTGTTTAAGTCTATGTTTATATTATCAGAAGATGTTTAAGCAGCAGTGAAGTAACCATGGACATTGCAGAAAGAAGAGAACAGAAAATCATACAAAAAAATTTGAAATGGAAAACAAAACAATGGAAAGCATATTGTTAATTAATAGCTTGATTGTTGCTCTGCAAAAAAAAAAAAAAAAAAATCATAGAGATAGAAGTAAAGAGAAGGTTTAACAAGCATATTTAGAGGCCTGAAAAGCTTACATGTGTTGACAGCTTGTAAAACCTAGGATTACACTGGAGGAGAGTAGGAAGAAATTCAACAGCATTATGAACACAGAACTATGAACAGTACCAATTGCATCTCATAATAATGAGAACATGGGAACTAAATGAAAGGATATCAGTTAAATCCCAAAGCAGGATGCAATAGAGAATCGCACTCTCAGTGAATAATTTTCCTTCATATATTCACACTGCATGAACATAGAGGACTGTGTGAATACTTAGTAAGATTTTTATGTAATATGCTTCAGATTCTGCTGTTAATTATGCAATTTCATTGATTTCAGCTGAACAATAGATTTTTACTGGGGGCAAAATTGGACACCTTATTCTCACACAATGGACAATTTTTCTTAAGTCTGACCACAAACCCTTGTGCTGCACAGAAATGTCTACAAGGATTCTACATCAGCTGAGTTTCATTCCCCACAGTAGGGAATAGCTCTTGTATATATTGAAAGTATGACAGAGGATGCCTAGATTTTGCCATTCTCTGTGTCAGAAGTCATTTGAAAGGGCAACATAAATTAAGTGTGCTTTATCCTGTGCTAGGATATGGTCAAGTTCTTGCATAATTTAAAATACAAAGGGTGTAAAGGCAATTTACCTACCTTCATGTGCCCACTCAGCACGGTCAGAATTAGAACAGACTGCCTAGAACAAAGATCTCCGTATCTTTTCATAGAGAAATCTAAATGTGTTTTTATTTTAGGACTCTTTAAAGTAAACTCAATGTTTTCACATAGCAACTTTTTTTTCTGTTCAATCCAATCTACAGAACAAAACCCAAGAATACAAAGTTGTGGGCGTGTATTCCGATGGCATCAATGTGCTGGGCTTGATCATCTTTTGTCTTGTTTTTGGAGTTGTTATTGGGAATATGGGAGAGAAAGGACAAGTGCTGGTGGATTTTTTCAATGCACTAAATGAAGCTACCATGAGAATAGTTCAGATAATCATGTGGTAAGTCCAAGGAGATACTGGCATTTTCTAATGCCTCTTTAAGTGGATTTTGTCATTGAAACTGTAGGAGCAGACTCCTTTACATTTTCTTTTGTATAGTGCTTTACAGCAAGGAACTTTGAAAGAAAAGGTGGTAAGCAGTTTCCTCTGTACAGAATTTGATCCTTTTGAGGAAACTGGAGATAAGGCTCCCACTTATTATATTAAAGAAACGGTCCCAGTTGAACATAGGAAACTTCAGTTATTCAGACATTCTCATTAGGGTTTTATATCAAACTGGTATATCTGTGTGTGGTTTGAGGACTGTAGAAACATCACCGCCCACACTCCCTTCTCAGTCTTGAACACAATTCCATGAAATAACTTCTAACAAATAGCCACTATATTCACACACTAGCTGTCCCTAGAGCTGAGCTGCTTTAGAAATAGATAATACAAGCCACAGCACAGACCAAAATCCAAAATGGTATCCAAGATACAACTTAGTGTTTACCTGTGCTAATAGGTTTTATGAGATGGGACTGCTTATTTCTGAGACAGAAAAAACAGTTTAAGAACATAGCAACTCATTTGGCAATGCTTGGCTGGACCTCACAACTATTCACAGAGCTTCTTTCTGTGGAGCAGGGGTTGTGCAGATCATGTTATAGGATCAGGTTTATAAGCACGCCCAATCCTTTCCAGAGTTTGATCTTACAAGTAGGGCACGTTGTGTCATTTACTGTGATAATCTATCTACTCTTATCCACATGCTTCACGCTAGTAGTAACTTACTAGATCCAGCCCTTTTGTGGATTTTCTCTCCATCCTAGCATACCCTGAGGTCCTGTAAAACAGTATACCTGTCCAGGGCTAGCTGCAGGGCTTTTGCTGCCTTTAGAGAGATGTAAATTAGTCTCTGCAACTTGTCCTGTGCTAGATGGTGGTCCTGTCCTCAGCTGAGCTACAGCCCTGTGGAGCAGGCTGCCTCACACTGCAGCAAATCACCACCAATGACACCCCGGCATGGTCCCCTGCCACAAATGCAGGATCCCACCCATAAGCTGACTGTCCCTGGTCTTGCACCTGCACAAAGCTGTGGCTCCCACCTCCCCCTGTGTTTCTGGAGAGGTGGGAGCTGTTGTCTGGGTTGAGGTGAGGTTGGCCATGGACAGTGCAGGGCCTTAGTTCAGCTTTCACCCAGTGCAGGGCCCGGCAGAAGGAGGGAGCCTTGCTCTGCACAGGGGCAAACTACTGCTCATCAGCTAATAAGTGGTAACTTGTCCCTGTGCCAGCCTGCCCCACAGTGCCAAGAGGAATACAACAGAGATGGTGCCAGCCTAAGTCATGATTTTTGCCTTGAAATTGTCTACTCTAGGCAGTAGCCAATGCTATTCATTCCTGCTGGACATGGCCTTGTCTTATTTACTGTGGGTTTTTTTCCCTCCATCAAGCAACAATTAATTCATGTGCTATCCCAGCATATTAAAATCTCTCTTTTTCTGTGTAGGTGATCCACCTATATCCCCCAGTGCTGCAGGGCAGCTCCTGTAAGCACAGGAGATCTTTCCCCTTTGTTTGTGATGGCAGAATGCACAGATTTAGTTCTTAGCCCCACAAACACTTCCCTCTCCAAGTAAGGCTGTAGACATGCATAAACATTTGCTGCAGTGGGGCAAAGCATGCACACTCCTTCCTAAATTCTCTGTGTTCTGTGACTCCAAGTCATGCAGTACTTGTAAAACTATGCACAGGGATAAATTTATTCTGATTTTTTTATCTCTTTTCATCACCACTGTTGTAGTCTGGCTGCAAGTGAATAAATTCAGCTTTGTAATAGAATATCAAAGAAAATTCTTCCACCTCTTTTAAAACTTTTACTCTGCAAGAAGTTGTATATTGATGAGCATGCAACATTTCCAAGAATGCATTTTTAATTGCTTTACTTTTGTTTTCTAGGTATATGCCAGCTGGTATCTTGTTTTTAATTGCTGGAAAGATAATAGAAGTTGATGACTGGGAGATCTTTCGTAAACTGGGTCTTTATATGGCTACAGTATTAAGTGGGTATGTCATTTCCTAAAGATGAAATTAAATGTAGGTCATTTTTGGAGCTCAGTTGTTTACAATTTAATTATCCACATCAACCAGCCTCTTCCAATTCAGAGATGAAAATTGCTGTCAGTGAACATTATATTTGGAATGTATTTTTTGTTTCAGAAAGTCAGTGCCTTGCATTCTAAAAAAAAAGTTCTTGTACTTATTATTTCATCTTCCTCTCAGCTTGATGCTAAAACAGATAAGATTATTGTATTGTTGAGAATGGTAATGCTTCTTTTAGATTCTAGAAGAAGTTGGAAAAGGGTGAGGAGGTGTCTATAGGAGGTTGCCAGCCCATTGAAAATACTGTATTATATGGCTTAAATTCAGAATCTTCATGGGAACTGTGGACCCAAGATGTACCAGCATAGGCCCAGGTTCACTGCAGAGCACAAATGCGTGGTAAAGGCACTGAACATTAAATGATGCCAAAAAAGAAACTGAGCCCCACTCGCCTCAACACAGAGCAGCTAAAGCCCAGAGAGCCCCTCAGAACTGCTCTGTAGTCATCCTCCTTTGAGGCAAAGGTACCTGGTGAAGCTCCCAGAGCAGCATTTGCTATCTGCATACCACAACCAAGCACCAAAACAGGTTTTATATCCTGTCTCTACACCTGTGACAGTGTAGAACAGTCTGGAGCGGTTGGGAGGGCCCATGCTGTTACACCTGCACAAACCCTTTCACAGATGTGGACCTTACGGATAAGAAGGGGCAACTTAACTGCTCCAGGCGATATAGCTTGTAATACTAGATCATTATATAGCTGTGGATAAACATCCTACAAACGACCCTTTGGAAAGATAAATGGATATTACAGTCCCAATAAGTTAAATGCATTTACATTTCTATTTCCAGTTCAGTGAAGCATAGCTTCTGGGCTGTCTTGGTTCATTGCCTTAGCATCCACTCCTGTAATTCTTTCAGCATGCTTAGGATTTATTAATGTTTTGTCTACAGACTAGATCCAAAGTTGTTCAAGAGCTTCTTCCCTCACCACCAAGACTTAATACATATGCATGCTATCTTTCAAAAGTAATTCACAGGCTTTTTGACAATCAAGCAAAGAGAAGAATAATACAATGGTTTAAAATGCAAACTTCCCTATAAATAGTCAAACAGGATCTGGTGGTTTTTTTCCTGAATCTTTGCTGTTTATTTTTTGGTATTTATTTCAAAGTTGTTGCTTTGTTTTATGCATAAGCCAATTTGTTTGGACTAGCTGTTCAAAAATCATTTGAGAAGTAATGACTTTCTAAGTAGAAATAACAGCTTCAGAAGTAGCACTGAATCATGATTCTTTCAAAATACTACAAGTGGAAGTTATGCTTGTCTAATGCATAATGTTTTTTTGTGTAAGTTTCCATTTTAGTCTTGGAAAAGAAATCCAGCTTTTAAAGGACACAAAAATTGATGTTTAGCAATAGTCAAAAGACTAATACTTTACATATAAATTGTAAATGAGACTATGACCACAAATGAGGTAGATATAACTTACAGAATGATACTATATAACTTCTGCAGGTTTTGTATGTTATAACTCCAAGAAGGAGTTAGACAGGTTATTGCTGCACTTTGACTTCAGTTTTAGATCAGACAGCAAGTTTTATGATAGTTCACCTAGTAATGGTTACTATTTGTCCTATGACAGGACATGTATGAAGACACAGCTGCTTTTCCAGAGTACTTACATTGCAAAGTAAAGTTCCACCACATATTCTCTCCCATTTAGCTGTTAACCATTTACTTGACAGGTACAATGATTTCTGAGTAGGTGCCACCATAGAATTAGCTACAGTAAGAGTGCCCAGCTTTACATCCTGAGGGTGAAGCAGCTTCTGTTCTGCAAAACCCCATCACATATGTGACAGTTTTCCCTGAAGGCTGCTTGGGTGGAGGTCTGCAGCCTTTCCGTCTGTTAGGGGAGGGCCTGCAGAGTGCAACACTCGATGTGCTGTGGAGAAGGGCAAACAACAGCACTTTTTCTGCAAGGCTGCCCCACAGGGAGGGCATGTTATACCCAGCTCACAGAAGTGAAGATAGCAATGTATATGCAAGGCTGCGGAGGAAAGGTGCCTGTTCTGCATTCCCAGCCTGCAGGAACACCCTTTCTCCCACCTCTTGATGTACAAGGGAAGTCACTCCCTTCCTCTGTGTTGGGTTCCTGCCCTCACCTGTTCCCACCACTTTTCTTGCTCCTCTTCATCCTTATTGTTTGACCACCTCTGCTGCAGTATTTCTTTTTATTGGCATCTTCTGCAGCTCTCTCTCTCTCTCCCCCCGCCTTTAAGCATGGTCCTGAGAAGTACAGGACACCTTACACATTTTTCTGGTACTCCCTGGCAAGAAAGATATTTGAGAGCGTAGGGGTTTGGGTGCCTCATCCTCCCTTTCATTTCCCTGCCTTCCCTCTCCAGCTCATCTCCTATCTTACCTTCTTCCCAACTTCATTATTCACAACCTTTCGCATCTGCAACCCATTCAGCTTTCACCCCAGTGTCTGCAAAATGTCTCAGCCCTTATGTCTCATTAGGTCACCAGGAGGGAACAGTCATTCCCCCACCATGCCTTTCCTCCGCTTGGCCACTATCTTAAGATTCTCACTTTCACTGATGGCCGTGCCAGGACAGAGACATGCTAGCAGTCAGAGAGGAGAGAAATCAAGCAGGAGGCATTAGAACAAATGCCAGAGAAATCACAGCTTGAGAAGAAAAAGGGAAGCTGCAGTGAGCAGTCGCTCTCTTACCTTTTCCTTTGCCTCTTTTGAAAGCGGCAAGGAAACTGAATCTCTGGATGCTATAAAAACTGCCAGGTTGGGATTTTGAAGGACATTATCCTTCCTGCCTTAGAGGGAATGCTGTAAGAATTTCTGTTTTCAGTTGCAGATTTGAATTTTTTGCTACAAAAATTTCTGCTGCTTCCTGGGAGTTGTATTTCATGCACACAAATGAATATTATCCTAATTCATTTTGTGAAAAATAGTATTAGCAAAACAGATATGCACAGATACATTTATTTTGTATAATACCACGTCCTTGCTGACAGTAATAAAATACAGAACTAAGATTTTCAAAATAACTTTATTTGAAAGTCCTTAGGCTTCTAAATCATGTAGACATACTTGAAAATTCTAGTCTATACATTTTGTTAAGACATGCAACAATATACATACCATTATTTATAGTTTTCTTGTATTTATTCTGGAGAATTCAGTTTGTTCCCACATACCACTGTATAGAAGTATTAGGTTTATTTTTAGATTTCTTTTACAAAATTTTATTGATAGATGGTGCAAGCTTTCATTTGCAGTCCACTAAATAGATCATTTGTGTACATACAGAATGAAAATGTTAATGCCCATTGCTTTTTAAAAAGACTGTTTTTTCCAAGGAAACAAATATCTAGATTTTGTGGTGGGTTTTTTTGTTCTGTTGTAAATTTCTGTACTGTAGGTGGCTACTGCTGTCTTAGTTGCCTGGGTTTGGCAGAACAAACAGTACCATGATTTATCAATATCTTTATCAGCTGCTTTGAAATCATAAAGCACTATTACAGCACAGTAATGTTCCCAAGAACATCTTGTGAGGACAGAATAAAAATCCCACGGTTGCGCGTGCCACAGTTCTGGGCTTTGTGTTTCCAGGCTATGACAATTTCTTTTCGCAAGAAGTTGATGTTGCTATAATTGCCTGTGACCTTGGAACACAGGAAATATTTCACAGACGTTTCACACACATTTTATTTCAAATACTCTCACAGCAGGCCGTGTGCTTCTAATCTTAATGCCCACAAAGCACTACAGTATATGCATTCAGGGTCTTTGTGTTCAAAATTAAAGCACAGCTTTAAGGATGAATTTGTCCCTGAGACACACCCAAAATTCCAGTAAATATATTCGAGCAGGTAAAGCTGAGAGAACAATTTGATCTTTTGCATGTTAACATACTTCATTCAGATAAAGGTGATATTTTAAAAGACAGTATTTCAGCACCTTACAACATGAAAGATAGTAAGACTACATATGTCTCATTTGTACAGTCTGAAATACCTCAGTTGTTTTTAATATATAGAATCAATGTAAAAGAACTGCATTTGAATCATAGACCTAAGCTTACACAATTTTCCACAACATAAAAGTGTTGGGGGGTTTCTATGATTTTCTTTGAAGCTTTTATAGAAAGATGTCTAAAGACAGATTCATCTGTCCCTGACTAGAGACTGTATTTACCTTTAATTCCAAAATGTGCTCTATAATAAAGGCAGATGAACTTAGAAAAATGATTTGGCTTGTTTCTCTGATTTGTTTCTAGTCTGAATTGTAAGGATTCAACAGGAGAGTGGGGTGTTGAAATGTATTTCAAATTGGCCTCTGCATATCGGTTAAAATATTACTTTTTTTTTAATTTTTCTCATCTTCATCAGTTTATTTCCAATATATTAGTTAATCACATTTCTTCTTTTACTTTGGAAGCAGAGGCAAGTAACAATCTCTCCCTCCCCCCTGACAGAATAAATAGAAGAGCATTAGTCTGCAGTCTCTTTAGACAGTATATTCTCTGTAGTTTGAACATAGTTATCTTTCAAGTCATGAGAACTTTCACACATGGATCTGATGCCAGCTATCACCGTCGTATTAAAACTATGCAGTGAGATGGATCCAACTGTTTAAATAGTCCATTTTCTTTTGCAGACTTGCAATCCATTCCATTGTAATTCTGCCACTGATCTACTTAATAATAGTAAGGAAAAATCCTTTTCGGTTTGCCATGGGGATGGCTCAAGCACTTCTGACAGCCCTCATGGTTTCTTCCAGGTAAACAGAAGAAACATGTATTTTCTATAATGTTCTTAGTAGTAACTGCATTGTTTGTTCTCTGATTTTACTGCTACTTTGTTACCTACCTTGATTTCACCTGGGCAATTATAAATTCCCTGGATGTTGAAATACTACTTTCCTTATTATTTTTGGAGCACCTAAAAGGGCACTATAGATTGCAATGGAGCTACAATGGCCTTACACCAGACTTGTGACTGCCCTTTACAGTATAAATTCAGGACATAGGTTTTTTTGCCATTCATTTCATTACTCACAGTCTCTTTCAGTGTTTCTATGACTGCACACATCATGACAATTTTACTATGTAGAGGATAACTAAGTCTTTATTATTCCTTCCCATAATTAGAAGAGATAGCAAATGTTACTTAGCTTTAAGAGCGAACTCTTCACTTCATAGTACAGCCTTCCTGTCTGTCTTAGATCTCCATTTGAGTCTTAGAGCAGATCAGGCTGATAAAGAGAATGGTACGCTCTTGCCTGTGCTTATTTTGTCTGTTTATCTGTGTTTCAGTTCAGCAACTTTGCCTGTCACCTTTCGCTGTGCAGAAGAAAAAAACGGTGTTGACAAAAGAATTACCAGGTTTGTTCTTCCAGTTGGAGCTACCATCAACATGGATGGCACAGCTCTCTATGAAGCAGTGGCAGCTATATTTATTGCACAGCTGAATGACTTAGAACTGGATATTGGCCAAATAATTACCATAAGGTGAGACTAAAGCCATCACACAAATTTTCTTGGTATTTTTTTAATGAATGGTACATTTGCTTTGGATACCCCATCAAAAAGTTGAAACTATCATTCACAGCACAGAAAATAACAAATATTCTCACTTCTTGTTACAAGGCCTTGCCTGTGCAACCTGATGAGGAGGTGGAGTTGGCCAGAGCAGGCAGCTGGTATACAACCACATTGTTCTGGAAATTGCCTCCATTCTCTTACAGCAAACACTTGCAAATCCAACTCAGTCTCTTCCACTGATATGCCCAGTTTGCATGTCAGAAGTACATTTACATACTTAGTCTGTAGTATAACCATGACACCTCTGTTTTCCTGGCCAGGGAGCAGCATGCTCTGAATATTATAAATTACCGCATCTGTAAAGGCACTGACTAAAATTATCTATGCATGACTTGTCCCTTAAATTTGTCTCCAGACTCTGTGTAGGTGCTATTCAGGAGGAAAACTGGCATGTTTGTATATTTTTATTGCAGTGAGAATAAGTCTATGTGTGTGAGAAAATATAGCTTCTGTGAGTAACATGTTTTCCGAATGCCTTTTCCTGGCTTTATTTGGGTTTTTAGTGTCACAGCTACAGCAGCCAGCATTGGAGCTGCAGGTGTCCCCCAAGCTGGACTTGTCACCATGGTGATTGTACTGAGCGCTGTTGGCCTTCCTGCTGAAGATGTTACCCTGATCATTGCAGTTGACTGGCTTCTGTAAGTTTAAGGCACTTGATATTTAATCCTTTTTTTGTTTGTTTGCAATGTTTACACAACTTGTGTGGGAATATCTGGGTCTGTGAAAGAAGACAACAAAATCATTCAGGACTGCTGCAGGAATCACAGAATTGCAGAATGGTTGAGGTTGGAAGGGAAGTCTAGAGATCATCTAAGTCCAACCCACCTGCTCAGGAAGGATTACCTAGAGCATGTTATACAGGATCATGTCCAGGTGGGTTTTGAATATCTCCAGAGAAGGAGACTCCACAACCTCTCTGGGCAACCTGTTCCAGTGCTCTGTCACCCTCACAGTGAAGAAGTTTTTCCTCATGTTCAGATGGAACTTCCTGTGTTTCAGTTCGTGCCTATTGCCTCTTGTTCTGTCTCTGGGCACCACTGAAAAGACTCTGGCCCCATCCTCTTGACACCCTCCCTTTAGATATTTGTATGCATTGATAAGCTCCCCTCTCGGCCTTCTCTTCGCCAGGTTGAACAGGCCCAGCTATCTCAGCCTTTCTTCATAAGAGAGATGCTCCAGTCCCTTCAACACTTTAGTAGCCCTCCACTGGACTTGCTCCAGTAGCTCAATGCCTCTCTTATATTGGGGAGCCCAGAACTGGACACAGTACTCCAGATGTGGCCTCCCCAGGGCTGAGTAGAGGGGGAGGATCACCTCCCTCCACCTGCTGGCAACACTCTTCCTGATGCACCCCAGGATACCATACTTTGTCTAGGAATTACAGAATCACAGAATCACAGAATCGCTGAGGTTGGAAGGGACCTCTGGAGATCATCTAGTCCAACCCCCCTGCTCAAGCAGGGTCACCTAGAGCACATTGCACAGGATTGCATCCAGGCGCGTTTTGAATATCTCCAGAGAAGGAGACTCCACCACCTCTCGGGGCAACCTGTTCCAGTGCTCTGTCACCCTCACAGTGAAAAAGTTTTTCCTCATGTTAAGATGGAAGTGTCTGTGTTTCAGTTTGTGCCCATTGCCTCGCGTCCTGTCGCTCGGCACCACTGAAAAGAGTCTGGTCCCATCCTCTCGACACCCTCCCTTCAGATACTTGTACACGTTGATAAGATCTCCTCTCAGCCTTCTCTTCTCCAAGCTAAACAGGCCCAGCTCTCTCAGCCTTTCCTCATAAGAGAGATGCTCCAGTCCCCTAATCATCTTTGTGGCCCTTCGCTGGACTTGCTCCAGTAGTGCCACATCCCTCTTGTACTGGGGAGCCCAGAACTGGACGCAGCGCTCCAGATGTGGCCTCACCAGGGCTGAGTAGAGGGGGAGAATCACCTCCCTCGACCTGCTGGCAACACTCTTCCTGATGCACCCCAGGATACCATTGGCCTTCTTGGCCACAAGGGCACATTGCTGCCTCATGCTTAACTTGGTGTCCACCAGCACTCCCAGGTCCTTCTCCTCAGAGCTGCTCTCCAGCAGGTCAACCCCCAACCTGTACTGGTGCATGGGGTTATTCCTCCCCAGGTGCAGGACCCTGCACTTGCCTTTGTTGAACTTCAGGAGGTTCCTCTCTGCCCACCTCTCCAGCCTGTCCAGGTCTCTCTGAATGGCAGCACAGCCCTCTGGTGTATCAGCCACTCCTCCCAGTTTTGTATCATAGCAAACTTGCTGAGGGTGCACTCTGTGCCTTCATCCAGGTCATTGATGAAGAAGTTGAACAAGACTAAGATTCTTGTTATGGCCAGACTTGTTCAATATAGAGTTGGATGCAATAGTGTCTTTAATCCTGAAAGAAGTTCTGCTGCTTGGGATGACGGTGAATGACCTCACGTCCAGAGGCGCTATCAACCTTAAAACACTGGCCACAACATTATTAAATCTTCAGCATCATTAGCAAAGACAGTACTAAGAAGTACCTCTGGAGCATCTCAGCGCCCTCCATATTTTGCTGAATACATACACCATTCGCAAAAATCAAATGCAAGCCAGAAGCAGAACATCTCAGCTGATTTCCTCAAAGCACATTAAATACACACAGTGATGAAGAGGGAGTGGAGAGCAATATGCAGGAAGCAGAGCTGGACCGTGCACACAGATGGCAGGCCCATGCATGGCTCCGTTCTGCCAGCGTCAGCATGCTGGGGGTGTTCTTTGTGAGACACTCCTTTGAGGACCCAGCTCCATGACCAACAAGCACACATACATGCAAACTTAGAAAGCACTCCTCAGCTCCTGATCGCAAACACTTCACCTCAGAGCACATCAAAATGCCTCTGTCCCATTAAAACAGCTCTTTTCCAGAGAGAAGCATTGATCTCCTGGGACATTGCCACATGCTTTTAAATTTTGCCTATCTTTAGAGATCAGCTTACATGCTTCTTCTTGGGAAGAGGCTTCAGAAGCTTTTGTTTTGTCCATATGAATATTTTAGGGCTCCCCTGTTGGCTTCAGCTGATCAACAAAATGAGACAGAAGTGCCTTATTTGATACTGTAAACCCCCAAGACCCTCAGCAGAAAACTGTGATGTGGAACCATCAGTGCAGGAGTCCAAAGTCTGGGTCAAGTTTATTGCTGCATGAAGGACTTGCAACATTGCTTGAAGTGGTTTGTCTCTTTCCAGCCTTAATGTTTCTTCCTGTTCCATGGGGCAAAGAGTGCTACCCATCCCTGCTACTCGCTTTGTGAAAGGCTTTGAAACTGAATGACAGTGATTTTTGCTGAGTGTCCAACTCAGGAAACAGGTGCAGGCAGTAGGGAAGTGTTTGGTCTCAAATTCACATGAGTTTGAGCAGTGATTTCTATGTCCTGTGCATACAAGCTACATCATCTACTGGTCATGATGAATATCTCTGTTCCTGGTTTCCCAAAACAATCATGGAAAGCTTTTCTAGTCCCTGCTGCTACATTAATTTTTCCCTAGACCAAGTGCTGTATCTGGAGTGGGCTAATAGATGGGAAACCATATCATCCTTTTGCTGAATGCTGTCTAGACCTTGTAAATGTTATTTACAAAAGCAAATGTTTTCCTCAATCTTGACCCAGGCTGGCCTGAGTCCTAGAAATAGTGTTCATGTTGATTCACTGCCTCATTCTAAGACATTAGATTAGCTTTAAAGAGTTTCTCTAAGCCCTTCTCTTGCAGGGCTAGCATTTTTCACAGAGTTCCTCATGTCATCCCTATCTCACTTCCAGAACATCATGGTCCAGGGATCATGTCTCACTTTTCACCAATCTATCTTTTCTGTTCAGCTTACACTAAGACATTTCTTTCTCTAGCTTCTGCATCAACCCAGAGAATCATATATTGTTTTCTGGAGGTCAGAAGGACATCAGTTATCACTTTTGTCCCATGACTCACTGTGAAAGAAGAGCAGGATTCCTGAATTAAGGAATATAACTTTAGGTTATAATGCAGTTTTTATCTGTCTTCTAAACTGTGCAAACTGTAGTACTCAGACCAAGGTCTTGCTCACCTGCATTAACTCAGCACTGAAGGTATTTCATTGGAGTCAGTGCAGAGGTCCTAGTAACCTAATAGTCGCTGCATTACATTTTCTTAGACTCCTATTTACACTCAAAATAGATTCATTCCTTTTCCTCCCCCACCTTTTTCAATCATTTTCTTGAAGGATTTCTTGGTGGCACCCTCTGTATTTCACAGCTATATTTAATTTCTTTGATTATATAACTCAATTTTGCAAACTGTTTTGAAATACTGTTGGTTTCCATAAAACCAAGGCTGTTGAATGGATCCAAAAATGAACTCACTTCCTATATAAAAGCACAATTGCTCCAAACAAAACAGCCCCAACAGGAAGTACATTCTCCATATCAGCTGTCTGCAACAGTGTCCCATGAATTTGTCTGTTTTGCTCCACAATCATTTAGTTTTCCCCAGTCCTCTTTGTTTCAGGGAGGGCATTTGGTTTTGTTAAGGATGGGGAAGATCAGTGCAAACCACTGGTCCATAGTAGGGATCTAAAAGAAAGTGTAAGAACAGGACAAACAAACAATGACACTTCCCCCAAACTACTTTCTAGCCTCCAGCAAGTTACAGATCAAAGAGTTCCTGAGTGGTTTTTGTGTTTACGGTCTCAATAGATTTCTTCTTACATGAATTAACCTTACTGCTTTTTGGACCTGCATAAAGTTTTAGCATCTACACATTCTGTGGAGAGGCATTCCACAGTCTAAAGATGTGTTGTGCAAAGATGTATCGCATTTTGTTTTGATCTGCCTCCCAGTCACTTTATTTGATGCCCGTTAGTTCTTTCACAGGCGAGAGAGAGAGAGAGAGAGAGAGAAACAAAACAGTCATTCCCTATTCTCCATCATAATCGTAATTTTATAGACCCTATCTCTTCTCCGCGTTGAAAAATCCGTAATTTGTGTGATTCTTAGGCATGACAGGAATACATAGAAGCTACCCATTCCATCATGAAAAAGACAAAGAATTCAAGCTATCTCCAGTTCTGATCTAGATATTTTTCAGATGAAGGTGTCTTGCTGTGTAAAGCAAATTAAAGATTAATTTCATGTACCGGGGTCATTGCCAGGGCATTTTGCACCTCAGCAGATGGAATGCACACCATGATGCCATGTAGATTATTAACACTTTTGTCTTTTGTACTTATTGCCTAAAATGTATTATTTTACAACCTCAGTGTCTCATTAACAATCCTTAGTTAATTCTGAACTTACCAAGGCATTATTACATAGGCTTGTGGAGTTCTTCCATGCTTTTAATGAGGAAGCAGAATAGAAGTATTTTATGAAAGACAAGTTTCCACTATTGTGGATTTCCTCACTTGTCACGCTGATTCTACCAGAATTTTACATCAGGTTTCCTTCTTCCCTCCCCCCACAGATATTCCCCTCCCACTTGGGGAATACACAGGCAGTTTTTAGCACAGGAGCTCAGCAACTGTAGTGGAATAATATGTACCTGAGACATACTGATTCACTTCGGTATTGTTTTTGCAGTGCCTTCTATTTGTGAGCATGTCCAGCATCCACATCTCTGCATAGCCACAGTGGCTCTTTCAACCATAAAGCCCCTGCTATGCTGTGTCAAGGGAAGGAAGAACAGGGAAACATGAGCTTCCACAGTCCTTACCTCATTTCCATGCCAATTTTCAAACTTTGTTACATTGCACAGTTATGTTGTTTCTCTGCAAAGCAGTGGCAGATTTTTAAAGGCTGCAAGTCACATTCCTGTTGGGAGAAAGATCAACAGTACGGAAGTGTGATATTCCTTAATGTGACTTGTTTAATATAACTTTGTACTTCAACCCTTTAAGCAGGAGAGTCAAACAGCACATGGGAAGTTTTCCATTTCAGGGGTTTGGGCTAGAACACTGAAGATCCAGGGCTAAGCACTCCTCTGTTTGAGGAAATGACTATTAAAGAGACAAAAGGCACGAATCAAACTCTGCTTTTGAGGGGATGAGAGGCTGCTGGAAGCAGCAGCAGTCTCACCACAAAGAGACCAGCTGTTCAGTGTTCTTCAGGGCCTGAGAAGTGCCCCCCACAAGATTTTGTAAGGCTGTGCACGGTAGTATCGTTACTGCTCTAACAGAACAGTGATGTGACTTACAGTTTTACACGTCCTTTACAAAGTCATTTATCACAGCAGTGAGTCCAGGTTTCTTCAAATACATGTGAGGAAAGTTCTGTTCTTCACTCTACAGCATTTTTTTCTTTTAATACCTGAATTACCCAGGATCTGCACTAGGAAAAGACTGGAGCTCAGCATTTCCTACAGTAGCTTACTTTTCTAAAAGGATTTTTTAAGTAACGTATAGAATGACTTGTCTGACAACATTTTTATTCCATAGGGATCGATTCAGAACAATGGTGAATGTTTTGGGAGATGCCTTTGGTACAGGAGTAGTGGAGAAACTCTCCAAAAGGGAGCTGGAGCAGATGGATGTCACCTCTGAAGTCAACATAGTCAATCCTTTTGCCTTGGAAACGGCAACACTCGATAATGATGAAACAGAGACCAAGAAATCCTATGTCAACGGAGGCTTTTCCGTAGATAAGTCCGACACCATATCATTCACGCAGACATCTCAGTTCTAAATCCAGAAGCTTTCAAGTGAAATGGGTGCACTAAAGGACATGACCATATGCAAGATCTCAAAAAGCTTAAAGGATAATTGAGAATGAATTACATCTCAAGTCTATTTGATTTACTGCACAGACTCTGATTCCCCTCACCAGTTCTCTCCCCTTCCTATCATCTCTCCCAACAATCTGAACTCACCACTTTTGGTCTTTGCTGATAGGTTGAAGAAAAGTTGTAAAATACGTAATTTTTTTAAGAATCTATACTATTGCTGAGGCTACAAAATGCCTCTTTGGAATCAGCATGTTCACAGATGGATATTGTAGCTGGGGCAGCCAAACGTGTTTTTCTCAGGAGTAGCACAGCATTCTACATCTTACCTACATTACAAAATACCTGTGTGTAATCACTTTTAACATCCTTGCCTTCTAAACAAACAGATTGCACTGTACCAGACACCTACTGTAACTTGATGATGTGCCAAAATGTTCATTTCTGCAGCTGATAGGACACCACATGGGCAGAGTTATTCAGAAAGGGACAGACCAGAAAGGCCTTGTAATAAGTATTTTAGGGTGTACAGGGCTTCAGTTTTCTTTAATCATTATAAACATTGGAAATAATTGGGAATGGCAGTTTCCAAAGTTTATGTAGCTAGGTTTCCCCATGCTCTTCATCTGAACACCAGCTGTTGGGAATTGGCCTTCAATTGTGAAATGAGTTGCTGTGGGTTTGCTCTTTTTGTACTTGAAGAGTTTTTGTAAAGTGAAACATCACCAATTTAGGTACACTTTGATGGCTTTCTGGTACATTTCCATCAGAAGAAGGAAAAAGTCAGTTTATTATTGTCTGCCTTTGACTCTAGCTAAATATTAATCCACCCCAAAGTAGGCAGAGGTCATGAAGATGAAAATAGACTGTACAGCTAGTCATAGTGCAACTTCTAAACCTTTCCTCCTTGGGGAAAAAGAAGACATAATATCAAGAATATAGGAGGCATGCCTTTTTTTAGAAAGAAGCCACAGTCACTGAGCTTTTTACACAAACTGGTTGGTTTTTTGCTCCTTAGCTTAACTCCCCAGTTGAACATGCAAGTTGGTAGCTGCAACACTACTCCAGTGCCAAAATACCAGTAAATTGTATCTCATAAAGTATTCTGGACCTAGAAAGTCATGCGTTCTGGTGGCTTGTTATAGGGGATCCACCAAGAACTTCCTCATAAGCAAACTCCATTTCTAAAGTATTTTATACAAGATTTCCATGGTGCAAAAATCATTCTCTCTACAGAGGAGTCGCTGTAATGAACTAGTTTTTTGCCTTGCACATTAAAATCTGTTAGCCATTTTACTTGTAAAGTAAACCGAACTTCATATACAGTTATTTCTTTGTAAATAAGCTTGCGTTAAACCTAAAACTGCACTCACATGTTAACAAAAAAATTCAAGTTCCTGCAGTGTTATATAATCAATTCAACCTTACACTTTTGTATTTAAATAAGCCAGGAAATGTGCCAAAGAGAACTGATGAAGAAAATAAGAAAATAGTTACTGTAGGTTTTGATAAATTACACCTTAAATGAAGAAGTCAGTGAGACATAATGCTGTATTTAAGTTAAACACTGTAAACTATATGGGAGTGTTAATCTAACTATTGGTATGTTTATACAAAATAAAGAAAATGTACAGATTGAGTAAATCAATCTTTTATCTGTGCAGAAATAGTATGAAAAACTTTATTTGTACAGCTTTGCTTATGGGAGGAAAAAAAGACCCACCAGCTTCCACAACTAGCCTATAATCTATGCTTTGTCCTTTCTTTGCTTTTTTAAATCACCCTGTCCCTATTATGTAATCACCCTGTTATGATGTTCTGTGAATAGTGTTCCTAGTGTGATCAAAATAAATAATTTGTCTCTTTCATTCTTGTTTCACCCCATCCTCGCCTCACCTGTAGAATTTTGAGTTTCTCCAGCTATTGCAAGAAAAACAAAAACAGATGAACTGATGATTTATGTTATCTTCAATAATGACTCAGCTGTAGTTTCAGCAGGAATTAATCTCTTGTTCCAGTAATATATATACATTATCTTTCAGGAGCACAAGGCTGAGATTGCAAGAAAAAACCTTTAATTTGGAGGATCTGAGGGAGAAAAAGATCCTTTTTTAAACGCATGTGAAGCAAGGGATTATTTAGCATTTTTAAGGATCACCGGCAATTAACCAGAGGTTGATGGTGCTGTGGCTCCATCCATTTAGTACCAAGGGAACTAACTATATACTGAAAATACTGTTAAGTCCAAGAATGCTTTTCCTGACACAATAGGCTGAGCATGTATCTTCTGCATATGTGGAAAAATCCTGTGTGGGCAAAGCACCCTCTTCTACTCCACAGCCTCCCAGCCTGGAAGCTTTGTAGACCAGTAGAGAGGCTTCCATCAGAAAAGCCTCCCCAGATTTTGGCCCTTCACCCCATGTTATTGTGTTGCTGTAGGGTTTCCTGAGGCTGCAGAAGCTATCTCAGATTGGACGTTGCATTTTGAATAACACATATGGCTTTAAGCTGTGGAAGGCAAGGCTACCTGCTCACACATCCCTGCTGAAATACTACAGGAGTTGTAGCTGGTTTGTTTACATTGGAGAAGGAAAGCACCTGGATGTAAACATGCACAGATCTGCCAAAAAAAAAGGGCCATCCAGGCCAGCTCCACAGGAGTTTAAACTGCATAAACATAATCATGACACATGCAATTTGCTTGTTCTTGCGTCTTCGCTGGTAAGAACAGAAACTGCCTAGTTTAAGATCTCCAAAGACACAAACAACCGCTTCCCCAGACTAACAGGTCCCTCCCCTAAGTTACAGCTTCAGGCCCATTTGACTACCTAAAATGTTCCTGGGAGCATCTCCTGTTACTTAGCAAGTGAGATGCCAAAGCCTGGAGTGTGCAAAGTTGCCATGAGCAATAGCAACCAAGTCCTGGCCCTCTGCCAAACCAGAGTTATATACTGGAAGCATGGCAAGTGTAATGGGGAAAGGTCATGACCTATTTTTATACTCTCCCTGGAAGCAACCTCTATGGGCCATTGGCAAAGCCAAAATCTTGAACTAGGTGGGCTTTTTTTCTGAGCCAAGATGGCAGCAAAATATGACTTTTTATAAGGATTATGAAATTTTGCGTTGTTCTTATTAGGAAAATCTGCTTTTCCATGCAAATCAGAGCACTGACAGTCTCAACTGGCCCCAAAACTATAAGTGATGAGTACTATTTGGAAAAAAGTTTTTCTCTGGTAAGCCTGAGAGATGCTAGCTTTCAGTTAGCAGTAACTTTAGGGTGTTTATGCTGCTATGATTCCATCGTCTTCAGGGGGTTATACATGTTTTAGAGCTGTATGAACCAGGGCAGGGGAAAAAAAAAAATCAGAACCTTCCCAATATAGACACTGGAGTATCTGTTTCTGTCCCAGAATGCCAAATCCATGGAAAAGGCAATTAAATTACTGAAAAACATTGTTTTCTGATAGATCCACCTCTGCAAGATCAAGACAAAAGAATCAGCTTCTGGAGAGGGATCCCCATGCTACAGTATGATTTACCAACAAAAAATCTTTATTTAAAATTCCTTATTATAAAATGATGATTAAATTAAACCATAGAGTCTAAGGAACACTGTGTTAATCTTCTTGTTTTTAAAGCATTACTTTTAAGTTCTTTTGTGCACAATAAGCACTACACTTAGCAAAGCCTTTGCAGAAGAATAATGGCTGGTAAGACAGTCACACCTTGGAGCTCCAATAACTGTCCTGGCCATCATGAGTTTCATGCAAAGACTTCCTTCTCCAGCTGCCCTTGGACACTGCTGATGGTGATAGTACAGGCAGTTACGCAGACAGCTCATCTTTAGACCTGTCCCACCTGAGTTTTACAGGCAGCCTCAGTCCTTCCCCACACATCCCTCAGCCTGCCAGCCTCCGCTGTGTCTGAACGGCTGTCTTGGAAAACCACCCTTTCCTACCAAGGCTTTTTCAGAGTAACACAATTTCCTAGACTTTTCTGCTTGACAGGGGTAGGAGGAAATCATC
Organism: Apteryx mantelli; assembly: GCF_036417845.1. Lineage (NCBI taxonomy): Eukaryota > Metazoa > Chordata > Aves > Apterygiformes > Apterygidae > Apteryx > Apteryx mantelli. The sequence continues at coordinate 18,114,606 of NC_090020.1, forward strand.
ATCACTGACAAAGACCAGATACCATGCAGTGAGGTCAAGAAGGTCACAGGTGCTGATCAACAAGGTTAGTAGGGACAGATTTTGCAACATGGGCATGTTTTCATGACTTGCTGTTGGAATTGTCTTCTGTGTGACTGACTTACTAGACTGTATGACAGGAGGTCTAGATATACATGGCATTATAAACTAGCCAAGACTAGACATCCCAAGCACTTTAGAGAGAATTACAGGTTTGTCCCCAATCAGTAAACATTTTCATAGCTCAAGAGAAAAAGTTTCCTGGGAAAACGGATCTGCCACATAGGATCAATAACTTAGAGAGTGATACATGTAACTAGCCCAAACTTCCTCAAGTTTTCACAGGCGTAAAGTCTTTCTTCCAGCATCACATAAAGTCTCTTTTTCAACATGTCTGCAGGAACTAATTCTTTACAGAGTGTTAACTGTCACTGTCTCCTAGAACTTGCCAAGATTATGTGTTTTATCTAATACCATATGTTTCTAGTTCAACTCACTAACAGAAGTGCACTTGCATCAAATAGACATCTTGAAATACTGGTATTTAATTTGCCCAGATAGCCTTTTGGGAAACTCTCTTACCCAGTCAAAAAACAAAAAGGATGCTAAGAAATAACTGACAGTCCTTGTTTTTCCAGTCATCTCTACAGCTGGAGGTGATCAGCCTCAAAATAGGCCTTTAAAATGCATTTTAAAGTCAATTAGCCAGCTTTAGAAGCAACATCTCTGAGGGTCCACAAAACTGCAACATGGCCTGAGAGGGCCAAGCCCTGCTGCAGGAAGGGATTAGGAGTTTGGCACAAAAACTGTCTCACTGGATGCCAGCAGCAAAATCCAATTATTTTGCTATTACTTTGTCTTATCACAGGACACCAAAGCAGATTGACACTGAACTGGCTGGCAGCTCCCATTGCTCCCATTACTCCACCTTGGGAGTAACCATAGCCTCCAACGGGAGGACAGAGATTAGAAGATCAGAATTCAGCTGTGCAGGCTGCATTGGTGAACTGCCTGAGGAACCTTCCATCATTGTCCCTGTTGGAATAGCGCCACAAAGGCCAAGAGATTGAGAACAGTCCATTCACCATTCATTTAATCACGGTCATTTAAGTTCCCCAGAGCACATCTAGGTGAAAGTTCCAGTAACTCCCATCAAACAAGCTGCACTGATAAGAGCAACACAAGCACTTCTGAAGAAGAAGGTGACAGTGTACCTAAGACTGGTGTTACACTGGCTAAGTCCTCAGTGTGGCTCCAGATTTAAAGCAGCATGACAGAATCTGGCCTATCATATTTGCAGGTAGGAGCAAAAAGAGCTTTTGGACTGAGCTCAACATGGTACACAGAGAAAATTGAACAGTCACAGCAAAAAAGAAATGTTTTTAAGACAGAACAGTAATGGTACATCTTGGTGCAAACTCTGCCGAGCTGCAGGCAGGGGCAAGCAAACGGTTGTGATAGACAAAGAGCAGCCCTGTCTGAATTAAAGGCAAATGAAGCAGCTCTGAAACCAGTAGATGACACTTCTCTCAGAATAGTTTAGTAAATGGAGACAGGGTTGTTTCAGGTAGCTGGAGGAAAGCAGTACATTGCATTGTAAAGATGCAGTGAAGGAATATAGAGTGGAAAACAAATAGGCTCAAAACTGGTAAAGAAACCATGGTACTGGAGCAAAAAACAGATGGTGCAAGTGCAGTTGAAGAGAATGTGCAGAGCAAGGCAATTACCACAGACCATTTCTGGAGCACTACCCATCCTACAGCTGTTGGCAGGGGACGGTTTTGCCATCCAGGAATGCAAGTCATAAGAGCTACGTCCCAAGTGACCAAGATTCAAGTTTGGAGTGCCACCTACACTACACATGGGCAGCACACACAGAAAGGAAAAGAAGAGAGGAAAACGGGAATGCCCTGCTGGTGGTGAGGACTGTGTCTGGTCTGCATCCCACATCTGCTCCCATTTCAAGATGGTCCATTGGGACACATTACTCTAAATATACGTAAGCTTTCTGGGACTACTGCAAGTCTTATGTGAGTATCTGTATTCATAGTGTTTTTCCATCTTGCATTCAGCTGTATGAAACAAACACCCACACAAACCCAGGCCCCTCAACCTGACCGCTCAGCCTTTTCACACAGCCATCCTCTCTCTCTCTTAGATTCCAGGATATTTGCTATCAGTCCTCTTTCACAACCCCCCAACTTTTCTCTTAACCATAGTCTCCCAGTAAGTGGCTCACTCTTGCCAAAGCAAAGAGTCATTCTCCAGCATTAAGTTTTTTGTAAGATTATATATTTTCTTTCCCTGTTCTCAGAAGTGCTATTCAGGTTCTGGTGGGATTTTTTGTTTCTTTGTTTTAAGCACATGTACAAAGAGCCTCTTTTTGATTAATATCCTTTTTCTATTTATTAAAGTGAGTCATGACTGGCCTAACAAAGTAATTGTTTTCTTTAATTGCCAAAGTCACAGGCAGTGTATCCCAGAGATTTACAATATTAGGCAGAAATACAACCCTTTTTCTCTTCAGAAAGCTCAAGGTAAGAACTCCACTGCACATGAGCAGGAAGGGCAGTGACCTTCATTTACCAAAAATATAAGCAAATCCTTTAATTTAAAATGCATTCTCTTTTGGAGAAATGTGGGCTTAAATATAACAGCATGTCCAAAGAACATTGTTAGAAACTGCCCACAGTAATAAAGGCAGACAGGTGATGAATGTCTTCTATTTATCCCCTGGCATTACTGTTTGGGATCAATAAACCGTGAAATCATAACATCACTTACCACGACATTCAAAGACAAATCAAGAAAACAAGACAGTAAGCTAATTCAGATCAGGACAACTATCACCGTACTGCTGTATTAGGAGCTAAAATTATAAAAGCAATAGACTGCTCCATATGTTTCCATGGTCACTGTACCTTGCTAATTTATTATGAAGTAAGAAATAATTACATGGTGATACCCCTTCCTGCATTTTCAGTGGAAAACAAAATTTAAAATTGCAAGAATTTGTTTCCCATGATGTTAGTGTTTCTTTTTATAAATGGATACGGAAATATATTAATAAAATAAACTTATTTCTATGCTACAGCATGTATTTAAGTGAAAGGTCCTGAAACTGTTTATTTGCAAGGGAATGACATTACACTTAGTATTCATTAAGGTTACAGTCAGACACAGTGATGAACAAAACTTATCACCTGGTTAAAGCCATGCACGTTCTCCACAGCCCTGCTGACTTTTTAGCCTACATGTCATCATCATATGATATGACTATGTCTTGTTTCCTGCAGTGGGCATAGCCTGGGATAAGGATACCCAGGCAGCATTCTTGATTTAAGACTCTGTCTTCGTGTGCTCCCAGAGTGCTCTCATAAGCCTCTCTTATCTGGTGAGGAATTTAGATGCAACTTCCCTTCTCTTTGACATGCTTTGGTTTGTGACATGCTCTGCCTGAAGTGGACAACCCTTCCCGTCGCTTTGTGTAGGAGGTGCCTGATACCTTCTGTTCCTGAATGCTAGTTCAGATAAGGAAGTTTCCGTGGGCTGAGCCTCTAAGGGTCAAGATTAGTTTCTTAGCAAGTACGAGCTGGGAGTTTGGAGGGGGATTCCCGAGCTCCAAATTGAGGAACGTGTAGCATCTGTCCTGTGCTCTGCTTCGGCCCAAGCTCTCGAGTCGGACACAAAGAGTCACTCTGAGCAATCAGGTAAAAGACACAACTGGCCTTCAACTTTGGGGAGGAAAAGTAGGTAGACTTCCACCTTGTTCTCATGTAATTAGGGCAACTCAATTTTCCTCTTTCTTTATTGCGTATTTGGAGTTCAGTGTGCAGTGGTATGCTGTGGAATGCAAGTTTACACCAATTCCTCCGAACAGGGACTCAGGTTATTAAGTATCCATCCGCTAACGGTGCTGCTGAGCAAGAGCTTTTCACTATTGCGTATGTAGGTATGGTATTCTTGCTGCCTTTGTGCAACAGTATTCTGTCCCTTCCAGGTCAGCAGCCACCATCTACCTCCGTGAAACTTTCATGACTCAAATGAAGTTTGTCCGATGTAAAATTGCTCCCTCTGCCAGGCAAGAAAAGTAGTCGTGTGGGCAGGTCAAGTTTGAGGCAGGCCACATAAACAGCCCCGAAAGCAACCTCACCCTGGGGCACGCAGTGTGAAAAAGTGCTGCAAGAACTGCACCCGTTTGAATCCCTTGCGGTGTCGCTGCTGTGTGCGAGGGAGAGTTTTACTGTGCCTTCATTTTGGCAAAGCTTCGGATGGGGAAACCTGTTGTCCAAAATCACAAGACAAATAATTTTTCTAGTGTCTCCTGGCCCTGCATTGCAGAACAAGCGTGTTGGAGGTCGGAGCAGTTTGTTGATGGCCACACTTTGCATTGCGGATTTTCAAGTTTGTGCTCACCCAGGTGGTTTTCAAAGACATGGAAGAGCTGTACACTTTACAGGGGTCGCAGCAGTCAGAAATGGTTTTTAGGGTTTGTTTTTTCCTAATAAAATTGAGAAGAGCATCTATAATCATTGATGACAGCGAAGCAGGATTATGCTAGGCACCGAGTAACAAAGCTTTGCCCCACGTACGTACCGTCTTCCAGGGGCAGCTTTAGTTTCCGTTTAGCAGGCCAAGCATACCGGCATACCGGGAATGCTTATTTCCTTCCACACCCATCATGCAAACGCTCACGTAGGCATACTAGGACTGTCCTTCCTTCAAAGCTGTTTTTTATCTCTACTCCTTTAGAGCTCAGTCCAGCACTGAAACACACGTAATCCCGATTTCACTGTGGTGAAATAACAGGAACACTCGTGAGTAATTTAAAGAAGCGCTTGTATGCTTTGCCAGAGGAGTCCCTTTGTGAGGACTGATTTCTCACTGACCACTCTGCATCTGGCTGTGCCTGTTTTCCACATTGGATGTGGACCCCTTGGTCATACATCTTCTCTCTTCTGTTTGTAGGCTTGTGTAATAGATACCGAAATATTTTTCTTTTACCTAGGGAAAGGAGGAACACTGATTTTTCTTGAGTTTCTTTATTTGACTCTCAGTTCCGTGCCGTATGAAAATGACGCTGCAGTGAATCATTTTCTCTGTAAAGCGGATTAAAAGAAACACGGGAAAAGCTTCCCAGCCCTGTTAATGCATCTCCTACGTGGTTATCAGTCTGCATGGAGCAAATCATTTTGCTAAATATTGCGGAAGGACGTGTTAATTACACTGACTTACAGAGCTGTGATTTCTTCTGATCAGGCAAATACAAAAGACGATTCTTAAGCCTTTAACTATATAATCCAGCAGGTTCTAAAACAGAGCAGTCTTTAGCGGTCTCTTATGTGTACTCTGGCCTCCTTTTGAATATGATCAAAACCACCTACCCTTCCCTTTATTGTTTATTGGTTATTGGTTTTCTTGCACGACAAGCATCTCAGTGCAGTCCCTGTCTCTGGGCTGTCTGCTGCACGGTTACTTGATCAACATTAGCGATGCCTACCAGACGTTAGGGTTGATTTGGAATTTAGGAAAACAATGGCTGAATCTCTCGCGTGGAGAAGCCCCAAGAATAAGTTGTAGCTGTTCAGCTACGTGTTTGAACTAACCTCAGCACGGCCCTTAGCTGATGGGCTTTTTATGCCACTTCCACAGACACTGAGAGAAGGTTTCCATTAACCCGTAACTTGCACGAGCTAATGCAGAGAGGAGCAATAAAAGCTGGTTTTTGTGAAGGGGCCTCTTTTTTGTAAATGTGATGCCTTTTCTTCAAAAGTGTGAGCGCTCCTCCTGCTTGTATGTATTTTGTCTGGATCTTGTATCTTTGGTTTTGTTCCTCTCCTCCTTCAAGCTACTTATTTCTTCCTGCCGTTTTCTTCAGGCTTCCTATGCCCGGTGCCTCTCTCACTCACTTCCCTTTCCTTCTGCTCCTGTTCCTGTTACTGCCCCCACGACTTCTTGAATTTGCTTGTATCTTTGAGTGAAGGAATTACTCAGCCAGTTTTCACAACTGGCTTGCTAAGAATTTTCCTCGTTTAAGCTGTTTTATTGCTGTGGCAAAGTCACAACTACTTGGAAGCTTACGTTGCTCAGACGGCAGCCAAGAGGGGAAACCTGGTGACGTCGTGCTGTACTGCAGGACTGCAACAAGGTGCATTGGACAGTCAGGCTGGTGCTGGAAATACGCCTTGTTCTTAAGGGATCAAACTGCTTTGTGTGTTTTTATTTTCTAGAGGCCGGCATTTAATCTGTTGGTTTGGGACTTTGCGGGTTAGCTTTGTAAGATTGTTTTCTGTTGCTGGAGTTGGAAAGCACCGATTTGTTGCACACAGCGGACACAAAGGTGCTGAGTGCAGCACTTTTCTGCACTTGGATGCTGCTTTTTCCAGCATCCAGGTCTTGAGAACTTGCTTTTCACTTGGGCGTTCTCTTGCTTGGACTAAGCCCCACAGTATTTCGGTGAGGTGGTTGCAGGAGGCATTGTGCCCACCTGAGAAATCAACCGCTGAGCCAGAGGGGAATTCATGACCTTTGCCACGACTGGAGATTAAGGTAATGGCAGAGCACATGGGAAGCCAGGCAAGGGGTTCAGGTACGAAGCACCGGAGCCTGGTGCCCGTTGAGATGCCCCGGGTTACCCTGTGTGGGCTCCTGCTGCTCCCTCGGAAGGGCGTGGGTCTCCTGTAGATCTTATGTCACATCTGCCTGCTTTGCCTGGGAGGTTGGTTGCTCTGTGATGCCTAAAACGGCAGCAGCTGCCTGTGTTTAGGCCCCAGCATCTGGCTGCGGAGACAATGAAACTCTTACGTGGCACGTATGTCCAAACTGCATGGAAGTTCTGGTGGTCGTGTTAACTTTGCTTTGAGCTGCCTGGCAGAGCTGTCTGTCTTGTGTCCTTCCAAAGGGGTAGACGAGGCAGTTTGTGCAGGAGGGCAGTGCTGCTGGCATGGAAAGAGAAGCGGTGCGTGTGGCCTGTGGAGCCTTTGCTTTGGGCAGGGGCAGCAACCAGGAGAAGAGATCGGATGAGAGGAGAGAACGGTGTCGGAGGAGAAAGTTTAGACAAAAGGAAGACAGAGGTGTGGGGGACGAGACATTATGAACGATGAGCAGAGGCAGAGAGGAGTAGAGGAAAGAATGAGGTAGGGAGCACGGGTCCAGAGGGCAGAGAGCGTTTAATGAGATGGAAAATTGAGGAAGTCGTGGGGGCAGTAAGGGGAACAGGAGCGGAGGGAAAGGGGAGTGAGCGAGAGAGGCACTGGGCATAGGAAGCCTGAAGAAAATGGCAGGAAGAAATAAGCAGCCTGAAGGAGGAAAGGGACAAAGCCAAATTTGTTTGTGGGCATCCCTGTTCAGTGACTTGATCTGAGGGGCTGAAGGGATCATCCTGATTTGGTTTGGAAAGGGTATGACAAATGAGGCATCAGATACAGCGTACACAAAGAAGAGAAAACATTCTCACCCCAGAGGGGGCCTGGAACGTGACTGTTTGGTCTCTTCTGGTAGGTTGCACTCCGGTGTGGATTTCAGCTGGGAGAAGATCAACGAGCGGGTGCGGAGTCTCCTCACCTCAGCACAGGCCAAGCAGCGGCTTTCCTCTGTGAGTGTTAGTATGGCAGTTCAAGAGCCACTGGTGATGATGTGACAGTGTCTCCTAGTTCCAGCATGTCAGGATCGTGGCCCATCTGTCTACCAGTCTACCCTTGGCCCGTAAATGTGCCGGTTCAGTTTTGGGTAGCCAGTTACTTACCTCACAAGGTCTGGCCCAGTCTGGACTAAGGAGTGCTCCCTTGCCTCTGAGTGCCACAGACAAGAGGTCGGAAGGGAAGTTCTGGATTCCCACTCGTGAATGAGCACAGCGTGGCGCCTGTGGCACTAGAAGGAAGGGGATGGAGCACATGAACACAATGTAGAGTGAAAAACAAAACAGTTTTTGGATTGCCACGCTGTAGTAAATTGGCAGGAGGAACTAACAACTGCAAAAGACTTCTGAAACGAGGAAGATAGCTACTGAAGCACAAAAGCTTTTTGGACTGATCCCGCTGTGGTTAACTTTGAATGGCATTTGGGACCTCAGAAATGAGCAACTCACCAGCTGTTTCTGCAGGAGCCCACTAGATACTGTTACTGACAAAAGAACTGCTGAATGATAGTAACTGCGCTCTTCTTGCTCTCTTTTTCCAGCCGAGGTAGTAATAGTTGGTCCGTCAAGACATTTCCTTTCCCTACAAACCATGTGTCTCTCTTGCCCCGTCTTCCCAAATGGCTACTACAGCACCCCTGCCGCTCCAGCATGGACGTACACAAGGCTTTTTCACTCTGCCGTTGATTTCAGAATCAGTGACAAATCCAAGCCTAAGATACTTACTTCACACGCAAGGGAAGGGCTATAAATCTGAATCACTGATGCTCCCTCCCTCTTCTACCAAGGATGTGAATGGGAATGGCCCGCCTCAGGCAACAGCAGGGGCCTTTCTGACTGTAAAGCAGCCTGAACAAAACGACTGTAATAATTAGGAGTTAGAAGATAGGCGATCTTGCATGCGTCAGGCTTTCAGGATAAGGCCCTTCATTTCCCTGAGATAATTTGCAATTGTTTTGCTAATTGGTAGCATCTGCTCATGGCTTGGAATTATGCAGACGTCTGCAGTCTCCCTTAGCCTTGCACTAACCTGAAGGAACCACCCTAGAGGAAAGAAAGAAGGGGAACATATGAAAGAGGATGAATTAGTCAGTGTTGCTAGCCCAGTGCGAGGTTCAGAAATGACATTAACGTTTCCTTTGACTTTCTAGGTCTGCAGACTGTTTATTTGCTACACCTGGCAATTGCCACATAGGCATGTGGCTCCCAGCTCCCTGCCTAGCTACAAGTGAAAGGGTTTGAAGAGATAGGGTTAGATGCTTCAACCCGAGGAAAGTTACACAGTCAAGAAACAGGCTCTCAAGTGATACTTCCCACAGCTTTTTGTTTCAGCACCTGGAGCGGCATTTCTTAATCTGTTTACCTCCTTAGGTAGAGCAGTGGGAAAACTCAATATCCAATCATAAGCTTGTTTAGCAAGAATTGGAGGCTGCGAGGAGGTGGAAAACTGCGCAACAGTTACTTCAGCCACAGCAGCAGGAATGCATTTCCAGTAATACGCTGTGCTTACTGTCGTAGGCATTTAGCTTGCCTTCTCAACTGGAAGCCCTAGTTCTTCACTTAGCAACACTATGTGCCAATCCTCTTAAGAAAGTAAGAGTTTATTTTCACTCTCAACTATGAAACACAAGAGCGACAGCAACAAAAACTGCCAACCTGCTATTAGAAAAAGGTACCTGCGAAAGACAGAGAATAATTCTGCTTTGCACCAGGCGAAGCTATTTGTCTTTTTCTTGAACAGTAACAGCATTGCTGCTTTACTTCGTTACTGAGACAGTAATTTAGAATGAAGTTCTGCTTTCACAAGCAAGATATATAGGAGACAGCTACTAAATATAACTTTATTTGTATCTTTAATTTTCATCTTCTCAAAACAAGACAGAGCTGTCAATCATTGTCCTTCAGTGTTTGTGTATAGCAAGGATCTGGGTTTGCTCCTTACTGCAGAGAGATAAAAATTCTTTCCCTTTCATGTGTCTCTTGCCACAGATTTTAAGTCCAAAGGCTATTGTCATTTTTAAGATTTGAAAGCTACAAAAAGAAAGCTAAACTATTTGAAATGCTTTTGTGTATTTGTACAAGGAATCTGGGAATAGAGAGAAAAAGCTATTTCACTCTCTGCATATAAGGCATTTTACTCCTTCCAAGGTTAAGTAATACTGTTGATTGAAATGAACTGAAGGCTACAGCCCAGTAGCTGTGCACTGTGGAGTATCGAAGTGGAAATAAAGAATTCTGCTATTATTTTTCATTTCTATAAATCACTTCCTACAAGGTGCTGAGACAGACAGTCATTTAAAATAGCAATTTTTAAAGACTATTACTTCTTCCAAGTGCTCAGATGTAACTTATAAATTAAAATATTAGGCTATTCCAAGGTGACTGCAAGAGTTCCAAAAGGCCAGAGCCAAGGTTAATCTGATTCTGTCATTTAAAATAGCTCTGCCTCCTCCTCTCCCCCCACAAGTCCTACACCAGCAGTGAATTAACCAAGGCTCAGCAACTGCCAGCAAGATTTACCTAGGAAACAAGTCTCCCCATTATTTTCTGATGGCCATTTTAGATTTGAAAGAACAGGCACTTAACGACAAGAAGGAGAAGGTCTTTGCACATAAGGCTGCCATACTGTTAATGATCCATTCAAGGAGGACCAAAAGACACAACTGCAGGCTCAAATGACAAACAGCATATTGTTAACACTATATAAGCTGAAAGTAAATCCAACCGGCGTCATAGCACAAAGGGAGTAAAAATCCCCCAAACAGGTTTATTATTGTATTATACTGAAGATTCAGCAAAGTCCTATATCTGCTCTCAAATGTTAACCCTTAAAAATTACACAGTGGGTAAGCAGATGTTTTCTACTTCACGTTAGCCAGTATTTAATGCTCTCCTGCACTGTTGGAGCAATGTTTTTTATTTGAAAGTGCATTTTTTTGCAACTGATAGAAATATAACTGCAGTCTCTGAGAATGCAAGACCCTTCCCTGAGGGAAGAGGGGATGCTCTAGGTTTTTTAAGACAAGATTTTCACAAACTAATTTAACAAAAAGGAACTTAGAGCTTCAGTCTTGCCAGGACAGTGATAATCAAGGGTCTGGAACTGCAAAAAAACTTTGCCTAAGATAGAAGCAATGTTCAAGAACATTATGCTTCCAAAATAAGGGAAGAGATCAACAGACAAACTTGATCTCAAGATACTGGGACAACTGGGCTATGAAGCTGGAGGGTCAGTTGCAAACACAACTTGGAGAAAAACACATCAGGCATGGTGTATAGGATTACAAGCTTAGTAACTATATTAGAGAATTGGGAAAATGTTGGACAAAACAAAGCCCTTCAGTCTGATCTCAACAGGATTCAAGTTTTAGAACAAAGAAATATCAGAGGCACAGAGATAAATGGGAAAATGGGATTAAAAGGCATCATTATTGCAAATTAACTTGATTTTTAGATGCAAAATTGTGGTAGATCAAATCTGCCTGGCCTCAAACTGAGACAGGACTGCAGAGCAGGATTACATAAATGATCAGAGAACAAAGAACTTGTCAGAGGAGGGAAGGCTGAAAAAGCTTTGTCTGTTTAGTCCGTAAAAGCAAAGGAAATAAAATAACTTCCCATATGTACATCTGGGAGGAAGAACACCATAAATCACAGGGCAATGTTGGAGTAAAAACATATGAAAATCAGTCATCCAAACGTAGTCTGAAAATTAGAGAAAAAGCTTCTCACCAGTAAATAAGTGAAATTCTGAGATAAAACTGCACGGATCTTCTACCTCTGTAATTCCAAGAGGGGCCTTGACTGTTCTGTGTTTAGTTTTTTCAGCAACAGTTGCTTGCACAACAGGTGCTGAACTCACTGCATCAGAAAATCTCTTCCCACATAGCAGACCGCTCTGGAATGATCAAAGGAGTGCATGAACCTACTTTAGTGGACTCTAGATGGTATCTCAACCATCATGCACACAATCATGAGCACAGACAGATACACTAACTTCAATAAGTGCCCATCCTCTTCTCCTTACTCAGTCCTCCATGACCTGTGTGAGCAAAGCAGTTTTGTCAGCCAGAGCAGAGCTGTCAAGTGTGCAGGAGAAATGCGAAGTTCAGACATTCTTTTGCAAAGCCTGTCATTGGCAAGAGTCATGTTATGAGCAGGTCTGAACTTTTAACCTGAATGACAGTCTTTTGTTATTTCTACACTAAGATATGAACTATATGTTTTGCGATACAAAGACATATGTAACCTAAGAGCAATGGATTTTGAAGTTATTTTTTGTGGCTCCCAAACATAAACAATGATGAAGTGGAAGTGAGTGGCCTTTGAAGTTTGTTTTTACAAAGAAAAATGAAAATATCCTCAAGAGAGGAGAAAAAAATATCTAGGCCGTTTGGATTCTCATTATAGTGATACTTATGCAGGATTTCAGCTTCACAAGACATGTAGAAGCCATATGCTAACTTTCCTAAATGGAACTCACAACAAATTAGGAGCCTGTGAGAATGCAGATAATTTGATTATCATTTTGAGTTTTCTCATCATTAAAATCTTTCTGAGGAGTGATGAGCGACTGCATATTACCTTCAGGTATGTTCTGAACCAACACATCAAACAACTTGAGGCAATGAGAAGTTCCAGCATCCAAAGCAGGGAACCACCAGAAGTGAGCACTCTCTTTAAACCATCCTCCAACAGAACAGCGCTGAACTATACTTTTCATTTAAATACTATTTTGAAGGCAAGCTGTCATCCTTTTCAGACTGTCCTGAAAAGAGTATCTCTGCAGCGCTATGTCAGGCAGTCTTTTAAATATAGAAAACAATGGCTAAAATATTCTCTCCATCATTGTCATCAGTCCAAGCTAGAGTACTGTAATCACATAAAAAAAAACAGAGAAATCTTTAAAAATGGAGATACAGATATATATCTCCAACCTGTAGCAACCCAAGCTAAACCATGCCAACAAACAAAGCATTAACTAAAAACAGTCGAAGTGCATATTTATATTTGACACCCCTTTTATACTAAGGAATCTCTGTACCACAGCCTAAAGAAATATTAACAGTATTCCCCTAATACAGTTAGAAATAAGTACTATGCAAATAGGTAAGTGGTAAGTTTTAATTTCTGGTGTTCTGCTGAACTGATGTCACTGGATCTTCACAGTCCACCAGTATTCTTCAGGCTCTGTCTGACACATGCAGGACTGGTCTCTGAGGCAGAGAGGATTTTATTACTTATCAAGGTGTGCAACACCTAGCAAAGAGAACAAGTCCTGCACTGATTTTCTCCTGCACTGCTCTAATATAACCAGTAAAGGCAGCACATGCTTCAGTAGACTACTCCATGCTCTAACAAAGATAATTCCTTCATTTAGGATACATAATCCTTTTCTCTCATGGAAACAGCATGCAGGTATCTTCTGATTGTATCAAAAGTACTTACGGATGTGCGAATAAAAGCAAACAATTTATACAAAGCAGTTCACAGATTCTGACTTCTTTAGCAATCTCTGAAGTGCACAGATGGAAAAAAACACAGCAGTCCACTCTGTGGAGTTACAGTATGCTAGTTACAGTAGCATTTTAAACAGACTTCAAGTATATGTTGGCCCAAAGGTTTTTCTACCTACTTTTATAAGCTCCCAGCCTCAAAGCCAGATCATGAAGTTTTTTTATAACTAAGACACTGCTTTAAGTCTTAGTATCTGTGGTATACTTTTGTTAGAGAATTGAAGCAGTCGCACGACTTGTCTTTATGTTTATAGTACTATACAAGTAGCCTCAATGACCTAGCTAAGGACAAAGAAGATAAATCCCCAGGAAGAAAGGAAGCTGCTGAGGAGTTAACTCAGAATAGCATGTGAGTGATACACGATCACTTCTTGGAAAAAAGAAAAAAGCTAGTTCCTGTCATCTCCCTCTTCTTTCATTGCAAAATTAATCCTGGGAATTTATGTAGCCACATAAAGTATTCACCTAGTACTCAAGTATTCAAAAGCATGAGAAGGTTGAAAAACTTACTTTGCAGATGTCATTTTTGACTTCACAAGAGGACCTTCATGGTCCCAGTTTTCCCCCTCTCTTCCCCTCCAAAAATGCAAGGAATGAAAGATAAAGCTATTTGACAAGCCAATAGAAGGAGGAAGTCAGGAGTTAATTGTTATGTACTTAGGACAAAGCAGACCAGGTAGGAATCACGCACAGACAGGCTTCCTTAGCTATAGAAGAAAATATTTTGTCTGCAGTGATTTTTCTTTCACTATTACAAAGCTGTTCAGTTCACTGGTACTGTATTAAAATACACCATTTTGCTTAACTTAAAGTAAACCCCCACAATTTGTTTCTGTTCTTTCTCCACTTTCCCCTAGTAACCTCTAAGGGCTTATTGTCCATACAGGACAGGCGCCAGTATGGGTTGTTAGACTTGTACAACATGTTTTAAGGTTTAGAAGCACAAGACAGCAGCACACATACTTGCTAAAAGCATTTCATCAAAGGAAATTTCATTCTTGGAAACAGAACACAGAGTCCTCACTTCTCCCTCTTATATGCATACCACTAAGAAAATCCAGAGCATATCTTACTGAGACAGTAATGAAATAGTTATTGCTAAATTAAAACCACACAAAACTTACCTCAGAACAGGATTATCATTCCCATTAAAAAAAAAAAAATTTTGTAACCTATAATATTTCACATGTCAGAGAGAAGTCATAGAGCCTCAGGGCCATGAAGAATCTTATGGATTAATTCAAAATCCCCTAAGCGATCTGCTTGCTTAAAGGTATACCTTAAAGCAATTCTGTATAAACAGCATTAAGAGGATTCCAAATTCTGCAGGTTGCTCATTCAGTTTTCCAGGAGATGATCATCTTTTCCTGCCTACCAACTCTTCAATGCTATGTGTGACCAGCAAGTCAAGTTTCAGGAAGACACAGGTTACTTATCTGTAACACTTTTCCAGAGAGGCTTGTGGATCATCCAGTATAGCTTATAGTCCATTACATGTGTGAAGACAAATTGTTTTGCAGAGGAATAAGGGAAAGCAAACTTGGGCTTTCTATGTGGAATAATAAACATTTTTAATTATATAAGACATTAAAAACAACCTATTTGTCTTGTCCGTTACTATGTAATGCTAACAAGACTTGGAGGTAGTGAATAAGTGTATCTTTTTACCCTGCAAAAGGCACCTATGACCTCCCTAAAGACTAGAAATAAATTTGAAATATTCAGAATCAAACTGTGTGCCACAGACCATATATTTGACAGGATTTGAGCTGTCTTGTATATTTGAAAGCATGTTTTCTTGCATAATTTGTGCAAAACTCAAAAGAGAGACATGAATTGTAAGTATGGACAGAGCAATCAGGATTTCTCTCTCTTTCCAAAAGGAGATGAAAATGTTCAGCAGCCAGAACAGCATTGAAAACTCCAGTCTGCTCTGTCCTCACACATTATCAGACCCATATTTAAATTTGGCACATCTGAGAACTGAAGAGACAAGATGTAAACAATTGAGAACACTGACACTCAAATCAAGGGGCCAGTTTAGCTCAGGACAAAGTTATGAGGCAAAATAGAACTTAATTTCCATTGCAATATTTCCATAAATCTCCTTTTAACAATATGAAAAAAATTGAAAAGCTGATCAGACAAAGAGCAGCATTCCCTAAGCCTGCAGAAGCAAAGTTGCTAATGTGGGTAATTAGAATATTAACTCAAAGACAATCTTTTAAGGAAGACAAGCACTTTTCCTAGAACACTACAAACAAGACAGATTTTCTTCAGCTTGCTTTCTCCAAAAAACAAAAACAAACAAACAAAAAAAAACAGTACAAACAGTGGCGATACAAGCTCTCATCTTCCTCACAGTACTAAAAGCAAGGACTAATGCAGTTTGTGGAGGAGCAGCTAAAAAAGGTTCACAGATTTTACTAATTTGATTCCAAAGAACTACAGCTGAATCCTCCCAGCAAGACTGTGGCTTTCTTTAACTGGTGTTATGTAGTGGAGATAAGACAACAGGTAGCAATGACTGATGTTGTAGAAAGTTCATCTATTTCAAACAGTGGTCAGACAACATCTACTGGCTCACTAGGACAGATCTGTTAGACCACCTTGCCCAAGTCTAACCAGCCTTTCTGACTTAGGAACTGCAAGTTAAAATCAGAAACTATAAAATACATTCTGCCTATTCTAGAGAACCAACAAAAGTCCAGGAGCAACTCAGCAGAAAACATGAGCTCCTCAAAATCCTACTGTTCTATTTTTGAATAAAGCTGGTATGACCCTGCAGCTGTATCTAAAGAAGAGCTGATGAAATCAGCTTCATCCACCATTACCAATTTGTTTCTTCCTACAGCCAGAAAATTAAATTATGCAACAGCCCCACTGCTCACCTCTGAGATGTCATAAGATACAAGACCAATACTTGGACTGCCTGCAAACTAGATATGATCTGAAAATTGTAGCTTCCCTGACCTATCTCATATTTCTCCTTGCAGAATACTGATTTTTCCACTGAAAAAAATAATATGAAAACTATTACATCCCAGTGCTTTAATGGTTAAGCTGTGGCTATTACTAGCAACGGCTGTTGTAATCAATTCATTCCGTAAAAATCAAACCATTATTCTAACATATGACTAGTTCTTGAACACTTATTTCAATTTCTGTAAAACATTTAATGAACAGCTAGCCTATCTAAAAATATCTACTTTGTATATGATAGCCTAAACAAAGTAAGTTTTGATGACTGTGGATGACACATTAGCACTCTGTTACTTCAGCAAACTATAAAATGCATTTGGGAGGCTCTGATGTTTTATTTTTTCTTATTGCAGTGTTGATATTGCATTCATAAGGACTGCATAAAAGAGAAACTGATCTGCAAACCCTTATTTGCATAAGGAAGGGAAGAAATAAATTACTATTGAGAAAGAACTAATCCAACTTGGACTGACACTGAAATATCTCAGTCAGTGGATCTACTGGATGGCACTCCATTAGAACTCCAGGATGAAACCATAAGACAAGAGAAATAAATAGAAGCAAACTGAAAAATATGAAAAAATAGCTCTCTTATTTTTGACGAACTGTAACCAGGGAATGTGAGCATCATCTTTTTTCAGAATAAGACTACCCTAGCATCTGACCCAAGGAAAATAATAATACATGCTCATTTGTGTATGGGAGTGATTCCTAGAAGAATATTGCTAATTTATTTCCTTATTTACTTCCATGTTGGCAGAAGGTAGCACTGCAGATTCTTTTTGAGATTAATGGGAAATTGCAAACACACTCTTATTTTACCTATGTATTTTTATGGGCTTTTTGGTAGTTAGACTGTAGCAGTCTCCCTTCACTTCCTCCTGGCTTAGCTAGACTCACAGAATTTACTTGTGCTAATAAAGTCAGTAAAGTAAATTCATATATGTGTTACAGTAGTCAAACAAAGAGTCTGTAATTCAAGCTCTAAGTCTGCAGAAATAAAGTTGTCATTAGATCTACATACTGTGGATATGTGTACAGACTCCAAAACAGGCAGAGTTTTGAAACAGACTTTTTCCTTGTAATGAACTCAGAGGCTTTTAAACCAAAAAAGGCAGGTTTTATCTAAAAAGAAGCTAGGATCATTCATTTTTTCAGATTTGGAAAATTCAAAATGACTAGGTAGAACAGAATGGAAATGAAATAACTTATAAATAGCCCTCCCCTTGAACACTTTGTCCTTCCATGACAAGTCCTTGCTTGCCTGCTTGATTTCCGTCAACTGAATGGCTGCATTGCAGCAATCCCAGGTCCACAGAAAGTTTATTTCTGTCACCCCAGAGATCTGCTTTCTGCTCCTGCCAGAAGTCTTCCCTTGTGCCCTAGGCTACCAGCTCTTTCCAGTGAAGCTCCCCAGCCTTTTTAAAGAAACATAATGTGGAATGCTCCCTTTCACACGACACATAACCAAGAAGAATGTCTACATGAAGCAGCTTGGAAGCTCCTTCATCTAGAAAACTTTCATCTGAACCAGAACACCACCATGCAGGAAGATTTGAGCTGAGATTTGAAAACACTGTAGCTATGCCAGTGCAATACCACACTCACCAGCTTCTGTGACTGGTGTTAGCTGCCCAGCAGCAGCTTGGGTGTTTCACAGCCGTCCTCTGTTTCAGCATGGCATCAGCTCTTGCAGGACATGCTGGTGGGTCCACATCAACAGGTACCACTCACTGCAAAAAGCTAGACTTTGCCAGACCAAGACCCTGGCAGAGCCAGTACTGTTTTCTACACTTTCAGCATGAATTTCCCCTCCAAAGCTCAAGGACTTCTTTCCGATGTCTGCATAGGACATATGTTTGTGTATATTTTCTTTGTGGCAAGCCCCTGTTACTCTGAAATTTTGTTCTTATATGACAGCATAACTGGTGTTTTCCCAGAAAATTTTACATTTAATTAAGTTAAAAGCTAAAAGATTTTATTAAGTCATTTAAAATAAATTCCTGTATATTTCTCAATTATTTGAAATATTTTATTAAAGGGCTGTTTGAAGTATATGTATTAAAGATCCACTTCAGGTAGCTTTTTTCAAGGAGGCGGAGAAATGCATGAAAGTGATTAAGCAAGTAAAGGGCCTTTTTTTATGAACATACATTGAGAAATATAACCCTTTCAGATCATCAGTTCCAGCACTGTAAATTTTTAGTGGTAATTCTAAAAGTGCAAACCTAGAGAAAGTAGAGACCAAAGACAAGACTCAAAGACCTGCGTTTGCATTAATAATAAGCTAGTAAGTTCACACCTCTGTGAGAGTTATATTTGAGCCCACAGGTAATCATTTAATCAGACATTCTTATGCAGTGTCAGATAGAGTAGAAGTCTTGCTTTGAGAAAGAGAGATAACACAATAGCAAAGAAACCAAATCACTGCTCAGCTGGAATAGAGGCATCAGTCTCAGTGTGTTCTTCAGATCAGTATCCAGGAGTCACTGTGCCGTCCCACCTACAGAAACAAGAATAACTTTACTGCCCAAGAATCAGAGTATCTGCAAGAGTGCTTTATTAACAACACTTCTGAGCTATGGTCTCTGAGAAAACTGTTTAAGAACAACCTTTGAGAAACATATTTTTTCATTAAGTTTTAGGACTCCAACATAGATTATCTCGATGCGCTTTTTTAGAGTTACCAGAGACTGTGTCACAAAATAACGGAAGACAACTAATCCTGTGGCCTTAGTAAAATGACATTCCCACTGAGTTTTAAGTGAGTTTTGCATAAGTGAGGACCGTATGACATAGCTCACTGTTTCTTCATACTCTGTGTTACCTCATGTCAGCCATCTCAACCTGACCAGGCAGAGAGGATCCAGCAGCTCAGAACACAGTCCAGACTCTTTGTTTCCAAGAGAAACCATGTGAGGAATTGGTCATGTGGCAAGCATGTTACGCATATCACCACACTATTCAGGACACCACTTAAGCAATTGTGTAAGCAAATGGTCAAGACTTTACTATCTTTCTGCAGATCCACTTTGTACCTTGGACCACAGAGCCTTGTAGGGGCAACTCAACAGATAATGGCTGGTGGAAAAGCATTGAGTCAGGTAGGATAAAGCAGACCTTAAAGCCAGTAGCTTTTAGATGTTTCATATTCACACAAAACAGGGATCGTACAGTTGTAGCCTCCAAGATGCTCTGGTTCCTTTTGCATAAATATGACCATTAGTTCTGCTGATGTCACTACATTATTTTTGAATTGTAGTGGAAATCAAACTAGTAAAAAACTCCATTAGACAAAGACTAGATGTATGCCCTATGGCACAGAGGCAGAAAAAAGAGGAATTCCCTTCACCTGCAATTTGTCTGGGCTGCAAAGGGGTAGAGAGAGATAATATGAGCAACTGAGAATAGTAGTGAAAAACCTTGGGACATAGAAATTTCTGGGCACTATTATATGAAACAAAATATAACACTCCTCTCTCTCTTCTTCCTTCCTGCCATTTAGCTTTGGTAAAGCTGGCCAACTCAGCCCTCTTTTTGCACTTTTCACTGTCTGACTTCCTAAATTAGTCCATATCACACTTAGAAGAGTGCCCAAAACTCACTAGTATTTTCTGCTGCATTTCCACTCATGAACAGAGTTCCTAAAGGGGTCGGGAATGAAACATATTATAAAAAGGTAAGACTATTTTAGTCAGAGACAGCAGCCACCTGGCACCTCCTAAAAAGTTTAAGAATGCTCCAGTAGCTGTCAGCTGTCTTGACCTTTTATATTCCTCAGAACTTGATGAATATTTTAAAATGTTACCATTGTCAGATACATCGAGGATGTGTTTCAAAAATAAGAAACCTAGATCCTTTCATCAGTGTAACGCAATCTGGGGCTGTAAGCCATTCTGTTGTTCATTCCTATTGGATTATACAGCCTTTGAATAACTTTATGAACATAAAATACTACACATGCTGCTCCTACAGACTATCAACTAGCTCACAGTTTGTCAAGCTGTTGACAAGAAATGTTACTCCTCATATAATGTTTTACAATACTGAACTCTACAGTTTTATTTTTAGTTCTGTTTCACTATGAATCTTCCACTGAAGAGTTTTTAAAGCTCCTGGCTGAGATTTTCAAAGGAAACCAAGAAAGAGGATGGGGCCAGCCTCTTTTCAGGGGTGCTCAGCAATAGGATGAGATGCAACAGGCACAACTGAAACACTAGAAGGTCCATCTAAACATAAAGAAAAACTTCTTTACTGTGAGGGTAACAGAACACTGGAAAAAATTGCCCAGAGAGGTTGAGGAGCCTCTGTCCTTGGAGATATTCCAAAACTGTCTGGACACAATCCTGAGCAATGTGCTCTAGGTGACCCTGCTTGAGCAGGGGGTATTTGACTAGAAGATCTCCAGAGGTCCCTTCCAACCTCAACCCTTCTGTGATTCTGTAATCTTTGATCTGGAATAAATTCAGAATATCAAAAGAAAAAGATTTATGCTGCTTACCTTTCTGATAATAACTATTTAGCAATAGCTTCATTCCCCTGAGTCATTAGGCCGGGAATTCCTTAAAGAGACAGACCTTCTTTCAAGGACATCATCAATTTCATTCTTAGTAGCTCCCTATAAAAAGCACCTCAAGTTAACTTCAATGTCTGAGAAGAACCAATAAAAGTATCTAGTCCAATGTCAACCTTTCACTTCTTTCCAAAAGAGTTAAATCTGTTCAGGGCAACAGACACTGTGCTCTGTCCCTTATAGTCTTCTCAACAGCTGGAATGCCTTAGTATTAAAATTCATTTAAGCAGATAGTGCAAGTAATGCCAAAGACAAGACATTCACTGGAACTCTGTCTCCATCTAAAGGTTGTGACAAAAAATATCTAATATACAATAAACTAGACTAATAAATGAGCTACATTGAAAACAATAGGACTCTTTGTTATTGCAAACTTTTTGTGATCAGAAAAGTGTTTTAGGTACTCAAGTAAGTTGAAATCAACATTCCCAAGGGAAGCCGAGAGTCAGAGGACAGAGGACAACCTAGAAAAATACTCCTCTGTGTTCTTCATATGTGACAGGGCAATTTTCAAGATCAAATTCATCCCTACATAAAATCCACTAAAGTAGATAGAACTAAAGAAAGTATTAATCTGCTTAGGGTGAATGTGGAAAATGGACTTCCTCATCAGAAAAGATCAGTGCTGGTGGAAAAAAAAAAAGCTGTATGATTTCATCAAGAACATTGATCTTTGGTGTTTGAGGTGAGATACATGGTGAAGATAAGAAAACTGCAATTGCTATCACTGCTAACAATTAGACAAACAACTGCTTCGCCTGGTGCAAAGCAGAATTATTCTCTGTCTTTCGCAGGTACCTTTTTCTAATAGCAGGTTGGCAGTTTTTGTTGCTGTCGCTCTTGTGTTTCATAGTTGAGAGTGAAAATAAACTCTTACTTTCTTAAGAGGATTGGCACATAGTGTTGCTAAGTGAAGAACTAGGGCTTCCAGTTGAGAAGGCAAGCTAAATGCCTACGACAGTAAGCACAGCGTATTACTGGAAATGCATTCCTGCTGCTGTGGCTGAAGTAACTGTTGCACAGTTTTCCACCTCCTCGCAGCCTCCAATTCTTGCTAAACAAGCTTATGATTGGATATTGAGTTTTCCCACTGCTCTACCTAAGGAGGTAAACAGATTAAGAAATGCCGCTCCAGGTGCTGAAACAAAAAGCTGTGGGAAGTATCACTTGAGAGCCTGTTTCTTGACTGTGTAACTTTCCTCGGGTTGAAGCATCTAACCCTATCTCTTCAAACCCTTTCACTTGTAGCTAGGCAGGGAGCTGGGAGCCACATGCCTATGTGGCAATTGCCAGGTGTAGCAAATAAACAGTCTGCAGACCTAGAAAGTCAAAGGAAACGTTAATGTCATTTCTGAACCTCGCACTGGGCTAGCAACACTGACTAATTCATCCTCTTTCATATGTTCCCCTTCTTTCTTTCCTCTAGGGTGGTTCCTTCAGGTTAGTGCAAGGCTAAGGGAGACTGCAGACGTCTGCATAATTCCAAGCCATGAGCAGATGCTACCAATTAGCAAAACAATTGCAAATTATCTCAGGGAAATGAAGGGCCTTATCCTGAAAGCCTGACGCATGCAAGATCGCCTATCTTCTAACTCCTAATTATTACAGTCGTTTTGTTCAGGCTGCTTTACAGTCAGAAAGGCCCCTGCTGTTGCCTGAGGCGGGCCATTCCCATTCACATCCTTGGTAGAAGAGGGAGGGAGCATCAGTGATTCAGATTTATAGCCCTTCCCTTGCGTGTGAAGTAAGTATCTTAGGCTTGGATTTGTCACTGATTCTGAAATCAACGGCAGAGTGAAAAAGCCTTGTGTACGTCCATGCTGGAGCGGCAGGGGTGCTGTAGTAGCCATTTGGGAAGACGGGGCAAGAGAGACACATGGTTTGTAGGGAAAGGAAATGTCTTGACGGACCAACTATTACTACCTCGGCTGGAAAAAGAGAGCAAGAAGAGCGCAGTTACTATCATTCAGCAGTTCTTTTGTCAGTAACAGTATCTAGTGGGCTCCTGCAGAAACAGCTGGTGAGTTGCTCATTTCTGAGGTCCCAAATGCCATTCAAAGTTAACCACAGCGGGATCAGTCCAAAAAGCTTTTGTGCTTCAGTAGCTATCTTCCTCGTTTCAGAAGTCTTTTGCAGTTGTTAGTTCCTCCTGCCAATTTACTACAGCGTGGCAATCCAAAAACTGTTTTGTTTTTCACTCTACATTGTGTTCATGTGCTCCATCCCCTTCCTTCTAGTGCCACAGGCGCCACGCTGTGCTCATTCACGAGTGGGAATCCAGAACTTCCCTTCCGACCTCTTGTCTGTGGCACTCAGAGGCAAGGGAGCACTCCTTAGTCCAGACTGGGCCAGACCTTGTGAGGTAAGTAACTGGCTACCCAAAACTGAACCGGCACATTTACGGGCCAAGGGTAGACTGGTAGACAGATGGGCCACGATCCTGACATGCTGGAACTAGGAGACACTGTCACATCATCACCAGTGGCTCTTGAACTGCCATACTAACACTCACAGAGGAAAGCCGCTGCTTGGCCTGTGCTGAGGTGAGGAGACTCCGCACCCGCTCGTTGATCTTCTCCCAGCTGAAATCCACACCGGAGTGCAACCTACCAGAAGAGACCAAACAGTCACGTTCCAGGCCCCCTCTGGGGTGAGAATGTTTTCTCTTCTTTGTGTACGCTGTATCTGATGCCTCATTTGTCATACCCTTTCCAAACCAAATCAGGATGATCCCTTCAGCCCCTCAGATCAAGTCACTGAACAGGGATGCCCACAAACAAATTTGGCTTTGTCCCTTTCCTCCTTCAGGCTGCTTATTTCTTCCTGCCATTTTCTTCAGGCTTCCTATGCCCAGTGCCTCTCTCGCTCACTCCCCTTTCCCTCCGCTCCTGTTCCCCTTACTGCCCCCACGACTTCCTCAATTTTCCATCTCATTAAACGCTCTCTGCCCTCTGGACCCGTGCTCCCTACCTCATTCTTTCCTCTACTCCTCTCTGCCTCTGCTCATCGTTCATAATGTCTCGTCCCCCACACCTCTGTCTTCCTTTTGTCTAAACTTTCTCCTCCGACACCGTTCTCTCCTCTCATCCGATCTCTTCTCCTGGTTGCTGCCCCTGCCCAAAGCAAAGGCTCCACAGGCCACACGCACCGCTTCTCTTTCCATGCCAGCAGCACTGCCCTCCTGCACAAACTGCCTCGTCTACCCCTTTGGAAGGACACAAGACAGACAGCTCTGCCAGGCAGCTCAAAGCAAAGTTAACACGACCACCAGAACTTCCATGCAGTTTGGACATACGTGCCACGTAAGAGTTTCATTGTCTCCGCAGCCAGATGCTGGGGCCTAAACACAGGCAGCTGCTGCCGTTTTAGGCATCACAGAGCAACCAACCTCCCAGGCAAAGCAGGCAGATGTGACATAAGATCTACAGGAGACCCACGCCCTTCCGAGGGAGCAGCAGGAGCCCACACAGGGTAACCCGGGGCATCTCAACGGGCACCAGGCTCCGGTGCTTCGTACCTGAACCCCTTGCCTGGCTTCCCATGTGCTCTGCCATTACCTTAATCTCCAGTCGTGGCAAAGGTCATGAATTCCCCTCTGGCTCAGCGGTTGATTTCTCAGGTGGGCACAATGCCTCCTGCAACCACCTCACCGAAATACTGTGGGGCTTAGTCCAAGCAAGAGAACGCCCAAGTGAAAAGCAAGTTCTCAAGACCTGGATGCTGGAAAAAGCAGCATCCAAGTGCAGAAAAGTGCTGCACTCAGCACCTTTGTGTCCGCTGTGTGCAACAAATCGGTGCTTTCCAACTCCAGCAACAGAAAACAATCTTACAAAGCTAACCCGCAAAGTCCCAAACCAACAGATTAAATGCCGGCCTCTAGAAAATAAAAACACACAAAGCAGTTTGATCCCTTAAGAACAAGGCGTATTTCCAGCACCAGCCTGACTGTCCAATGCACCTTGTTGCAGTCCTGCAGTACAGCACGACGTCACCAGGTTTCCCCTCTTGGCTGCCGTCTGAGCAACGTAAGCTTCCAAGTAGTTGTGACTTTGCCACAGCAATAAAACAGCTTAAACGAGGAAAATTCTTAGCAAGCCAGTTGTGAAAACTGGCTGAGTAATTCCTTCACTCAAAGATACAAGCAAATTCAAGAAGTCGTGGGGGCAGTAACAGGAACAGGAGCAGAAGGAAAGGGAAGTGAGTGAGAGAGGCACCGGGCATAGGAAGCCTGAAGAAAACGGCAGGAAGAAATAAGTAGCTTGAAGGAGGAGAGGAACAAAACCAAAGATACAAGATCCAGACAAAATACATACAAGCAGGAGGAGCGCTCACACTTTTGAAGAAAAGGCATCACATTTACAAAAAAGAGGCCCCTTCACAAAAACCAGCTTTTATTGCTCCTCTCTGCATTAGCTCGTGCAAGTTACGGGTTAATGGAAACCTTCTCTCAGTGTCTGTGGAAGTGGCATAAAAAGCCCATCAGCTAAGGGCCGTGCTGAGGTTAGTTCAAACACGTAGCTGAACAGCTACAACTTATTCTTGGGGCTTCTCCACGCGAGAGATTCAGCCATTGTTTTCCTAAATTCCAAATCAACCCTAACGTCTGGTAGGCATCGCTAATGTTGATCAAGTAACCGTGCAGCAGACAGCCCAGAGACAGGGACTGCACTGAGATGCTTGTCGTGCAAGAAAACCAATAACCAATAAACAATAAAGGGAAGGGTAGGTGGTTTTGATCATATTCAAAAGGAGGCCAGAGTACACATAAGAGACCGCTAAAGACTGCTCTGTTTTAGAACCTGCTGGATTATATAGTTAAAGGCTTAAGAATCGTCTTTTGTATTTGCCTGATCAGAAGAAATCACAGCTCTGTAAGTCAGTGTAATTAACACGTCCTTCCGCAATATTTAGCAAAATGATTTGCTCCATGCAGACTGATAACCACGTAGGAGATGCATTAACAGGGCTGGGAAGCTTTTCCCGTGTTTCTTTTAATCCGCTTTACAGAGAAAATGATTCACTGCAGCGTCATTTTCATACGGCACGGAACTGAGAGTCAAATAAAGAAACTCAAGAAAAATCAGTGTTCCTCCTTTCCCTAGGTAAAAGAAAAATATTTCGGTATCTATTACACAAGCCTACAAACAGAAGAGAGAAGATGTATGACCAAGGGGTCCACATCCAATGTGGAAAACAGGCACAGCCAGATGCAGAGTGGTCAGTGAGAAATCAGTCCTCACAAAGGGACTCCTCTGGCAAAGCATACAAGCGCTTCTTTAAATTACTCACGAGTGTTCCTGTTATTTCACCACAGTGAAATCGGGATTACGTGTGTTTCAGTGCTGGACTGAGCTCTAAAGGAGTAGAGATAAAAAACAGCTTTGAAGGAAGGACAGTCCTAGTATGCCTACGTGAGCGTTTGCATGATGGGTGTGGAAGGAAATAAGCATTCCCGGTATGCCGGTATGCTTGGCCTGCTAAACGGAAACTAAAGCTGCCCCTGGAAGACGGTACGTACGTGGGGCAAAGCTTTGTTACTCGGTGCCTAGCATAATCCTGCTTCGCTGTCATCAATGATTATAGATGCTCTTCTCAATTTTATTAGGAAAAAACAAACCCTAAAAACCATTTCTGACTGCTGCGACCCCTGTAAAGTGTACAGCTCTTCCATGTCTTTGAAAACCACCTGGGTGAGCACAAACTTGAAAATCCGCAATGCAAAGTGTGGCCATCAACAAACTGCTCCGACCTCCAACACGCTTGTTCTGCAATGCAGGGCCAGGAGACACTAGAAAAATTATTTGTCTTGTGATTTTGGACAACAGGTTTCCCCATCCGAAGCTTTGCCAAAATGAAGGCACAGTAAAACTCTCCCTCGCACACAGCAGCGACACCGCAAGGGATTCAAATGGGTGCAGTTCTTGCAGCACTTTTTCACACTGCGTGCCCCAGGGTGAGGTTGCTTTCGGGGCTGTTTATGTGGCCTGCCTCAAACTTGACCTGCCCACACGACTACTTTTCTTGCCTGGCAGAGGGAGCAATTTTACATCGGACAAACTTCATTTGAGTCATGAAAGTTTCACGGAGGTAGATGGTGGCTGCTGACCTGGAAGGGACAGAATACTGTTGCACAAAGGCAGCAAGAATACCATACCTACATACGCAATAGCGAAAAGCTCTTGCTCAGCAGCACCGTTAGCGGATGGATACTTAATAACCTGAGTCCCTGTTCGGAGGAATTGGTGTAAACTTGCATTCCACAGCATACCACTGCACACTGAACTCCAAATACGCAATAAAGAAAGAGGAAAATTGAGTTGCCCTAATTACATGAGAACAAGGTGGAAGTCTACCTACTTTTCCTCCCCAAAGTTGAAGGCCAGTTGTGTCTTTTACCTGATTGCTCAGAGTGACTCTTTGTGTCCGACTCGAGAGCTTGGGCCGAAGCAGAGCACAGGACAGATGCTACACGTTCCTCAATTTGGAGCTCGGGAATCCCCCTCCAAACTCCCAGCTCGTACTTGCTAAGAAACTAATCTTGACCCTTAGAGGCTCAGCCCACGGAAACTTCCTTATCTGAACTAGCATTCAGGAACAGAAGGTATCAGGCACCTCCTACACAAAGCGACGGGAAGGGTTGTCCACTTCAGGCAGAGCATGTCACAAACCAAAGCATGTCAAAGAGAAGGGAAGTTGCATCTAAATTCCTCACCAGATAAGGATCATGAGAGCACTCCATAAAATTTAGAAACAATAAATGTGAAAACAGTGAAAAAGAATACATTTCTTGTATTTTTCTACCTGAGGCTTCAGTCATTTGTGGAACTCATCAGATAATGGCAGAAAACTGTTCTGTGATAACGAAAATGTCTCATAGAAAATGATGAAAAAAATATGCATAGAATATAAATCTCACATTTCAGGGCATAAAGCCAACTATCAACTAACAGAGGTTTTTACACCTAGTGTCTGGTACTAGTCAATGAAGAAAACTGCACCATAGCTTTTCTACATACCCATACAATGTAATCACTTCCTGAATAATTGCCACAATTTTTCCACTTAAATTTTTCTGATAATCATAAATTCAATTTGCCCAAAAAGACAGAATGTGAATTCTTCTGGTCATTCAACCTGTACTCTCACAGCACAATGTTGTTCAAGTAATTGATTTTGATTATGAATTTGTAACCTGTATTGAAGAGGAGAGGGACTTCGAACAGGACTTGGTGACTTCAGGCGTTGGGAGGTTGCAGGTGAAGCTGCATGGTGAAAAGCTAAATGCCTCCAACTGGGAGAACACTGTGGGTAACTGAAAAGTTCATCTGTTTCAAGAGATGATGAATCATGTTCAGAAGCAGCCTGTTCAGCTGGTTCCCTGACAATCTAAGGAATAAAAAAGCAAATAGCTAAAATTGACATTTAACATAGAAAAAGGGGGAAAGAAAGAGACTGGGGAGAGAAAGGAAGGTAGAAGTCGTTATCCATTTTACTGAAATGAAGAATAAGGGAACTATTAGGGTTAAACTGAAAATTCATAATGTCAAACTTACAAAATGTAGGCAGACCTACTGTGAGGCACATGAAATGGAAGCCCTTAAAAGCGTGACCATATTTACAAAAACAATCAGAATCCTTCATGCTGATGAGTGGCTGACAAAAGCTAATCAAACTCATTATTCTAGCCAGGAATCATTTCATTTGTAAAGGGGTAATATGCCCCAGGCAGACGAACAAGCTCCTTCTGTCATCACGTACGAAAGATTTATTTTGCTGCATTAGGCTAATGAGCATCCCTCTCAAATAGTCAGGCTGAGCTTGGAAATGGGAGGGAATCAGGAAAGATGTATCACATAGAGGGGCTTTGAGAGGAGTCTTTACAAAACCTGCACTTTCGCATTTGTCAAGTGGGAGTTCAAGCGGATTGTGACTAAACAATGAAAAAGAAATGTATTAGCAGCCCACTCTGTGATGGAATCAGTTTGGATCAGTGGACTGAGGAGAGATATTCAAAGAGTGATCTCACATTTGATATCAGGCATCATTAGCAGCATAATTAATATTTGAGAGAAACACAGTAACATTAAATAGGGCCTGAAAACGTGTCTCCATAACTACTTCAGCAAATCTGCCTTTCATTACATACACGTGTCTGAAATGGCTGCAGGCACAAGGTAGTGTCTAGAACAGGTGATGAGATGTGATATGGTTCACTTCTAAATTAATCTGTCTCCTCTGATAATGTTGACAGCAGGTATGATGTCAGATGCCATTCATCTCACCTAACACTGACCACCTAAAAGTTAGGCATCCAATTCCAACTAGTTATCCATTTTAGTCAATTATGGGAGTTAAGAACTGATAGGGTATGATACACCTCAGTTGCCTTAGATGATGATTTCATGACAGCACGAATCACCATCTTTCCACTGCATATGGAAAGAGCTCAGATGACTAGCTTAGACTAGATGTCAAACCTTTTTTGGCTATAGTTAGCTTAGATGATTCCTACTTCACTGTTGTCCATTAGATGTTCTTTGTGACATGACTGCTGATCCTAATTCATTTATTAATGAACAGACTTTGAAACCAGACAAAATACCATCTGGCTCTACCAGTTCCTTGCTATAAATGCTAGAGTGTGACTGAACACAGCGGATAGTCAGTGAATGATGGGCAGAGAGAATGGCTAAGAAAAACGGACATGAAGAATAAACAACCTTTTCTGCAACAAGTTTGGCATTTTGGTTGGGCAGTACTCAACAAACCTGAACAGTACAGGAAACCTTTCAACAAATAGCTGTACCTGCAGATGTAGAGCAATGACTCCAGACTCTCTTCTTACTCCTGCACCTCTCACCAGTACTGTACACTTTTTAAATATTTTAGATTTGGTTTATTACTGGTGAATAACATACATTTTCTTTGTATTACAGAATCAGAAAGCAAACTTCCCAAATCTGTCCCTTCAATGTGTCTCAATTCATTTCAGCAGAGACCAAAGTCAGGTGAGACAATTCTATCTCTGGTCATTTTTTGGTCCTTTTATTAATATTGGAAGAAACCAGTCAAAACTCAGGCAGAGATTCTTATATGAATCCTTACACAAACAGTGGTTGCTCTCCATTTTCATAGAATCCTCTCCAAACAGCTGACAGATATTAATTATTTTCTGCTACTGCTAATCTGAGGTAGATTTGAAATGATGACTAAGAAGGAAGTACCTGCCTATCATATTGCTATAATGATTTGTCCTCACTACAGCTTCTGTGTGAAAAACCTTTGTACACCTGTCACAGCTACTTCTTGGGTATAGCTGTAATTTAATCAGATGTATTAATGCAGCATATGACAAAATGCTGAACTGGTCTCAAGTCAGTTGAGGTTTTAGTTTGCTAGCAGTGACTTTCCTTAGCAGCTGTACAGGGAATGCTGGACCAGAGGTTCCATTTGCACAAGGAACCCCCATTCATGGCCATACTACATTAGTTTTGCTGCTGTTCATAGTCAAACAAGTTAGACTAGTGCTAACACTGATATATCTTTACTTGACAAGCCTCCAACTGAAGTGCAGGCATTGGCAAAGAGCCTTTTGGTCTTCTATATTTTTAGCTAGTCCTAGACCACTAATAAGTTAGACTTCTCTACAGTTTTTACTAAAATGTGGGCTGTAGATGTCCAGTACAGTTGGGTAGGGAAACTTTCATATAGACTAGCCCTATAATTTTTGCAAAATAAAGAATTTTCAGCGAAAATAATGTGGCCTGAAATTTTTTTTATTATATATATATATAAGATTGCATAATTCTGCAGGGCTTTCATTTTCCCAGAGCCAAATTATTATGTCTCTCACATTTCCTCCATGACAAATAATTAGCCTTACCCATTACCATCTTCCGAACTATCAAATCTCCTCATGGAATTCTTCCTTTAGAATACATAGACTAGACCAGTAACAGAAGAGATGGAATTCTTCACTTGCTTTTTTTTAAATTACCTTAACTGAGGTATTTGATGTTTCGCAGTTATCAAAAGTTAAAGCTAAAAAAAAAAAAAAAAAAAAGGATTTCAGTGACATTATTAACAATTAATTTTACATTGGTACTTTCACTTTCAATACATTACCACTGAAGTAAAAATGAAATCACATGAAATGTTTCTTACAGGGAATGCTCTTTATCAATTTCAATTACATTATGTAGCTATATTACAGCATTTTGATTCAGAGAAACTACCACAGGGCAATTACAACTCTATTAGGCAATAACTCTTAACTTTCTGGGTATTCTAAAGAAATATACATGAGTAAGAAGGATATCTTTGCAGCAAGTTACTTTTCAGAGCAGAAATACACAGATTTTCTTGGATTGTATGGCTTAGTTGTCATTCCCAATATGCAGATTAGATGATGAATATTTTGCATATGACAAGGGGAAGAACAGATGAAGCTTAAAAACTGATAATTTCACACTGACAAAGGTATTCATCCAAAATCCCTTATGTATTTCTATTCATGTGAATGGACTTCATATGAAGACCTTTAAAGGATTCCTTGCTGAAACAACAAATAGCTGGAGAACGAAAAACAACAATAGTCAGTGAAGAACAAAGAAATCAAGATCCCTTTTCCTGAACTGACTTCAAGACCAGTTTTCTTTAGAGAAATATACTACTCAATAAGGGAGAAATCAGTTCCTGGAACTTCTGCCTATTTGTCCCATGTTCTACCACCTTTTTCCAGGTATAGCTGTTCATCCTGAGCAGCACTTTCTTTTGTGATCAGTTCTTCTGAACTGCAAACAGCAAAATCTGACATGCATTTTGTTAAAAGGTTTCTTTGAGATACATGGTAATATCAACAGTGGTATTAGCAACATTTCATTTGCTAACAGCAAATTATAAGTACTTCGTTTCACATGAAATTTGGGAGAATCTCTTGCTGATCTCACACTTTTCTTCACATTACAGTAAGGCAATGGTGAGGTTACTTCACTGAATGATTTGGAACTGTCCACCTAAAAATGAAGAAATAATAGTAAGATGCACTTCTTAACCTACAAAAACTAGGCCTAAAGACACACATTTCCAGCCTTTACCAAAAATAATAAACTCATTCTTCCTCCCTCTCTTATTCTCTTTTTATCCTCAAAAGTGCAAAAATACACAACAGTGGAGAAACATGTACAAGGCACAAGGCAGGCATTTTTGCAAAATAACCTTCTCTGAAAACACAGTTTGCTCTTTTTTTCTTTTTTTTATAATTTCGAAACCAGAGACTTCCCACACAACAGAAAGTTTCAGGACAAAATGTACAGCAAGAAACAAAGTGGCAAATTATTTCTGGAAATTAGAAATTTTCTACTCTTGGTCTCCTGCACTGGTCCTCAACTATTTGCAGTGAAAATAACTCCAAAAGATGATGTCTTCTTTTGTAAGTTAGAGATGTTGCTTATTGTGAAAGGCAGATTCTTTTTTCCTCAGAGAAACTCATCCTAGGCTTGCAAATCCTGCTAACTTCATTCCTACCCATAGGGATCTTTCATTTCCCCACACCAAGCGCTGGTTAGATTAATACACAGACAGCCCTGTAATGCTGGACTGATTGGTCTGGCAATCAGTCACTGCATTTTCTCTACTTTTCATGCTAAAATGTAAATTCTCCCAAATGCCGAGTAGTATGCCCTTGACTGCATAAAAGTCTAATGCCGGATGTGGGCTGGAGCTTTTGAAGTTCGGAATGAGAACAGTATATAACAGTATGTTATGTAAGAATCTGTGTAGAAGGAACCTGCACTTATCAGCATGGATGACTAGGGAACTCCTGACTGAGCTTAAACATGAAAACTAAGTACACAGATAGAGAAAACAAGGTTGGGAGGAATACAGGAGTCATTGCCTGAGCCTGCAAGGATGGCGTTAGAAAAGCCAAAGCTCAGCTGGAGTTAAAAATAGCAAAAGATGTGAAGAGCAACATGAAGGGATTCTGTGAATATAACACTAGCAAACTTAAGGCTAAGGAAAATATGGGCCTGCTGCTCAATGGGGAGGAGGACTATGACAAAGGACACTGAAAAGGCTGAGATACTTAATGCCTCATTTTTCACTGGTAAGGTCTGCTGTCAGGCCTCTCAGGTCCCTGAGCCTAGTAGCAGGGTCTGGGGGAGCAAAGCAGTACCCACAGTAGAGGAAGATACAGTTAAAGATCACTTAAGCACAGTGGATATCCAGAAGTAGATTGGGTCTGGATGGCCTGCATCTGAGGGTGCTGAGGGAGCTGGTTGATGTCATTTGCATGGCAGTTCCCCATTGTCTTTGAAAGGCCAAGGCAACTTGGGGAAGAGTCCTACAGGAAAAACACAAATATTACACCTATCTTCAAGGACAAGAAAGAGGATCCAGAGAATTACAGACCAGTCACCTAACCTCAATCCCTGGAAAGTTTATGGAGCAAATCTTCCTAAAAACCATGTCCAGACATACAAAGAACTAGAAGGCAATTAGGAACAGTAAACATGGATCTACCAAGAGCAAATTACATTTTATTACCCTGGTATCCTTCTATGATGAGATGACTCAATGGATAATTGAGAGAACAGTGGACGCTATTTATCTTGACTTTAGCAAGTGTCTGAGAGGATCTGTAGTATCATTATGGCCAAACTGGTGAGATACGGACAGGATAAACGGACTATAAAGTGTGTGGAATGTTGGCTGGACCACCAGGATCAAAGGGTTGTGATCAGCAGTTCAAAGTACAACTGGTGGCCAGTTACTAGAGGTGTCAGAATAAATAATGTCTAACATCTTTATAAATGATGTAGATGATGGTGCAAAGAGCACTCCCAGCAGGTTCCCAGACTATACCAAATTGGGCAGAGTATTTGATATACCAGAGGGCATCAAAGATACCTCAGAATGCTGGATAAATGGACTGACAGAAATACTATGGAATTCAACAAAGGTAAATGCAAAGTCCTGCATCAGGAGTGGAATAACACCATGCAGCTGTAGAGGCTGCGTGTCAGCTGACTCAAAATCAACTTTGTGGAAAAAACCTGGGGGTCCTGGTGGACAACAGGGCCAGCAATGTGCCCTTGCAGCAAAGAAGCCTGGCCACCTCCTGGGCTGTATTAGTACGACTGGAGCCAGCAGGCCAAGGGAGGTGATCCTTCCCCTTTATTCAGCATTTGTGAGACCACATCCTGAGCGCTGTGTTCAGTTTCAGGCTCTCCAGTGTAAGACAGACATAAGCATACTAGATAGTCCAGCAGAAATACACCAGAGTGGCCAGGGTGCTGAAACATGTGACATATAAGGAGACATTAAGAAGGCTGGATTCATTCAGCCTTAAAGGGGAAGGTTGAAGGGAGATCTTGATGCTGTCTACAACTATCTAATACAAGGATGCAGAGAAGAGAAAGCCAGACTCTTCTCAGAGAAGCACAGTGGAATGACAAGAAGCAACACCTCAAGTTCCAGTTAGATAAAAGGATTTTTATTTTTTTTTATCATAAGGGTGGTCAAACAGGTGCCCAAAGAGCCATGAAATCTCCACCCTCATAAATGTTCAAAACCACAACTTCACAAGGTCCTGAGCAGCTTAATCTAACTAGACCTGTTTTGAGAGGGGGTTGGATTAGATGACCTGCAGAGGTCTATTTCAAGATAAATGACTTTATGATTCTCATGCAAGGCCAGATTTAAGAAATGTAGCCTGCTACAGATTAAAATAAAATATTTGTGGAAAGTTTTAAAACTACACACGATTTTTAAAAGTTGGACTGCTAAAAGATATGCACAATGAAATAGGATTGTGAAACACAAGACCAGGACATAAGCAAACACAAGGTACTCTAGATAGCTATCACTTTAGCTTGGAAGTACTGATCACCTGAGAAACTCTCTCCCTCTTTCTCAGCCAGACAAATACTGCTGCAATAAATTGACAGAGCAAAACATTCAGATGCAAAAGCTTGATGAAACCCAAGAAACACTTCCACCAACTTAAGTGACTAACAGAGAACTCTGATGGGTCAAAGTAGAATCAAGGGGACTGACAATCACTGTCACAGATTGATTGGTCTGTCAATAAGTAGAGTCAGGTCAATTCCAGAGTTTCAGAAGGAGGCACATGGAATCTCTCAAAAATATGAAACTACCTGCCCATGAATACCTTACTAACTACAGAAATGCTCTGATCAGTTTGTGTCCTAATGCAAAGGGGAGAGGGAAAAATTATTTTATTTATATCTTATCTAAATTTATCTTTGAATCCTTCATTGTCAATATGTTTTTCCTTTCCTGAATGTTGCTAATTCACTGTCCTGATTCCCACTAGATGTCAATGAGTTCAACAGGTCAATTACATACCAAACAGAAAAGAATTTCTGTTTGTATTTTCCAGTTTGCTGCTATTAAATTTCTTCAGCCTTTTCTTGATCTAAGTAGCCCAAGATGGGAAAAACAAAAATGGAATAGAAAAAGATGGGATAGACAAAAACGAATACTATTATTATCATAACAAAAATCTCCCAGAAATTTTAAGACTTAGGTGTCTGACTACAAATGGTGGCCTGTTCTCATTTCCTGATTTGCACTCAGCAAACTCCAAGCTCAGTCTGCACGCTGTTGTTCATTCTCTGTGGATAGTTCACAGAAGTGGTCTCTAGTATTTGGAGAAGGAGCCTGTGATTTTAATGACCTTGTATGTCTTTTGTAGATCTTACCCTTTTCACTGATGTCTTGCATTGTGTTAATGACCTGCTCCTTCGTTTGGGTGATGCAGATCCAGATCTTTGATTCCTTGTTCTGTTTTGGGCCTGGCAGAGAAATTAACTGTTGCACAATTATCTAAGTAAAAGCAAGTAAGAGTCATTTGCAACCTCCCCACAAAGAAGACAGTAAGCTCTAAGCAGAACTTAATTCAATGACCTATTGACCATGTGAGAGCAGAATTTGGATCTTTGTATGTACAAACTAAAATGGAAGAATCTGTGATTCTCTGCTGGAGTATGTCAAAATCAAAACAGAAAGAAGTTAGCATAGACTCATACATGCCATCTCCATCTATTTTATCTCTGTTGTATAACTTCTAATCTAGGGCTCGACCCTGAAATATTCTGCACTGGCCTCCATGGAACCCAGAAAAGCGTTGAGATTACCTCAAAAATGCATTTGTGAACTTAGAAAACTGAGAACTTTGGTTAAAATTTTGCAATCCTGATTTCTGCAGGAGCTTATTCAGGTGAACCCTGTAAGGATCTCAGGTCAACAGTCAAATTACATGAACTAAATTCAGCAGCTGTTACTCAAACATAAGAGCTTCATCTCCTGCAAGTGTTTTGTTCCAGCACACAGGATAATTACCTAACAGATAACCTACTAGACAGATAGCCACTAAAGAAAACACAGCAATAACTGATAGCACTGTCTCAGAGGAGGACTAACTCTTTGCAATTCAGTCTAGATAAGAAGCTGTAGGTGAACTGGGTAAACATATTCACTAAGCAAAAACATGCAAAGAGAAATATTTGTAAAATCTAGACACAAACCACTGGCAGCAAAAGACAAGAGGCACCAAAATGCCATCATATCAAGAGATCACTATCTGCCAAAATACTACCTTTTTTAGAAAACAAGCCAAGGTCTATTTGTTTTTGTTGACTTTCCCTGGAATGAATTACTGTGCTGCCATGACAGAATAATCAGGTTATAAGAGCAACTGGGGTAGAAGATGACAAACTAAGAGAGGGGTAACTTTGGTTCACTGTCAATCAGATTTGCTATTGCTATGACAGAATCTAAGACCCCTGTCATGGCTTTAAATCTTATTACCATTGCTGTGTGGGATGTCTAGATACAAAGGTGACAAAGGATACAGTGCTGCAACAAGTGGACTCTATTAGAGGTTAGTCAATTTTAACCAGGTCTGAACCCTTGCTGTAATTACTTACATAATTCTTCTCTCTGCGCTGAAGTGGAAGCTCTGTAATGGTTGTTCTTGTGGAGAACTCTATTTTTGGCGCTATTCCCTTAAAAATAATAGCAAGGGAAAAGTTTAAAAACATTATCATTTTGTATACACCTCCCCCCCCCCAACATTCAGGCAGAACATTTCAAGTTTTTTATTGCAACTGCAGAATCAAAAGTGACTGAAAGAGGCACTGCAACTAGAAAAGACTTGTGGCAAACTCACAGGAAGGAACAGTTTGCAAAGTGATTCGGCTATGAAAAGCAGCAATTTGATCTTAAGTTGCACATCCAGCCTACTAGTACAGAGCAGGAATGCAAGAGACATTTTTAATAGGCACAAACCTTGCAAGAGGGGAAGCATAATGCACAAGGGCAGCAAGATCAAAACACACACTTGAGACACCAGCACAGTCCTCATATTTCCTCATAAAGCCAAGACTGTGAGGAAGGGTGAGCAGAATGCTTTGGACTACAGAAAGGATGTAGAGCTCTTTATTATTTGATTAGCAGTTGTATTCACACACTAGTCTTCTTGATAAATCAGGGTGCTACAAAGTACACTTTCCAAACTGGTGTGAAAAGAGAATTTCAGTTTTCCTTTCAAGGTAGGTAATGCCATGACAAATATTGTGAAAGACAATTATAATCCCTAACTGAAAAAAATCTGTTCACTTGCCATCAACTTTGAATTGTGCATTTTAGCAGCTCTTCTTTCTTCTAAAAGAGTGACAGAGAAATCACAGTACAGTACCTGCAAAGTATAATTGCCCCTACCATTCTGCTAAGCAGAAGAGAAAACAAAAGCAGTAGGGATGAAGAAGCAAAGAAATGAGCTCTCCATCATTACTGGCTGACTGTCTAGCCAAAAAGAATAATGCCTGGACAGAAGGAAGTAGGCAAGGACACTTTCCTGTACAAAACTAAGTATGAGCAAGTGAACTCTGTCCACTTGTATCTTCCAGCCAGTCCTGCTATTCATCTGGTCTGCCAAAAAGCCTGAGTAATGTATTTCCTGTCTTTCTCTATCACCATTTTGTCTTATAAACATGACATATTATCTCTAAGCAATCATCAGCCAGTACAAAAGAGAGTTGTCCTAAAACCCATTTTGGAAAACACAGTTCTGTGTCTTGCAATCCATATTGTGCCTTGCATCCATAGTGAATTTTTACCTTAGCTAAATGTATTTTGGCCAGGTCTGAACCGTAACAAGAAAATAAGTTAATGACATAGTAATCAAAGGAGCAAAATGGGATGGTTCTTTGACTGTAAAGCACAAGCTGTCACTCTTACCTCCAGGTTCAATTTCTTTGTAGTGCCAACCTGCTGCCCCCTACCGTTGAAAGGAGCTCACAAAGGCTGCCAAATCTGAAGGGCAAATTCTTGGTATTCTGGCCATAATAATACCGTAAAATAGACTGACTGCTACACCATTTTACTAATCCTCTACCTAAGTAAGCAAAAGAAAGCTTACAGCAGTAGTTACCTTTAAAATAACAATTATAAACCATGCAATCCACAACAAAGGGCATATATTTAACTAAGCTTTTAGCATCCAGGCTACCAGCCTTTCAGAACAACTGCTACTGATGCAAACAATTGCTGCTTAATAGCATTTCTATGGATTTTAATGTAAATAAACAAACCTAGATATCAATAGGCAGGAAAGAACAATCCATAGCAGAGTTATTCCCATGTAAAAACGTTTGAGCCATGCCAGGTTCTTCTTCACTGGATTGAACAGCAACAAAAATGGAAAAATCTTTCCCAGCAAGTTCCTTAAAAAAAATTCAGCAGGAAGCAGGAAGGAAGGCTTCAGTTCATCTTAAGCACAAACCTGATGAAAAGCCCCAGAAGTCAGTGTATATCCTTCCATTTGCTTCTTATTCTAATTCTGATCCAGATCTCTAGAAAGCCACATGTACATTTTCCTTAAATACAATTTGAAAAGACTTACTGAATGGACTTGGTTTTGTTCAGGAAGCTGTATGAACAGTAAAGCCTATAGGAAGATGCTTACATTGGTTATAAGCTCAGTTATAAGTAAAGCCAAGCTTTATGCAGGAAGTGAGCTGAATGAATTCAGTGGATGTTATTCCACCTCATTTGTAGAGGTGGAAAAAAGATGTAAGAAATACTGAAATCAACAGATTTACATCAGCAGAAGGTCAGTGGGATACGGGAACAAACTCTTTCAAAGCTGAACTATACGAAATCTAAAAACACATAAATTGTAAAATTGGACTTTCAGTCAGTAAGAATCATAATATAAAATTTAGCACAGACTTATATGGACCATTTGACTTTGTTTTGTCATGGCACAAGTGATTTAGTCATCCAGTTTTGTAACTCAGCAAACCATCTTGTCAAAAATATAAATGAGACTGAGAAGAGGCCATGGAGGATGAGCCTTACGTTAGTAGTATGTTATCTGTACAATGCTTAAAATCTACATTACTACAGAAATGTCACATTTGCAGTGTAAATGCAGAATACTCTGCAGGGAATTACAGAGTATAAGACCGAGCCTAAAAGAACAAGTTACTGCACTGAAAAATTATTACACTGAATTAACAGAAACAATCCGACAGAGCAGACGTCAACTAAGTACTTAGATAAACCTGAAACATCTCCCAGACTATAACAGGGGAAAAAAGAATGACAATTAAAAGAGGCCAATATTATACATGAATACAGTAGTGCTTTATAATAATTATCAGGATTCATCTAAGGAAGGCCATATTAAACAAAACATATTTTTCTGTTATCAACTTTGCTTGTATCCATAGATCTATGCTTTAGCTAATCATACATAATGATGCATTCCATTCAAATGAAATCCAAGAATAAAGAAAAGTATAAAAATAGTACATTATTTTTATACCTCCAGACCACTAAAAGCCAGTATTTCTTTGTAAACAAAGTTTCAGCTATGCCTTCTATGTTGTTTGAAAATCCTTGAAAGGATAGGATGCCACACTGGTACCAGCAAACAACTTACACAGAAAGTGATGACGTTCAGAAGGAAAATATCTTATGTATCGGTAAACACTGTAAGGATGAATTAGATAACTTATCAGGACAATAAAAATGACCAAGTTCATCGCTTGTAAACTTTTTTCTTCCAAAAAAAGTCAGAATGAGCATAACTAGATAGTAGAAAAAAAGACACTCAATTTGTTTTCCTGTACTGCCCTGGTAAACTAGGTACCAGTTTACTCTATTTCTGCAATTACAAATAAGTGTAGTAAGAGATAAACAGCAGAATATCGGGAAGCAAGCGTGCATAGGAATTTTAACTCTCAATCAACGCACTCCATACTTTCTGAAATCTTAAAACTAGGGAATATCAGAAAAATGAATTTAATAAGACCACTCAAGGTCTTTTTAACAGAAAGTACTGATTGAAGTCAAATACTGGAACAAATTGCTCAAAGAGGTTGTGGAATCTCCATCTTTGGAGGTATTCAAGACTCAGCTGGACAGCAACCTCATCGAAATAGATCTGCTTTGAACAGGGGTTGGATTAGATGACCTCTGGAGGTCTGCAACCTGAATTATTCTATGGCTGCCTTAAGAGCATGAAATTATTCTCCTCTTCTACTGTGACAATCTGACAAAGCATTTAGATTTTTAACAGCACATCAAACTGCTTAACCTGATCAACTTGAAACAATTTGTCCTCTAAATAACATTATAAATAGCTAAATAACATGACAAATGTGCTTCAGCTTAGTAATACATCTCATGAAAGGAAATCAGATTAGCTACATGTCTCATAATTTACAGTCACTTTGATGTATCTTAAGGACCAAGTTAAAATTCATACACTATAACATTTGGCTAATTAGAATATGTATTTCTACATTTCTGTTCCAAATGTATGGTAAGAATTATTGTATTAGACAGAACTTTCTAATAGTTACTTTTTTAAAAAGTCCTGTATCTTTTACACTAGTAATTTATGCAAAAATCAGTTTTTCATTTGAAATAATGACATTCCTAGTCTGTATAGTAATCACAAAAACTTTCTGACTATGAATCAACGGATATTTGAGTCTGCAGAATGGATGCTCCTCTCTGCTTCTGCTCAGAGCTATTATAAACTGCACTGTAGTGAAATTAGTAAAATTCAAGTCAAATTTATTGCTTTTTTGCATAATACAATCCATAATGCAGTGAGAGGGATGAAATGTATTTTTTTAGGCTGCTGTTGCAGCTTTAGGAAACCATGAACCATAGCAAGAAAAGGCACTGGAAGGATTCACAAAGATATAAAAGTGTAAGACTCTCAAGAGATGAATGAAAACAGAGCAGAGTGATAAAATGAGGCCTGTACATGGAGGAAAGAAAACAGACAGAAAGCTGGCATCCTTTTATGCAATCAGTGCAAAGAAATCTGAAAATCTGATAATTGCCTGGTCCCTTCATAGATTCTGAGAATAGAGGTGTGTAAATGAACGTGAGATTTTCCTACTAGGTCTTCTATCCTGCCAACACAGAGATTTTTCTTACTGTCTGTGACTAACATGTAATTGTTAGGCTAGTACATGTCTGATACATTCTCTGAGACACCTCCATAGGAAAGAGAGCACCCAAGCATCTCCGTCTGCTCAAGAAGACCGAAAGTGTATTCAACCTCCAGTCCTCGCAAAGTTGCTACTAGGTAGCTGACCTCCCTCCTTCTTCACACATGGTAAATATCATTTACAGGCAACTTACTGGGAAATGAGAAGATGTTTTCATTAACAATTCTCTGTCCACACCAGGATATGCAGGAGTCAGCTTAGGCTCTGGGAACAGAAAATCTCGAGTATTCTCTTCATAAAATGCAAGGTCATCTCCTACTGAAAGAATAATAATTAAAAAAAAAACAACAACAACAGAAAAACACTTGACAGGGTTGTTGTTATGGAATTTTCATGAAGAAATAGATGTGCAATGCAAACTCAGTAATGTATGAATGCCCTTGACAGAATGCTGCTCCTTTTATGCATAAAAGATGCTGTCAGCAACAGGTAGAGGCAAAACGGAGAGAAACTATTTATACTTTCATTAGTTATGAAAGATTTGGCTTAGCATAGCAACAGTGGATTTTGATGCTATCCTTAACATTCCATCTGTCAGTGTGCCCCAAACCATTTAAGGGATGGGAATGACTGCAAGGCTTGAAGGTAGACTGCCTAGTCATACTGTACAGAATGTCCAAAGCTGTGACCTCAAATTAAAATCTGTTCCTTATTTTACCTACATGACAACCCAGCCACATAAGAGATGAACACCAGCATCTATCTCTTGGTGAGATTAGAAGATGAATGCCCTCTTCAAAATAATTTCTATAGAGTATGTATAATGTATGGGTTTATACACAGCATGCCAAATGGCAGTCCAGTTGGTTTAAGCGGAGGTCTTCTCAGTGCTCTCAGTTAGACCAGGACTCCCCCACCGAACAAACAACTAACTACTCAAATCAGCTGCCCACAGGAATAACATAAAACAATTGATATGAGGTTACAACATTCCAACATTTGTTCAGCAAAAATGTCATCTTAAAAACGGTATTGAAAGACAATCACCATTGCTCTTAAAGTGTATTCCCTCCAGAGAGCCACCTACGTAGTCAGCATCACATAAATGGCTTCCCAATCACAGAACATGAGACTTATGGCCCACTGACTGAGGGCGTAAGTATCCACATACTACACTTGCCTCTAGGCCTTCTCTTCCTTCAGAACTGCATTACCTGAGCTCCACATGAATGGAGAAGAGGAAGGTCAGTTTTGCTTTGCATTTGTAGCACAGCCGGGGACAGAAGATACTTTCATAAGCATCCTCTGCAGCAGAAGAATTGTAAGGTACACTGTCAACTGTCCCGCTTAGAAACTAGCAAGGATTTTGCTTTATTGAAATGACCTGTTAGATTGGCCCCAATGTTACACTGTAAACGTCATTTTCTGGATATCATGAGGTAAAAGCTGCTACTGCCTTTACTTGGATATATTCTGTATCTTTATCTTTACAGAGGCAAGGAGACTTGCTCCCTTCTAATCAGACTAAACAAAAGCCCTGCAATTTGGTGATTTCTAGACAAAACAATGCTAATAAGGAAAGAAATTTCCAGAAAATGAGTAACACTTTTGACCCTATTCAAAGTTCGATCTTTTCTAGTCATTTATTTAGTTGTAAGGATTGTCTTTTCTTATTGATCCCAGCTTGTCAATGACCAGAAAGAACTTTTAATATCCTACAAAAGAAAAACAAATAAACAGCCAATTTTGCTGTATGTGGACTGTCTTAAGATACCAGGAAGGACAGAGGCTAGCACTGATTCCTCTTATGAGGAATACACCTAGGCTTTTTTTGAGTAATTTTTGAATCAATAAAGTTGAAAAAAGAAAACATTTCCCACTGTAAAAAAACAAAAACAAGAAAAAACTCTCAACTGCATATTTTTTCAGAGGAAAAAAAAGGAGAAAACACCTGAAGTTTGATTCATGAAAAACATGTAGGTACTACCAAGAATAAAGATCAGATGTTCTGCAAGACCAGAATACACTGATGAGATCATTAAACCCCTTACCACTTTTTAATACAGTCTCATCCCTTTTAAAGGCGTGAAAATACTGAACAGATTTTCTGTCCTGTCAAACACAGGGAAAACCTGCTACACTCTGGGAACAAAAGCATTAAAAACTACATGTAGCTACATGAGATTCTGATATCCACAAAGCTTGAATGGAAGTAACCCTGTGAGAAGACAATGTTCACAGTCTCTGGACTAAGACAGACCAAAGGTCTTTTGGTCTTGCTTAGGATTTTATATAGAGATAATAAAAAATTCTCTCATTTGATTCTTTGCATTTCCTTTTCCCTGTATCAATGAATATTTTTTAAAGCTGGAATGACATCAAAAATTACCCTTTATTATATCAGCAACCTTTGAAAACAAAAGGCAAAGCAGAGAGGGAGAGATGAACATATGAAGCAAAGCATTTTGAAAAATAAACAGAAAATGTAAAGGTGATATTTATTATACAGGGAACATAAAGTATGTTTTAAATTTGTCATGATGGAACAATAGCCAATTTTTTACAAAGTAAACGCTACCTGCAGTTTTAGAATATATACAAATGCTTCATAATCAGTGACCTTAACAACAGCACTTATCTGCCACCCAGTGTCCATTTGCTTTTTTTTCTGCCTTACAAAAAAACAGAATATGAAGTCTGTAAAAGACTAACACTATTATCTATCAAGATGAACTCTATTCATGTTCTGTTAAACATTGTTGGCAACCTAGAAACAACACAGAAAAAACTAAAGCAATATGAGTGACCCTAACACAGTATTCAATAAGTTCAGTCAGAAGAGGGATTTTTTTTTCACCTCAAGTGCGTTCCCAAGAATATATATGAGGAAGTGAGGGGGAAGAAGGAAATGGGGTTGGAGGAGCAAGTGTAATCTGTGAGCAGAAAAAGCTGGGTGGCATGGTATAAAACTAGCATCCACTGATATTCTTTTCATTGTCAAATTACCTAATATGTGGAAAAATATTTACTTGCCTATTACCTGAAGATACAAGCTGAGTTAATTCAAACCTCGTTACATTACCTGGAAGATGAAAAACAAATTATAGCAGTGTGGCTAAGTAATTAGAATAGATTTACTGTTTACTCCTGTGGCACACAAATTGAAAACTAACCTGATAGGAAAGGCTGGAAGAAGGACAGTAAAGGAGAAAGGAGAGAGGTAGGGGAGAAGGGAGATACAGTTCTAGAGCTAGTCCTTATTTCGATGAGTTCCTGGAGTATTTGTTGTATAAGTATTATTAATACTTTAAAAGAAACAAGCAGGAAATAAGTATCAGCACAAAGTAACCCTCTATGGTTGACATCTGATTGGATTAGAGGATAATGGGGCAGTCACTGCATAAACAGCTTCTGCCTTGACCTTCTGTTGAGCTTACAAGAGCAGCTTGGTCCAGAGGGACAAATACCTGAGATCCAGTAAGAACAAATGGATGCTAACCAGATCAAAACTAAGGGATGCTAACTGTTTAAACTAACAACAGCATCTGCTTCT
The DNA here is from genome assembly GCF_036417845.1 of Apteryx mantelli. Classification (NCBI taxonomy): domain Eukaryota; kingdom Metazoa; phylum Chordata; class Aves; order Apterygiformes; family Apterygidae; genus Apteryx; species Apteryx mantelli. The sequence continues at coordinate 18,159,385 of NC_090020.1, forward strand.
GTCAGTATGACTGAAGAAGTCTGGCTGCATGGGCCAGGTTACTTGCAGTGATGAAACACAATGTAGGCAATATTAAATTCCACCCACCCCCCCAGTAATAAATAAAATTTTAGTTTTAAAAGGACTGTCCAGTTACTAAATTCATGACGTTACAGACTTCAAGAGAAAGAACTGCAGATGCAAAAAGAATAACCAAAAAACCCAGCCTTGTCAGGTCAGCCTAGTGCTACACATAAGTATCAGAACACATTTTTAGGCCTGGCCTAAGAATGGAAAATCATGCCATTCACTCTACAGGAGGTACAGACTGCCACCCAAATGGGTGAATCCAGAGCAACATGTAAGGGGAATGATGTGTACCTAAGACAGACAAACAAGCAGAGAGACAGACTATGTGAATACAGGGACCTACTTTGTCATTTTTTAGTTATTCATCTATTCCAAGCATTTTTTTAATTACACTTACTTTCAAGCATCTCAGTTACAGCAGCAGGATCTACAGCACTTTCAAAGACCTTCAGGAAAATAACAAAGAGTGAACAAATTCATTATAGTACAAATTAATTTAACAATCTAGCATTCATAGAAACACTTTAATGCATTTTGCCTGTTGTTCGTCATGCTGCCACTAAATCAAACTAAACTAATACTATACATCTATTTATGCAAATGGTATATGTTTTAAAATGTCGTTTACATTTACATTTTTTAAAGTATGTGATATTTTGGAAAAAATAATTTAAATCTGAAACTGTACCTACATCACTGTCTGCATCAATTTCACAACAGTCTGCACTTTACAGGAAAAATCCTCACAATTGCAGTACCATAAGTACAATTCCACTAACAGTAAAACAGTAGAAGCACAAGTGCAATTAGGGAGTGTATGTTTGGAAAATACTTGAATTCTTGGCCAGTCCTACGGGACGCATCCCAAAAGGAAAAATTAAAAGCCCTAGCTGCAAGCATCTTAAAGCACAGGTCATCTCCCACATGGACAAAAGGCAAATTAGTAGGTGTGAGGAGGTATTCCTCTGTTTCTATGTATGATGTAAAGATGATTCAGCATATTTTATAAAAATAAAATGAAATAAAATTTCATTCATGAAACTTCTTTATGAAATAAATACATTTTCCTATATTTAGTTCTAACGCATTCTACCACAGCAAATTATGTCCTATTCAAAGATATTCTTCTTATTCCTTGGAGTGAAATTCTGATCCTTTTGCAATAAATGGGAATTTTAACACAAATTCCAGCCAGGATTTCATGTTGAATGTTCTGCCTCTCTAAATTAGCTGCCCTCTGCTATATCTCACTCATTCTATCATTTTTGGCAGCTTTTCTGTTTCTCATAAAACTTGCCAACATCCTTCTTCCAATAATATTGGTGCTTTCAGACAATATTTTAGTGACAACTTTTTGGGCAGGACTGTGCAAAGCATATGTTTTCCCTGAGAAATAAAATGTGTTGCTCAATGCTAGTTAACACCTACTAATGAAAAAAAATGGTTCACAAACACATTACTACGAGGTAAAACAAGCTATGAACTTATCCAGCATCACCTACTTCATGATAATTACCCTGATTCTCTTCTTCCCACTAGGTGAATGTAAGAGAAACTACTCTTCTGCAAAAGTGGGTTACACTATTTCATTTTTAACTTTATGTCAGAATGTGGAAATGGTCCTGTATTGTAGAGGAGCTGAAAGGCTATGGGTTCAGAGCTAGGTTCACCCCAAGATACAGTAACGGCCTAGTAGAAGTTACTTTGTAGCTTTCAAATATGTTAACAGTAGCTTTTCACTTGTGTCAACAATAACCTCAAGGGACAAGGGAAAGTAACCACCTTCTCTCTTCCTCAGAGAAAGAAATGTTGAGAGTGATGTGAAAAGAGTTTTAGAGCAGCAGAGACACTAAGAGAGTGGTTTGAAGAAAGAATGGTTTCTCAGAATAGAGGAAGAGTCAGAAATCAATAAATAAGGAGAAAAAGACATAGCTGCTCTAAACTTTTTCTGTTCCTGTTTTGCACTGGTTTCAGCATGGTTCTGCTCATCAACAGACGTAATAGCCATTCTGCCCTAACCCATTTTTCCAAAACAGTTTCCAAAAACAAAACAAAACAAAAAAAAACCACAGAATCACAACTAATGAGTGTACATTACAGTACAGGAAAATCAAGCTGAAAACTTATGTTCTCACCAATTTCAGATGTTAATATGGCATGTAAAAGGGTGGCAAAAGCATTTGCCTATCATTTATTTGGATCTTCATTTAAGTAGTATGTCTGCTGCTATAATAAAAATCTTGAACAGGTGACAGCCATATTAGAATACAGATATCATTTTGTTTCCACAAAAAAAAAAAATCTGAAACAGCATAAATTCAGAAAAATTATCTTCAAATGCTATTGTCATTTCTGAGATTATACAAGAACCTCCCATAACCACCACTATCAATAAAACCTCAAACTGTAAAATATTAAAGCAATGTTAAAATCTATTCCTTTTAAGCAGTGGGTCTAACACTTCATCACATTATGTTGAAATGTGTACAAAACAAGAATTACCTACCAGTTGTACAAAAAGTTAGGTCATGCAGGAATTACAGCTTGTACAAGACAAAAGGCATTAGACCTTCTAGCCTAAAGCATGTAACAAATGAAAGTCACCTTTTCAAACAACATCTTCTCATGAAACAAGAGAGGGAAAACAGGAGGAAGGCATTCTGTCTCTTTGTATTGACCCAAGATGCACACACTGAGATAAATGTCATGTTTTTCTGGCAGGAACACACCAGGACATGTGACCTTATGAGAGAAAAAATATATATATTCACATTATATTGTTAAATGCAGTCTTGCACACACACATCAGACTCAGTCTGCAGGATTACCACTCCCCATCTCAGAAGGGATTCAATAGGCCCTTGGCTTCATTTACACTAGGGGCAGTTACAGATCTGGCCTTCTGCACAGGGGCTTTCAGAAATGCCTGAGAACAGAACAGCACATATCCCTGTAAAATCTGCAACTCAATTCATGCTTACAAAGCACATAAGCTTTTTTGAAAACCTCACCTTGGCACCTATTTCAGCCAAAATATTTCTGCATTGTTTTAAAAAGTTATCACATTATACCATTTTATGTCATTTTATATCATTTTAATGCTAATTTATCAGTGTTGATATTCCAAAATTTTATTATGAATATTTTAACAGAAAAAGCTAAGATCTGTAAGCTCTTGAAGATAAATTCACAAATTAGTATCTATAGATTCAAAATAAATACACTTGGCATAAATACATATGCAAATTAGTGGTTTAGCTCTTTAACACCCCTCTTTGAAATTGGTGAGAAATTTAATTTCTAAGCACATTGTTGCAAACACTAGGCATCTTTTTGGCAGCTCTGTATTGTTTTCAGGACTCCTTAATGAAATGATACTCATATTGTCTAATTTTGCATTACAGATTTTTCTCAACTAATTTTTTCATAACCGATAAGCCAAATTCCCATTAAAAAGGTACAATTTGCATGTAGGGTATGATTCAGCTTTACAGTCAATCTACGATTGATACAAAAAACTGCTTTGGTATCATCTAAATACTCTGCAAGGGTTGCAAGATCTACAAAGTTCCCACTATATTTGTGTCTTTCATACTAAAGGTTTTAAAGCACTGTGAGTTCTCACGCTTTACATTTGGGACTTTTCTTTTTTATCAGTTCCCTGCAACAGGGACTGATTTCGTAGACCTTAGCATTCCACACACCAGAAATATTTGATACCAAAAAGGGGGTGAATGATTAAAAACTATGAATTTTTTTACATCTCATGAGAGGACCTATTACGAGCAACATATCATCCATTCGCACAACAGCAATAACACCCTGGCTAAATAAACGCAACACAGGAATAAAAATCCCACGTTTGTTTTAACTTTTTCATTGCGCTCCTCAGGGTCCCGGACTAACCACGGTGACAGGTTTCAACCGCTCCGCCCGCCCCCGCGACCCGTGCCGGCTTCCTCCGGCGACCTCCCGCCGCTCCCGCCCGCCCCGCAGCCCCGGCGGGGCCGCCGCCGGCCTCTCACCGCGTGGATCTGCAGCTCGACCCCCACCTTCAGCGGCATCGCGGCCGCGGGGCTCGGCGGCGCCCGGCGGCCCGCGCCGCGTTGCCGTGGCGACCGCAGCGTCACAACGGCCGCGCCGCCCCGCCCCTAACGAACGCCTAACGGTCGCCTCGCGAGCGCCTAGCGGACGCGCCAGCGCGACACGGGCGGGATGTGCGCGCGCAGCAGCTCAGTGCGTGCGCTCACGGCAACGCCTCGCAGCGCACGCGTACGTCTATAATACATATATATATATATAAAAAATATATATAGTGACGTATATATATAACGTGACGGCTTCCTGCGGCCGCTCCCCCCTCCCCCCGCCGCTACGGCCGCGCCCCGGCTCCGGGAGCGGCACCCCCGCGGCACACGGGGCCCCGCCGCGGCGGCGGCGGCTGCCGCAGACCCCGCCCGCCCGGTCGGGCAGCGCGGCGCGGCGCCGGGGGCGGGGGCTGAGCGGCGGCAGCGCGGCGGCGGCCGGGCGATATTGCCGGAAGTGGTGCGCGGCCTCGCTTCCGGTGAGGTGTGCAACCGCCGGGGCGGCCGGGGGCGGCGATCGGCGGGGGCTCGGCGGCGGGGATGGCGCTGTGGCTCCCGCGCTCCCGGGACTGCGGCGCTCCGCCGGAGGAGGACGAGGGGCGGCGGCCGGCCCCCGCCCCCCGTCAGCGCCTGCCGGAAGTGCAGGTACGCCCCTGCCCGTGCCCCCCCTCCCGCCGCCCGGTACCTGGCGCCGCTCCCCCCTCGCCCGCGCGGCGGAGGCCGCCGAGGGCCCGGGGCGGAGCGGGGCGGGCCGGGGCCGGCGGGCGTGCGGAAGCCGCCCCGAGTCACAGTTCCGCCTGCGGAGAGGGACGGGAAGGGGCCCGGCCGCGGGCGTTGGCGGAGCATCCTCGCGGCTGGAGAGCAGGCGTTTCCCGCGTGTCTCTCCGCGGGTCCCAGCGCGTCAGCCTCGCCGGAGGTTATAAACCGCCAAGAAAACGGTGTCTTCTTGCGAGAAGCTGCCATTGCCTTGGTTTTCGGGCCACCAATTAGCGAATTCTCACCGTGTCAGGAAGATCTACTATAGGGCTGAGCTGGAGTTGGCCTGAGAGGTTTGATTTATCTGCATTAAAGTTTCCTTCACACAAGGTTTCACAACTTGTGCTGCCCTTCACGTTCCTCTGCCAGGGGTTATTAGCATGGCAAATTTCAAAATACAGCACCAGAAGGCTGAGGACCTAATGCATATGTATGGTTTTCCCCTATTCTTGCTGGGAAGGCAGAGCATATGCTTTAGAGAATTCCCCCCCGCCCCCAACAACTGACTATGAATTCCCAGCATCCATCTGCAGGCAATATAAGCACTTGTGGCTTAAGCGGTCACTTTGGTTTCCAGCTGTTAGCAGTGACCTCCTCAAAAGGGCACAAAAGTTGACAAAAAGGAGTGTATGCTTATGCTGGGCCTCAGCTTCTTCATAGCTTAAATTCCACTTGCACTGTCGGTTGAAGATAGTGGCCATGCATTGAGATAATGTTAATCCATACTGGAATGCAGGCAGTAGTAGTTACTGTACTGTTATGATCTGGCATCATAAAACTTTCTTCATGGATATATATATATATATTCAAGAATATCCTCATAGGTGGCTGTTGTTAGCACTGCAACCCAAAGATAGCTGGAGGTGAGTCAGGGGATCCTTTCATCTGTATCAAAAATATTTCTACAGTGTGGAGACCATGATTTTGCAAATACACTTTTGCAAAGTTAAGATAGTTTGAAGTAAAAATCTTTTTTTAAAAAACATTCAGCTCTGCAATGCCATGCGTAATCACTGTAGTGAATAAAATATAACTTCTAATGTGCCTTCCATATCAGCATTATCTTTGGGAGTTAAACCTATTTGCTTCTATACAATTTGTAAACTTTCAGTTTTCCCTCCATAAATAATATGTTTTGTTTTCCTCACAGACATATAGCCAAGGTATTGAATTAGCCTGCCAAAAAGAAAAAGAATTTGTGAAGCACTCTGTAGAATGCACATGGAATCTAGCGGAAGCCCAGCAAAAACTTGGTAGTTTAGCACTGCATAATTCAGAATCTGTGGATCAGGAATATGCCCAAGCAAAGACTGAAGTTTCAGAGTTGAGATGGAGAGAGGAAGAGTGGAGAAGAAAAGAAGAAGCACTAAACCAGAGGGAAGGACAGAATCTATGGAACACAGATCCTGTTAGTAAGGAAGTATTTAATAAGGTATGACCCATATCAGTAGGCAAGAAAACAAGTATTAGCCTAATCTTTCATTTCACTTGCTTAATAGTCTTGAATGTCTTCTGTGTCTGATACAGTGTTTAATCACACGGCTGTGTTAAATGGGTATTTTTCTTATTTTGGACCATGAATGGGAGCAAGCTGCATTATTATTACAAATCTGGATGATATTTCTTTAAGTGAGGATAGGAACTTGCATTGGTTCTATATAGCAGCTGTTGCCAAAGTGAGGCTGAACAACAGTTTCTTCACATAACCAGTGTACTTTTCAACTGTGCCAAATTCTCAAACGTGAAACAGACATACAGTTTGCTTCTAATAACCTGACTGCTATAATTCAGCTTATTTAGCACAAATTCTCTTCTGAGTAGAATCCCAGCTTTGTTTTTGGTTTAATTTGAATTTGAGCAGTTGGCACATCTTTTCTCACAATTCGCTGATACAGCTGCATCAAGGCTGTCATGTAGATGATATTCATTGTTCACAGATCAGTAAGTTTCCACCTGAAGACAGAAGTCTGTCAGTGTTTCTTGCTCAGTAGAATATAATAAGAGTTTTTAACTCTATTATCAGCTAATGTACCTTAAAAAAAAAAAAAAACTTCTCAGGTATATGACATGACCCTAAACTTAGAACACTGCTCTTTAAATAGTAATGTAATAAAACATAATATTCCTTTATAGCAAAAAAGGTATGTCTGGAGATTCTGTGATAGTTATAACTTTTATCTTCCTTAGAGTTTTATTAATCAAAAAAGAAAAGAAATAGAAGATGAAGATGCATCTGAATCATTTATACAGAAACATGAACAAAAGATTAAACACTTTGGTGAGTGCACTCCTTCCAATGCTTTGCAGTTTAACCTTCTACAGAATTTGTGTAGGTTTGCTCCATATTACTGTATGGAATGAATGCTAGCAAATTAAACATCTGGCTATCAGACTGTCCAGCTTCTATTTTATCACATCAGGACAGACAACCATTTTAAAGTGAAACAAGGTATAAACTACAGAAGCCTGTTAGTTCCTATGACCAGTAAAAACTTAACATTTTTTTAAAAGAATATTCAAGTGAGCTTAACTCCTGAAAACTAAAGTTCTAGCAACTTTTTCTGCTGTTCAATGGGAAAGGGCAGAGACATCCATGGAAACAGAAGTTCCATGTATAAAAGTGCGTGGGATTGTTTGTAGTTGTCTCTTTCTAATACATATTTTTCTGGTAGATATTAAGCTATAAGGGGAATGACTGATTAAAGGTAAAAGTTTGCAAGCGACTATTAAGAGTATGCATGCATGAAACTGTGCATTTCTTAAAATTATATTTAACTATCCACTAGGTGTCACTTTAGCTCTATCATAGTCGAAACAAATTGAGCAGAACTCTGACCTTGTAAAGAAATCTGAAATTTTGATGGTTCTGTTAAGTGCTTTCCATTCTTGGTTAGAGAGTGGTTCTAATCAGTGCTGTAATATAGCCATGTTAGGAATTCCAGAGCAATCAAGGACTGACCTTGTCCTACAAAGTTCCTTGTACAACCACTTTTTAGTAAGCTACTTGGCTTCTAGGGATCTTAAGCTGTTTTAAAGGAAAGATTTCTGGCCCTGGGGGCTAAAAGCAAGCCTTGCAAATACCAAGTGAGGCATAACACTGTCAAGAGCATGCAAACAGCAGTGACAGGCACAGATTCTCTCAGATGTCTTAACTGTGAAGTGTAATGACAGTGTAATCAGAAGGCATCTACTGTGTTGTGCATTTCAGCAGAAAAACTGGGCTTTCTTATTGGGCTTCCAAGCTAAGAATTGGGCAAAACTACCTTGCTGTCTAATTGAGATTAAACTGTTAGAGAAACGACCCTGTTACAGGAAGTCATCCCCCCACCCCCCAACCTCTGAAATTCAAAGCCATGTTGTTGTTTTACCTCCATTGTAAAAAGAACCAAACATTAAGGATCTTAATGTCTGCTGCCAAGGAATGGTGTAGACTTTGCTAGCTGTAGATCCCGAGTTCCACTTCTGGATCCTACTCTGGCTTTCAAGCAGTAAAGCACTCATGCAGAGTCTTTCTGACAAAACAGCCAAAAGAAATATTGGTCGGTGCTTTCTCTTTAGGTATTTGTTTGCTAGAATTAAGATTAGCTTAGGTCACTACCACTGAATTATCTTTATCCCAGTTATAATTATACACTGATAGAAGGGTAAAGCTCTATATCTGGTACTTGTTGACAGTAAATGAATCAACTGTTCTAATGTACATATGAACGTCAGTGGTACATGAAGGATAATTTTAAAAAGCTGTCTGTCTGAATATTGAGTTCTGATTTTTAACCTCCAGCTCTTTACATGAAGGTAGCTTCGTACTATCCCAATTCAGTCTTCTATTTAACTTTCAAATACTGACATGGCTTTGCTCTTTTGACCTGAAATTAATTCTGTAACTACATTCAAATTTCCTAAAAACTTAGCAGACCATTTATGTTTAGAAGCACTTTCATTTCCAGCTAATTACACATTCTTTTCCTCATGCTTTTTTTGCAAGCTTTTAGCAGTTTTGTTCTTGTCAGAATCACTGAATGTAAATTTCTACCCGTAAACTTTGTGAACTATTTGATGGTATAACTAATAAATACCTATAACACTTTGTGTATGAGAACTGTTTAAAAATAACTTACTTTCAACACTGCTACAGATGCATTAAAATATAGTTAACTGTTACTGTTAAGATTTACCTTCAATATCTTTAAAGTGTGATTATGCCTTCTGGAAATGTCCTTTCAGTGTTAGTTGGATGTCTAAATAAAAACTAAAACTAATTGCATGCTGTTATACTCAGGTTAGTGAATTTGGAAGGTGATTCTGTGACAGTATTAGTGCAAGTGACTTCAGTGCTGCATTAAATCACTTATCCATTTTGAATATCTTAATCTATGTTTCTCTTATTAGGTATGCTGAGCAGATGGGATGATAGTCAAAGATTTTTGTCTGACCACCCGTATCTTGTATGTGAAGAAACATCTAAATATCTCATGTTATGGTGTTTTCATCTAGAAGCTGAACAGGTATGAAGATGATCGAAAATATACAGCAAGCATATTGTTTGAAATATATTGATTGAAAATATACAGCAAGTATACTTGCACTACAGAAGAGCTGGCTAACCTGATTAGCTGTTTAACTATTCTTCCTGTCCTTTCACTACCTTATTACCTTAGTAAATAAAACCTCCATACTGCATTGCTGCATCAGGACTAGTCCCAGCTAATAACTGTCCTTTTACTTCTGTGAGCATCAATGCTTACGTTTTTAGGAACCAAACAAAAAGGAAGTTATGCTGAATTTTAGATATATAATTACCGGAGATAACTTTAAATTTAATCTCTCTGACGTCTTTTTCCTTTTCTTCTCAGAAAAGAGCTCTGATGGAACAAGTAGCACACCAAGCAGTTGTAATGCAGTTTATTATAGAAATTGCCAAAAGTTGTAATGTAGATCCAAGAGGCTGTTTTCGCCTTTTTTTCCAAAAAGCCAAAGTAAGTAATTTTCTGCAGTGATGGGAGAAACTCATGATTCTGTGCAAGGATCAGTGTTTCAAGGAGGTTTTCTCCTTACAATAACAGGCTAAATGTTTTACTGACTGACTCAGGCTTATGGGGAAGTGTTTTGTTAGCAGTTCTTTCTCTAGAAAGAATATTTCGGTGTAATTCCAATCCTGAAAATGGATGTTTAGTGGATTTTGTTTATCCCAGTGGTAAAGCAAAATATAGCACAGTGGTGACAGGCATATTACAGAGATGTAATACCTGAATAGCAGCAGAAAACATGGATCAGTTTAAGGACTATTTTGGCTAATTAGCCACTCTCTTTTCACAGTTGACCTATGTGTTTCATCCGCGTTTCACAGTGGGTCCCAAAACATCGTCCCTTTCTTGCTACTCAACAGGGCAATCCAGAGCTGTGTGGGAGAAATGTGGGAAGACAAACTGTGGTTTGCTGTAGACTGCAATCAGTTATTCAAGACTGATAGGCCTTAATACTGCCTAAAGGAGTTGAGTTAAAGTGGGAATCAGGTTGCGCTTTGCTTTTGAACAGAGCGCTACAATGAGCACCTGTTCTTCTACAGGTACTGGCCCTTGAGTTGGAATAAAGGAATAGCTAAAATTAATGTGTTTTTCACCTGTTCTCAGATGAATGAATGACTTTGCTTCTACACACAAATACTATAAACTGACTTTAAAAGAAATCTGACCTGAATTTTCCATTTAAGCTGACTAACATTATTGTTGAATTATTCACAATATTATCTCCCATAGAGTACAACATGCATCACTAAATGATTTTTTGCAGTGTGTATGCTTACAACTCAAAAGTAAATGTGGCTGAATTGAAAATATTTCTTTTTTTTTTTCTTGGCAGACAGGAGAGGGCTATTTTCAGGCTTTTAAAAGTGAACTTGAAGCATTCAAAACAAGAGTGAGAATCTGGTCACAATCACATGGCTTTCAAACTGTGTTACTACAGGATCCCAGTGTCTGTCCTGGTTTTGTAGGAGAGCTCACATCTTTGTCACAGGTAGGCTTATTATTTCAAAAAATTAATTTAATTAAAGTAGGATTAGATTCTACTTTGGAAATATCTATCTTCTGAAATTTAAAGAGGATTATTTCTAGAACTGCTACTGCTCAGGGTATAATGTGTGGTATTTTCAGTATGCAAGACAGATAAAGGCGTGCTTTCTACTTCCTGGAATTCAGAGAGCATCAGCATAAGGTCAAAAGCATATGTTGGTTCAGTGCCCTTGAATGCTTTAAATGCTTTAAAAAAGAAAAAAAAACCCTGCATTGTAAAGGTGATCAGGTGCTAAAATTATATACACACTCTTTATCACAAACAGTGAAATGAGCTTTCAGTTTAAACGTATTAATCCTATTCATGGAATCCTAAAGGTAAGTCAAGCCCAAAGATAATCTTTTATTATGATAAAAGGAAATTGAGGGTACTTGGGTCTTTTGTTTCAGTATTAGTGATGGTCACATCTTTGACTGAAGGAGCAAGTTTTAAGACTTAAAAATCGGATGTTAGGGAAGGAGTCACAGTTGAAACTACTTTTTTGAAAGAATTTGGTTAAGGTACCTTTTAAGTAAGATGTAACAACAGAATTTTAAGTTAAGTGTATAGTAGAGTGGTACAAATGAAGAGACCCAAGTACAAGCTATGCCAGATTAAATTTAAGGAGCTTCTTGACACACTGTGATAATACTGGGTGATGAATTTTTAATATTGCACATTTATTTCATCTTAAGACGGATAACATGAAAAGTCTGACTTAAACTAAAAATCTCTCTCTCTCCCTCTCTCTCCCTCTCCCTCTCTCTCTCTCTCTCCCTCTCTCTCTCTCTCTCCCTCTCTCTCTCTCTCCCTCTCTCTCTCTCTCCCTCTCTCTCTCTCTCCCTCTCTCTCTCTCTCCCTCTCTCTCTCTCTCTCCCTCTCTCTCTCTCTCTCCCTCTCTCTCTCTCTCTCCCTCTCTCTCTCTCTCTCCCTCTCTCTCTCCATATATGCAGTTATATAATCTGTCAGTTTTTTTATCTGTTGCAGAATGCAGGTGGTCTACAAGATTCCATAAATACAAATGTCTGCAGTTTAAACTCTGTGATACAAAGAGATGAGGACGAATCCAAAATGATGGACACAGTATAGTACTGTTAAGACTGAGGCCAAGTACTTTTTTTTTTTTTTTAAACAAAGAAAAGAACATGGCTATTTTCTTGACATTATTTTTCTGGGTACTGCACTTTATTTTTGGTGTCTGATTTTTTTGTTTGTTTGTTTGAGGGGGATTTTGAAGGGTGGGTAATCCAGAAACACTTGTAATATTGTTTGAAAATGTGCTGCTAGGTTTTGGTTGTCCTTGAAGAGCAGGGTTCTCATATATTGCCGAATGTGAAACTGGATGTGTTTTCTGCTACTAACCTTGCCTTTCATGACTTTAGAAATCAAAGTATGAAAAAGAAAAAAATCTGCACAAATACAATGTTTACAAGAAGTGGTAGATTCTTGGTAGAATCTGCTATTGTCTTATTACAGATGTGGACATGTCTTACTCTATGAATATTGGAGATCACAACTGTATTCATGCTACCTTGCTGACATTATAAGCTCTCAAATCTGGTTATCACTAATAGCAATAAATCAGTATCTGGTATCAGTATTTCAGATCTGGATGGATTAGATTAAAACACTGGCTTTCTACCTCTACTAAGGGGATTTAAATGTTACATTGTGCTTTCATTAAAAAAAAAACAAAACTTGTTTTTGTCCTATAATGCAAGTAACGCTTGTCTGTTTATGAGCACTGGGTTTTATGATCTTTGAGAGTCCAGCTCTCTCTTTATTTCTAAAATGAATTTCAGATTTTTGTTAAACCAAATCCCATTATAGGGAGAAGTATTTGATGAAGGGGATGGGGGGAACTTGAGGTACAAGGCTTAGGAAAACACTTCACTTGCAACAAAAAGCTGTCACAGTCCACATAGGGTTGTCTAACAGGGTTTGAAAGGTATTTCATATGCTTCTAAAGCTGGTTTCTGAAATTGCCAGCTCAAGCACTGAGAAAGTGAAATATCTTTAAAAGCTTTCTGTTTTAGGAGCCTGAAGAACAAGTACTGTTTCCAGAGGAGGCCTTCACAGGAACCTCTGTAATCCAAAATGCTACCATGCTCTTCTAACTTGCTGCTTTTACAGTAGTTCTGTCTATAAAATGTACACTGCAGCTGGAATACTCCAGTGAAAAGAGTTTGTATCTCAGATAGTGGAACGGATATACACTCTTGGTCTTTACTGTACTGCTCTGATTGTGGGCAAGGTCTGGAATGTATCTATATTTCAATAGTTTAGTGACTAACATGGCCTACCTATAGTTGCTGGATCAGGCAAAAACTATGCTGAGTTCCAGCTATTTTCAGCTTTGGACTATAGTTGTGATATAAAAAAGTCTTAAGTCTGCAGTATACACCACAGTAAGCATTAGTACAAATGCAGTAGCAGAAATAGGGGCTGCATATCCACTGGTGGAAGTGCCTTTTCTTACTCCTTGTGCTTTTGTTCTCTAGCAGTTCCGATGCAAACTGAAGATAAAGGAAAGGCAGCAGCTTTGCCAGCTGCAAACTGCAGGTAACTGGCTTCAGTAGTAAAGTGTATTTTGTTAAGTTTGACAGACACTCCAAAGAGGAAAATTAAAATTGCACTCATTAATTATTAACTTAATTATTACAGGAAACTAATAACCTAAGGTGGTGGTTTAACTGCATCTCTCCCATAAGAACAAGGGTAATGAGTCCCCTGTAGCACAGTGACTCACAAATACTCACAAATACACTGTTACCAGTACAATCATGTTGATCTAGCAGCTCCTGATGTACTGAAAGTTATTTTTGATGTTTTTAAGGGGCTAAAATTGAATGATTTGTGTGGGAATAAGTCTCAAATCGTACAATTTCCCCCCGCCCCAGGTTAAGTGAAACTTCTGTGGGCTGGCAACAAAAAAAGCACAGCTGCCTTTTGTGGAAATCAAAAGGTGTAAATAGAAGTAAGCAGCAGATCAGGGTTTCATGCTGGAATGTGATAGCTAATGGTTTCTAACCTTGACTTTTTGAAGTATATTTCTAAATTCAATCTAGAGTCTTGATGTAGACGTTACTGAAGATGAAAGTACAGGTGGTCATTAACAAAGTTTTTGCCAATTTTTCCTTAAAATGCACGGAAAGTTGCTTGCAGCAATAACTGCTGCCCATAACTGTTCATTCATAGTAATGGAAAAGCTTTACAAGTTCTACATCATCCATCATACTTAGACTGTGGCTTAACAGTGATAGTGCTAACATAATTAAAAATCTGTATGTCAGCACCACAGGTCTGTGCAGCTGTTTTTAGATAGTCAGTGCAAGAGGAGATTGAGACCTGCATTAGCAAAAGGAAGCAGCTACCTCAGGCATTACCTAGATACAGTTGTTTTGTGCTCAGTTTTGCTGACCCTTCTTGAAACTCTCAATTTGATGAGCCTAAAAAAAGGGCTAGGGGAGTTCACTGAAAATAGCAGTGTATATATTACCTGGGCTGTTAAGTGTGGCCAATGGAGATTTGTGATTCCAATTATCCAGTGAATATATGGATATGAGAGCTGGTCAAAAAGACATGAACTAGTACTGTGAACTCATGAAAATGAAACCAAGTGCTACAATGAAACTTACTATAGCAATATGACAAACTAACTAATTTGACTACTGGAAATCCTGATGCTGGTATCAATGAGCAGTTGTTTTTTTCAAAGGTATTGGAAAAGACACTGGTTTGTATAAACCTACTTCTTTGCATTTGTTGTACCAGTCAAGATTGACTAGTTGCAGACTTACCAGATTACACTTAATCTCTTCAGTGTTTGCTCTCTTTTTGATAATAAAGTCTTTGTGCAGCTGCACAAAGACAGAGGATTTACCAAGTACGTTACTCATCTTTGAATCTTCTGTTTCTCACACCTGCAAGATAGCTATTCTGAGGACAGAAACATGGATGTAGTAAGGTAAGGCCAATCATCCAAGCAGGTGTCACAGGTAACTTACACCCAGCAGAATCAACTAACTGATATATGTGTAAGCAAAGCTTAAGAAAGCGACTGTTTTTCATGGTGTCAGCCTATATCTATGCCAGTTCCTGTCTAGAACAGCTTTTTGCAGAAGAGCATTCCCCATAGGTTCTGGCTGGCCCCAGTTAATCATGCTTTTAAGAAACTTGATTCCATGTCCTTATCACTGCTTCACACAGTAATTCATGAATGAATAAGTCAAAGTGCTTTGTAGTTAGTCTGTATTCAGAAATGTTTACTACAGCATTCAAAATGTCCAGTCATGAGTATTTTCTGATTGAGAGACACAAGAGTAGCTGCTTTTTTTGAAGTGTATTATAAAAATTAGGCATCTTTTATATAAAAGTACAGAATTAAAGTAGGGACCATAGGAGACTTAAAGTGCTATCACCACATAAGTTGAGGACAATATTAGACTTTAATTATTGATCAGTCTGGTACACTACTTAGTGAAACCCTTGACTGCTGAATCTCATGTAATCAAGTCTGTGCTATGACAGATGAGCAGAAGTTAGACCTAATTTCACCTGGGGGTGGCAGCATCTTTCTGGCTTACATCTGGCAACTTGGTTTGGAGGAAAGCATAGATATGTGGCCAGATCTTATTGGTTTCCGTTCCAGAGAAGGATTTCAACAACCCTTTTTTCCTAAGGAAAAGAAAAAAAAAAGTTACAGAAATTGTCTATTCCTTCCAGGATCTCCACCTCCCTTTTTAAGGTTGCCCTGGCAGGAATGTGCTAATATAAATGTGATTTAGATCTAAGAGCAGTTATAACATTGGGAACTCAAACTGGGCATGTATTACTCTTTTTCTCATATGGTGAGCTAGTGGTCACATCAGTTCAGAAAACTGACAGCTGTACATGGAGCACTTATTAACAAACTATCAAGGGTAAAAATAAGGAGAGACAATTCAGTTGTAGAGGACATGCTATACATCCAAATAACTGAATAACCCAGATATTATAAAGTTACACCCCGAGGACCAAGGATGTACAAAGGTGCATCAAAATAAACAAGTGAAACAGACCCAATCAAGTTGTTTTGAATTTGTTCTAGTAAAATTTATCTGTAAAACATGCTATCATCAATAATAATGGTTTAGGCCTATGTCTTACTATGAGGCTTAGAGGCATTTTCACTTCAGAAAGCTACTGAAGTCAGGAAGATCACTGACAAAACAGAATCTTCTTTCTCTAAAACTTAACCACTTCAAAGATGGAGCATCTAGTCTTCTACTCAACATGCTGAACAGGTCTATCAGAGTATAATGAAGGGTGGTGGATATGAAAACAAAGGAAAATCACTTCAGGATATTGCAAAAAACAATCTCTGATCTGTTTGGGTTGGAATAAGCCTCTTCAGACTTCTATATGGTAATCTATTATCCATATATTACCCATGTGTACAGCAGGCCAGCTTTAATATTAAGACAGAGTTTGTATAAAATTTGGCTTCTACAAGGACTGACAATTTGTTATCCTTCCAGAGTGCAATTAGCAGTGTTCTTATATAGCTAGCTAGCTGTGCACAGTACAGTCCTGTTTTTAAAAAAGCCACTTTGAAAGCCTCACTAATAGTTTTTCTATGTGTGTGTCACTTTTTGGCCCATTGTCCCTTAGGAGGGTTTCTGCTTATACATCCAGGAAGAGAATATAACAACAAAGTTTCCAAAAAAGGAACTGTGGCGGTTACCTTATTAAACAGAGGTCTGTTGCTCAAATCATATACAGTATATTGAATAATGCACAGCACTCTTTGTAAAGCTTCATATGGCTGCAATGAAGGGCTCCTTTGTTTAGCTGGCTCCTGCAGAGGTTTTATGCAACTAAACAATGGGGAACTTACTTGTTTCGCTGTTTATATTTCTTACTGAGTTGATGATATATGTATGGCTACTTATATCATGTTCATTGTTGTAATACCTCTGCAACTGAAAAAAAGATTTGTTCCTTGCTATGCTAATACAGAAGGAAGTATAGTATTTTACTACTTACCGATAATACTCTAGAACAGGTTTTGTTTGTGCATCATAAGCCTGCAGTCTCTTGGTAACCGTCTCTGGCTTATCATCATCACGCTGAACAAGTGGCTCTCCAGTAATATCATCAATGCCCTAATCATGGTTAAAAGCAAACACTGATTTATATTTCTATTTATGTTTTCTGTTACATTCTATTTAAATTACAATCAATTTCCAATTAGTCAAGGAACAGATCTCTATTTAGGAAGAGAAAGACTATCATCCATATCTTATCTGGAACATTAGATGTTGATTTTAAAGTCACTCAGTTAGAAATATTTTCTCAATATTGATTATGAACATCATGTTACAGTAATACAGTAATTTCACTAATTTGTGCACCAGAACATTTGCTGAATATTGGAAATATTTAAACAAAACTTTCATATAGAAGGGAAGATTGTTGGGAATTGTTCCAGTGAATTCATGCATATGAGCAAATAAGCAAGAAACCTTTGTTTGACAACACTGGAATGGGGAAAGAAAGTTAATGGCCATTTGACTGTAAGTCATGCTGTGGAAGAGTTATCATTTATCAACAGCTGTACAACAAATAGCATAAGCCCACAGAATTTTTTGCAGGACTGAGTAAACAGAGGTAGGGACCTAATATGCCAGCTATGGCAATTCCTAATACTGAACACTTCACTTCTGATTTCTCAGGAGTGCTTTATGTGATTATTGAGCATGTAAGTCTTGAAGTAGCAATAACCCAAAAGGGTTTTTTTTTATTGCTGGCACAGACATTGGGAACCAATGAAGTAGCATAAAATCTTGCTTCTATTTAGGAGCATTAAGTCATTGTGCATCAAAGCACAGAATCTGGCCCACCAGAGACATAAGGAATTCTTTGCTCCTTCATACATAACTAATTAAAACTGCAAGAATTTTGAGTTTTCCTAAAGACAAATTTAATCTGACATTTGTAGTAGAAGCATTACTGCTTTTGCAAGTACAAAGCCAGTGAAACCATAAGAATGTTCTCCTGTCCTGCCTGCATTGTGGCAGTCAGTTTCAGAAAATCAATTACTATCATTGTTCAGTAAGCTTATCTATTCATGAAGGTGTGAAGAACATTTATTCCAGAACATCTGTATTGTATTAGAGATGCATTTATATGATCAAACTTGCCTTGTTTACATAATAGAATGATTTAAAATGCTGAAGAGTTTCTGGCATCTGTACAGGCAGTCAATAGGTACAGGGAAAGCACTAGTGTAAGTATTGAGCCTTTAACTTTGTATTAATTCTAAAGTCATAATCCTTTAGTTTCATTGAGAAGGTATGCAATTAAGGTTTTTGCAGGTCTACTAGATAACAAAGACAACTGTATTGCAACTGTTCAGCTCCAATTCATGGTTTTACTTGAATACTGCAGACTGCTTTAGTATGTTGTGACAGGCATGCTAATTAGTGAAAGGTAGTGTGAAGTGCTCCTTACAGGAAGGTTGCTACAGCTGAAACCCACTCTTTGGGGTATTTGATAATTCTCTGTTGCCACTTGCCTGTGTTCCTCCTCAATTAAAAATAACCATGACTCAAATGCCATGTTTTAAACTATACATAAGCTGTCTGTATAGCGTGCTTCCAGTTGCTCATTTCCAGTGCTTACCTATTATTTTAGCGGCCCTCTTATCCTGCAACACTGAAATCACAAAACTTGTTTCAAGTAAGCTCCTCAAAACTTCTTCAGCTAAAACAGCCTGCTATGCTTCTGATGTAACTTAGCAGAGCCTCCAGGTGAAAATGTGATGCCATGACAAGTAAGTTATTTATAGTTAAGGATGAAATACAACTTAAGCTGAGTTCCACTAAGGCTAGTCTAAGTAAAAAATTTTAAGATAATGTATAACTGTTATCTCTATACTGACTGTTGCTCTTAATGATGTCTAAAGCCAAAACCTTTTGGTTTTGTTGCGAAGCTTCTCTGAGTGACAAATTTCTATGTGTAATTTTGCAGTATGACAACTATTCACTTGAAAATACTTGTCCTGGTAAGTATTAATACAGGGAAAGCATTAAGTGAATTCTTCTGACTTATAGTAGTTCACAACTCCGTATGCTTCCTAGATATAAAGAATGAGTCCTGTGGAGGAAGGAAAAGGAAACCATATTTTGGACTATACAGTCTGTGGGGCTGCAGTGGTAAAGCAGGCTAAGAACTGGCCTGACTCATATGCCAGTGTGCCAAACTGGGAAAGGAAAGTCTTCCAGATCGGTTAACAATGTTAACAACAGCTTACAAAGCAATCAGTGGAGTTGGACCGTGGTGTTTCATTCTGCAGAGGAGAAGCAAGTTGCCCATCAGCTAGAGATCCTACAAGGGCACTATGATACCAGGAGAAAAGGCCTGTTAGCAAGGCAGCTTCTGCACTCTGAAGAGATGAAATGAGCCACCTTCTTCTGAGCTACCATGTTTTGCAACAACCTATGCAAACAATACTTTACTTCAATTAACCAAACACAACGTGATATTTCTTTAGTACCAATACCAACACGTGTATTGCTTACCAGCACTTTGGGAGGACTGAATTCAAGATTGTAGACTCTGCCACTAGCAGGGTGGATCCAGCGTGCAGTGAGTCGGTACTTTATGGTCTCAAATGGCACGTCTAGGTCAATCACAGTGTCTATTTGACACTGTTTATCCAGGGCTTCTGCCTGAGCAACCGTTCTAGGGAAACCTTTAAAGGAAACATAACCCCATAAAAATCCAAAGGCAGGGTTACAATAAGAATTAACTGGATTCAATTTATTAGAGAAACTAGCAGTCAGGCAATCGAGAGTACAGACTGCATTGTCACGTTGCAAAGGTTGAAGAGACATCAGATTTTCAGGGTATTTTTTCAGTGCATCACTGCACTGTAATTTGTTAATCTCTTCCCAGCTTCCATGTCCTCATTTCACTTAACCACCTCCCCAAAAGTATAACAAATACAAGCAAAAAGGTTGCTCAGCTACTCAACTGTTCAAATACTTGAATTTGCTACATACCAGTTAGCTATTCTGAATAAGAATACTGGAAACACATTTTGAACAATAAAAGCTACAGGCAGTTCATTGTGAGAGATCTGAACAATCTAGAAACATCTGTGACAACTTTTACTTCCATCGTTGCGCAGAAGTCTGAATTAAGTAGATGACCATAACAAACCTGTTTTATTCAGTTGTTGTAAACCCAGCGTATCTACCAGAGGCAGTCCAGAATGAATTTTGCATCAAAGAGTAGCATTAGAAAGAGCTTTAGAATATCTAATGTATCGATCGAACCTGTAGGACAATGACAGTGAGAACACTCAGGCTGTACAGAAATCTCTTTCTAAACATACAAGACGACGCATTTTGCCCCATGAACTCTATGGCTCCAGTGGAGTGCTTTTAAAGGCACATGTTATTAACAAATAAACCTAATGCCACTTAAGAAGGAATAAAAAAATTAAGAACAAGAAAATGAAGATCTTCATAAAAATTTAAGATAATAATTGACCACAACAACTTTAACAGTCAAAACTACTGCACAACATGCTACTGCATGGTAAGTTAACTGGAATAATTCTTCTACCCACAAACCTCTTGCATAAAGCCTCAAGCTGTTCAAAAGCTTGGGATTTTTATTGTGTTATGCAAGTAAACATCTCCATAAAGACAAGTTCTGATAGGTAAAAACTGAGGAAAGTCTTCCTTGCATAATATTGATTGATGATTCCACCACCTGAGTAAGGAACTAGTCAAAATAGTCTTACAACAGAAGAAATAGTGAAGAATAATTTAACGTCTTAAGGGTACTATGTCCTGCTTAGCGCATAAAAGCACCACAAAGCAAAGAGTTGTTGCACTGAAGCCAAGTCCTTGCTTGTGAATTAGATCTAATGGATCTGGTTTGCATCAGTCATCAACTGCCCTCATCCTATTTCTCTCGTGTTCATATAATCTTGTGGAAGTGCTTCTAAGCGTCAAAAGAAGAGGGTGAGCCAAGACTTAAGCACTGCTGTTTTTTCTTACTATTTACAGTCTATTTGGTCACCATACACCTTAGTTATGCAGCTGGAAAACAGGTTTGCTTTGAGGCTTAATAAAGAGAAACTTTCTCAACAAAAGAAAGTGTCTTTAGAGAAACAATTCATTGAAACTTATACCAGGGGTTGCTGCATACAGTGTTTTCTTGATGCATAGGAAACTATTTACGAGACTTGATGAATTATGAAGAGTCAAGAAACACAGAAAAGCACCCTAATTATACAGCAAATAAATCTAAGCAGCTCATATCTATATGCACATGACTCAGATTGCTACATTTGCTATGACTCTGGAAGAGACCAAGCTATGTTTAAGCAGTGGAAAAGTGTATTTTGCTAAGTACGCATACAACCAGCTTAATAACTTCATTTAGTCTGACCTAGCTGACCTCAGCTGTTTGTGCAGAGTTGTGGTTATCAAACTAAAGATTTTCTGGTTAATTTATTTCAACACAGCAGTACTGTTTCTGTAGAGCTGATTATGCCAGAGCTATCCCTAGCGTAATTCTCTGAGTCTCTGTGAATGCTGGCACAGAAGAAATTTCTCTTCCAAAAGTGTACAGTAGAAGGCACACTAACATGCAGGAGAAATGGACTTCTTCTCTTACACTCTCCACACCATCCTCCTGTTCAAAGAGCTATTAGTGTGCTCAGCTATGCTGCTGCACAGCCAGATCCACAAGGTTAGAACTACATGTACTTAGGACTCAAAACTAAAGGGAAACATCTGCAGCTCTTTGGTTTATTGATTAGGTTTCATTGTGCTGTGCACTAAAGGGATTAAGCCTTTGTCCTCACTATGTAAGAACATAACAGGGGGGAAAAAAAGCAAACAGAACAGATCACTATACTAGAAGCAATTATAATAAAGTGCAAAGGGACAGAGAACACTGTGGATTTTTCATTTCCTTTAAATATAAAGCCACACCAACAACTTTCTAGTTTTATCTAGTGAGACAGATTGTTTCCGGATTCTCATGACAGTCTCATCCAGCCTGGACACTATCTTTGTGTCACACATCCAACTGTACTCCTCCATGGCCCGGGGTAGCGGGGGCCACTCATGCCTGTTGAGACTGTGGCAAAGGCATTTTCTCTCTACTGCGGGGGCTGACGCAATTCCAGAACAATTCACTCCAGAGAACAGAACCAAAAAGCAAGTGAAAGAGACCTTTCAGAGCACTTAAATAATGATTTTCATTACTGGTTTATTGTACACTCCACTGTTGCAGGACTCCCTTTCCATACTTACCTTGTCACCACGTACCTACCTTTCTAGTGACATAATTCAATTCCCTTTTTTTTTTTTTTTTTTTTTGAAGTGTTCCATTCTCCAAAGGCTTTGAAAAGAAAAGGCTTTAAAAAGGAAACTTCCCAATGCCTATTTTCAAGGAAGCCTTTGTTCTTAAAGTGAAAATAAGGCATAAGAATTATCAGACTTGCTGCTTTCAAAATTTTACTGTAGTGTTAAACTATGTGGTTTTTCCAACATGAATTAAACATCGCTGTATCACTCTGAAGGCAGGATGCACACCATGCCTTTTACAGCCAAAGGGGCAGACTAAATACCGAATGTTTCACAACCTGGCAACAAATATTGCCCAGTTACCATGACTCCAGGACAGCTACTGGAGTGTGACGACCCCTAAGTGACCAAAGCAGTCCAAGCTTTCTAGGGCAGATTTTCTGTCTCTCTAACTTACCGTCCAACAGCCAGTTGTACCGCTCCAGACCTTTGAGCTCGCTCAGCACCAGGCGTGTCATGATATCATCCGGAATAAGCCGCCCTTGATCGATGTAGGACTTGGCAAGGATTCCAACTTCTGTGAAAGTATCACATTACAGAAGTCACATTACAGTATCTATGACCTCCAGCAAGCCAGGAAAAAAAAAAAAAGAAAGAAAGAAAGAAAAAGGCCACAGTGCTGCAAACAATTTGTTTTGATCGAGATGACACAAAATGGTAAAGTGCTAAACCAGACAGACAAACAGACAGAATGCCACTCACTGCAATTCAAAAACAGATGATCAGTCAGAACCTGATCTTGCAAACACTCATCACATTAATTTAATTGATCGGTTGTTCTACTGACAGCAACAAGGCAGTTAGCACACTTTCTCTGTCCCCCACACCCTCCAAATAATTTTACTGTTAAGTATTTGAAATATGAGGTTCCAAAACTAGACACAGGGGAGGCCGTTAGGTAAGGCTCTTTAGAAGACGAAACAGAACAACCCAAGTTCTTTAAGATGTCAGCCTCAGATTTCCCGCTGAGAAAGTTTATGTTCTCAGTAAAGTACGGTGGCTGGTTATCATCCTACGACTTCACTAGGAAATGAAACCCCTTTGGTATTTAGGACAGCAATACACAGTGGGACATGCTTGCCAGAGAAGTATTTTTACGATTACTAGAATTACAAGAGGATGTTTATAAATGTTGTAAACTATTTATGGGAGCGTGCAGACACTTATATTTTCCCATGAAACTGACTAACTTTTAGTCGCAGTCGTTTAGCCCCCTGCCTCGCTAAAATGCCATCCATTCACCCCAGCTCCAGGCACCACACCATGCCCGGCATGACAGCACAAGCGCGCAGCAGTTCACACGAGTTACGGGTGCACCACGGCTGTGAAGGGATTCATTTCCCTGGGCTGCGTTCTGAGCGCACAGTCTCCACAGCCTTCATCTACAAAACCGGACCTAACTCCATAAGTCACCCAGAATAGCAGCTAGATTGGTTTTAACTGTGGATGTGCAGAAATGTTTACTTTTGGCCAACTCAGATCTAGTTCCAATACATCAAACAGGAGAGGGAATGGGATGGACCCACATAACCAATGAAAGACATGACTGCTTTCAGCAGAAAGCAATGACAGTCCCACTTGAGGCCCTATTGGAAAATGCAGTAGTAGATCAGCCCTTCTTCAGACATGGCAAGTGGAAAGCAATAGATGCACTCAAGTAATGCAGAAAGTAGCTTTTGCGTTTAAAAAAAAAAAAAAAAAAAAAGAGTAGTAAAAGGATAATTTCTCCTTGTCCGGTGCTCACATCCAAAGCCAGGCTTTGAAAAGCTTGAAAGCAGTTTAGAAACAGGCCCTGTACGCAGCAGTAAGACCTCAAAAAATCGCCACAAAGTGGGGGAGAATCAGACTCGGATGCTCAAAGTACTCCAGAACATCTCAAACTGGAAAGAGGATGACTGCGCATCTGCTACTAGGGGAAAGTGTTGTTTTTTTTTCTGTACCTCACTTCTTTGAAGTTAGCAAGTCATGCCTCTTTTACTACTCCAGTGCCCTTAGAACTAGGTACCCTGCAAAAGTGGCTAGGAAGAAGAATAAATTACATCCAGGCAAGTTTAATGTGCACTTGTTACCCAAATCCGTTACTGATTTACACTGCAGTATTGCTCCAGCCATGTTGACCTAAGAACACATGCGAGGCAAGCGTGGTAGAGAAAGGCAATGCTTACATATTTGAGGAAGACAGATGAGCTTTTGGGCAAAGAGAGGACTAGAACGTGGCAGCACCTAAGGCAGTAGCGAGCCTTACTATTAGACCAACAGGGCCAAAAACACACTTCATCTCTCTACAAGCCGCAGGCCATTTACAGAGTCAACTCTTACAACAGAAAAAACAGTCACAACTCTACCCAAGATAGTTACATTGCAACAAAAAGTTTATTTACTAGACTTTAGCTTTTTTCTGTTGGGGGGGGGGGAGTTTAGTGGGGCTTTGATTTTTTTGTTTTTTTTTTTTACAGGTGGGTCTGAAACCAGTATAGGCCTTGGCATGGCAATCTTTGTACTTAAAGGCAACGCTGTTCTCTTTCCTACCTAGGTAATAAAAGGTATCTCTATTTACAGCTTTTGCAAAAGATGAACATGTCCTAACTGGGCAGAGCAGAGAGGCTCTGGCCACGCGCAGACAACAGCTCGCTCAGCGCTGAGGACAGCTGGCGACAGAACGTCCTCTCTCCAAAGCAGCAGGGCACGGCAACACGGGCAGTTTGCTAGGGGCTCTCGCACGTCCAACAGCACTTTGCAACTGGCAAGTCCATTCCCACAGGACGGCAAAGGCCAAAAGCAGCACCCTCTAACTGCCACAATTACATGCAATTTTCTAGGTGTTTTATCTGTCCAATTCAGCCTAACAGTTGCTAAAGCACTGGGAACCGTGGGCCTCTTCTGTCATTATCACAGCTCGTTCCCTCTTTCCCTGGACTAAAGCTCTCGACAAGGCTCTTTCCACTGCCTCTCGGAGTATTTACCTGCTGCCACAACCCAGGAGTCACCTCAGGCGCCTGGCGACCATTCCTGCAACCTGCGACCACCTTCAATAAAATTAAGCCGATTTCGCCTGGGTTAATTAGCAAACGAGCAGCTCCGCAGCGGACCCCCTAGACTCCCAAGCCAGCTGTGCCGCAGCGAGCTGAGCCGTCCCCGACACCCTCCGCCGGCTTCTCTCCTCGCAGCCAGGTCTTCACTGCCCCACAGGTATTTTGTAAGTGACGTGCTCCCTTCATCTTCTGGAACGTCTTCACTTCTCACTGGGTCTTATTTATACTGCTATTTTGGTTTTTTTGAACTTTTTTGTCTCTATAAACGACAACTTACACCAGTGCAAACAAACAAGGAAGAAAGAAGTGTGAATGTATGTCAGCACAGCCGGTGCCCTTAGCCAATATTTAACCTGTAGACACCAACTATAGCAAAGTCAACCTGCTAAGCCAATGTCACTGTTCTTATAGAGCAAACACACTTTGTGAGAAAAAGAGATGTGGAAATCAAAAACAACTAACTCATTTCACAATACAGATAAACTTTCACCTTCAAACAAGCTTATAAAGCTTTCAAACGCGAGACTATCAGTAACCCAACTGTAATAGTGCAGCAATAGCTGTGAGAGAGCACAGCTGTTCACAGGTTTAAAGTGCTGGAAACCAGCGACAGCCATTTCAGGCTGTGAGGAAGTATGGGTTCCCGCGAAGCTTTTCAACCCCGCCATGAGGAAGAGCAGAGGCGCAAGCCAGAAGCACGCCACAAAAAAAAAAAAGATAAATAAATTAAATAAAATTAATAAAATTTAAAAAATACTTAAATAAAATAAAATTTAAAAAAGAAAAAATAAATAAAATAAAATAAAATAAAATAAAAAATAAGCAAAATAAAATAAATGAAATTAAATAAAAAATAAATGAAAGGAAATGAAATAAACGAAAGCATGAGGAGGGAGAGGGGCGGGGGGTGTCCCGGCGCCGCGGCCGGGCCGGGCCGGGTGGGGACCGCCCGCGCCCCGGTACCGGCCCGGGCGCCGCCGCCGCCGCCGCCGCCGCCGCCGCCGCGCCGCGGTCACCTGTGCGGCGCTGCATGTCGCGGCGCAGCAGGTCGCCGCTGGAGAGGTGCGTCAGGGCGAAGCGCTGGACGATGCGGGCCGAGATGGTGCCCTTGCCGGAGCCCGGCGGCCCCATGATGACGGCGCGCAGCAGCGGCGGCACCGGCACCGCCATGCTGCAGCCGAGCGCAGCCGCGGCCCGGGCCCGGCGGCGGCGGCGGCCTGGCGGGCGGCGGCGGGGCGGGGCGGGGCCGGGGAGGCCGCGGCGGAAGGTGGTGCGCGGGCGGCGCCGCCCCGGCCGCGGCGCCCTCGGGGTCACGCGCGGCTGCGGCCCCGGCCCCGGCCCCGGCCCCGGCCCCGGCCGCGGCGAGGCGAGGCGAGGCGGGCTGCGGCGGCGGCGGCGTGCGGGAGCGCCGCCTGGGCGCGGAAACCTTGGCGCAAATCATGGCCGAGCGCGCAGCGGGAGCTCCGGCAGCTGCGCCGCGGCAGCGACCCGGGCGCTTCGCTTCGGGCTTGGGAAGGAGGGAAACCTCCAGGGCTACGCGAACCTCCCCAGGCAGCCGGAGCGCCCTTTGCATTCGCAGGCTTGAACAAAATTTGGCCATAAAAGGCATTTAAATGTTAAAAAGCGTGTTCGTTTTCGGCTTGGAACTTCCCATCAGCGTTTGAAACCTGGAAATGCACAAAATGTGCAGACAACACCTAACTGTCTCTAAAGCAAATCTGTGGGAAAAAAGGAAGTGTATTATATGGAATAAATATGCAACAAATACTAGATTTTTCAGAGAACTCAGTAGCCCTTATCTCCAAAGGCCCGGAGATAAATAATAATAATAATAATAATGTAAAATAATAATAATCTATCTACGTGTTAAAGTGGAAACTTGATGGTCTGCCCCTTTACAGGTACTATTGAGCCGCTCAGAAAAACTCCACAGAGGGCAGCTAAAATAATCCCACTGTCACATGCTACTTAGAAACCTGTCTGGACTTAACACAGGACAGGCAAAGAGTGGATGACAGTGGATAGAGAGGCAGCTCGCTCGCTCGCTCACACACACACACACACACACACACACACACGCATATGGCCTTTGCAGCACAAAATGTGGGTTACTTATGTTTTAAAAATTATGTAGTAAAAGAAATGATCGCTCCCTCCTCTTTGTTTATCTTTGCCAGATTCCAGCCCTCGTCCTAGTGGTTTCACACAATAGTTGTCACAGGTCCAGCAGCAGAAAAGGGGATAATAGCAGGATCTGTAGTACTGAAATAGATCATTAGTTCATTAGTTCCTAAACAGTGCTTTACACAGCTGCACCCTATTTAAAAATATGCATTTGATGTTTTCTGTAGCCATCAGTTTAATGCTTGGAAAATGAAATTTGATTATCTTAATTCAGATTTAATTACTCATATCTTAGCACACTAACACCAATTATTCATTAATACAATTTGGACTGTATTCTGAATTTACCTTCGTATGTTTATGGCCCAGATGCCTTATTCACATGTGTAGCATATCTGTGTAAGTTAAAACCCTGGCTGCTGCTCAGTGAGTTTATTGAAGTAGCCTTTTGATTTCAGAGTGGCTGAGTAAGAGTTGAAATCTTGTTTCAAACAAGTCCAGATATTCTTTCCAACAGAGAGTCTTTCAGATGTCTCAGTAACCTTTCAATCATAAGTAATTCTGTGAAGAAGCTTGTTAAGACCCAAATAGTCAAAAGAGTTCTTGAATTGTCTTCCTGGAGATATCTTTTGAGTTTGATAAATAATTCTTTAAGCTCTGTCAAGTAACCAGTTCCTAGCTGTTCTATTTTGTACAGAAACAACTTTTTTTTTTACATAAGGAGCAAGTTACAGCCTTATACTGACCTTAGCAAGGCTTCTGACATGGTCCCCCAAATCATTTTAATCGCCATCTAAGCTGGGATGTTATGGTCTGAATGGGTGGACAATTAGATGGGTGAAAAACTGGCTGGAATGAAGCTCAAAGGGCAGTGGTTAATGTTTTGTACCCTATCTGGAGGCTAGTTAACAAGTCTAGTTTGTCAGGTTTCATACCTATCAGTAACAAGCGGGGAGGAGGCAGAGTGCACCCTCATCAACTTTGCAGATGACACCAGCCGTGAGATCTTAGCAGACGCACTCAAGGGCAGGGCTGCAGCTCAGTGGGGCCTAGACAGGCTGCGAAACGGGCCAGCAGGAACCTGATGCAGTTAAATAAGGACAAATGCAAAGTCCTGCGCCTAGGATGCGCTGACTACCTGCAACAGCACAGGTGTGTGTGGGGGGGGACGACTGACCAACTAGGAGCCGCTGTCGAAAAGCCCAGGGGGGCAGTGGTGGACAGCGAGCTAAACGGCCAGCAGCATGTCCTGGCAGCAAAGCAGGCTGGATAAAGCTATGAGCCAGCCAGCCTGACTCTGCTTTGGTCAAGAGATTGGAATAGAGACACGTCTCTAGGAATAATCCCAACCTGAATTATTCTGTGATGTCATACTTTTGAATAAGGCATCTTATTAATCATACAAAAAAGTCACAAAGCAGTTATCACATGAAGCCTAGCATATATATATATACACAATATATTTGTAAATTCTCTCTCAAAAATTTAAACCATCATAGGTATTTGAGGAGCAAATTTTTTCCTCTTCAGTTAGGCCTGGATTGGAATTAGTATCTGCTCTGAATCATCATTAGCTGTTCTTGTCCACCTTATAGTTTAAATAGCAAAGGCAAGACTTATTACAAATGAAAACTTCCAGCTGTGATTCATTATTTAGATTTAAATAAGATTTTATGCTTTGCAAAGATGAAGGATAAAACAATATCATATCTTGGCATCAGTCCTAGCTTTATTAAACAGCCTAATGCATTATTCCTCCCTGAGTGTTCTGAGTGTGGAGCAACTTAACACTTATTCGTAAAATGGGCTTTTCCAAAACGCCAAGCCTCTTGGGAAATGTATGTTCCTGAGCCAGAAATTTACTGTCTACACACCAACTTGTTAGGCTCAAAATCTTGTTTATGGGCAAAAAGGAAACACGTCATATATATGAGGCCAAGTATGTATTATTTGTATAACTGAAATCTTAACAGCATAATCCAGGAATCATTATTAATCCAGAGTTATTAGAGAGAGAATACATATATGGAGAAGAAGTTTCAATCATAATAGTAGTAATAGAGTTAAAATTGTTATACACACACTACTTAGTTTCTGTCTCTCTCCCAATGTTATGCTCACACTTCCTTTGGGTCCTAAGGTTGGTGGTCTCGTTCTGGTGGGGTGGGGGGTGTTACGGCAAGTTGTCAGCACCTACAGTCCTTCATCAAGAGGAATATCATGTTCATGTTGATGCTTTCTTCTTCCTATCTCTAGGATACACTTGGGGTCATTTTTGTATGTTTGCTAAGACACTTTTACTTGTTGTTCTTTCTTCACCAGCCTGCAGCTCCATGTTACATCCAAATTTACTATATGTGGTGCCTTTTACCTGTATTATATACTATTTCTATGTTCTCTTTGTTACCTTTAAATCCATTTTTGTCTGGCTTCAGGTCTGCATTTCCTTAACTGACCATTGGTGAGTTGTTTACAGGTGTGGGGTCTCCAGTGCCTGCTTGCTACCGCTGTCTGTATAAAACTATGGTCATAGCATACAAAGATAACAGAAGTAAAATAAATTAGCTATGGACACCTAGTCAATTAGAGAAATTGCTGTCACAGTTAAACCCAGTAAAAAAAAGCTTCAGGCAGGTCAAAAAACGTTCAGACAGAGCAAGACTAACAATCCTCAGTCCGAAGGCCTTGCAAACTCAGTACAAAGCTTATGGCCTGTTGCTAGCCATGGCAATACCATCACAGGGTACATGGTTAGAGGTTGATAATAGGCTCATTATAGATTATAGTCTGTAATGAGAGAGTCCTACTTAATTCTATACAAAGCACTAATCACAGATTGCTTAAGACATCCCTCAAAATATAATTAAAAGGAAAATATACAATTAAAAGGAAATTAGTAAGTTAAATATATGAACCAACAGATATTTAGAAAACAGAATTATCCTTTTGGACACTTAGAGGCCTCTTAGATTAACAGAAAGCAGAGCTCCCTTAGAAATTTTTGTAATGACCTTCTGTATATTATTTATCTCAATAAGCAATTAACTGTCATGTTCTCCAACCATTACTTTCAGGAAAATAATTGTCTTTCATAATTATTAAAGGCAAACCAGTAATAACCTTACAGTATGGGATTAAACTGTAATGATTGTATGGATCACAAAAATTTATATTAGTATGATGCCTACTGCCTTCCATTCAGGTTCTCTGTGGCTTTTTGGGGCAGTTAATAAAAATCTTCATCCTGACTCCAGAAATCCTTGAATTCCTATGACAACAAGCTATTGGCATTACCAGGGGAAGGAATGCTTTCTTATATTGCACCAGATGCTAAAATGAGTATAGTTTTCATTACATTTATATTTGCATTATACCAGCTGATCGGGGTTTTTCAGTCTATTTGTCAGTGATTATTTTCTGAAGTAGCTTACTGCAGTCAAGTGGGGACATTTTGGCTGCCAATGGAGTGAGTCAGTTTCTGGAGGACTGTTTTCCCATTTTTATTTTCACGTGCCTTGATATGAAACGGATACTTGCAAATTGTTAACAGATGATAGGAAGTCATCAGAAGTTGCACCAGAGGGATGACAGGGACAGAACTAAAAATATGTGTATGGAAGAGAAGAGGAGTATACAAATGAAAAGAAGTGAAATAAACAAGGCAGACAAACTAGCTATATTCTGTACAAATCAAAGGGTTCAGATGCAGTGGAAAACATCTATAACTCCAATAGCAGCATCTGCAAACATTTTAAACAGATGTTTTCAGAAAATAAGACCCCCTTGATTTCAGTGGACATGTCCATCCTCTGTCAAATGTCATATGCATCACATTGTAACAAACTATTATTTAATTAGTATCCTGTGATTATGTCTACAAGACCCGCAAAGAAAGAAAAATAACAGAGACAAAATAGTTCCCTGAAAACAGGAAACAGTAAGTGTGTCAGACTTCCTTTCCCTTAAATATTATCATGAATTTGGCACGGTTTGTCTGGAGTTCCAAAAAATCATCCACATTCTGAAATGCAAATGATTTGTGCAGAGATTTGCCTGAATGTAATTGTTTGCTAGCGGGAAAGCAAACCACTGATTTGTCAAGAACCTTTTAAACATTTTTGTGTAGAGGAATTTGGACGCATATTTACTAGTTTGGGGGTGATATGATAAGTATGTTCTTTACCTTCTACCCTCACAGTTTTCCCTTAGTTTGAGGCCCAGTGCATCACAGAACCAGATTTACAGCCATGCAAGACCCTCTCTTTTCTCCTGTATTCCAGATAAAGTTTGCAACCAACAATGAATTTCCAACACACATAAAGCTACATTCTTTGATTCCTCAAAAACATGACAAGAAAACACTTAAAAAAAAATGAAGATGTTTGTCTTTACCTGAATAGCTCTACAAATTTCTCCCACATCTCATGTACTTTGGGCATTGTACACCTGAGCTAGGGCTGTATTCCAGCTTTCATTTTTTCCAATACCCATTTTTCCACAGATTTCTCAGTTTTTCAAAAAAAAATTCCATGCTTTGTTTCAGCCCATATGTGTTCTGATTTGGATGTGGAATTTTGGGGTTCCATTTGGGGGTTTTTTGCTTTCACAAAACTATTCAGGCTCCTTGATTTATATGGTGCATAAAAATATACTTCCGTCATGCTTTCATGAATTTCCTGAATAAGTAACACAACAACATCCAAAGCAGGGGAGGGAGGGGTGGGGAAATGACAGAAGACATACTAAAGGCCTGATGCAGAACTTACAAAAAGCAATATGTATATTTCCAATGTTTTTTCTCCCGTACAGGCCCTTTACTAACATGTTAATCCTATTTTTAGACACTTTATACATCTAAAATTGTTTAACAGAGAAATTATGAATAAACCTGGTAAAAATTACTAGTTGAATGCACCAACCTAAGAAGAACTGTTCAGAAATTTCAGTTGTTTCTCAAACCAGTTATGGCTGATTATCCAAAGTTGATAATCTTCCTGAAAATGTGTCATATCATATAGGAGAACTGCGCAGGGCTTCTCACATGAATAAAATTAAACTTGGCTTCAGAGTCTTTAGCTAAGAAGTACAAACATTCTACACTGATCATTCTTTTTCTGTCTTGAGGTAAAAAAAGTTAATGTAAAGATGAAATAAAATGAAGATTGAAGCTTCTTCTTAAACCTGCAGTTTTAAATATACGTGGAAATTCAGGAAAATAAGGAGTTGTTACCCTGAGATCCATTATCTGCTCAAAAAAACATACTGCAGTCAGGTCTGCTAGAAGTACAGAGCCTTCTTTAGCAGTGAGATGCTGAAATTCATGGGTGCATATGAATTGGAAAGTAAGAGTCTGCACGTGCATAGAAGTATCCTTTGCATTATTATAAAGTAACATGCTCCCACAATCCTAATGAACTGTCAGGAACAGAAAAAATATCCAGAGAATACTGGAGCTGGGACTCTGAATTTATACTATTTCCTCTGTCGTGTGTCCAATCCCTGCAAAATATCCATGTTCAGCAGGGCATGTATTATATAACAATATAATTCCTCTAATATTACATTTAGTATAAAAGGCATAGGGAGGGAATAAAAATACATGACTAGTAAATGCTGCGTGTCACCCTAACCTGGATAAGCAAGAGCAATGAGAGCTAAAACTAATCTTAGGTTTTTCAACATTTGAATACGTTGCGTGCATAGACTGAAGAGTCACTAATATTATCACAGGAAAAACACACTCAAAATGATTGATTTTTATCTCTTGTTTCTTTTTTTTAGGAATCCTTACAGGATTCAGCCATAACCACACAACAGTTTCACAGGCTTCACACAATATTACTTCATATCCACTTAAAAAAAAACCACAATTGCCCTTATGCACTCTGAATGAACTGGAAATTTAAGACGTACAGTAACACTTTCAGTCACTAGGTGGCACTAAACAGATGTCTAAAGACGCTGTTACTAAGTGTGAGCGTTTGACGTTTTCAGACACTCACAGTGCTCCATTTATTTAATAGAGGCCTTTTTCCATTTTTTTCTAGCCTATATCCTTGTATGTAAGCTATGGTGCGATGCGTGCTAACCAATACATTTAAAATATCTAACATTGTCCAATATCTGGTAAAATGAGGAAAAATCCAGCTCCACAATAACTTGTCTTCCAGATTATATTGCATTTTATTTCTCATCTCTGTCTCCAAATGAATCACATGTAAACAGCAGGATCAGTGTTATCTCAACATTTTAGAGAAAAAAAGAATCTTGTTAGGACATTTGTTTAATCCATCCCAATCTAGCTGCTAATAATGTAAGTTCTCATTCACTTCTTAATCACAGCAGATAGAACTGGATAATCCTAGTCCAATGACAGCTAACCCCAACCAAAGCTCTTCCCATGTGGCATATATGAAGCTTTGAGGAAGACACATATTAAGATCCTTCTCTTGTCTACAGAAGAGCAGATTTTGGAATCGCATGTCCTTTTAGCACAGCTCCTGCCCTGCATGGTTGTTGTGAATACAACTCAGTAGATTCAGGCAGCAGATTACAACTCACTACTAAGTAGATCTTCTGGAAAAGAAGAGCCTGACACAAACATGGAGGGACATCCCTCCTGAGGTTTAGTACGAAATCACAGAATGTCTGAGGTTAGGTGGGACCTCTGGAGATCACCTCATCCAACTCCCTGCTCCAGCAGGGTCACCTAGAGCACGTTGCCCAGGACCTTGTCCAGGCGGCTTTTGAATAGCTCCAAGGATGGAGACTCCACAACCTCTCTGGGCAGCCTGTTCCAGTGTTCAGTCACCCTCACAGTAAAAAGGTTTTTCCTTGTGATCAGACAGACCTTCCTGTGTTTCAGTTTTATGGAACCAGTTGGAAATTGTGCTCATTGAATAGTTATCGACAGACCACTGTCAGAATCACACACAGAATCACAGAACGGTTGAGGTTGGAAGGGACCTCTGGAGATCATCTAGTCCAACCCCCCTGCTCAAGCAGGGTCACCTAGAGCACGTTGCACAGGACCCTGTCCAGACGCCTTCTGAATATCTCCAAGGATGGAGACTCCACAACCTCTCTGGGCAACCTGTTCCAGTGCTCTGTCACCCTCACAGTAAAGAAGTTTTTCCTTACGGTCAGAATAGAAGGATGTATCAAATGGGGTTCAACAGGAGTCTGCCTTTGTTTAGAAAAGAAAAGAAAAGAAAAGAAAAGAAAAGAAAAGAAAAGAAAAGAAAAGAAAAGAAAAGAAAAGAAAAGAAAAGAAAAGAAAAGAAAAGAAAAGAAAAGAAAAGAAAAGAAAAGAAAGAAAAGAAAAGAAGAAAAGAAAAGAAAAAATCTATTTTAGAAGAGGCAATGCAAGTAAAGAGTTTGCTTCCTGCTGTGTTATGAAAAGAACCATGATCAAAGCACTAAGCAGGGAGCAGGCCTTTATGAACTCAAGATACAATAGGGCAAATCTTTGAAGAGTTTTCAAAAAGTCAGGAAAGCAGATTTAAGATTTTACATTATTACCAAGAGCTAATAATAATCAGATCTGAATGTAAATTCAATCTTTCTTCTTCCAAATACTGAAGATATTCTTTTGTTGTAGCTCCAAGGCTTGGCTTCTGTTTTTTGTTTTTATTTTCAGCTCTTGAAGTTACTTCTAAATATCTGAATCATAATCTAAATCAAGGAAGTACACATTCCATTTATCCTTCTCTGAACTGCTCCATTCCGAATATCACCAAGGGGAAGGTAAGGAGTGCACCCTTTTTAGTGGTTCTCCAAGCTCTCTCAGAAACTGTTTCTTTGACCTGCCCTAGGCACTGTGTACACAGAAAGTACCCCCATCTAGGCTAAATATGAAATTTTTGCATCATATGTCATTCTCACCAGGATTTGGTATTCATTTGTTTGCCTAATCAACCTGTCACAGAGATAAGAATTGGACCCAAATCTGTTTTCCCCAGGAATTCACATGGCAAAATTTCATCTGGTTCCTCCTTTGTTTAATAGCAAAACAGGAAATGAGATTTACAATAAAATATTCTTCATTGCTACTAATGCTTGATAACCTGTCTTCGTAACTAGGCGCTGCATCACTTAGCAGCTCCATCCATGCACAGAACAAGGAAGCCACTGCCTTCTCCGCTCTGATTCTCTCAGGACGAAGATCAGTTAATACATTTCCTTCACCATCCATTCCCTATCCTCCAGGCAAAGTAAAGCAATGATTTCCAAACTCTGTGCTCTTGGGCTTGGAAGTAGCCTTTTAGTTGCTTTGATCTCGGTCCTTTAGACTAAACCCTTAGGTGTGGTTCCACAGCCATTTTATGCCACTAAGTCCCACCCATCTTCCTAACCCCAACCACACGTATGTACCTCCTTTCTTGCACAAGCAGTAGTGCATAGGAAACTAGTTCAGGGAGCAGACTGAGCTGGAAATGAATTCTTAAAAAAAGGCAACCTTCAGCAACAGCAGATCCCTCAACCAATTCTCTGTGCTGCTGCTAAAGCAAACACAAGGAAGGGTCTGTGGCAGCCAGGCTCAAATCAGCTCGAGAATGTTGTTCTGTGACAGCTTATGAGCCCATGTGAAAAACCTGGTTCAATAAATACACGGAATGCCAGGAGCAACTTGTATATTCTAACTTCTGCCTAAATGTG
This sequence comes from Apteryx mantelli, assembly GCF_036417845.1. Classification (NCBI taxonomy): domain Eukaryota; kingdom Metazoa; phylum Chordata; class Aves; order Apterygiformes; family Apterygidae; genus Apteryx; species Apteryx mantelli. Next base: position 18,195,535 of record NC_090020.1, read on the forward strand.
GTAATGCTGCACCTAGTATTATTGTTTAAGCATGGTTTGCACAGGTATAGAAGTCATTTAAAAACTGGCAAAGACTTTCTGCATTGAGGAGTATGTGATGTGCTTTTGTATCTATACTGACACAGAGAGCTGGTCAACCTGTAGGAAGGCATTCTGGACATACTGAATTAAATTTCACATGTGTAATTATCTTTACAAGTAGAGCAGAGGTGACATGTCCACAAACGCAGATTCCCTGCACATGTGTGGCAGTTTGTCTCAACCTTTGTAGTGTTGTACTTCTAACATTTCCAGACATCCTGGGCTGAGAGATGCCTGGAGTCTTCGTAGAGAGCAACACCCAAAGCGTAGGGCAGAATTTACTGCCAAAGTCAGTAATGTCGACAGGCCTGTGTTCCCTTCTACAGAGCAATCTTCCTCTGGAGCCAGACTGCTGTCTAAGTAACTGAACCATTTCTTTACAGGTTATGTGCTATTCCCCTAGTTGGTATTACAACTAATGGTTGGACCTCTGGTTCTCACCATCACCAGCACTGGCTCATTCAACTTGGACTGCAGAAACAACTTTCTTGGCAGTGAAGTCAGAGCCAGTGATAATTCATGGCACTTTGCAGCCCCTTCTCTTCTCATGGGTTGCTATAAAAATGTTACAGAAGTACAGTGTTAAGATAAGCTCATATACTTGTAGAGAGAGAAGGCCCTCATCTCATTTCAAAGTTTTACTTCATTTCAAGGAGCTTTTCAGAACAACAGTAATGACTTTCTCTCCATTAATCTCTTTGGGTAGAATTAGACTGTCCTATGTTTCAGAGGCTTTAAGGAAAATGAATTAGAACTCTTCTAGACTGTATGATTCAGTCTTTTTGTATCAACCCGGAAATACAGCACAGTCAGTAGCAACAGGTCCAAGTGAGATGCTGATGAAGGCCTATCTATTAACTTGTAAAATAAATATATACATACATAATCCCAAAGTATTTAGACAATACCTTATTATCTCAACCTATAACAATGCTCAGAATATCAGGAAAAATTTGTGAATGTCAACTACATGAAGGCCATACCTCTTGTTCCTATTCTTTTGATATTAGGAACTTGGTAAGAATGCAGTGTTCTCAAGAACTTTCAAAACTACACAGTTTAGTCTCTTTTTAAAAGGAATAATTCATAGGCTTATTATAGAAATGAAGAAAATCAAGAGAATTTAGTACTTTAAACCGGGAAATGCACAGATTCTCCAGGATCATCCACTAATAGTTTGGGGAAATTGACTTCAACCTTAAATTTACACTGGATAAATGACTTATCTTGAGCATATCCTAGGTCAAGACAAATTGCAATCCATTCTTCTTTGTAAAAATATGCTTTTTCTTACATCTTTTCTGATTTTTTTCTGCTGACCAAGACTTCCTTCCCTTTTTTACTTCCCTAGAGTTTGTTGCTATAAGTACATGAGGCCATATTACTCAGGTGTTCCTAAAAAGATCACAGAGCAATGATTAGTACACATGTGGAGACATACATGACTATAGCTTAGCAATTTGCACTAGTATACATGTTTTTCATACTGAACCTCAAAAATTGTAGTCACAATACTCCTTACCCACCTAGTAATAATTTTAAACATTTAGACAAAAATGCGAACATAAAACTTTCCCCAAATTCTCAATCATAGATTCAATATGCTTTACAACTAGAATCATTTACCACCTATTTCAAAAGGCGCAACTATCCAGATGGTTAAACAGCTGATTTAAAGTTTAGATATCACACCAATCAAATTATAATGTACTCAAACTTAAAGGAGAGTATCTGCATCAAACTAAACCTCCCTTAATAGAGTTTGTTTTATATAATGACAGGCCTTTTCCTTTCCATTATAACTCCGTTTAAAGAAGTTGTAATTTATTCATGGACATTGTTGTTGTTAACTATCACAAAGAATGAACTGTTTCTGTACAGCATTGTGAGGTCCCAATCATTCTTCTCTGTTTGTAGAGACCATTTAGGGAGAGCAAGAATACACATTGTAGACAGAGAGCCCATCAATACTTCAACACACATCCAGGAACAAATTTTCTGAGAAATATAAGATTATTATAGAAAAACAGGTGATCATCTAGGCAATAGAGATGTATTTGAAACATATTTCATCTTCATAAAAAATAATGGTTCATTGTAAGCTCCCCAGATCTGTTAACCTGCCTAGCAATATTGAAAAGAGGTTAAAAAAAAAGAAAAAAGAAAAAGAAGTTCAAAATAATGTAATAGTACTGTAGTTGTGTACTGATATCAAAATGAATTCTATTTTAGGCTTACAGAAAAATGAGCAGTTTTGATGCTACAAGGAATTGATTTCTTCAATAGCCTCCCCAGAATGACAAATACATCTCAGGTTTCTTTTCGTTTGTTTGTTTTAACTAGCACTCCAGCTTTGAGCAACTTGCTTTAGCCAGAGATTTTAAGACTGTCAGAATTACTACCTTTTTCCCACAAAACCCCAAACCTCCATATACTGATCTCAGATTAAGTACAGAGAAATTACAGAGTTCTATAAAATAAATCAAAACCACAAACTGGTTTTAGTACATCAATAAATGCACTCAGAGCACAGAGATACCCTGAAGCGCAATTACAAAGCTACCTTTGTGAGAGACTGCACTTGCTTAATAGCAGAAAGTGCCAGTCATTTCACATATAGCAGAACTACAATTCTAGAAAATATGAACAAAGGTAAGCTGTTCTTCAGCCTTGCATTGTGATTACTTAGCTTCTTCTCATACACCACAAAAAACTGAGATACACTGAGACTTTCAATGTTAGTTGGCCCATAGAGGTTACTGCTATTTTTACCGTACAACACAATTTAGTGGTGTGGCAAAAGAATATGCTATGAGCTGAAGAGAATAAAATCCCATGTTAGTTTTAGTATTCATTTATAAAGTAAATAACAGTACCAATTCAAGAAACAATGTAACAACTTTAAGAAAAAACATGCCTGAACCTTTGTTGGAGAGGGAGAAAATAGCCTGTGACTCTTTCACTCCCAAATTACAAGCAACTGATCTGTACTCAACAACAGTCAGGTCGGTCGCTCTCCCTCACCAGCATGACAGCAAACTGACAAAAATAAAACAACCAACCTTAGATGCAAGAGGTTACCTGCTCAGAGTACTTCATGCACCTGCATTTCCCATACAAGGAACCAGGACAAGACCTAAAACCTTCTTAAAAAGACAGCTATCCCCCATTAACTCCTAGAAATGTCCAGTCTCAGGTACAGGACAGGAAAGATTTCTTCTTACATTGCAGAGATCAGTGTTAGAGTTACTGAGAAGGATCTGGACTTTTCTCCAAGCAAAAGGGGAAAGAATATACAATTTTTATTTAACAGGCACTGATGGGCACAGAGCAAGAGGAAAGAAGGGAGAATAAATGCATAAAGAAATCATAGTCCTTGTTTTGGAAAAAGTAGAGGAGACAAACTACTGCAGTAATTTTAATCTTGTGTTTTTTAGAAAAGATTATGCATCCCTAAGTTTCAGATTCTCTCATATATATACAGAACATAAACAGAACATTGTGACAGGTCATTCTAATCATTAAATATGATTAACTCTCATCCTTCTGCAAGAAGAATTTACACCTGAATAATATGATGATATCAGACCCACTAGCTTTCATGGTTGTGTCATATATTGTCCAGCTGCCAACCAAAATGCAACCACATGACAGACCGCATCCTTAAAGAACGATATATCTCACTATAGTTTGGCTTACAGCATGGCTCCAGGTATTAAAAAGCTCAAATGGCAGTCTTCCAAATTTTACCCTTTCTATTCTCAATTGGTCCAAAAGATCACACTTTACAGTCTAGGCTGACTCTTAAGCTTACTGAAAGAAGGTGTATCCCTTTGTATCTTCAACCCCAAAACGGCATTATTCACAGAGATGAGCACACATTGCAAAACTAGTGTCACATTTGAGCTGTAAGGCAAGCTCTTTTCTCCTGCCAGTTAGTTGCTTTCGTGTGCTTCGCATCACCATCCATGTAGAAGTTGTAATGCAGTCAGACCAAGGTTTTCATTTTTGCCCTTGTTTATGATATTAGAACAAACAGTCTTGGGAAGAGAATTGTGTGACTGTGTACACACAAAGCACAAAACCTGGGACAGGTGTTTGGTCAAAAAGAGCCAAAGTTGGTATTTATTTGTATTCCTATTGGTAGTTTGCAAAACGTTTACCTTGAGAGTGAACTACAGCAGTTAAACTAATCAACAGTGAAGAGAGCTATTTCAGTTGCTTTAAATAGGAACTCATCAGAGGCAAATGCAACTGGAGAGGAGATAAACTGAGCACACAGTATAACGTTACTGAGAATCCATATGCGGGAATCTTGAAGTGTCTTGACATTACCAGATGGTACATTCCATTTTTTAAGAGAAATTGCTATGTTCCTATTCACAAGGTTCATTGGCAAGACCTTTTCAGTTATGAATGGCTGTATCTTTTTTTTGGGGGGGGGGCAGTTTTACAGGATACATTTGAAGATTAACTTTGCTTCAAAGCTTGAGTTGCCTCTCCATAAACATTCCCATTCCAAATCCATCATATGTATTTGATTCAAACAAGCAACTGCTCTAATACCTGGAAGACTCAGCTCTTGAACACTGTTGCCCATTAACATTGTACACAAGAAATTCCATGTCCAGCCATGACTGGGGTTATTAAACTGATTTTGCATTAGAGCACACTTATTTCAATAAACCCAAGTTTACCACATGGCTTGTTTACCAGTTACATATGCACCATCATCCCATGTTTGCACTGATAATGTATACCCGTTTCCTTAAGGTAAAAGGTAAAGCAAGAAGGAGGGTTTCTGATATTTTGACTGACAGCTAAATCAGTTGTGTTCCTTTAGGTCTAGTCATGCCCCTGTAGATTTGGGGAGAGGGAGAAAATGAAAGCCCTCTGCCAGTTCCTCAAAATATAGGCAGAGACATTCCTTTATTACCTAGCACTTATACTGCTGACAGCACCGTTAGCCTTCCATAGCCTTACAGACAGTGCATTGAGACAATATACACCCTGATACTTGCAACTTCCACCTCTTGCTTTTTGTCCAACAGACTTCCTCAGTAGGAACTTTCTGTTCTCCCTTCCCCGCTCCCAGCTAGGGACCTACTCTTTTTTCTTAAGAAAAGAGGGACTCTTTCCCTACATTGCTGACACTGTGCTCACAAAGAGATGGCCAGGGAGCCTCCCCACCACCTCTTAGGAACTTCAAAGTCACAGAATTGCAGAATGGTTGAGGTTGGAAGGGACCTCTGGAGATCGTCTAAGTCCAACCCTTCTGCTCAAGCAGGGTCACCTAACACATTGCACAGGATCGTGTCCAGCTGGATTTTGAAGATCTCCAGAGAAGGAGACTCCACAACCTCTCTGGGCAACCTGCTCCAGTGCTCTGTCACCCTCACAGTGAAGAAGCTTTTCCTCATGTTCAGATGGAACTTCCTGTGTTTCAGGTTGTGCCCGTTGCCTCGTGTCCTGTCGCTGGGCACCACTGAAAGGAGTCTGGCCCCATCTTCTTGACACCTTACCTTTAGATATTTGTATACATTGATAAGATCCTCCCTCAGCCTTCTCTTCTCCAGGCTAAACAGGCCCAGCTCTCGCAGCCTTTCCTCATAGGAGACATGCTCCACTCCCTTCATCATCTTCCTGGCTCATTGTTGGACTCGCTCCAGTAACTTCATGTCTTTCTTGTACTGGGGAGCCCAGAACTGGACACAGTACTCCAGATGTGGCCTCACCAGGGCTGAGGAGAGGGGGAGGATCACCTCCCTCGACCTGCTGGCAACACTCTTCCTGATGCACCCCAGGATACCATTGGCCTTCTTGGCCACAAGGGCACATTGCTGCCTCATGCTTAACTTGGTGTCCACCAGCACTCCCAGGTCCTTCTCCGCAGAGCTGCTTTCCAGCAGGTCAACCCCCAACCTGTACTGGTGCATGGGGTTATTCCTCCCCAGGTGCAGGACCCTGCACTTGCCTTTGTTGAACTTCATGAGGTTCCTCTCCGCCCACCTCTCCAGCCTGTCCAAGTCTCTCTGAATGGCAGCACAGCCCTCTGGCGTATCAGCCACTCCTCCCAGTTTTGTATCGTCAGCAAACTTGCTGAGGGTGCGCTCTGTCCCTTCATCCAGGTCATTGATGAAGAAGTTGAACAAGACTGGACCCAGTACTGACCCATGGGCGACACTGCTAGCTACAGGCCTCCAACTAGACTTTGCCCCACTGGTCACAATCCTCTGAGCTCTGCTGTTCAGCCAGTTCTCAGTCCACCTCACTGTCCACTCATCTAACCCACACTTCCTGAGCTTGTCTATGAGGATGCTATGGGAGACAGTGTCAAAAGCCTTGCTGAAGTCAAGGTAGACAACATCCACTGCTCTCCCCTCATCTACTCAGGCAGTCATTCCATCAGAGAAGGCTATCAATCAGATTGATAAAGCATGATTTCCCCTTGGCGAATCCATGCTGACTACTGATCACCTTCTTGTCCTCCACATGCTTGGAGATGGCCTCCAGGATGAGCTGCTCCATCACCTTTCCAGGGATGCAGGTGAGGCTGACTGGTCTGTATTTTCCCGGGTCCTCCTTCTTGCCCTTTTTGAAGACTGGAGTGACATTGGCTTTCAACCAGTCTTCAGGCACCTCTCCTGTTCTCCATGACCTTTCAACGATGATGGAGAGAGGCCTAGCAATAACATCCGCCAGCTCCCTCAGAACTTGCGGGTGCATCCCATTGGGGCCCATGGACTTGTGGGTGTCAAGTTGGCCTAAATGATCTCTAGCCCGATAAGTCAGGCCACCAGTTCAAGTAATGATCAGCTGACCCCTCTACTACTTTCCCCAATCTTCAGCCTGCCACATCCTACTCAGGTAAACACATTCCACACTGCTCCTACTCTCCTAACTAAACCTTGGAAGATCCACCCACTCTCCCCTCTTGTGCCTCTTTCTTTAGTTATCCCCATGACACATATCCCACCCCCTTCTAAATAGATCCAGCCCTCCTTTGGATTTTCCTTATTTGGCTGGAAATCCTGTACTGACTCACCATGTGTCAGGCAGTGACCTGACAGTTGTAAGATTTGACTTCTAGTAGCTCTGGTGCTGATGTTGGTTAAGTGTTCCTCAAATTTTTCTTTCACCATGTTTCTCTGCTGGAATTTCAGAGGAGAACAACTAGTGCACATAGCACAGTTACAATCAGATCTTGGTTAAGACCTTAAAAGTGCCAGTAGTAGAAATAATAACACAAAACAGAAAGACTCAACGCTTCTGTAGTATTGCATTATTACTCTTGCTCAGCCAAGGAATTTCAGTTTGTTGCTTCCTCACCTCAGGTTACTAAGGAGGGGCTACTGCAGGACAGGATTCCAGTTCATTTAAAAAAAAAAAAAAAAAAGAGAAGAGCACCTTTGCTTCACCCTTCTTGTGGAAATAAGTATATCACAGGGGATGTGAAGAGCTTGTGAGGCTCTCATGAGTTAGCACCAATTATCTGATGTGGATTCTCACTGCTAAAAAGCCTAAACACAAGTAATATTGATTTTATTTCAAGAAGACCTTTGTAAGACAGATAAAAGTCCTTGCTGAGTGGCTACGATGTCCTGGTGACTGTAACCTTGCAATGCTCCTTACTACAATAATGACTGTGTGACTAAGCAGGTGAAAAGTGGTTCTTAGCTAGAGCCAACATAAAGGACAGAAGGAAAGATTAACACCACAGAAATCAAATTTCAAATTTTTCCTGTGCTTTCATCTACCACAGCAGCTTAGGGACAAGCAAAACTGTGATGGGCTCATCACTAACCATTGTTGATATGATTCAGAGGCATATTTGACCTGCAATCTGAAACAAAGCAGGAAAAAATAAATACAGATGTGTGGAAAAAAAAATGTAGTGGTTAAAAATAGAATAAGGCATGTAGCTAAATGTTAAAAACATTTAGTTAAAATACAGAAGAGTTCCTTTTAAAACTATGACAATGTGTTCATTCACAGACAAGTCTATGATTTAGGATACGTGCTTTCTGCAAGATTTAGTGATCATCCAGTTCTAAAGTGACATTTGACATTGTTCATTTCACAACATTAAACTCTGCAGGCAGATAACTATTTACACTGTTTCCACAGAAGTTGCAATGCAGTTTCCATGGCTGCTAGTAAAGACAAAGATTCTCTTCTGAGGACCGTACTAGCCAAACTGTAACAGATATCCCTAGAGGTAGCTTGGAGGTTGGTTTATCGAATATACAAATGATTCCTATGCACACTAATCAGAAAAGCTTTGCTAGCAAGCAGCTGACAGGAGGAGGTCATAGTTGCTGTGAAGAGTCTCTGTCATAGAAAAAAAAACATTTTAGTCTCTGGAAAACAACTTACTCAGAAAAAGTGTTATCAGGTTTCATGGAAAATATCAGTCCTTTTCTGTTCCTGACTGTGTGCATGTGGTCCTTCACCACAAGAGCATCAAGAGAAGGATGAGTTCCTCTTTTGTTCTGTGCTACAGGGATACAAACACACAGAGCTGCTTCAGTACAGAAGCTATTCAGGGGCTATTTCACCTTTCATTCAGTCAAATACCCAAGTAGTATTAACAAGTTTAAAGCTCCTTTTGATGTCTTCCTCCCTGAGTGTATCTTTTGAGTTGCTGTATACTCCTAGAGGACGTTAAGGCATAGATGTAACTTATGATTTATCTAGAACATGTCTACATTTTATATAAATACCTTATGTTCAACAGAATTTTTCTATAGAAGAATAATTACACAGAGAACACAGGAGAGAATAAGGAATAGCAGTGCTGTATACAGTAGAAATAAAAAATTGGTGGACTTTCTCCATTCCCTTGTAACTCTGGATGAGTACACTGTATCCACTGATATGATTAGGGATTACTTTTGTTTGGCTCTAATTGCCAAGAGTGTCACTGATTCCTAGAATAAGAGGCCAGTGTTTCTTGCATTAGAGAAGATTGTCATTGTCTTGCATTAGAGATGATGCACTGGAGATGACTGTCAGGGCCCTAAGTGCACCAGCAGGCCTCAATGGCCCTCATTAACCTCACCTGGGACCTTCACCCATGCCCTCTGTCCATGGGCCAAGGAGCTCTGTTTAAGCTCAGGTCTGGGCCTTCAGTCCTTGCCTGAGCTATGTGGTAGGTGTACCTATCTCCAGTCCTGCCTCCTGGGTGGGCCTCAGACCTATGTCATAAGTCAGAGATACACATCTGTCTCCGGTCCTGTCTCTTGGATGGACCCCTTGTTGTAGGTAGCTTGTCTCTAGTCCTGGCTCCTGGATGGACACCTCAGACTTCTATCATAGTCTTGTCTCTGGCTCCACTTCCCACTATGCCTGACTGGACCCGCTAGATGGATCCTGGACCTGACAGATTATTTTCCCTTGAGTGGGACTGTTAGTGGAGCCTCTCACAAGCACCCTGCTGTTCACCATGTTCAGATGCTGTGGGGCTGCACCCTGATCAGTGAGGGCACTGCCCGCTCTGTGCTGTGGTCACTCTCAGCCCCTGGTTCACCCTCCCTTGAGGAGCAGCCCTGCTCTTGCTGCTCCCTGGCAATGATCTGTCCTTGTCCACAGCAGCACACAAATTGTATTTAACCAGGGATGAGACGTGACATGAGACATCAAACACTCCATTTATAATGAAAAGAAAGCTTCAAAGATTATGCTTGAGAGAAACAAAATGGAGTGTATTTGTAGAAAACATTCAGTTGAGATCACTCTAACTCCTTTTTTCCTCTTGCGTAACACAAGAAACTTCTTTCCCTGTACACATAAATGTAGTCTAGCAATTAACCCTGTTACCTCTACTGTAATTCATGTGCCTCTTAAAACACAGATTGAAAGCTTCCCGTGGCCTCTTATGTAAGGGAAGCTGGGCTCTGCCAATATAGTTAAGGGAACAGCTTGAACAGAAGATCAGAAATCAGGTCCAGTGCTTCCAAATGCAGAGCATGAAGCTGGCATCTTTGCTTAATTTTCCTTTAACTGATATAATATTTCATCTGAACAAGACAGCCAGGGACAAATTACTAAAAAAAAAACAAAAACAAAAACAAAACTGTCTGAAGAAAGATGTCCCAAGAAACTAATTTCATCTTACCTAGGGAGAGTATCATGATCTTGTACCACATTTCATTCCAGAATTTAACTACTCACCTGTCAATAAACAGAGAACTCAAATGTCCCAGAGAAGTTAAATTGTTCGAAATAAAGCGTTGCATAACAGCACTGGTAAAACGTAGAGCCACGTAACAGTTAGATTAATACCAAGCTTCCATAAAAAAAAAAAAAAAATACAGAGCAAAAGCTAAAAGAGGCAATAACTACTACTTAAATATCACTTAAGTTGTGCCCCTGATAATAGCACTTCATGCAGGAATAATGGTTTATTGTTGTGACAGATTCCCTGCGCTGGCAAAGCTGTGTTTATCCCTGATAAGCAGCACGAGGAAGAGCAGCGACACTACATGTGCGCAGCCCTGCCGCTGCGAGCGTGTGGTGTGGGGCCGGCGGCATCGCAGAGGTGGCCGGTATAACCGCCTCCCCACGGGCCTGGGCAACACGGGCGAGGAGCAGGCACGGAGGGGCCATCGCCGCACCGGGCAGAAGCGCGGAGTCGAGCACAGGTGGGAGTAGCGATAGAAACAGCGAACAGCGTGGAGAAAACCAGCGCAGCGCTTTGGGGGCGAACGACGGCACGCTGCTGAGCTTGGCTGCGCTCATACTGAAGGTTCAGATTCAACGCCCCGACGAGGCTCCTGCACCGCCGCTGTCTGCCGGCTGCGGCTGACTGACGTTCAACAGGTTATTTCGACTGTTCCCGCCTCCGCTCTCCCTGCTCCTGCCAGGAAGCCAGCGCCGTGGAAGCAAAACCGTTCCCGCGGCAGGGGCTTGCTCCTCCTAACCCTAACCCCAGGCCGCGGGTGCCGCCCAACGGCCGCCGCCACCACCCAACGGCCGCCGCCCAACGGCCGCGGCGGCCCCGCCCCCTCGCCCTGTGACCCCCGCGCGGCGGCGCTTCCTGTTCCCAACCACGTGGGCGCGCCCGGCTCGGCGGGCGGCGGCACCGGCACCGGCACCGGCACCGCGGGGGGAACCGGCACCGGCACCGGCATGTCGGGCCGCTCGCAGTGCCTCAGCTACGCGGGCTGCAACTTCCTGCGGCAGCGCCTGGTGCTGTCCACGCTCAGCGGGCGGCCGCTGAAGGTCCGCAAGATCCGCGCCAAGGAGCAGGACCCCGGTCTGCGCGGTGAGCGGGCGGCACCGGCACCGGCACCGGCGGGGGAGGGCGGGGGGCGGGCGGGCGCCCCCCGCGCCGGGCAGCGCGCTCGGCCCGCGGGGCAGCGGCGGCCCGGCCGCCTCGTCCCGCCTCCCCGCGGGTCAGCCCGCAGCCGGGGCACGGCGCCCCGCTCCCGAAACGCCCCCGGGCGCCCGCGGGGGGGGGGGGGAGGAAAAGCCGGGGTGTGCAGGGGTGTCAGGATATCCCGGGGCTGAAGACTGCGGTTATCAGATAGCCAGGGGTCTAAGGGTAATCAGGACAGCCAGGGATGCGGTATGGTAATCAGGCTATCCAGGGGTGCAGGACAGTAATCAGGATATCCAGGGGTCTAAGAGTAATCAGGCTGTCCAGGGGTGCGGGACGGTAATCGGGATACCCAGGGGTGCGGGGGCAGCCCAGGCCGGCACGGCGCAGCTGAGCAGGTCAGGGGCTGTGGGGCGGTGAGGTTCCCGTGGGCCGCGGCCGGCGGGGGCGCGGGGTTTCCCCCGCTCCTCTTCTGCAGCGGCAGGGACGGAGCCAGCGGCGGCCGACGGGCCCCTTCCCCGCAGGGGGGAGCGAGGGGAGCGGGCCCTGTGGAGGCAGCTCTGGTGTGGGATGGTCTCCACGCGGAAGCAGGCTCTCTGCTCCCAAGCTGCGGGACCTGCTGGCTCTGCAGACACCCGTGGTTGCGCTGGGCCCAGCGACTTTCCCGCTCTCTCTTTCTTGGAGCCAAAGTTCCAGCAATTTTACTGGATCAGGCTTTACTCTTTGGTTTTTGTCTATTTTGTGCCCAAATAGGAGTAAAGATAATACCCTTCAATATTTACGCAGTAGGTGATAAGTGATATCTGATCACTCCCATGGCCATGACAGCGGCAGGAGGGACAGCTATCCCGGATGTGTCGTTTAGGTCTTTCCTGGGCAAGGTGTGAAGCTGAGAACAGCGCTCGTACCAGCACAGACACTCTGCTGCCTCCTCAGAAGGCTTCAGTTTATAGCAATAAATTCTCCTGTTAAACTTTCAAAACACTCTTATGTACTTGACTTAACATTTACCAAGGCCCAAAGTATTTATTACTACCATGGAGTGTTTGGCTGTGGTGAAGGTAGGAATTTTTGCCATTTTTTAATAGGTGTTTGAGTATCTTTTCCAAGCATGGGTTAACATGCAAACTGTGGCTGTAGCAGAAAAAGCACAATAACAAACCCTGATTGGTGTTGATACTCAACATGCAGTGCTCTCTGCTTTTTATGACTGGAGCCTTTGCACACACAACTTTTGAGTTTGTCCTCCAAGAGGGTGGCAGCTATTCACGAGGATGTGATTTCTCACTGGAAGTGATTCCAGGACTATCATGTAAAGCTGAGTATAGAAATTATCACAACAGAGGGCAGAACCAGAGCTGTGTGTCTGGGTCATCAAGCATATGGTGCAAATATTGTTTAACAAACTGTAATTTCTGCAAATAGCTCATTGGTTTAAATGGTTATTGCATCCTAGAAGCATATGCAGAAATAAAAATCTGATTACTGTTTAAGAACTAACGTAGCATTACTGCTGATGAAGTTGTACAATCAACTGACAGTTACGCAGGTGCTGTTAGTTCTTAAAATTGACTGATTTTGAACTATATTTAAACAGTATCTTCCTTGATACTGAATGTCTGCCAACTTGGGATACCTAAATACTAGAATACTAACATTCCTTTTTTTCATATTTGTCTCTTTCCCATGGCTCTGAGAGAGAATCCACACAAACAGGAGAAACTCAGTAAATAATTTCACACAAGCTGCTCTAGTGCACATACTAAGCAGAAAGAGATGTGATGGGAAGACTTGTATTTCTCTAGCCTTTATTATGTCATTGATGGTTTTGGAAAATTTGAAAGTCTGCAGATAGATATCATGATGGTGTTTTTGGAACAGCTGTATGCTTTACATCTGAATGTCAGCTTCTTTTAAAAGAAGACCTCTACAAAAAATAATGGGAAGCTGTTGTTAGCTTCGCAGGCCTAAATAAACAGGGTCCTGTTTGCTGGGATTTGTGCATGTGTGCAAAGGTGACCTTTGTACTGATTAAAAAGGTTTTATCCTGGGCTCAAGTGACTGCTCAGACTGCTGTGATGAGACGTGCTGACTCCCATACCTCATTCTGTGCAGGGGAGAGCAACGTGGCTTGTCCCATGGTCACATCTGGGTGCACCTGCATTGATTTGAGAGGCCTGTGAGACTCAAATTTAGGCCTCTGGATTTGTAGTGAATTGCTTTTTTCCATGTGGTGGACTTGTACTACAACAAACTGAAAAGTGAAGGTAGCCTTACTGTCTTCTAGAGAGTGTCGTGAATGGCCAGAAAGGGAAAATGTGTAGGTATGGCATGCTGTGTGTTGAAGTTTCTTATTGTTTTCAGGAACATATTTAAGGAAATTTAAAATCCCTTTTTTTTTTCCTCCTCAGATTTTGAAGCAAGTTTTATTCGCCTCATTGACAAAGTGACCAATGGCTCTCGGATTGAAATAAACCAAACAGGTGAGATCTTCCTTCTCCTCTTCCCCTATGCCAGTCTGCCAAGCTATATCATTTGCTGCAGTGAAAGAAAAGTTTTGGCTTGCCAGGGCTAAGTTTTTAGATAGCTTGGTGCCAAGGACCAAGCAGATCAGAAATAATCAAACTGAGAAGTTCTGTAGTGATAGATCACAGGCGAGAAGAGCAGTGTGCCACCATAAGGTAATGAGTCAAGGAAAGCACATTGCTCGAGACTTTAAGTTTTGTGTTTTGTTTGGTATGCAGGATTTCATAGTGGGGTAAGATCCCTCTGAACTAGAAGGGGTTTTTGTAGAAGGTAAGGTTTGTGCTTGCCTAGTCATGTTCAGAAGAGTCAGTTGGAGGGCGAAGCTCCCTATGGAGATGCATCAGCAGGTTCTTGTTCTCTGTGTGTTGTTGCAGGGACGTCTAAGGATTTTGCAGGGTCAGTAAAGCAGATGACCTACCACTAGGTATGCTGGGGTGGCAATGACCTGTTGGTCTGGTAAAGATTTGGCTGCTGTGGAAGGATGATAGTTGCCTCAGTAAGCATTTTTGGGGATGGTTAAAGGATTCTTGATTTACTGGGAAGGAAGGGAAAGGAGAAGAAAAGGTGTGCAAAACAGACATGCATGTGCCTTAGTCCATGTCTACAGTGCACAAATGGAAGAAGCGTGCTGGAAGTGCTACCTGCCTCATATAGTCTTTTGCCTCCAGTTTGCTAGTGCGCATCACTGCGAAGTGTCTTTACGCTGTAGTCATGGCTAGCATGCTGACAACACTCTGGTGTGATTTCCTCCCCTCTCATCTTCCCCCAGGAACGACCTTATATTATCAGCCTGGTCTTTTGTATGGAGGTTCACTGGAACATGACTGCAGCCCCAGTCGCAGTATTGGCTATTATTTAGAAAGTCTGCTCTGCCTGGCACCTTTCATGAAACACCCGTTAAAAATTGTCCTGAGGGGAGTAACAAATGACCAAGTAGATCCTTCGGTAAGTAATAAAAATTTATTAAGTACCCAAAGAGGATTTTTTTCCTTCTTCATCTCCATTTAAAAAAAGAAAGTCTCCAAAACCTACTGGATTTTTGTAATTTCTTGCAACAAGAAGTATCTAGTATTATTGCATGAGCCAACAAACTCTCTGAATCAAACAAGCATCTTCTGATATGTTCACTTTCTGCTTCATACTCCAAACTGTAGTTTGTAATCCATGTTTTGACATTCAGTTCTGGGCAGCTTCTCTTTTCTTCACTGGAAACACCCTCTAAATGTAGTGTGAGGCCCTGCCATTGCTTCTCCTGTTCTCAAAATTTAGATGCGTTATTCCCCCATTGCACATGTTTATTTACTGTAAAAAGAGGAAATTGTCTATAAAATTTAGTGCAGCAAGGAAGGAATCCTTCCTTACTGTAGATGCGGGGCATAGTTATACTGATGTTACTATGAAGTCTTCTGTTAGAAATAAAAGTCACATGATAGTAATGAAATTATAGTAGCAGAAGTCCTGCAGGTAATTTACTCAGCTCCTTTCTGGTTTCAAACAACTTGCAGTAAGAGAACTGTCTCTTCAGAAGGAAGCTGAAAGGCATGATAGATCAAGTGACTCTGAAATTAGCCATGTTTTCCCTGAAGTCTGTTAGTGATGATTTAAAATCCTTCATGCGTTTATAACAGTCTTGTTACAAAAGTGAGCTATGGGTAACTTAGGGTTAAAACACTGAAGTAATGGTTAGGGCTTGGTTGATTTTTATTTTTTTTTTTCCCTTTAAAGTAATGGCATTTGGAGAACAGCACTGCTGTTTACCTTTCAAATGGTGATTGGAGACTTGCCTATTTTCTTCTGAGTAGATTAAAGGAACGCTGTTACCTGAAAGTTTAACCAGTTTAAAATGAAAACAAATATACTATCAAGTATAATAGCAGGTATTAGACCAACCTCTGAGTCCTGCTGGTATTTATTGCTTTTCAACTACTCTTTCTTGTCATTTTAAAAAATGCGTTCTCTCCCCTGTGGCGCTGTGAAACACCCACATGAGCCAAAGGGTAATTGAAGTGGGTTATACACAGTGCTGTCAATTAAAAAAAAAAAAAAAAAAAAAAAAGAACAAAGTAAAATGAAAAATGTGTGTTTCTCTAATCTTTCAGTCACCATGATTAAAGATATTTGATAGAAATGGTAAGTAGTAAGAATCAAAGCAGTCTCTTTTGGTTGACTGCATCTCTTAACCACAGTGGAGAGAGTCTTCCTTGAAGAATGCAGAGAGGAAGAGCAGTCCAACTTGAACATTGCTTTCAAGTAAGTTTGGACACACATCTAAGCAGTTTAGTCTTGAGTCTGGAAATCATTCCTTTTCAGACATATTGACTTGGGCCAACAGAGATTAAACAGTTCTAGGTGAAATGGGCACAGGAATCTGAGCCAGTTAGTTGTTCCTCGAAGGAGGCCTGCACTGGCTGAAGCTCCAACACAGAAAGGTGTTGTCAGGCATCGGCTGAGTCACAGTACCTGACAGCGTGCCTGCTGCTCAGCCCATGGCACGTACAAATCAAATGCAGTCACGTGGTGACAGATGTCTGTGCCAGTGAGTTATATCTTAATGCTTGCTGTGCTGTAGAAACACAGTTGTCGTTACAGTGGCTCACCTGGTGTGTAGTAACTTGTTAAGTGGCAATAGCTTGATACTAATTCCTCAAACTAGGATAAACCTGGCTAATGTCTGTTTAACGGGCCTGAATAAACATTAAACCTGGTGCACCCTGATAAACTACTTTCAAGGAATTTTACACAAGGTTTTGTAGTAGCTCAACTATTATAATGAGGAGGGGGGAAAAAACAGGAAAAACAAGAGAAAGCCCCCAAACTCCCTTTGATGAAATCCGCCTGACTCTGCAGGTTGTTGAGACCATGAGCACAAGTTTAAAGGCTATGCTAAATGATATGTGTGCTTGAGTAAATGTAAACTTGGTTTTAAATTGATCAGGGCTTTTTATTCTTCTGTAAGCAGATAGCATTTAGAAACTGTGGGTCAAAACATTTTATTTACACTTGCCCAGAAAAAGGATGCTCAAATTCATCCATCCATCTACATGCCATCTGGCTTGCCCAGGGGAAGGGGGGGAAGGCAGACTAATGTAAATATCTTGTGGCTAGTTTAAAATGGACGAGGCATTTTGCCTGCTGCTCTTCATGCAAGAATCTCTCCATCTCAGCTCAGGAGGTGCAATGGGCTTGACATCCATCTGCCTGCACTGGTGAAGTTTTTCTTTTGTTCCCTTTGTAAAAAGGATACCATATTTTGTAAACGTCTTTATTTTGGGGCCAGATGAACTCTGGAGGAAGTCTCCCTGCATAAGTGCATTCAGTGTCTCTGTTACCTGCAGAAAGACACTAAAGGTACAACTTCACATATGTATAAATATGTATATTATATATATACCCACACATATGCATATATGAGCTCACAGAGCACCCCGTTGATGAAAGGAGAAGGTGGTCCTGCCCATCCTCCTTCCTATCTCATCCTTTCAGCCACACAATCCTGCTTCCTCCGACACTCTGGCACTTTTCAGAGCCTTCTCTAAGCCAGTTTTACTAAGTGGCAGGATGGCAGGGAACTGCCCCTGGCATTTGCTCGTGGAGGCATCCACAGGGTAAGCAGCAGGAGTGTGTGTTTGGCCAGAAGAGTGGGGCCTTTCCCTCTTGGTGGCCTGACCAACTGGGCTTTCTGAAATCTGCTGTCATTTACCACTCTGAAGAGACCTTTAAAAACATCTTTTGGATATGATTGCTGCATTGAGGGCTTGAGGCTACTCCTAGCCAGCAAGCCCTTGTCAGGAGGACAGAGGGGACGTGGCACATCTCCTGCCATGGAGACAGTAGATGTGGTGAAGGGGAGAGGAAAGCTGTTTCCAAAGGGCATCTTGTATCAGGAAAGACTTTGGCTGGTTTCAGCGAGGTGTAGGTCAGGCAGAGGGCCCCTGGGGTATAAATAGAGTATGTGTTTATGTTTGCATTTGCGTGTATACATCCACTGCCCACTGATGGGGTGCAATGAAAAGCTGTTTGGCAGCTGGTGCCATTAAAGATAACTGAGAACAGCAGTTGGAGAGTCTGGGGCCGCTGAAATGCAGGATAGCATGCACTTGCTGCAGTTTGCAACATGGTGATAATAGTGTGCGAGTGATATATCTTAAATAAGTGAGAGGGATGATACTTTGCTCTTGCGTTTGTCAGGAAGAGGTCTCCACATGACTTGGAATACTAGACTGAACCATTCACTGGCAACTTGCATTTACATTACATTTTTCTGCGCAACCACTAGAGACACTTGTCCCTGTACAGCTTGTGGACCAACTCTGTGGGACTGGCACACAGAATTGATGTAGTTTCAGGCTTCTCTGCATTGAGAGTGTGCATGGTGGGGAGTATCTTTGTAAAGCATGTTTTTGAAGGAAATGCAGGTAGCATGCAAATGATTACTCCTATTTTCCTTTCCTTCTTTTCATGTTGTTATTCTGACAAGCTGCAGATATGTGATACTGTAATAACCTGGTTTTAGAATAATCCTTCTTAATGTTGTTTGGGTTTGTGAGTGCTAAAGGTTTTTTACAACTTTGCTTTGGGTTTTTCAACTGAATGACTTTTCATGCTGGCATGAGACTAGCATGTGAAGTTTTGGCTTGGGAACAGCAGTTGTCTGTAATCCCAGGAAAACAAAAGTTTTCCCTGCTGACTTTTCTGGCTCTTTTTTTTCTTTTTTTCTTGTTAGACTCTATGGTTTTACATTTGTGAAACGCACAAAAAAGCCATCTAGCTTTCTGCCACCAAAACATAATGCTGTATGTATGGCACGGTTGAATGATGTTCTAAGCAGTGCTGATGACTTACCTAGACTGGCTAATGGCTACCTAGGAAAGGGATAATCAACTGCTGTTGGGTCTGGTTTTGTTTTTTGTAGCTTTGCACTTGCTAAGGGATTCTGCAAGCCACTAGAAGTTTCAGTTCATATGTTTTTAGATTTTTAATTGTTGTAGATTTCTTTAAAGGCAAAAGTTTGGTTTTATACCAGTTTGGTTTGTGAACAAGCAATGTCTATGGAACTTGGCAAATTAATGGCATTTGTGGTGAGGTATACTCCTCTTGTGCCAAAGCACAGAAAAAACATTATATGACTTGGTGTTGTGCTGTCAGCTCTGAAGATGGAATAACTGCCCTCCAAAGAGATCTGAAGGATGGTTTTATGGTTGAGTGGTAGGCAAGAACCTAGAAAATACAGGTTTGCGTCTCAGTTCGGCTGCAGTCCTGTGATTTTGGGTGAGGTATGAAACCCCTCCTACATGAACTCACACTTGTTGTTGAGCAGGGCAGCCTTCTCCCATTCTTCAAATACTGCTAGTTACCTTTTCTGTTAGGGCTATTAATTTGGAACAGAAACAGCCTTGTACTGTGCGTCTCTCTGGTGCCTGATGAGCATTATGCCTGGAACTTATCTAAGGACTAAAAAGACTATGATAAGTCTTGAAATTTTTGGAAACTAACAAACCAGACTCAAAATTGACTCTGTTTCCTAATGTGGTCATAATATGCTTTTCCATAGATACAGACTTCAGTCCAGAGATTGCAAAAGTGGAAAAAGAGGAGGGGAAGGGAGTTTCTAACTTGCATTGTGAAACTGTTCTTTTAACTGGTATATATTTTTTCATAACAAAGAGGGAGAAATACTCCGCAGCTCTTATGTGAAACAGATTAACTTGTCAGAATTTCAAAACTTCTGCCAGTGGTACTTACCTGTGTCTGTGTTTGTCCACATGCATATTAATAAAGGCTTGTGCTCTAAAAATCAAATCTGACTGTGATTAATGAATACTACTGAGGGGCTGAATGCAGGCAGCATGGCCATACCTGGCATTTCCTAATTTAAAATAAAAGGAATTAATCCTTGATGTAGAGTTTTTAATGACAACATTAACATGTTGATACTACTTCCTACCATTTAAAAACCACCCACACCCTCCCTGCACTCTGGAAAAAAAGAAAGTATGGTGGCCAGCAGGATTTGAAGCATGAGAACTGCAGCATAGGCTTGTAGCAACTCAGGTTGCTCTAACAGGTTGTTCACAGCTTTGTAGATGAGGTACATGCTAGTACTTTGTTCGTGGCTTGCATCATATTACAGAGAGCAGAGAGAGTGTAACTCAAGAATACTGGGTTCTGGTTGAAGCTGTGGGAAGGAGGATCTTTTTTGCCTCCTCTGCCACCATCTACTGCATGCCTGTTTCCTTCTCCATCTGAATTTTAGTTCCTCTTTGGTCAAAGTGTCCTGGTCCCATCTCTCCCCAGCTGCTTATCTCTGATAATTCCCTGTGCTATTGCTAAAATCATTTCTGTCCCCTTCAGCAATGCTACTAAAGTGTCAGCAGAAGGAAGAAGGTGGCAGTCAAAGGACAGTCATTGTTGTCTTAGTTCAGCAACCAGGAATAGCAATTGCAAGGAAAGTCCGGCTCAGACCTGGATTTGGCAAGCACCCAGCTCAGAGGGAATGCATGGATGATTTGCCACAAGCTTAACCAGTTTTTTCTGTCAACAAAAATTACCTGGAGACTCCTGTTTCTCAGAAACTGCTGAGGAGTTCTTGATGCAAGGATGAGATTTCTCCTGCCAAATCAAGGGTCTGCTCCAAACTTTGGAGGTTTTTTAACTCCTCAGAGATTAGGATTGATCAAGAATTTTTTAACAAGCAGAAAAGAATAATTTTTTTCAGTTACTGTGTTCAGAGAAACAAATGAACTGTCTTAGCTGAAGCATAACAAAAATAAGGATCAGGCTGCAGAAGAAATCCAGAGTAGGAAATTTCGGCTCCCAGTAGTTTGTTTTGGCAAAGTTTGTGACCTGTGGTAATCTTAAGAGTAGTTGAAGCTTTTCATGCTGCCCTCCCATGTCTGCTCATAGAATACCAAGTCTGGGAAAGCCTTATCCCTGTTAGGCATCTCATAATTCAAGGGTTTTTAAATTATTGACTTATGTAACTTTCAATAAATAGTCTGCTTTTTTGATTTTTTTTTTTTTTTAAATGTGTTCCATAGGTTGATGTCCTTAAGGCAACAGCTCTACCCCTATTGAAAAAATTTGGAATTGATGGTGAAAGTCTGGAAATCAAGGTAAAAAATCCTATTTCTTTCTTTTCCAGCACAGTTTAAATGATACCTTGCTCTGTTTCACACAGGTCTATATGCTTGCTGGCCTTCTGTCTCTAGCAGGTATCTAATTGTAACTGCATATATTTCTAAAATTGCCTCTTGGTTTTGGCCTGTTTTAAATAGCATATCAGCCACACGATGTTTAGATTTAAGGTATGGCGTAGAGGAGAGATGCAGAAGCTTTGGGTAGAGAGGATAAGGGCAAATGTGTGTCGCTTTTCTTAGTTTGTGGGAGATCTCAGAGACTGAGAAAACTTCTTGCTTTCTTGTTCTTCTTCAGTTCCTTCTATTTTCCTTTTCTTGCTGCTTGTTCTTCCTGCCCCATGGTTATGGCCAGGGAATAATAGTAGGATCTTTTGTCTGCTTCACCAGCAGGGC
The DNA here is from genome assembly GCF_036417845.1 of Apteryx mantelli. Classification (NCBI taxonomy): domain Eukaryota; kingdom Metazoa; phylum Chordata; class Aves; order Apterygiformes; family Apterygidae; genus Apteryx; species Apteryx mantelli. The sequence continues at coordinate 18,216,991 of NC_090020.1, forward strand.
AACTGGAATTGTGTTGTATAGGTGTGTGAGGTTTACTCCCAATGTAGAGGGGTAAAGAACCTTGTTCTCTAAAGACTACACTCTTTATGGGCCCAGCAGACCTGGATGTAGAACAGACATTTAGGCTGAGGGGGAAAAAACCTAAGGTCTTTCAAAATTAAAAAGAAAACAAATAGTAATAATAATAATAAAAAAAAAAAAAAACTTGCCAGGGCTCTGGGGTAGCACCAGCCCTCCCTGCCCCTGCCCAGGACTGTGCCCTGGTCCCTGCCCAGCCATGGGCTCCCCAACCCCAACCTGCAGGTGACTGCCCAGCCCCACGGCGGTGCCCAAAGAAGTTGGGGCTGCCCCTGGGGTGTCTGGACAAAACCTTTGTGTTAGTTACAAGTTGCAAAGGATTGACTTAATGCACTTTATACTAGCACATAAGCTCTCAAACATCTGCTGGTTTTGACAGCTTAAGAAAACCTGTCTGATTTGTGGGGATGAGTTGAGTTTGGTCCCCCATGTGCATGTTAAGCATCAGAAAAATTATTATCTTCTTATAGATTTTCTTCAGTGGTGAGGCATAGATTGACTATTAGAAACCTGCTTTAAGGCAGGGTTGCTTTCTTGGCAAAGGTGGTTTTTTTCTTCCATTGAGAAGTCATGCCTGCCCTATTTGAAATGAGAGGGTCGACCAAAAAATCTCTTTTTGCTGGTAGGTTTGGTGTAAAATCCATTTCTGCCTTTAGGATTTTTTTTTCCTCGCTTGTAGTCACGTAATAGCACTACTGATAAGATCTTACTATATATGGGATAAAAGTTATCACCTTTGAATGTGTAAGTACATTTTTTTTGCTCTTTACTAAACTGTTTTCTCCTCCATTATTGTTTCTAGATCAACCGGAGAGGAATGCCTCCCAAAGGCGGTGGAGAGATACTGTTTGCCTGCCCAGTGAAGAAAGTCTTGCAGCCCATTCAATTCACAGACCCTGGCAAAATCAAGCGCATCAGAGGAACGGCGTATCTTTTTTTTTTTTTTTTTTTTTTTTTGACGCTTGTTAAAGAGGGCAGGGTGAACATTGTGTAAACATTGCAGACATTGTGTAGAAGGATCATGCAGACAATTAGATCTCAGCATTGTGTCTCAAAGACGCTGTGTTCAGAGCAGTGTTGTGTTCTACATTGAATAGTGGGCATCGTGGCTGTTAATGATCCTGGCTGGATGTCGGATGGGTACTTTAAGTCCCATTTACACCTCACTGCACACGTGAATGGAGTTATTTGTTGTGTTATAAAAAGCAATTTCTTATCCCTTTAGCCTCCAGTAATACCACTGGAGGTGGAAGTAGGGGAGGATGTATTTCCCTCACAAAGAAAAGAGTACAAAATACTGTTGTGGAGTACTGACTTTTGCAAAGAGAATTCCACATATCGTTAATGTTTTTTTCTTTCCTTCTCTCTTGTTGTTTCTGTACTGTATCTTTCATGAATCTGCTGTCCCCATAGGAAGAAGGCAGAAATCCCTGACAGGCAAGGAGTGCTAAAGCTTGTATTTCATGAGGCCCTGTTCTCTCCTGGGCATTGGCCATCTTGTAGTTCAGCTCATAATTATGAGAGATCTGGCTTTGATCAGCTTGAAAGGAAGGCAGGAATGAGACAGGTTGGCTGCCAGAGGCGCAGGATTGGAGCCTAGCCCTCCATCTACCTTATGATGTGTTCTTGTAATCGTGAGAATGGGTTGCTTTGAACCCACTCTGCAGCTGCAGCATTTGGATGAGTCAAGCACTCCCGCACAAGAGCAGTTTACTAGGTGCACGTGCTGTAGAGCAAAGGAGGCAGCTCGGTGTGCTTGTGGTAGTGTTTGTCATGGTCTTTCTAAGGAGAAAGTCACTTCCTTATGCCCCTGTCACCTCTCTCATAAGTAGTTCTACCACTCGCCTTTAATTTAAGTTACATAATTTCTACATAATAAAAATGGAAAGACAGGATTTCTTGTTGCTAATTCAGGAGAAACTCACCCATCACTGTCTTTTAATACTACAGGAAAAGCAGAGCATGCAGGACTTCCTGCATCATAAGAAAGTGAAAGATGATAGGACAGCAACTGAAAATCATCAAAGGACATCTTTAAGACAGATGTTTACCTTGTCATAATAAGATGTTCTGCACATGTTCTGTGTACCTCACCTCAAGATTTATCAATGAAAAGATTGTAGAAAACACTGAGCACATGTGCTTCTTTAAGTATAGGCTGGGGTTGGGAAGTGGACCAGCATTCATGGACAGATGTCTAAGGCAAAACCACATTATCTGAAATAATGCATTGGGACCTCTTGGCCACTTTTGGTAGTTTAAACCATCATCTGGTTTAAATTTCTCTGTGATTACAATGAATTCCTTAGCTCGGAAGTGTAGATACTCTGTCAGAGTGTCACCACAGATGGCAAACAGAATGGTGGAGTCTGCAAGGAGCATCCTGAATAAGTTCCTACCAGACATTTATATCTACACAGATCATATGAAGGGGGTCAACTCTGGAAAGTGAGTATCCAGCTTTCACAGTTAACAGAAATACAGCTCTGCATCTGTTTGTCTGCTAGTGTATTCTGATCTGTTACTGCACTGAGCTTCACAACACGCTCTTCTGTTTTGCCGACTTGGAATAAATATTCCTCACAACAAAAAAAGATGGAACGATTGGCAAGTTACATTTGTTTTCCCCTTGATACAGGGACAGAAATTGTGTGCTTTCCTAAACAAGGAATCATCTACCATTATTGCCACTAAAGGGAAACCTGAACTTTCTTTAGCCTTAAAGCTGTTTAAAGTGAGATTAAGATCAGAGGTGCCATGGTATGGTGTGAAGACTAATGTTTGAATCTGATTGTAGACCTCCTGATGGAAATGGTAGCATTCGGGATGGGATCAAACTGTTTTCTGAAACGTTTGATCCGTGTGGGCTGTCCTGTTCTTTACTATGACATAAACAGTTGAAGGAGTGTCTGGCCTTTTACTGGCAAGGAGTAGAACCCCAGTTAGACGACAATTATGAGGCATGAACTTACTGTACTTCCAGATTTTTTTTGTTAAAAGAATGCAGAAGTGATGCATATAATTCAGACAGTTTTACTGAGAGGCTTTTGTTGTCCTCTTGTCACTTATAGCTTGGAAAAGGTCACTTGAGGTTGGAGAAGATCTTGGTAACTGACTTGTTTGTTGTCTTTCCGTATGCTCAAACCCAAGCATGCACGCTTTTTTTTGGTGCTAGCTTGGCATGTAACTGCTGGTGCCCAAGGAAGGGGTATCTCAACTAGAAAACGGGCTAAAACGCCATGGCACAAGTGAACACAGGAGAACAAATGATAAATTGTTAGTCCTTTCTTAAAAGGATTCAAAAGAAAACTTTTTTTTTTCTTAATTCTGACACCTGTTTCATACTATGCAAATGACCTCACATCCTTGGATCATATCATATTCTTCAGAGAAGCTTGTAAAATAACAAATTGCGTTATCATGGCAATATGCTGTATTGTAATCCTTGTCTGTAAAGTCTTCCAGGCTCTTTGTCTAAAGACTTGGATATTAGGAAAAAGATTATAATCACTGGGCTGTTGATGTGTTAGAATGGATTGCCAGGAGGACTTTCCACCTCTGGAAACTTCTAAGAGCAGGTTGACCAAAGGTAGATATGTTGTCCTTGTCCTGCAATGTAACAGGGGACTGGGGCAAGAATAGGGATTGAAACACAGAGGTGAATCAGCTATGTGACTAGGAAAGTTTTACTCGGTAGATGGCATCTCAAGATGTGGTTTTGTTTGCGATGTGGCCACAGACATCCTGTATAATCTTGAGTAAGCTGTTCTGATCTAGGTTTTGCCTTGTGCATGTATATATAAAACGTGTCTCTTTCCTGGAAGAGGTGGTGAGAAGGCAAAATCCATAAATGATTTTGTGGCCAATACCTCAGGAATAAAGACCTCATAGACATCAAGAGCTGTATCTACATCTAACATGTAAAAACAAATACTTCATCCATCATTTTTTCAGAAATGCTGAATGCTTCCAAGACTAATGTAGATATTTAAATTGCTTACAAGGGTTTTGGTCTACCCCTTGCTGTTAATAGAATGTGCCGTCTACTCAGCACTTCTAAACAGTTACGGTTTTGTATGCTGCTAAATGGTAACATCATTTTTATGTAGTGTTGAGGTAAAATGTTCAGAAAAAGTCTCAAGTATGTTTCAGGGAGGTTTAGCTTCTGGAGGCATTTCTGAAAATGGAATATAAATGCCGTTTGAAGTATTGCCCTAAAGATAAATTATTACATTCACAAGTCTACAATAATCTAAAAAAAAATTGACTCTAAAGTATTTTTTTCCTTTCTGGTCCTTCATCATATTTAATATGACAGGATTGTAAATCTTGTGGCTTCAGGTTGTTAACAATAAGCAGGATTTTGAAACCCTTCTTTTCTGGGTTAGGTATGGGGTTTAGGGGTTTTATTTTGTTTTTTATCTGTCTGTAAAGTGGAAGAGTAAAGTGAGCTAAGGCAGCGCCATTACATTTAGTATTTTCATGGATAGTCCATGCAGAAGACTAAAGAATGGAAGAGGAGGAGAAACTGAAGTCCCCTCCCCCCCTTGCTGGTGCTCATGGCTTCCTAATGCTGCCCTGCCATCACGTTCAACAGGAATGTGGTGCCAATATGTTTGCAGTATACCTGATACTAGTCTCGTGCCACTTTGGCAAAGTTCTGTACTGCCGGGTTCCCGGTGCTTGTGTCGGCAGGACAGGGAGGGAAAGTGGTATATCTTGTTGTTTCCAGTGCTGTCTCTGTTTCGTGATGAGCAAGAGCAGCGAGGGCAAGTTGTACCCGTCTGTGCCCTGCCCAAACCAAGCCTGGCTCTCACAGTACAAAGGATCGAACTGGATCCCCTCCACAATGCCAGTAGCTTCAGGAAATACATTACTTGACCATCTTTTACCACCACTGCTGTCACTCTAGGCAGAGACCTTCTGGTTTTGTTTTGAAAATTTGCAGCAGAAAGTTTGTCTGTGTAGATGGTCGCTAATACTGTCTAAACATGCACAAGGCACTGGATGGTTTTAATTTTTGTTTGGGCAGATTGCCACATGCTACTGAACATTAAGAAAACCTGCTAGGGGACATATTTATTAAAGGACACTTCTCCAAATTGTAGCCCTTAAGAAACAGTGTCTTTGACACTGTTGCTGTCTTGGTTGGTAGATCTCTGTTTCAGGGAAAGGAAAGGAGAAGAGGTGCATCTTTAACATCCCCTCCACGCTGCTCAGCAAGTACAGGCAGTTTGGTATGGGTGGGAACCACTCATACTTTTTCATTCCCTCCCTACTGAAATGCCTCTAGAAGAACTGTTTTTGTCTAGTACTGGGTTAGTTTGTGTGTACTGGTGTTTGGGGTTTGTTTGGGGGGTTTGTTGATGTTGGTGACATTCCTTACCGTTTTGGGTCACTGGGACCATTTTAATTAAAAAGTGTGGTAGTGGAGGCAGCCAGAGTCAAAAAGCCATGAGAAGTACTATATGTGGAGAAAAGTTAAGCTAACCTTATTCTGAATGGCTAGCTGTTGGTGCTCTTCTAGGGCCTATGAATGAGAAGACCTTGTGATTTTCCTTTGTACAATTTCTCAGCAAGCTGTATTCAGTCATCTGTGAATTTCTTGTAGTAGAAGCTTCTAATGCTCACAATAGCATTTTGTGGTATGCTGAGCTCTGTGGAAAATAGGTGCTTTTGTTTTTCTTCAAATAATTTGTTCAGAATTCTTACATGGCTGTAACAATTTGGCTGGTGTTGAACTCTAAATGAAAAGAAGTGTTTGGATATACAAGTGATGTCAGATCAAACTCTTTTTTTTTTTTTTTTTTTTTTTTTTTAACCTGGTTCCATGGTTATACTCTGATATTGCTAAATATTGAAGCTTCCAGGGAAAAAATTGGGTCCTTAAAGAAAACTGTTGTTTTTTGGTTTTTGTTTTTTTTTAATATGACAGAGAAGAAACTCCAGATACTCTGGAAATGTTCATCAAACATGAATTAAGCGAATGTGAAAGAGATTGGGGGGGGGGGGTTTAATAAAGGTGGGTATTTCTAAGGCTTGTGTGGTCATTTTTAAGAGTTTGTTTCAGGAATGACCGGCACAGTGGATTTGGGGCCATGCGTTGCTGATTTTAACCTTGAAGTGCTGGTGTTAATGTTTTTTTTCCAGTGTAAATCAAATGTATGGAACGGGGAGTTTCTCAGCAAGTCCAGATTCATGGTATTGTCCCATGAGTGGAGCTGTTTGTGACTTGAGGAGAAGGTTGACTGGACCAGTTCTTGGCTTGTTATTCAATTTCAATTCAAATTTTTTGAATCAAATGCACTTTTCTTTCCCTTTCTTTCAGATCTCCGGGTTTTGGGTTATGCCTTGTTGCAGAAACCATCAATGGCACTATTCTCAGTGCTGAGCTAGCCTCAAACCCTCAGGGCCAGGGAGCCGCTGTGCTGCCTGAGGAATTGGGCCAGAATTGCGCTAAGCTGCTGCTTGAGGAGGTCTACAGGGTAAGTGGCCCATATAGCCTGTGTGTATAACTGAAGGGAAAGAAGGTGATGCCCTGAGGGTAAAGGAAGAGTTGATTTGAGAGCACCCTCAGACTGGTTAGATCCAGCCAGAGAAATGATCTGATGCTGCCAGGGTCTTCTTAATCCAGGTGAGAAGTGTTTTCAAATTATTCCATGAACAGTATAATGACTTATTGTGCCATGCTATTTCCCATGCCCAAGGTGTGTTACCATGAGTTGCATTAGAGACAAACGTTGCTTTTGTTGCATGAGAATTTAGTTGGGTTTACATGGGCTGTTATTTTGGGGGGTGTGTGTTTTTTTAATAATAAGGTGGAGTTGTAACCGAGTCAGGGCTCTGACACTCGTGGTGCAAATGCGGCACTGTGAGTAGGTGGAGGTGTGAGGAAGAAGAGCAGCCAGTCTCAATGTTGGCTGCTTTACTGTGATGAAGACAGTCAAATGTGTTGAGATCTGTTGCTTGTACAAGGAATTGGCCAAGTGGTTCTTTGGAAAGGAGCTAGGACAGTGATTGCTTAGAAATCTGAGTGCATTACAGCCTTCCACAGGATAATTTTTTGTATTAGAAATGCTTGTTTTCATTTGTGGTGAGGTTTTTATGTGGATGACCAGCTTTCAGTCTTACAAATGATTTAGTGATTAGAATCAGAGCGAGAGTTTCTGATTTAATAAAGAACATAACCGCTTTTGTTGTTTATCTCAACAAATGTCAAAATAAGTAGCTATTAGTATTGGCAACATGTATTTGGCCTTTAGGAGGCAGTCATCTACAAATTGTACTCGGTGCTTAAGAAAGTAATTGCTTTGAATTGGAAGTAACCTGATAGGATTTACAAAACATTAAAAATGTCATTAATGAGATTCTGTATTAGGTAACTTAGTTATAAAAATGCTTCTTAATCTCATACATTATATCCATGCTTGCGCTAGCTCACTTATCTGTTTTTATGCTATCTTTTGCTTTCCCTGATACAAACCCTTCTTCTTTCCCTGTTTGAATAACTAGCTTGCCCACTTGCTCAATTAATATTCCATTAATATTTCATTCTGTCTTGCATTAATATTTTTTTTCTCTTTCTTCAGTATATGCTGGGACTCAAATATAATTGTGACATTCCTGAAGGAAAATGTTCCTTCCTCCACTCCACATATGTCTAAAACTTTATAGTCTTAAATGTACCATGGTGCTAGAGGATAGGGGAAATGCACATAACCTAGGTGCTATGAACAGACTTTGACACTACCTTTTCCCTTTCTCTTGAATCAATCCTTGGGTCCTCCAGGTAAATTGTTAGTCCTCCCTTTCCACATAGATGCAAGCAGCGGAGAAGATGCTGTTTTTCTTCCCAAACTGAGCTGCATAGGTGCTTGTGAAGGACAGCGTCATCCAGACAGCCATGGACTACCAGTATAGTTACAGGCTTGCAGCAACTCTGCTGACTGTCCAGACTGGTAATGTGGTTGTCCGCAAAATTGCGAGGGATTGTTTCTAACCCAGGGTTCTTACATAACAGAGATGCTATAAACAAATGTTCTTCCTGAGGACAGTTGATATGCCTTGCATTTGAAAGTTCAGCCCTGAATATACATGGAGAGCTAACAGGTACTCACTGTGATGAAACATCTGTGTGTTTCCAGGAGCAACTGAGTGTGGTGACAGTCAGCTATTTTTATTTAAATGGGATGAACTGTAAAATATTGCAGCTTCAGTCTTTGAAAAAGAACTAAAATTCAGTACATCTGTTGCTTTGCATAAACCTCTTGGAAAAGATGTTCAGATAGTCAGATGATAGGAGGCATCAACAATCCCATTTCCTCATGTTTTTACCAGCAGCAGTAGTTACTTATTTTCCTTTGAAAGCCATCCAGCACTTGATAGTTTGAAACAAATGAGGGAATCTGTCCAGATATTATACTTTCTGCAGAGATAGTTGCCAGAGAACCTGCAAAATGAGGAGGTCTGGAAAGGCCATGACCAGTTGTCTGCACTAATGTCGTGAATCGCAGCCATTTGAATGTGATGAGTGAAATTCTGCAAAGCAGACCAGGATAGTGAAGATCTCAGAGGAAATCGGAGAAATGTATTTGGGGAAGAAACAGGGAACCCTTGGGTCAGGCAAGTCTTTGAATGTTAAGGTGATGGGTCATCAGGTTTCAATGTCTTTGGAGATCAAGTTCTCCTGTGGGTGAATGAGATTGTTAGCTGTGATCTGCCATGGCACAGCAGGCTCTCTGGAAGGTCATTTCCTTGTGGGCCTCTTCAGATCAGGTCAAAGAGTGACTGACAAGTGCTGAGCACTGCATGGACTGCTTTTGGCCCTCCCCTGCAGCCGTTCTCTGTGGAAAAATTGTTGTTTGTGAGCCTGTCTGATAACAGTGCTGCTTACCTGCTGGATGCTCAGCCCTCATTCAGTGTTCATGCATTCCCCGCTCCCTCTGTCATAGGCAATACAGTGTCTTTTGTTTCATGGTTTTCAGAATGCACTCTTGCATTTGTGCATGACAGACAGGCACACAGATTCACACGCAGCCCTAGCCAGGCATTTGGAAAGATGGACTTTGTCATTGACTTCACTTTCTTTAACATAGGTCAGTGTGATCCAGTGTTGACCACAGAGAGGATATAAAAACACCTTGCAAAGTATGCAATGTTTGCTTGTTTTGAAGAAACTGTTTGTTAAGTTTCTTTGCCCAGATTTATGGATTAGCTGTCTAATGAAACAGTTTAAAATTTGCATCCTGGCAAAGCCGTGCCTGGGACAAGAACAGGCTGCTCTGAGCAGGCAGTCCTAAAGCCCTACTCTCTTTACTCTGGCTGCTCACTGAATACAGGGTTTAAGAGCGAATTTCTCTCCCTGTGCTTAGATTCCCTACTGGGGATGAGTTTTATGGCATAAGACTCTTTCTCACTCTGTCTTTGGCTATAGGTGCTGTGCTCCAGGAGATGGGGAGAGGGTTGATCAGAAAGGGGCATCTTGGGAGCATTGGAGATGATTCGCTGCAGAAGGGTTTTAGCTGTCAGTCACCCACAAACCTACCAGAGTTCGGTATTGTTTAAGGGGCCCTGAGGCATCTGCTACAGTGACAGCTGAATGCTAAATGGTCCCTTTCCTAAGCCTTCAAAAAGAAATTTAAGAGGACATTCTGCTCAGAATCAGTGGAGCTTGGTTTATGTACATTTATTGACTGAAGGATGTCAGGGCTAATAGACTAATAACAACTGGCAGAGTGCTAATTACAGTGGCCCTGAAAGAGGGACATGGAGTGATTAGCATTGTCCTTACAAATCCTACCTGAGCTTAATTGTTGAAGGCCAACATGAACTTTCCCCTTGTCTTTGAAAGGTGCTAGTTATGGGAACTTTATGTAAATGGTGAGTGGCAGGATGAGAAAGCCTAGAAGAACTGGAAAAGGATTGAAGGTTTATATTTCTTGTGACTGGGAGAACCAGAGGAGAGTGCAATGCCTATTTAAAGTTGAGCTACTTAATAAGGGTGAGTTGTTATCGGGGCTTGAGAGGGCAGGAGGGGTAGGGCTGTTGTCTTATTTAACCAGAGATAAGATGACTAAAGCACCTCAGGTTTCTTGAGGCACGCAAGTATGTATGTGCAGGAAAGTGAGGAAATTGTGCCTGTGCCAAAACACTGCCAAGACTAAATCAAACCTAGAGTTAAGCTCAGAAGAATAATCCTCCTTGAAACACTGTTGTCCAATATCTGCAATTATTTTTGTACGTGTATGTAGACTGTAGTATTTGTATTGCCACATTTCAAAACAGACTGCATTTTAAGAAATCTGTGTCTCTAAATTGTGTGCTGGATCTGGCTGTGTTGTCAATGGGAACAATAATGGAGAAGCTGCCATAAATTGAAGTGTTATGGTCTAGAAGCTGCATCCTGAACCGCTAACGAGTGCCAGCCGTTTTGGAACAAATGTCAATACTTTGGCTCTGACTTCGCCCATCCCAGTTCCAGTGGGAAGATTGCTTTGAGTTTGGACACTTGAATAAGCAGCAGGTGGATTGAGAGAGAAAAGTCGGCCTCCCTGAGAGAGGCATTTGCTTGTGTTTCATTAGACATAAGTTACTGCTCTCTCAGGGTTTGATTACAGGCAGATCACTTAATTTCCCTGTATGGCAACTGCCTGTGTGCGAGTGGGCATAACAGTGCATTGCTAATGCACAGCAATAGAAGGGATGACTCTGACTCACTGCAGCAAGAGAGACTTATGTAAGTAGCGAAGATGCAATGGATATATCATGTTTTGCTGTGTTGTACAGGACATGGTTGCCTCCATGCTGGCTGAAGCCTTTGTATAATTTGGGTCTTAAAAATAGGTGCTTTATAATGTTTTCAGCTTAAAAAACAAAACACACGCACAAAAACAAACCCAGAAAAGGTAATGTCTTCATGCAAGTGGTAAAGAGCATTTTAAGTGGCTGACTATAAATACAGAGAATACAGAGAGCCTGTATCTGAAATGCTTCTTACTAAACTCTCAGCTGCTTCTTGGAGATGTTTCAGATTTGCTAATGCAGCTGGTGAGAACCGCTGCTCTAGAGGGCACCAACAAATTCTGCAGGTACCTTGTTCACTCAAGATGGAGCACAGTTTTCTTCAGCCCCATAGAGGACATTAGGCTGAATGCGTAAACCCCACTATGGTATGGTAGTTTTGCACAGTTAACACCGAAAGGGCTGCTGTAGGAGACAGCAGAGCAGCTGCTAGGAGGTAGATGGCCGTGGAGCTGGTACGTAACAAAGGTGCATCCTTTCATTACATGAAATGTAGAGTTTTTTCAGAGCAGAGCTGAGACTTGTCGCACTGAGGCAAGGCTATCTAGAAAATTAAACCTTCAGTAACTCTTCTTGGAAAGGTCCTCCTTTCTGCCTTCTTGCTGAGTAAATGCACTGAAGTTTTCACATTATGTTTTCTTAATCTATGTATTCCTAGCTTCATTTTGCCCCTCTCTTGCCTTTTTGGATGGTAATGATACCTCTTAAAATGTTGACAGGCTGCTCCTTGCCGGCAAAGCTGTTGGTATTTCTTGTTACAGAGTTTTAAAAGGGTTACTTGTCAGTTTTGCTCTCTCTAGAGATTCTGTTCAGAGGGTTTAGCATCAGGCCTCTGATTCAGTTGGAAACTGTTCACAGATTTCTCATGGCTTTGGACCAGAATGAATATGAGGAAAATCCAAAAGAACATTATGCCAGATATTTTTTCTATTTTCAATGTGTTTGTATAGTCATAGTTAGTAAATTCTCTCTACAGAAATCTTGAATGAATATATTAATTTAATTTTAAATAATTTTAAATTTATTTTCAGACTTTGTAAACAAACCAGCCTTCCAATTCCAATTTACATATTCATTATAGTTACCTCCCCCCATACAAAACAATCTACCCTGCATGTATTTCTTCACTTATTTTGAGTGTAGCATTTGTAGTTCTACATTTTTGTGTGTGGCTCTTTCACATAGCAGCAAATACACTTCTTTCTATTATAAATACAAGGAAAAATGCAAATGTAAAACACAAAAACTAGCAGTAGGGGCTTTGGTGGAGGTGTAGGAAACAACTTTTAACTTGCTGTTTTGAGGCTGTTACAGCTGAACTGTTTGTCCAAATGTCACTTTTAAAATGTTAAAGTGCTGCAATTCAGATACATCAATAGTCTTCAAATGCACATGAACTATAAAGTAACATCTCTTTTCAGCTGACTGCAGAGAGTGAAATACAGAAGTTCACTTCTCCCTGCTGCTTGAAGCTGTTCATTAAAGTTCAGAAATCCTTCATTGCTTTCATTCTGTGATGTTAGAAGTGAACAGGTTGGAAGAGTGGGAAGGGTTCTTTAATGTGACATTGTTATTGGATTTTATTTTTTTTTACTTCTGTTCCTTTCCCAACCTGCCTTGTGAAATTAATGTCATTGTTACAAAATCTAGATTTTTATCTTTTTGGCCCTTAAAAATTGAGAGCGGTTATAGCAGTTATTCTGCCTTTTAAGTAAATCTTTCTCCTCCATTACTCTCCTCCCATCCCAATTTCTGGTTTGTACAGAGATTAATTATTAAAACATTTTGGTCTGCAGGGAGGCTGTGTAGATTCAACAAACCAGAGCCTTGCTCTGCTCCTCATGACCCTTGGACAACAGGATGTTTCCAAAGTCCTGTTGGGACCTCTGTCTCCGTACACGTAAGTTTCGTTCAGCTTAATTACCCAGTCTCGTTTAATTCGCTAGTTATACCACACAACTAGCTTTTGTATATGGAAGACTTTGCCTGTGGCTATGAGTAGAACAACTTACACTGTCTTCAAAAGAGACATGTAGTTAAGTTACCTTGTGTTTATTTGTACATGTTGGAAGATGATTTCCTTACTGTTATATATTCTTCCTGGTTCTGAGGCAATTAAAATTGCAGAGATGGGGCTTATTGTTGGATCTCGGTCTTGGATTGGATGTCTGCATCAGTTAGCTTTTTTGTTGCCTAGCATACGCTGTCATGTTTTCCTAATGATCTCCCTGCAGCTCTGGCAGTAAATGCAATGTGTTTTGAATGGCTAGCCACGTGCCGAAGATACGACAGCCCAAAGGAAAGGGCTCTGAAGTTCAATTCATGAAGCTCTCTGCAACCCCAGAGCTTTAGCCCTCTCATGCAGTGGACTTCTATCTTGTTTTTTAGCCTCAGTTTTTACTAAAGGTTTTTCTGTGGCTGGTAGTGGTTTAGAGGAGAGAAAAGTGATATACTTCTTCTCACGTTGCTAATTGCAACACACAGGTTAGGATAAAGTGCATCCTGTATCAAGAATTTCATTTACTCTAGCTGGCTGACAAGTGATTGACTAGACCACAGTTGTTCAGAGACTGAATTGTTGTTCTTTGAGCAAGACAGGGGTGGAGGGTTGTTTATCTGACAATGATAACCAAACGACAAGACCATGAACTGCCCTTTTTCGGTTATCATGGTACCGGTGCTGTATACATGATAGGTACAGTACTGTGATAACTGAAGAATGGTGGTGCCATCACGTGATAGCTAGAAATCGCCTCAGTGCTATCAAACCCCTGATACCTTGGAAACAACATCCATCAGACTTTGAGGGGGAGAAGGAGAAGCCTCCCATTGCATAGGGGAAAAGTAATTCCTGAAAAGTAAGTCCACAAGAAAGGCTTATAAAGAGTGCACAGTTAAGTGAATGAAATGAAACAATGCCTTTTTTTTTTTTTTTTTTTTTTTTTTTTAATACTATGGAAGTCAGGTGAACGCAGGATTTTAAGCAGGTTGATTTCAAATGGGTGTTGCTTCTCCCAAGCTGGGGGTGCGTGGCTGGGATGAAGGTCAGGAGCAGATGTTGTGAAGCAGCATGTGTCACATGAGCTTGTGTCACTCTGTCTGCAGCACCCCTTGCCCTCACTAATTCAGCTGGTTAAGGACTGGGAAGTCTGGCTTCAGAGGAACTCAACAGATGCACAATTTTGGGGAGCATTTTTGAGCTAAATTACAATACTGTCACGTTCCACTTCACTGTCCCTACTCTTCTCTCTTGGGGCTGTGACATCTTCTCTTCTTAATGCTTTCACCCCGCAGACTCCAAAGCTATTTAAAGACCATTTACAGTAGACTGACTTCCCTGTCTAGCACAAGGCAGCACAAATGCGACAGTTCAGCCAGTGGATTAGAGCACTGTGAGGGGACTTGGCATGCTTCGGAGTACGTCCATCAGAATGAGAAAACACATTCCAGGTTTAATTGCATATTTACCTAAGAGACACTCCTCTGCCCCTGCTAAAGTTATGGGGGGACATGCCTTGAGCAGGGGTGTCCTGCATGGTGCTGCGGGCACCGACCCTAGAAAGACCACTTGGCCTGCGGCCGTTTGGATTTTCCCCTCTTGGTTTATATGCAAGATGTCACAGAAGTGAGCACCTGTCAGTCAAGCTGAACTTAAAATCAAATGCAGGGTGCTGGCTGTGTTGCCACCACACTGAACTGTGCACAGTAACATGTCTAAAATCCTGCAAGAGATTGGAGCCTTTCAGGCCAGGCTGCTCTGGATGCAGGTGGATGGGAGGAGGCACAGGATGAACCAGAGGATACAAGAGGGAGAGCAAAGGGGAATCGTTGCTACAGACATGAGTGGCCTTGGAAAGGAAAAGAAAGTTCTCCTGCGCCCTCTGGAGAAAGTTGAACAAACTACAGTTTTTAACTGCTTGGGAGCTTTAATGCACGATGCAAGACCACCCAAAAGGGTAGAGGACAACGGGACAAGGCAGAGCAGCGGCACGTACACAAAGCATAAAAGGAAAGAAGAGGGCTGAGACCGAACAGAAGTCTCAACTTGATTGGACAAGAGACAGGCAGGAGGAGGCAATCTCTGCTTATCCGGACGTGCCCATCTGTGGCTGCTGCTGCTTTTTCTCTACCGCTCTTTCCACTCCCATTCCTGTGGAAACCACCAGGAAGCAGCCCGCTGACGCATGCTAACTTGCCATCCTCCGGGTTTTGCAATGTGGTGGGCTTGCTGTGGCATAAACGCTCCCACGCGGAGAACTAGAGACCTCGTGTTCAAAATCCAGCCCCTTTGAGTGGACTCCCTCACTTACAAACTTCGCTGGCACACTGTGGGGGGCAGCACTGGGGGTGCCCTGGGCTCTCGGATGGGGCATAGGGCACAGGCACGTCCAGGAGCTGCAGATTGGGGCTGTGCATCCCCCCATCTCCCTGAGCGATGACCTCCTCTTCTAGTCAGCACAGCTGGGACAAACCCGAAGGGGGACAGTTGCGCAGCTGCAACAGGCCCCCCCCCCCCCCCCCCCCGGCACTGCGTTTGTGGCTGGGCGCCACTTGCATGAGCTCTGCGGTGGTGAGCTCTATTTTAAGTGTAAATTAATAAGGAAGCTGTTTTCAGTGCCATGGTCTCCTCTGGCAGCAGTGATTTGCAAGCTGGTTGCTTTGCCCTGACAGTAAGCTAAAATGTGTGAAGTGGATATGTACCTCTTTTGGACAGTGAGGTGGATTGAGAACTGGCTGAATGGCAGAGCTCAGAGAGTTGTGATCAGAGGCACAGAGTCTAGTTGGAGGCCTGTAGCTAGCGGTGTCCCCCAGGGGTCAGTACTGGGTCCAGTCTTGTTCAACTTCTTCATCAATGACCTGGATGAAGGGACAGAGTGCACCCTCAGCAAGTTTGCTGACGATACAAAACTGGGAGGAGTGGCGGATACACCAGAGGGCTGTGCTGCCATTCAGAGAGACTTGGACAGGCTGGAGAGGTGGGCAGAGAGGAACCTCATGAAGTTCAACAAAGGCAAGTGCAGGGTCCTGCACCTAGGGAGGAATAACCCCATGCACCAGTACAGGCTGGGGGTTGACCTGCTGGAAAGCAGCTCTGCTGAGAAGGACCTGGGAGTGCTGGTGGACACCAAGTTAAGCATGAGGCAGCAATGTGCCCTTGTGGCCAAGAAGGCCAATGGTATCCTGGGCTGCATCAGGAAGAGTGTTGCCAGCAGGTCGAGGGAGGTGATCCTCCCCCTCTCCTCAGCCCTGGTGAGGCCACATCTGGAGTACTGCGTCCAGTTCTGGGCTCCCCAGTACAAGAGGGATGTGGCACTACTGGAGCAAGTCCAGCGAAGGGCTACAAAGATGATTAGGGGACTGGAGCATCTCTCTTATGAGGAAAGGCTGCGAGAGCTGGGCCTGTTTAGCCTGGAGAAGAGAAGGCTGAGAGGAGACCTTATCAACGTACACAAATATCTAAAGGAAGAGTGTCAAGAAGATGGGACCAGACTCTTTTCAGTGGTGCCCAGCAACAGGACGCGAGGCAATGGGCACAAACTGAAACACAGACACTTCCATCTGAACATGAGGAAAAACTTTTTCACTGTGAGGGTGACAGAGCACTGGAGCAGGTTGCCCAGAGAGGTTGCAGAGTCTCCTTCTCTGGAGATATTCAAAATGCGCCTGGATGCAATCCTGTGCAATGTGCTCTAGGTGACCCTGCTTGAGCAGGGGGGTTGGACTAGATGATCTCCAGAGGTCCCTTCCAACCTCAGCGATTCTGTGATTCTGTGATTCTTTATGTCACTTAACAGGCTTCTGGGAAAAGAGGGCACTTATGTAAACAGACTTTTTTTATACTTTTTTTTCTTTCTTTCTTTCTTTTTTTGGTAGTACAATGGTTTTTAATTTGAAACTGGAAGGCCCTGAGGAAAATCTCTCATGTGGCTCACTCTGCTGTCCAATGGTCTGGAAAGGTGTTCAGCTCTGCCTTGTTCTTGCTCAAACATACAGTTCAAGTTTCAGTCAAAAAAACCCTGCTTTATACATCTTGCTCTCCCAGTCTGTCCCCCAGTCTGTCCATGCATGTTTAGTGCTTCCTCTATTGTTTGGGATGTAAACCTTCCCACACCTGATCTTAATCAGCCTCAAGCTAATACAAACTCCCTCTCTACTTCACCTTGTCACATATCACTGTTTTCCTCTCCTTTTTCTCCTTTTGCAGAGTTCCTGCCACCTGTGCTTTCACTGCAGCAAGGCAGAGCCAACCTCACACTGTCTGCAAGTTCTCCCTCCACCTAGGCAGCCTCTCCTTCTCTCCCACTCCCCTGAGTCTTTCTGATTTGTCTGGAGGCTGTGGCAAAGCCCTGTTGCTTTTCTTTCCCCTCACTCTGCCTCCATTCAAAAGGAGGAAGAGATAGAGGAAGCATGATAAACCATATACGTACAGAGGGAAGTACAGGTTGAACTGATCCCAGAGATGCGTTGCAGAGTTTGCTGAGCAGCCTGTAGGATTGTGCCCTAGCCTTCGGCTTCATGCTGCCTTTGGCATTTTTATGCAGTTTATTCTGTGCCCTCCTTGCAATTCAGCACTCCCCACTCCTGATGTTTTGGTCTTGACTGCTTTCTTGTCACACTGCCAGAGCTCTGGGAAAGGACCCAGCTTAGAAGGGAGGTTGGTATGGGACTTGTACCCATCAGCTTTATTGAAGTATTTGTGCCAGCATATGCCCACCTGCCTATTATAGCAACCATGCAGTCGAGGAGTCGTGGAGGATAAGATACTCTCTAATTTTTTAAGATGCCTGGTCATTTGAGAGATGCGAGCTGTGGTGTCTGTAATGAGCTGGTCACCAGCCCAGGAGGTGGGGTAGAAAGGTTTACATAGCATAGAGGCGGATAAGGCAATTCCTGCTCCTGCTTTCATTGTCATAGGAGGTTCCTCCCTAAAGTGTTCCTGCTCCTGAGACTTTCACTGTACTCCATGCTTGGACAGTCCCAAAGTTTCGGGAATAGGTGGAGCTGCCGGGAGGCTTTCTGAGGCCTTGTGATGTTGCAGTGGGGGCTGTCCTACACCCTTGGCCTCCTGCTTCCCATTTTGTGGGTGCTTTCTCTTAATTTAGGGTCATGACTTGAGTGTGACTGATATGCTCTTAGCTTGCACAGCAGTGTTTTTTTTCCAGGTTGTCAGCCAAACAAATGTGCGGGGTGGATGTTCACATACTCTTTCTTCAAAGGTTAAACTTCATCTAACAAGGGCACATGCCAATTGTTGTGAGAGATTAAACCTCAGTTTGAGGCGCCAGACTTACTAGTGACCATGACCGGAAAAGACCAGAATCCTGTCATGAGCAGTTAACAATCTCCTATCTGTAGCTTTTCAGTGTAATTGTTTGTTCCCTGTTTTGGGCAGGTCAGTAGAAAAGTTCTCTTTATCTTTTTTTTATACTGCTCATTAATTTTTCTGTCACTCTCCCTCCAGTCAGTCTGTGTTTAGGACCATTGTGTCTATTTGGTTTCTTCATGCCTCTAATTCTAAAATGATGAAAGAAAAGGGTTTTTTTTTTTTTTGGAAAATAAAGAAAGAAAACAGCCAGAATCCTGAGTCTGAAAGTGAGTCTAAAGAAACATTAACTTAGCAGTGGAGGAGTTTGTAATACATGCTAAATACATACTTTAGGATCTGATATCTCTCCTTTAAAGCATGCCCCCAAGACCAACCTTTTGGCTATCTCTATTTATTTCTGCTTAAAACAATGGGAGTGGGGGAGGAGTTGGTCAGTTTCTTCTGGCTGTAATGGAGAGTAAGTCTTATGGGTAAGTGACCTCACTTGGCCATGCCTCCTCTTTCTCCTCCCTTTCTTCCTCCCTCACTATTTTGCCTTACTATGTTACAGGTTATTCCTTCTCGCTCTGCTTGTACAGGGAGGGCAGTGATTTCAGCAGGGGGTCACTAGCCACTTCCATAATGCAAGTGAGAACTTTTTTTTTTTTTTTTTTTTTTTTTTTTTTTTTTGAGCCTGTAGACTCATTTCTCTGTACTAAGCAGTCTTCTCTGCTCTATTCACAGAGCCAGGGCTTGTGTTCATCACTGGAGTCAATGCTAGAAGATACTGTTAATGAGCTTTCTGTTTTGTTTCTTATACTCTGTTTTCTCTCCTTCAGAATTGAGTTTCTGCGACACCTGAGAAGCTTCTTCCAGATCATGTTTAAAATTGAAACGAAGACCCCTGAGGAGGAGCACAAGGGTGGGGAGAAAGTCTTAATGACGTGCGTCGGCATTGGATTTTCCAACCTGAGTAAAACAATAAGATAAAACATCTGCAGACTTTCTGAAATGGGGTGACAGAAAACACTGCAAAGATCTGATATAACAATATGAGAACCTGCCTTTCCCTGTGCTTTTTCTGGAACCAGTGATCCCAATGCAGAGGTACCCAAGCTTGCTGCATGTAAGCAATAAAGCTTCCTTCAGGCTGTTTAGGCCTGTATTGTGTACAAACACAATGCCACTGTTGTGCTGCATGGAATGGCTGGCCGGAGTCTCAGCTGGCTTGGGACTTCTTGCACTGTGCTCCAGTGCATGAGACACAGGTGCCTCTTACGTTCTTGTGCCCTTTTCCCATGCCCTCAAGCCTTAAATGCAGTGAGTGTTCTACTTGTCATTATGTGTATCTGTGTATCTACAGGCTTCACTCTTAGCTTTTTCTGAAAGGTTTAGACAGAGAAGGGAAACAGGATTGAGCAAAATGAGACTTGCAGTGCAAAACAAATGATCAGAACAGAAACATTAGATTCTTCAGGTAATTGCAGGGATAATACAGGCATGGAAATTACAGTACAAACTGGAGCAATAATTTCTGGTTCATACACTGTATGTGTACAGAATTTGTCAAATGCTTCGCTCCTGTTCAAGTTGGCTAAATGATAGTTTTGCAGAGGAGAAAAACTACCTGCCTTTTAATTTTCTTTGATGGTAGAATGCTGCAGAAGAGATCACAGCCCATACTGATTTATTCTAGCCTCCTCTGCAAGGATGGGCAGGAGAAATCTGCCTGCAGTTTTCAAATGATTCTGTATATTCTTGTCAGGTTTGTTTGGCATGCCACACGCTACAGTGTACAACTGGCTGTGAAAGGTAGCAACAAAGCTGTGCAGGCTTTGAAGGAGAAAAATGTATTCCATTTGTGCCATCACATTTAGTGCAGCTGCTCCATTCTGGAAAGACGGGATTGTCGTGGATGGGCACTGTTTGGATTAACCGGTGCTAAAGGTGCGTAACAGGATAAAAAGACTTACCCAAGAAAGGCTTTTGGTAGATTCCAGGCAAACCTGCTGAAGTTAATGCTGAACTTCTGACATAAGGAAAGTGACTTATTCTGGACTTCAGACTAGGCTCATCAAAATGTGTTTGTCGTAAAATGAATCCGTGTCAAAAGCTGGTATATTATATGGCAAGTACTAGTGACTATGTTATAATGGTCTTACAAAATTTATCCAATGCTACTGTAGAGTGGGCATTACCTATCTAATTTGAAAATTATATATTGGACCCAAACAGAACTTTGACAAAAAGGTAGGAATTTCATTAGTGGTTTATGAGCTATTGGAGGCTGTGAGTCATTTTTGTACTGTATTTTGTTCTTGTTGCAATCTGTCTAAACATGTTTTGGAAAAATAAAGTATTTTTTCCTAAATAAGATTTTATTTCTCCCTTTAAAAAAACAAAACGTTCTCCACCAGCCCTATAGTCTGTCAATTTAAAAGATAAACAGCTATTTTGAACTGATTTGTGAAAAGAGTGGTTTTGGGGGTTGTGTCTTAGGGGGTGGCCCTTTTTATATTTAGTTGCTTTCTAAAACTGAAGTTTCAGGTGAGGAAACTCCAACTAATATGGTAGAATCCAAAATAAAAGATTTTGAATCTTTATATTTTTTAAATTTAAAATTACATTGGAAAAAGCTGGTGGGCATGGAAGTATTCTTACCTTGCTCCCCTTCATCATGTATACAATGAAAAAGCTTGAAACTCTCCAAATAAAAATTACTCTAAATACAGGGGAGCCATTTTCACTATCCAAAAGGTGAAATGTGCAAGCTGAGA
Source organism: Apteryx mantelli (assembly GCF_036417845.1). Taxonomy (NCBI): domain Eukaryota; kingdom Metazoa; phylum Chordata; class Aves; order Apterygiformes; family Apterygidae; genus Apteryx; species Apteryx mantelli. The sequence continues at coordinate 18,237,952 of NC_090020.1, forward strand.
TTAGTAGCCACCAGAGTAAAAACATAAAACCTATGCTAATTAAAGATAGAAATTTGAAGCACAGCTCAGATTTCCAAAATCAGCATAAGTAAAAATTGGAAAGTGTTGTCAGAACTTCAGAAGTTAAAAGCTTTATTGCCTTTAAACTTTTTAAAGCTTTTAACTTTTGAAGTTCTGACAACATTTCCAAATGTTCCACTTACAGCAAACTTGCAAAGGACAATGCATTGCCCAGGCAGCAGATTCCTTAGCAATACAGAAATTATGTTATAAATTTACCTGTGCTTAACCAAACTTTAGTGTTCAAATTAGGTTGCTAACCCTTAGCCCTGCTGAGACAAAACAACTAGATTGTGTGTGTGTGTGTGTGTGTGTGTGTGTGTGTGTGTGTGTGTGTGTTTGGTATTTACATTTTGTGAAAGGTACTTGTTTGGAAATTCTGCAGATAGAATTTGTTTATTTGCAGAACATGAATAAACATCTTTTTTTTTGGACTGATCCCACAAGCAGCAGGATAGCTCTAGTTTAGTTTTGGAGCTGGACAAAGGGACTTAATTTTTGATGAGGACAATTCATAGTACTTGTAGCATTAGACTTCATGGAAAGGATACTCATCTACTGGGAGATGCCTCTTTCATCTCAGTTGATCATGGTAGATTTAAGTCTCTCATGCCTTGTATTTGAACTGGTCACCTGTATGTAAATAATTCTGTACTTAACTGAGTTGAACTGTACCTCAACAGTTCATCTTTCTAGGTGAACAACTCTGCTAATACCCATCTGCTATAAAGGTCATGAAACTTTTCTGCTTACAGAAAGCTTTAAGGATAGACAACAAGGAGGTAAAGGTGTGGGAGGGGACTAGTTAACAAAAATACTTTATAATGTACATTTAAATTGGAATAATTTTAACATTCATATATGGAGAGGGTCAAGGAAGCACAGAGAAATATTTTGGAGGAGAATTTAGTCAGAACATCTGATTAAATAGAAGATCTTTTACTTTAAACTTGCCTAACAGGAAAGACTACTATTGTGGTGATGTGAAAAGCATTTGCAAAATGTGTGTGTACCCTGAACCCGCTTCCACTTTTGAAATATGCATTGTTAAACTATTCTATTTCTGAGGTATGATGGCAACTTGTCTGCAGTTTCTGTGGCTACATCATAAAATTCATGTTAACTTGCTGTAGGACAGGTTCTGGAGTAGCAGAGATTATGCTGAAGGTGAAACTGCCTTAGCCCAAGCCAGTGCAGTTTAGTGAAATTGTATAGCTGGAAACCAGTGCAATAAATGCCTGGGAAAGCACACAGCAGGTAAATTAGGCAGGCCAAAACAGTAAGTACAAGGCTGTCCTGGGTAATATTTTCAAAACAGTGGTTATGTTTCTGCTAGGTCATAGATGCCCTCTCTTCTTTCCCCTACACCACAGGTGATACTAAGAGTCAAATGGATTTTGTTTTAAGCCACTGTGGCATATTTCTGCTGCCTGCAGGCTCTGACATTCACCTCCAAGTTTTTCAGTCATGTTCTTGAGATAGCCACAGGAGGAAAAAATAGAAATGAAAGAAAAGGATCAGCTTTCAGAAGGAATTATTTTACTAATTTGAGTATCTGGTTGGTTGTGTGATATTGTGTGGCTGTCCCCACACATTCATTTTGCATGTCTGAAAGTGTTTCTGTTTAGTCTGGATCACTGCAGAATGCCCAATCTGAAGACATGCTGCTATGTCAGTGCAACTGCAAACAAAAGAAAGAGGTGGAAGGGGCAACTTTTGCAATTACAGCTTTGGTCTTGATAAGCTCTTTCTTTAAAGATCATTCTTGGTGTGCCCCCTGTACACTTTTCTTGCCGACTGACCTTGGAGCAGCGCTATCAAGCTCTGAAAAACACCTATTACTTGTGTTGTCAGTGGGAGAAGACAAAGTCCTGCAAGGAGGAGAGCGTGTGGGTTAAGTTCTGCTGTCACAGCATTGTGCATGCAATGAAGGAAAATGATGCAATTTGTCAGAACGTCACCATGACCAAACAGTACTTGCATTAAATAAAGTGAAGTTGTGACATTGTTGTAAGACAATGTGTTAGAAGGATTTGTTGTATATGTGTAGTAGCAGATGTTATATATGGGTGCTAATCTTTTCCCTCCCGGGACAGCAGGAAAAATGTTTTATTAGAAACTGGTATCAATCAACGATGTAACCGCAAGGAAACAAAGCCCCAAAGCAGCTCCTCTCCTGTAACGTCAGGGTGCAGAGTGGCTGGGAGCTCGCAGGCGTGAGGTGCATGAGGGCACTGCTGCTGACAGCCCCTGGGCACCGTGACCACGTTGAGAGCTGGTCCTTTGCGCTTGCCCAGGGTGAATGGGCGCCTTTGCACATATGTCCCCATGCTGCACGCGTGCCAGACCGCTGGTGCTCCCCCTGCTCTTCACTGTCTGCTTGGCTAGTCTTTCCTGGCAGCCTTCACTGCGCTGCTCGCACAACAAACTTAGGAAGCAAATACTCCCTTAACCCACACTGACGGCATATAGGGCCCGCGTGAGGTAATCCTTGCATAAACATGGATGAGCTGATGGGATTCAGGGCTTGATTTCAATGATCATTACTGTATGTCAGTGACACATCCAGTTACACAAAATAATGTGACAGGCTCAGGAAGTCACTGACGTTTTTCAGGTTGCACAGAAAGCAGCAGCATCTGAGAACAATTGTCTTACTGATTCTTATATTACTTCTTGATTGCAACCAGTCTGCTCCTGGAAAGTTAATTAAAGCTTTCCCAATTCTAAATTGCCTCCATGCATGAGAAAAATTGCTTTAGCTAGCAGTTTTTGTAGATATGTTCTTGCAGGTAACTGGTTGTTCATTAGCACCATCAATTCCCATCCACCTGTCTAGAAGTGCAGTTTTGATGAGTATAAAATACTATGACAGGTAAGGTCTAGATCAAAATATGCATGAATTTTGATTATTAATTCATGTTTTCTTTTTAACATCACCAAAGTTTCAGAAGAAAAAAAGAAAAAAATATATAGCTTATTTGTGTTTGAAGGAATATGTAAGGTGCCTGATTCCATAAGGCTTTCTGTGAGATTTGCCTAAGTATGTATATTTAGAAACACATCTGTGGATTCAGAATGTGTTTAAGGGAAAAGTATTCCAAGTAATGTTCCTGAGTACCGAATGCGAAAATCTACACCGTAATTCCTGCCCAAGGTGCATTATCCAGTATTCTCACGTTGTGCTTTGTGACTTAAAGAATGTCAGTAACGTAATTTCACAGCAAACATCAGAAATACATACAGGTTAAATAAGACAGCCTAGAAAATGTTATTCCTGTTTCTTTTGGAAATGTGTTTGTCAGTTTTTTAATAAAATTACCCGTTTCCCCATCCTTCATCACTAATGTCAGTAGTAAATTTTCCCTTGAAGTGGTGTCAAGATCTTGTTATGGTCTTTGTAAGTGTGGATTTGGTAATGTGTGGATTGAAAGTGAAGAAGAGCTGATTTGAAAAGACCTGGCTTTTTCCACAGTATGTAGAAGAGCAGGCTATTGTACAACTCCTGTGCTCCTAAACGACAACTTGCGCAATGAGAGGGTGATATGGGGGTGATAGTATAACGCTACGCCATCTGGGGTTGACCCTGTCACAGGAAGAATGTAGCAGCTGCCCGAATAGTTTTTCTTCTTGATTTTCAGTTTCAAAGTACAAATAAAGAATAAACATCTGTTTTGGCTTGCACAGTTAAGTAAACATTGTAAGCAGATGGTTTTGAGACTTGAAATTTGCTGTAAGAAGTGTGCATGAAAAGAGGGTGTAACTAACAGCCAAAGGGAGCTGAAGGGAGGGATATTGCAGAATACTACTTCCCTTCTTTTCCCTCCCCAGCCCCACAGGTTTACACAAAAGAGGGTTGAGCAATTTGATCAGGAATTGCTGAATAGCTGTTGAGACATTGTAAGGAAAATACAGGAAAGGATCAAAACCTCATTAGCCTGACTGAAACATGGAGTAAAAACTTAACCATGATTATGATAATGGCATTTTCTCCACCAAGCAGTAAAACAGCTTTTGAAGAAAGAGCTGCTATAAAATAACTTTATCAAAAGTTTCATTTTCAAACCCCTTCAGGCTTCAGTAAAATCCCTCACTGATTTCCTCCACCTTGTTTCTTCGCTAGGCTAGAACAATAGTATTAATTAATGAACTGTCTGAATTGTTTTTTCCAAGTAACTGTCTGAATTGTTTTTCCCCAGTCAAAGATTTATAAACATAAAAACGTACATTGTTTGCTTTCGTGTAATGAAGTTCTTGGCTTTATCGTGTATTTTATCCTTCTGTTCCAAAGTTTGTGTTTTGGAGAAATGCCTCTGTGCCTGCGGGTACAGAAGTATGAAATGACTCTCATATCCCACAGGGATCTGGGATAGAAAATAGAGATCATCAGAGTCTCAGGTCTGTGCAAGTACTTTTCTCACCTTATGAGTGTCAGAGACATGTTGTGGCTCTACAAGCTAAAATCACCATGGCTTATTTCTGCCCTGTTCCTGGGTTTTGTTTTGTTCATAGGTTTTGTTTGTTTGTTTTGCCTATGTGGGATTCATGCAAAGACTAAACCCTGCAGTTTGCACTTGAGAAAGATTTCTGTTGTGGTGCATCCCTAAGTGCTAGGCAGGATCTTTCGCTGCTGATCTGCCTTCCCTCCTCCTGCTGGCTCTGTGGCCTTTCTTCCCTTGTACAACTAGAAAAGCGGTCTTCACCGTGCTGCTGTGGGGGTTTGAGCTGATGGATCATTTCCCTGTCCCTCTTTCCTGGCACTCACAAGGATTTCTCTGCAGGCCGTCTGTCTGGCCACTCCCCTGGCTGACTTCTCTCTCTTGTGCAGTGCTTTAGTGCAGCATGCTGTTCCCTGACCTGCCTCACTTCAGTGACCCTCATCCTGTGTTTATAAAAGGAAAAGCTGCTAGATACATTGGGGTTCTTCTAACTAAATGTTGCCTAGTGGTCCCTGCTGTGCAAGCAAAGGGTTCTCCTCATCTCCCATCTCCAAGGTCTACCTTGGGATCAGACAGCCCTATCTGATGCAATGAGGAAAAGTCACAGTCTTCTAGCTGAATCATCCGTGTTTTAAAGTGGAGCAAGAAACTACTTAGTAACAGTCAAAATCAAAGTTTCTTGCTGATAGCCATCAAAATGTACGGTCTTCTTTAAAACTGGTGGCATGCCTTGCAATAAACTGACAATGGGCATGTTCTTGTGAAGGGAAGGGGGCTATAGGTCACACAAGTGAAAATCCCTCCACAAGTGAAATATGGCTCTGCTCTTACAGAGCTGAAGGACTGTTCATTTTGGACCCATAGTTAAGGACATAGACCTAGCGTTGTTTGCGTGGCAATGTTGCAGCATTTTCTCTCCTTACCCTTGCAGTGGTGAAAGCCCTGACTGTGTTTCATTACCTCTACTACAAAGAGTATTTCCAAGACAAAGACAATGTTGGCTCAAGAGTAAGAGTTCTGGGGACTGGATGCAACTTCTTAGTTACCTGCTTTTCAAAGGAAGCAGGGCAGAGAATAAAGATTAGAAAAAAAGTGAATAAAAGTCACAGGGCTACAAAAGCACACAGCAGGAGCAAAGAATTTAACAGTGCTGTCTTTCAATTATCTTCTTAAAGTACTAAAAACTATTTTAGAATATTGCTCTTTATCCCACTGAAATTTTATATGGAATAAAAAAAAAATACACAACACTTGTCAGAATATTTTTGCAGTACTTGCTCATCTAACAAACCAAGAAATGCAGATGCTAAGGATATCAGTAGCTGTATCTCAACCGCTATTCCCATGACAATCAATTCCTGCTGGTGTTACTACAGCTGCTAGCCAAATACTAAACTCAGCAAGCTGTGTGTTTGGCATAATGTGTAGGTTTCACTTTTGGGGGGAAGCCGAAAAGTGGTGGCTCAAAGTAAAAGCAGCCTTCTTGGCAATCTTTTCCAGCTTTCTTACTCTTGTATTTTACTAAATGGTTACCCACCTGGACCAGATGAGGAGAACACGTGTTTCTGTTGCCTGCTGCAGCTTCACAAACTGGCTCCAAATTTCACAGTTGTAATGGTGGAGTTTTTCTGCTTATCAACATCTCTGTCTGGGTAGCTGGCAGCTCCAGGCTTTCCAGTGGTGGCTGGCAGAGGTTTGATCATATGGCAGCAGAGGACGGCAGAAGAGAATATACTCAAAATGGGCAGGGATTGACTTGTATGGCTCAACCCCACTGTCTAAGAGGATGTGCTTTGCCCGCAGGTCTAGCTGCTTCCACGAGGTGCCACGACTGCAGGGCTTTCGTGGCGGCTGCTCCAGCATGAGAAGTGCCAGAAACCAAACTGCTCCATGCTGCATTGGGCACTTATTGGAAACGATGAAAAATAGCTTTCCTTCATTTTTGTTTATGACAGCTGGGTGTACCCTCTTGAGCAATTAGGTAAATGCTTGTAATTGGTTTCATCCTTCACAAGAAATTTATTTTGGAAGTGGGCATATTTTGAAAATACTCCCTGTGATGATCAAACCGAGTTAATTACTGTTTCTGCCTGCATCTCACCTGCAATATGTTTTATAATCCCACAGAAGGCAGGTTAGCAAGCTTGACAGCTAATGTTTCATACCTTTTTGCCTAAGGGAGCACTTCCATGCTTTGTTTTGCGTGTTTGTCCCAGTGTCAGGGAGTTCTTCCTAGAACTGTTCATATAAAAATCTTCTTCCTCCAAGAAGACGAGTTCATGGAAGCTATTTCTAGATCCTGAAATGCTCTCCCTGAGAGCTTGAAAGTGTGGGTTTTCTGCATTACACTACCAAAAGCGGAATGAGGAAACAATGTTCTTCAATGTAATAACTGCTGGATGTCATTCTCTGGAAATGAGAAATGAACTTGCTTCACTGTCTAATATGAAGATGAAAGAAGTGAAAAAATTAATTAGCAACAAACAAATGAAATGAAATATTTTATTTTTAATTTATTGTGAGTAATTTAAAGAGTTTTAGAAACAGTTCCTAAAAGGTTCTTGTCCATATACTTGTGTGTGGATTAAATGTTCCTGTTCTTCAAGGTCTCTCTGGTGGTTGATAATGTAGGCTGTTTGGAAAATGTACAAGATAAACTTGATTCAGTTTTATGACATGAATTTCCATATTGCATTCAAATAGCCTAGTAATTGTATCTTACTCATACCTATAAAGTGCAAAAACTGGTTCAAAAATATCATTAAGGTCGAGCTCTCCTATCAGGAAATTCCAAAATTTCAGCAGTTGACCTTAAAGAGATTTAGTTAGCCTCCTCTTCACCAGAAGTTTGTTTTCATGTCTTTTTGCCTTTTAATTGCTAGCTGTATGATAATCATGTCCTGTCACACTGGCGAAGGCAGATTAAATAACAGGAACATACTAAGGTTAAAAAAAAAAAAAAAAGGATGAGAAAGTACCATACAGCTGAATTAAGTTATCGAAACCTTGACTTTTGAAGCTTCCTGACTTTCACAAATATAGCTAAGCACTGACAAACAAGTTCAGAAACGTTAACTTTTAGTAATAATCCAAAGCAAAAGAGCCTTGACAGAGACACAGTTTATTGCATTTTAAAATCAGATATTATTAATCAGTACATATTTAACTTCTAGAAACCCTAACCTGAAACATTCTTTAACAGATCCTTATGAGGAGTTTCCCTGTTCCCTCTTCATAGACATCATGAAACAGAAAAATATAATATCTGTACATGTATGAAAATATCTATTTCAAATAGCAAGCTTACTTTCCACAGACTGATCCCAGGCACCCTCATATCATTGTGCAGTCCTGAACATTGTGCAAGGTGAAGTCCTGTGGAGGAGGTATTTTCATGAACCTGGTCTGGAAACTTCTAATTTTGCTTTGGAATACTTTTGATCAATTTCTGAATTCCTCTAAATGTTTGGAAACTCCAAAGCTGAATGCAGAAATGTGAGTTTACACATGTGAGGGAAGTGGGCTGTTTTCCATTTTTGACTAATGTAAGAATAGTTGAGGTAATTTTGATTTTCCAAAATACCCTGTACCCCCCAAAAACTGTTACAAGAAGTTTTCCAGTTAGTAGACTTCCCTAGTTCCAAGGAATTTTCAAGTAAGATGTTCTTGTTGGTATTATAAACTATTTTCCCGTTGATAGGTAAACCCAAGAAGGCACAATTTTGGCTTCTCATTATTATAAAATATATCCTATCTGTATAACAGTATATGCCAAACCTCCTATGAAATCAGATCTCATTGTGTTCAGGCATGAGTTAAACATAGGGAGGATATCCGGCTCTCAAGACGGTATAGCCTTGTAGGAACCCCCCCCCCCCAAAAAAAAATACACAAGTAGCATTTCATTAGAAAATGAAGCGTGTGGGTGTATAAGTTAATGGAGACCTATACAGATGAACTCCAGAAGATCCCATCTCTATTACAGTCACTAAGAGCTTTGTCTGCAGATGCACTGACACTCTGCAAGGTGGGGCTGGCACTGACTACTCTTTGATGTTTTCCTTCAACTCAGGTTGTGGTTTTATTAATTTTTTTTTGTTTCATTTGCATATTTTGTTTAGGAAGGAGAAACTCAGACTTTTCTTACCAACTCTTTTCCTCACTGGATGGTGCTGGTGTACATTTATCTGCTTATTCCTACACTAAGCAAAACAGGCACTGAAAGTTACAGTGAGAGTAAATTTGTGGTTCCCTATAGTGATGCTAAGCCATTCCCTATTAATAAATTGTATTTCAAAATTTAATTTCAAAAAGTTCTATGGTTAACACAAGAGCTTGCACTTGCCTGCCTACTCTTCCATCTACGTAACTTTTGCTACATGCTAGCTTTTATTCTATAACAGGAGAAAGGCATATGTTTCTTAAAAGGAAACCCCATGCTGCTACTTAACTCTGATCCAACTAACTTGTCAAGAAATGAATTTACTCATCTCCATATCAGAACCACACCAACCTGTGCTGAGCCACATAGATGAGAGGACTCAAAGAGTTGGAACATTTCACCAAGCTGCACACAGTGCTGAAATTGGTGTGGACACTGCTGTTCACAGGAGGCAACTAACTTCATTAAAGAGTGAATAAAAAAATTATTTAATCTTTCTCTATTTGCAGAAAACCTATCAGAATCTATCAAAAACAACAACAAAACAACCCCATTTTAAAGATACCAATGAAAACCTTATATACTATATATGGCTCACGTGTGTATAGTCTACTACCGCAGGTAGTAGCAGCAATACCATTATGTCATCATTTTTAATAAGAGTTTTATTGCCACTGCTTATTCTGCAGGCACACACCCACCATACAAAACAAGAAGCTATCAGGTGGAGTGTCGTTCCTAATTACTGTAAGCTATAAAGTGGACTTCTGCGCTGTCTTCCTCTTGTACTGCTTGGAGAGGGTCCCAGAACAAAGTTGGAAAGTTGCAGCTTACTTCGTCTTTTGAGAACACTGTGGAAAGGAAATACGGCAGTGTTAAGGATACACAAGGAAAGGGGGATTTTATTCTTGATTTTATTCCTCTCTGTTCTGTAGAAGTCCTTATACTGCCTTAGCTGCTGGAGGGTGTGAGTGCCTTTTTGTAGTTCAGCAATGTGAACTAACGTCTGTCCTATGTACATTTTTCTAACCTTTTCACTCTGGGAAAGTTCCATAATGCAGCATTTCGCACCAGTTCAAGAACACAGGGGCTATTAAAGAAGGTAGTATCAAAGAAGTATATCTTCCGCTAAGAACAATGTTTAGGGCAGAATTTAGCTTATGGTGAATTATACATGCCCTCAAAGCAATCTTTCACAGAAATGCTTTATCCCCTCATGTTAGTATCTTATAGTTAGGAGCTCTCTACTGTGTCCAGTTATCAAGTGAAAGTCTAGAGGGCCCCTCCAAACCAAGACAAACCTTTTTTCTTAGAGCAGTCCTTTTTTTCACAGTGGATGAATTAGAATTGTGTCCCTTCAGGAGCTGAATCATATGCAAAGCCATATTTGCATGTGTTTGTTCCTCTTTTCTCCTTCAAAAAAGGAGTATTCAATAAACATCACTCAGGGAAACTGGTTTCAGAGAATGACTAAAAATAATGAAAAGCTTTTCTCTAAGAGTGTTTTTCTGCCACATATTTAAAGAGAAAGCATGTTTTATAACCAAAATATACATGTTTCTCTCTAAGGTTAGGCTTACATGAAGAAAGTTAGGGAAACTATTACAATATGTGTGATTATCTTTAAACATCAAGAATTTTACATCCTGAAATGCTCCAAAAATAGAAGGAAAAGTGAAATACATGCAGAGGGTCTAACTTTATAGGTTTGACTTAAATGAGTAACTTCTTTAGGCTCATTCTTACTTGCGAAAGTTTTGCAAATAATTCACACCTCCTCCTGAATACACAATGTGATTTGATTTCCATTTCAGCTGAAAACAACAAATCTAGCTCCAAAGATAAAAAGTTTTGAAGGAATTACAAGACTGTTTCTATCATTTTTAGCTGTTAGAATATGAAAACGAAACAAAATCTATTTCCTCTTCTGTGTTTTAACCTCAAAAAAAAAAGAAGTATCAAACAGCAAGACTAACTCTTCTGCAAAGATGGCAAGTTTTGTAACTTGCTTAAAAAAGCAAACAAACTCTGAAGGGAAATTGTTGCAACAGTTGTAAAAATCATGTTGCATATATAATTAGTGGTGTTTTTGTCCATTATTTCGGGTTTATGTTTAGTTAGTTTCTCAATGTTTAACATCCCTATTTAATTTAGGATTCTGTGGTTAGGTCTACGTTAGTTCACCCTACAAGTATTTGTGTTTGACATGATGTGAATATGTGAAACGAAATATTAAAAGAGAATGATAAATGACAATTCAATCTTTTTAAGAATTTGCCACCTGCCACAGGCTTACACTTCTACCCAAGTGTATTAATATGCAAACAGATGAAAACTGTATATGGTAATTTAGCAAAGACAAAAGCAGACGAAGGGTGAATGCTTAACTGGAAAATGCAAATTTGAGATGCTGACAGTTTTTTGGTGTAGATGCCATTGAAAGAATTTGTTAAAAGGTACAGAATAGCAGGAGTGGTGTTTGTTGAAAGTTACGAACAATCCTGGACAGACTAATGAAAAAGGATATAAAAGAATAATGCTTTTTGCTACAGAATATATGTGTTTAAACTAATTATAACAAAAGGTAAATAAATGTAAAAATGCCTGGTACCATTAGTTAAACTGTAATGTTGGGAGTCCTAATGTAGATGAGACTTTCACAATCTTTATTAGGTGTGCCATCTAATTGATGGTGTGCTTTTTCAGTCAGAATTCTAAATTTGATGAGTGTTGAAGGTCCAACCAAGCCTGACTCTATCCAAATGTTGAATTTTGGTAATGTAAGAAATTCCTGTATATTTCAGTAGAATTCATTGCATTTACAGTGTTCTGTCCACAGAGCTCTTGAGGAACAGAGCCTTAGATATGCAATGAAGCACAATCAACATATTATGTTACTCTTAATTTTTTAAGTGGTCTGGATACCGGCGGCATCTTATGTGATTACATTTGGGAAAGATCAGAATGTTGTTATTTTGCAGTTTGTTTCCTTTCCATATTTGCCAGAAGTTTTCAGTGTCACTACAGCATGTCCTTGTGGGAGTTTTTCCACGTAGCAGCCTGGAAAGAGAGAAAGATGTTAAAATGAAAAGTAAGTTGTTAGGGGATGAGGTACCACAGAAACTGGCAATGAGATCAAGAACTAAATATACTAGAAGAAAATATGATTTAATTAAAATTTATTTCAAAATCACCAGGTATCCTTTAAACTGTATATTCAAGGAAACCAAGTAAGCAAAGCAATGCAAACTCTGAGTTAAATTCCAGTTCTGAATTGCCCTAGACCTCCTTTTCCATAAAATGATGTTATGCGATATGGGCAACTGTTCTCTTCTGCATAAAGAGCAAAAAGCCACACATACCACTGTAAAGACAGTGGTGATAAGCTTGTCCTTTAAGAACAATACTTTGACAGAATCAAATTCTATGTGCAGACAGGTAACATTTTGAAATCAGTGTAATTATCAGTTTGAGTCTGCTGGTAGTGCGAGTCTCTTCACATGTATCAGATCAAACTCCAATAGCTTTTAGCTTTATAGTTCTTCCCTGTCCCTCTGTCCTCCTCTCCATTGCCTCCTGGGTGGACTTCAGATTACTTACCTGTAGATCAAGTGCTCTGACTTTTTCCTTATTTCTTTAGGTCAGCAGTCAAGCTCCTTCTCTTTTGCTTGTCCTCAATGAACAATCAGGTTCAGAGCGTTTATATGAAGCATACTCATTTGGCAGGGGAAAGAGAAAACTCATCATATAAAAAGCTGAAGGAAAACGTACGTCTGCAGGCTTAGAATCCTGCAACAAATCCCACCAGCTAGGCCATGAGTAGCGCACACCGCCTTTATTGCTGAAGAAAAGGTGCCTTTTTCCTCGGGCCTAACGAGGACACACAGCACCACTGTGCAGGGCGACCGCAGCGCAGACGCGCTGCTTTCCTCCGCCACGGTAGAACAAGGCCGGGCCTGTCCCCGCCACTTGTGCCTGCGGGCTCCGCTGAAGGGCTCCTCACCACCTCCACCCCGCGGGCGCGGGCGGAAGGCGCGAGAGACAAGGGGCCGTTGTTCCCGGGGTCAGGCACGGAGGGACGGGGGCGGCCGGACGGTGGCCGCCCCGCTGCCGGCTCCTCACAGCGCCTGCGACGGCCCCGCCCGCCCTTCCGGGGGGAGGGGAGAGGCGCCGAGTAACGGCCATAACCGCCGGCCCGGCCCGGCCCCGCCCCGCGCGTCGCCTAGCAGCTGCGTGATGACGCAGAGGGCAGGGGCTTCTCGGCTCGCGTCAGCCCCAGCTCGCGGGCGGCTGCCTGGCTGCCCCTCCCCCTCCCTCCGCCCCGCGCGGGGAGGGCGGGGCGGAGCGGAGGCAGCGGGCAGAGCGCGGCTCGGCTCGGCGCGCCGCCGCCGCCGCGTCCCCCCCCCCCCCCCGCCGCCGCCGCCGCTGCTGCCGCCGCCGCCGCGCATGGCGACAGACCGGCCGTCGAGGGGGAGCAGCCCGCGCGCACCGGTCCGCCGAGCCGCCGCCGGGTGAGTGCGGGGGGACGGTGCCGCCGCGCCGCGCGGGAGCTGCCCCGCGCGGGTCGGCGGCAACGGCCGCGGCAACGGCCGCGGCGCGCGGGGTGGCAGTTGGGCTCCGCGGGCGGGACCGCGCGGCGCGGCGGCGCTAGGCAACGCGGCGGGGCCCCGCGGGCGGCGGCCCCCGGGGGGCTGCCGGGGCGCGGCGGCGGCGGCGACGGCGGCGGCGCGCGGCCGCTTCGCCGGGCCGCACCTGAGCGCGGAGGCGAGCGCGAGGCGCGGCCGGCCGGCCGGCGCGGAAGGCCTTTCCCCCGGGCCGGCGGTGTATTTCCTCGTGCGTAAGCAGTGCTGCCGGCCGGCGGGGCGCGTACCGGGCCGGGCGGCGAGGGATGCGGAAGCCTGCCCGCCCGCCCGCTGTCGGCTGTGGCACCGCGCGGAGGTGCTGCGCTTTGCGGCGCCTTCTCGGGAGCGTTTGCTTGTGGCGTTTAGAGAGCTCCCGCTCCAGAAGGAAGGCAGGCACACACACACGTGTACATATAAATACTTGCTCGTATTAATTTGCTTCTGAAGACAACTGTTCCCGTAGACGTGAGTGTGCGTTAGTTCGTTTCCTTTGTTTTCACAAGGGAGATCTTTCTGAGAGAAGAATTGTGAGTAAAACTTGTTCAGGTTTTTGCTACGGCTCAAGTGTAATTACAACCTGATTGACTCTGTCTTCAGATTTCCTCTGAGCGCCCCTCCAGTCCACCTGTGACAGGGGAGAAGATAACACCCTGCTTTGGATATTCATAAATCCTTTGATACCAAAGAGACGGGGGCTGTTCTTTTTGGTTGCAGGGCAAAGAGGGAAACATTCAAAAATAATTGGGAAAATTGTGATGGTTACTTGTACTTCCAAGTGTGATTTTTGAATGTGATCTTAATGCTTAGCAGTTAGTGTTCCTGACATCTCCCATCTATCATCTCTCTCTCCATTGTTTTTATTGTTTGTCAAATTTTATGTGCATGTGAGGTAGGAATATTACTAAATCTTGTATTTTATGAAAAGCTAGTATTGACAGGAAAATGTAGCGAAATTATGCACACTGTTGAAAAGGATAGGTTGAATCAGTTTTAGGGATTACATTTTTTTTTTCTTTTTCTCCTCCTGCCCAGTCTGCCTAGGTAATTCATAAGGGAGTAAAACTGTGGTAGTGTTCTTCAGGCATGACTGTTTATCTTCCCTGCTTAGGGTTAGTGACATAATAGTTTGAGGACTCAACAGGAAGATAGTAGTGATCACTGTCCTGCCTGATGAGGAGGAGTCCCAAATGACTTCAGAGATGTAAATAGACAATTACGTAGTAAATAGGTTAGTATTATTGTTTTAAATGATAATGATGGCAAGCAGTAGGGCCCTTCTTTTCAGAGGGGCTTTAAACTTGAGGTATTTACAGAGCTTTTTCATTTTGGTAAAGACTGTGACAGCAACATAGCGAAGTAGGGTTTGCTGCTGGGAGGCAAAATTTTAATGAGAAAAAAGTTTGCAGAATGCAGAAAATGGCTCAACATTCTTTTTGATCAAGTCAGATTGACTGGAACAGTAAAATGGAAAATGAAAGGAGATTACTACTGCTGCTTCTAATTTGTAGCTGTTAAGAGTGGTGAATGGACTCATAAAAAGCAATTTAAAATCTCTGTAGAATAACCATTCCCAAAATAAGTGAAGTTAATATTATGCATGATCACAGAGTATGATTAAAGTGAATGTCACTGCCATCTTGTACTAGCAGCAGCATCCTCTTGCTGAAATTGTAAGGATAGCAATTACTGAACGAGGTTACAATTTTTGCTCTTGGTCTCTTTATCTCAGCTGTGGGCCATTCTTACAGTATGACCTTATGTAAACAAAAAGCTAAGTGATTATGCTTGCAGTTACAGGAAATATTCTTGCATTTTGGCTGAATCAACCTCAAGAGGGAAATAAGCAGGATTCAGAAATGAAGTAATATTAAATACATGAATTAAATGGTGTTACGGATAAAATGAAACTGCTGTCAAAATGTTAGAAAACTTTCATTAAAAAGCAGGATGACATTTAAACATGAAACAAAATAAATTTGTTTTAATGAGATTTTGAAAAGGTAATTGATACAGAAGAAGCCAACCAAAGTATTATGGCTTTTTTATAAGAATAACTGGAGCTTTGAGTAAGAGGTTGGACTAGATGACCTCCTGAGGTCCCTTCCAACCTGAATTATCATATCGTAGTGGTACTATGCTATTATAAATTAGCATTTTTATTATATTTTCCCCTTCTTTTTACCCATGCCTGTATGCAAGTATTAACACTGTTATTAGGCAATACAGAGTAGTGTTTTTTCCATTTAACTTAATAGAGCTGTTATTTCAAAGCCTCTGACCCTGACTGTGCACTGATTTCGGAGAGTTCTGTATGAATTCATACATCCACCCACAGGGTTTTCAGCGTAAGCCTAGTAAGATGACTAATATGAGTACGACTAGCAAGATCTGAGTCAATGTTTCAGCTCAGCCTTACATTTCTCTAACTTGTTTTGGATGTGATTTCTATATCAGTGAGGAGCTTTATTGAATACCTGGATATGAAATTTTGCAGAATATTCCATAAGGTAGATGTGTCTGTATGGAAACTTGAACAACAAAACAAAAATATTTATATACTATGTTACTGTTCTTCTGCTGGAAGATGTATAGTCTGTTTTATTGGTACATGCAGTCTGTTTTATTTTGCTGGATGCTGTACTGCTCTACAGAGTGTCTTCTGTCACTTAGAAGGCTAGGAAGGTGGGAGTTCAGCGAGAGGTACATTAAGTCTGTCTTTAGTTCTTTAAGTCTGGTATCTTGTCTTTGTCAGTTGCAGCCTGACTGATACTGGAAGAAAAAAGAAGATAACTCACTCCAATTTTAATCTCGCTGGTTATGCAGTGCTGAACATAAAGGGAGATATCTGATTCACATGGACAAAGATATAACCGCTTGTATTGTCTAGGGTACTGAGTTAAAGCTGATTTGATGTTTAAAGTAATTTCTAGGTTTCTTTCAGTCCTGTTGACCTGTATGAGAGAGCCATTTTCTTTGGAGAAAAATATAAGTAGTTCCTGAGCAGACAAGTAGAATGACCTGTCTATAAATAAGTTTTGGTTATGCAGTGACTGTATTTCACATTCAAATAGGAATATTTAAACCTGACTTGCGCGAAAAAGTAGTGTGGTGCAGTAACTGTAGGTATTCTTTTAAATAAGTACAAATTTTGTCCTTTTATAACCCCAGTAGACCTTGCATCTATGTCTGTGTCACAGATTTCTGCAGTAATATTACACATTTCCTTTTCTTCTAAATATGTTGCTTTTTAATCATAGTTGATCATTTCCTTGTATTAAGAAGAGAGACATTAGCATTCAATTGATGCTTTGATTTTACACACCTCTGTCCCTTCTTTTGGCCTTTCTTCTTCTTTTTTTCTTTTTTTTTCCTTTTTCTAGTATCATTAGTATTTATGTTGTTGCTTTTCTATTAGTTAATTATATTTTTCTGGGTTTTCTGTGATATCTAGGTGAAAATGGAATGTTTTCAGTCCAATTCTTTATTCATTGAAATGCTTTTTTTCTTGCTCTGTGTGTGCATTGATGTATTAAGCAGAGATTCTGTTGAGATGCACAGCCTGCTGCATGGATTTTTTTTTTTAAACTTCCTATGTTCAGTTTAAAATTTAACACCACAGGGGAATAGTTGCAAACTATTCTTTCAGGCATTTATTTTTTGTGTATTTGTTGACATAACATTATCTGCCTTGTGTTTCTCACTCAGCTAGCTCTCAGTTTTGTTGGAATTTCTTGATCTGCTCTAGCCTTGAGTTAACTAATTAATTACCACTGCAGTTTTTTCTAGTTTGCTGTTCAATACTTCTCCAGAGAGTTAAAAAATATATCCAATGCCAGGCCTAGGAAATAGTCTTGGAGCATTTTATGGACTTAAACTGAAAATAGATTCTTTAGCCTGGGACTTTGAAAGTGCTTATATGCTTGCATAAATATGTACAGGATTATACTTCTTGCTTTGTATGTACTTCCCCTTGTAGTTACGTGTTCTGACATTTATTTCAGTTCCTGAACGGGGTGTTGTTCTTGATGTGAAACTCTTGTTGGCAGTTATTTTAGCTGATTCCCCTTTATCCATCATTTTTCTTTATCCATCGTTTCTTCATTTCATGTGCTCAAGGGGTTCCAGTTGATTTCAGGGGTTAAGAATGTTTTTTACAAGTAGTTCTCATTAAGCGTGTATTGTACTAGTGTTTTAAATAAATATGTAAATATATATTTATTCAAAGCAATATGATTAAAGTTATTTGCATGTGTAAGTTAAAAATAAAATAACACTCCTTTGACTTGATTGATGTTAATTATTGCTTATGTAGCCTTTTATAAGAATAATTAGGAAATCAGTTGAGATCAGTTTGTGAGACTTTTTTTTTTTTTGCACAGTGTAAGTCATCCTTCTCAAAAACAAAGTATGGGGACAAGAAACATTACTGAGATTTTTGTTTTTTAATATTTTAAGAGGGATAGTGCTAGAATTTTCTATTTTAGCATTGACATTTTGAATATGTAAATTAGAATGATATTTAAGAATATGTTTTATATGCTTTAAATGAGTATTTCTGGTTCTTGTTCTCAATCTTGGTCCACTACTGGGGTTACACAGGTTTCACTTGTAATTCTTCTTTAATGCATTGTGCTACTGCCTGGAGTTCCATCACTGCAAGAAATTTTTTCAACAGGAAAAGCATTTTGAGTTTTAAATGTCTAATCTTGCTACATATAAATATACAGTAAGTTTTGTACCTGTATTAAGCAATCATTAGAGGCCTCAGTTGTTAAGTGCATTAAGGGACCCTTGTTGACTTCAACATGAAATTGTGGGATTGCTTGCATGGATTCAGTTATAGAAATAGGGCCACAGGTAGTGTCTGAATTTTATTGAATATATCAGTAAAATTTAACTAAGAGACTAACAGAAAAGCATTTGAAGACACAGCCTATTGGAAAACAACCATTAAATCCCTGATGAGAGGGGTGTATGTGCGCGTGTTAAAAAGATGCTTTGGAAAGCTGTTGTGATAGTCAAATAGCATAGGAGGCTTTGAGTTTATAAAGACAAAAAAGCTCTTAAAAAGCACAGCTTTCAAATTGAGGGTTCATGTTGAAGGATGATTTTCAGAAAAAAAGAATAAAATTAAGTCTGTGTGTGGTATAGTTGGTGATTGCAGGTTTTAAAATAGGCACTATGAAATTACAGTAGCCAGTATAAGCCAGCAAAAATCTTCGCTTTTGCAACATTTCCCAGTTATGGAGAATTCTGACATTCTTTAATGTTTAGTGTTGGTTCTGCAAAATGCATCAATACACTATTATGTTTGTTCATAAACTAAATATAATGCAGTTGCAAGGGACAGCAATTCCCAGCTCTCCATGCTTCTGCATGAAGCAAATGAGCAAAAGGCTGTCAAAATGCAGAGGGGATGTGAGGCTGCTTGCATATTTGTTGCATCCCATCTTTATGAAGGAGTACTCCCATGTGCTGGGAATTCAGGAGTTGGAAACAAATAGCAACCGGTCTATATGTGTGTCCAGCAGAATTCAAAAAGTTCTCACTTCAGTGTTCTAGACAGCAAAGGTACAGAAGGCAAAATGTTCTTACCCTTAGGAATTGGAGGGAATAAAAGGAGTTGAATTAAGTGAAACCTGCAAAACCCTGTATTTATAGTAGAAAGAATCAAAATTGGACACAAAGCCAAACTATTTCCATTTTATAGGTTGTTGCATGAAAGCTGCCAAGAGGGTTGGTAAGCCTGAAAGTTTCTGTTTTTTCAACTTTATCCTCAAACTACTGAAGACATTTTTTTCTCAGTATGAAACATACCTCACATGGAGAGAAGCACTTCTTTTACAAACTGACTTTGGAAATTGTAACTGATATTTCTGATCTTGTTCCTGACACTATTTTGACATAATTTGCAGCACTGGCAGTACAGATTCTCTCTTCTGATTCTTATATTGTACTAGCACTGCTAATCATTCAATATATGGTATATTATAACCATATAACAATATGTACATAGCAAGGTCTTCAGTTTTTATCCTCTAGTAAAATTGGACCTTAAGCTTGTTGTTTTACAAAATCGTACTCTTCAAATTGTCAGAATAGTTGTGTGACATCTGGATGCCCACTTGTATGAATAAAGATCAGTGTTAATTATGCTCTTTATAAGCAACAGATGTATTCTTATTGTACTGACAAATTGAGTCCGCTATGCAAATTTTTCGGATTTCTGCAGTGAGTAAAGAAAACTGTTAGTGGCACTCTTTTATTCTTTGATATTTTGATATCTTGAGGTTTTGCTCTCTTTTGGGCAGTAGCAGGCTCTACTTGCTCAGCAGCTTGCAGCCAAGGGACAGGAGAATTTCTAATGCTTGGGAAAATAGGCAGTAATTAAACAGCAAAAGAGTTTTGGCCTTTCTGTCAGGAGGTTTTGACTTATTACAATGACAACAGAGGCACTGAGGCTTGTAATGTGCTGGGGGCACTGGTTAATATATACATCTGCCTTTTCACAATACTCATTACAGTATCCTCAAAGACAAGGATGGGTATGCAAGTCATTCTGATCATTTATTACTCCAAGGAAACTAACTGTATGGTCTCAGTCAGAAGTCATGTTATATGAGCAGATAGATTGAATTGATGTATGATCATGACTGTACATCCTACATGAAGCGTAAGGCTCAGCAGATAAAGATGTTTTTTACTGACACTTTAGTTGATTGAAGAGGGCATTTTAATTCTCAAATATATGATGTTTTACTAATTGAGCAGCCAAGCTTTGAGCAGTAGGAAGCAGGCTCTACCTGCTCTATAGCTGATGGCCAAGGGGCAGGAGAATTTCTAACGCTGGGGAAGACAGGTGGGAATCTAAACAGAGGAAGCATTTAGACCCTTCTGTCACGAGTTGTAGACCAGGAAGTCAGAGATGTGTGTCCCAGAGACCTAAGAGAAAGTTAGGGGTTGTATTTTTGTGATGTGTTTTATGTTCTGTCTTGTGTGCCACAGGCAATTTTAAGAAGTTTCTTTCCTCAGCCTGTTATCAACACTAGAATTCGCTGCTCCCCCAATTTTGTAAACACCACAGTTCTTCAGAAGGTGGTGATATAAACTGTAGCACTGAAGTGACCTAAGGGAAGGGGAGTGGACAGGATAACTTCTTAAGCTGACCTCCCTGCCCAAATAAAAACATTGTGTAACCACATCCTGGATAACCCCAAAGATGGAGTGAGTGATAAAGGAAAGTTTGGGTTCCCAGTGGCGTCTGAGGACGTGGGATTGCATAAGAACCAAATCCTCAGCTGTGGGCAGTAAAACATGTGTCAGTGCAACAGCTGGGTTCCAAGAGGTTGAGACTTTGGAATTAATCTAACAACTATGTAAATAGGTGCATGGTTATCTCTTAATTGCTCTATACCTGTGCCTTCATAAACCTTTGTAACTATGTTGTCTATTTGAGAATAAATACTTTTGGTTGCTTTTATCTTAACCTGACTTCAGTTAAAGGTGATTTCAAGGTAACTGGCTAATATTAGGACGTTCAATTCTCATGAGCCTGTTGATCCCTAAAGCTGGAGCCAGGCACATTTATTGTGGTGTTTGGGGCTTTGAAAAGACAAAAGTTCCACTGAGTTCCAATGGGTAATTTGGGAGCATGCTTGCAGGATGCTTGGGGAGAAGCATATTAGGTTTAAGCTTGTGACAATGAGAATCTGAACCTCTTACTAGAACTTGTAAGAACTTGTAAGTACTTGAACTCACCTTGCCTGTGCAAGGTGGATGTAAAAGATGAGCTAGACTCTTCACTTCTCATCACTATGCATTTGCTAATATAAAAGCAGTGTGATGAAATGGAGATTCAGACCAAAAAGGAGATGAAGAAAAACGTGAAGTTTAGTTGGTTGAGGTTAATGAGATTATACCAGTATAAGTGAGAGCCAGATCAATTTGAAGTTATTTCCATAATATACTTGCAAGTTTGATTGTAGCACACATGGTATACCTGAACTAGCTCAAGTGTCAGCAGCCACATACGTTGGAAGCTTAACAGTGTGGATTGCTTAGGACACTGCAAATTTCATGTTGCTTCTGCTATCCAAGCTGGTTCAGGTATATTAAGAGTGTTTACAGTGATATCTTTTGACTGCAGCAGACTTGAACCATTAACCATACCAGTTTTCTTGGGCTTTGGTACTTCTCCAAGTCTGTTTTCCAAGCAAGTGGCAGAGCTCTTGGTCTGATAGCTTATCAATATTTTTGTCTGTGGACTTACAAAACTGAGTGTCAAACTAACTTTAAAATGTGAAAGATATAATGTATGTAATGTAAAAGATTGTAATGTAAATTTTTGGTGGTTCCCTGAGTTTTGGCACAGTAAAAGTTTTTGGTGTTCTTAGACCTTTAGTCTTTAGTAATACTAAAGTTTCTGAATAACTTGATAATACATGATATCTAGTTTATAATTTAAGATTTTATGCTATGATTAAAAGATAGTGTGAGGTGGTGAAATAGTAGTTGTTATGGCTAGACTTTTTAAAAGAATGTTTAAAACTTTCTGTTATCTGATATTACAGCAACAGTTAACACAGGTGAACATATGTTAGAAGCTGGCCAGGGCAAAAAGGTTGCAAGCTGCTTATTTTCAAATATTTATTCTACTTTGTTTCAAAGGACAGTCTCCAAATAACAGCATCTCAGCATTGTTTGTGTAGTTGTTTGCTGTGGCAGTAGTCTTGTGGACTGCCTTACAGTTTCTGCGAAATGTCTTTGCGCTGCTCTATGTTTAGATTACTCGAAACTGGTTGTGGAAATATGGAAAAGCTTTACTTTTAAGCTGCATGTAGCATACAGTTGTTGCTTTGTGTTAATGTGTCAAATTATTTTTCTTCCTCTACCACATCTGAAGTCTTTCTTGGCTAAGAGATCATGCATTGCTTTTATTTGTCACAAGGTAATTAAAGTGTTTCAGAGCAAGATTGCCTAAGGGGAAGTGACCTTCAGTGTCCTTTGTCGTAATATTAAAACAACAGGTTGAATTTGTGTGGAGCCAGGGAAAGTCTGCAGATCGACACTAACTGGATCTGCAGAAAGAAATCAAAAGTGTAACATCCTTATCTTGGGTGTACAGATGGTTAATATAGATAAAAATGTTTCTTTAAATTACCATTTATTTTAAACTAAACCATTCAGAGATTATTGTGACAATTCTACTAAAGCCTAAATTTAGTCAAATAATAAAACTTTTGTTTAAATACAGACACTGTATGCATAGAATCATAGCATAATTCAGGAGGTTTCTGGTCCAACCTCCTGTCCAAAGCAGAATCAACTATGAGGTCAGAGCAGGTTGCTCAGGACTTTATCCAGTCAGGTGGCGAAAACCTCCAAGGGTGGAGATGACACTTCTCTGGGCTTTGACTCCACTGCTGGGCTGTCCTCAGGGTGAAAAACTTTCTCTTCATATCCCATCTGAACCCTTCTTGTTTCAGCTTAGTCCTGCTTTCTCTTATCCGTGAAGAGCCTGGCTCTGTCTTTTCAATAAACTCCTTGAAGGTGCAGGGGTGCAGCTATTAGGTCCTTCCAAAGTCATCTTTTCTTGAGGCTGAACAAGCCCAACCTCCTCAGCCTCTCCTCTCTGTGGTGTGGGCTCTGGGCCCTGACCATCTTGGTGGCCTCTGCTGAACTCACCCTAATTTGTCAATGTCTTTTTTTTTGTACTGGGGTTAGTGAGGGGTGGAACTCGACACGGAATTCTAGATTCAAATAAGACATGAACGTTGCCAAAGTTTTAAAGAAAGACAGGACAGTAGGAAGTCAGTGGCTCTTCGGCAACCAAACAGGAACATTTTCCTCTGCCAGTTTATGTATAAAAATAACTGTAAGAAGATGAGATATATTGGTTTAAAACCCTTGAAGGACATTGTGGCCAGAAGCAATCTGTTCAGTTCATGTAATTATAGTGCTTCCCTTCTTTAGTGAACTGGTTAGTTGGAAATGTAAAATTTTTTTTTATAAATATGCTTTGTTATGTAGCATCTCCTTAGAATTATGGTATTCAATAATGTCAATTTTAAAATGTTTTGTCTGTTTGTTTTAGTTGCATTTCTAATTTCCAAATGCAGCTTGCCAGAAATAAGTTAAAAATTACAGTCTTGGGGAAAAAAAATAGCTAGCATATTTATTAGCATAATATAACTAACTAAAACACAAAATCTAGCTACATATTAAGCTATGTAGCTTCTTACATAAAAGTGCAGTGTAATGTGTGTCTTGGTTAATGAATAAATAAATATATATAATATGTATCAAACAGTACAAAAGTATTATTTGACTGGTTCAAACATTAAAACTTATTGATTTTCAGTCAAAGGGAATGTGAGTAACTGAAGAACAGCAGCTGGAAAATACAAATCCGAACCAGGAATGCTTTATATGAAATGTTCTCCAATTTCAATCATAATTTAAGCATACTTGTATTAATTTCATTAAATCAATCTGTCTTGCCCTGAGATTGTTGCATATGTATATATGTATTTACACATAATTTATATGTATACATTTGTATATTTGAATTATTTTTATCACCTTTGGTCCTGTAAGATTCGTTGACTTTTAGCCCAAAGAACTCTAGAATAGTAAGACCTTTTGTTTTTGACAAGTCATTAAACTTCAACCAGTTGAGACAAATACATTATGTTTGGTTGGAATGTCTTACTAATTACAAGGTGTGCCAGTGGGACATGGTTCTCTTTCCAGACTGAATTCTTTATTATGAATTTACAAAACAAAATGGTTTAAATCTTTGCATTTCTAAACAGAAAAAATCTTTGAATTTCTTCTTGTAATCTCTTTGCTTACTAATATACTGGAAATGAATTCATTGTAGAATGTAAGCTTCTCTTGAGGAGTATAGACACATGATAAATCAGTATTCCCTTTTTTGTATTTTTTCTGATGATTTTACTATCTTCATTTAATAAGAGCTTGTACTCCTAGTGATAAAATATTATACCAATCTTCTTTTATTTCTTACTGAAACTACTGAGACTTGCTACTATTCTTGAAAAAAGCTATTTTA
This sequence comes from Apteryx mantelli, assembly GCF_036417845.1. Lineage (NCBI taxonomy): Eukaryota > Metazoa > Chordata > Aves > Apterygiformes > Apterygidae > Apteryx > Apteryx mantelli. The sequence goes on from NC_090020.1 coordinate 18,262,309, forward strand.
TATATATATATGTATAATGTTAAAAAAATTGCCGTTGATCTACTCTCCTTTCATTTTATATTGTTTTTTAAATTTCAAATTGCTGCCTTGCCTTATTACCAAATTAAGATGAGCTAAAATTTTAGTCCTTAGTCTTGACTATGTGATATTGTTAAACATGGGGAAAGCAGCACTTTAAGAAATCCAAAATTAAATACCCTCATTTTGATTCTTTTCCTCTGCTTTAGAAGTATATCCATTGGATACAGTAAGCATGCATGTATTATCTCTATAGTGTTATTAGTTAAAACTATCTTTGCTCATTTCCAGTTCAAAAGCAAATATAAATTCTCATCTATGACAAATTGCTTATTTGTTGTAATCCAATACAACAAAGTTTAAAATAGTTATCTGTTGTTTGGTACAATGTCTTCTCCATCCTGACTTCATTTCCAGTTACTCACTGAGTCTTTAGAGAAAGTAACAAAGTAAACAAAACAGATGGGCATCCTTTTGCTGTCAAGAAAATAAGACAGGAAATCATCCTCCCTGATAACACATTAAGAAGCAGGAAAAGAGAGACCAAAGGAACAAGAACAAAATAAAAGCACATGGCTCCCTGGCCAGAAAATACAAGATGTAGCAGCAGAGTTAAATAGACTTATTTAGTAAGCCTACATTGCAGACTGTAGAAAAACAGAAGTTTCTAAAAACTGTACATGCAGACTTACTGCTAGGAATTATATTGCACTATACACAAGATAACTATTTTGAACCTACAAATAAATGAGTCCCAGCTAAAAACATTGTGGGGAAAACATAATATATTGCTTCAGCATAGTTATATTCCATATGCTGTAAAAAGGAATTTTCTTTCTTTCCCTCAAGACCAAAAACATTGCCGCTTTTCTTCCTTGCACTAGTGAATAATAGGTGAGTTTACAGCCAGCAGCAGGAAGTCAGCAGGACTCTGGAAATGGAATGAAATGATTTAAAGTAAGGAGAGAGCAAGTTTGTAAACAACTTTCTCCCTTCATCCTGCCAGCGGCCTCTCTGTTTTTTGCCTTCTCACCATCTCTTTACTGTTCTTCTTCAGATCCCTGGGTTTTTTTGGTTGTGTTCAGTCACTTCTCTCCTTTTGTGGCTTTGTTTCCTTCTTATGATCTCTCTTTTTTTTTTTTCCTATTAATAAAAGAGCCATTAGCTGCAGAGTTGTTGCCAGAACCAAGGAATTTTTAAGATACCTTTAATGATCTTGACAGCAGTCAAGGTCTGACCTACTTGGAACCAAATTTCAGGGCCCAGATCCAGCCAAGCATTTGATCTTTCAGTTTACATTGGTAAAATACCTTTTATGTTTCTGGATCCATGTCCTCCTCCAGATTGCTAGCATCTACTAATTGAAACAGAAGACTCTCTTCTGGGTTAAACTTTCCAGTCAAGTTGTGAGTACGTCTGGATGGGAAAATTGGAAGAAAATAAAATAACCAGAAGGCGCATTACATAAAAGAAATATTTTTGCTCAGTAACTTTCTGAATTTGCCAGTTAGAGTTGTATTTGCCAGCTGGGCTAAAATATATTTAAAATGCCGAGGAGGCTGGAAAATTGATTTTCTGTTGAAGGAGAACTGTTGCTGATTTTGAGGAGGAAACTAGTTTTGATTTGTTAGTGAAACAAATTGCTTGTGAAAAATAGATTGTGGGTAGAGCCAATTCTGTTAGCCTCAATTGGGAAGGCTATGATACTGTGATCACAATTTATTTTGAAGTGTGGGGAATGAGAAAAATTGATTTTTGTCTGGGGAAAAAAAAGTAGACTGACAGGTGGTTTGACAGCAGACTGGAGGAGAATTGATGTTTACTTTAAAATGAAGGTGGAAGAAAAAGGCAAAATGTATAAGGAATGAGGAGAAAGAACAGATGACAGATGGGAAGAAGGTGCAAGCAAGCATGGGTGGACGAGTGGTTCTGTATTGAAAGTGCAGATAGTGCAAGTCCTTATATTTTGTTGTTGTTGTTTTTTGTTTTAAACCTTAGCTGTTCATGTACATGTTTAAATAGCAGTTAACAGTTCTTGGAATGCACTATGTAATTTCAAATCTCAATGAGGCTGAGATGTTGACAGTGGAGGAGCACTGTGTTGTGATAACAGTTCAAAGGCTTTCTTTTGTAACCTCCATATAGACAGATGATATCCTGATAGACTTTTTGGGCTGTTGTGCTTTCTGTCTTTGAGTGTGTAGCTCACTTGCTTCACCTTGGTTGAGGGCTAGACACTCTGGCTGTATGTGAGCATTAAAGAATCTTTAGATTCTTTCCAAAAAGAACTAGAATTGATTCTTCCAGCAGGTGCTGTCTCTAACACATGCACACACACCCCTCTTGCTTATTTTTCACCAGTAGCTTATTATTTTAACTGTGAAATGAACAGAAACATTAATAGCAGGCTACAGACCTTTCTTTAGCCCATGCGATGGGATTAAATAGCAATTTGTTTAACAAATCTTGCTCTTTGTTTTATCACACTTCTGTTTTACTGTCACAGATGTTGTACAGATTAGTTTGGCAATCATGTTTTGTGATCTCTCCTTTGCTGTTTGTTCCTACAGGCTTTTATTTCCTTTTCTTTTATCTGTGTAATGAGTGAGGTCCTTTTGAGGGTGTCACTAAAGTATCAGATCACAGTACTAATGATGCATAATGAATTGCTGTATATTATTAGAACTTTCTAAGTTGCAGAAACAATTTTATACTCATACATAATTGCACATGCAATGTTTACAATAAAATATTGTATAGTTTCAATGTTTTTATGAGATAGAGAGTCTTTAGAGTATTATTGCTTATGTGTTTATCATTTGTAAAGCTATAATATGCTTTTTTTATGGAGCATGTGATTAATTGTCATCAGTGTTAAAGTCGCATGCTTTCAAAATTTTAATAGAGTATTAAAAATGTATTATTAGCTGATGTTGCTGCTTCTGTTTCAAAATATTTGAAAAGTGTCCACATTATTTAGCAAGCTGATCATCAAAATGCTGTTACTGGACAAGCTCACACAAAGTCAGGCTTTAGCAAATCTCATTATATGATTACAGACATATTTAAAGTGTTAAATGGTGTGTACAAATAAGGAAAGAAATGGCAGGTCAGCTGTGGATTACACAGACTGCGTGTGTGGGTGTCAGTTTGTTAGTCTGTCTGTCTTTTCATTTTTGCCTTAGTATCTTGGAAGTCATGGTCAAGTAAAGAACTCCAGTTGTCATGTTTTCTGTCAGGACTACTGTGATAATTAGACTGTTTCCTTGGAACAAATACGTGATATAGAGACTCAGTAACATCATTTGAGATCTGCAATTGTGTTGCTTTTACAGAGAAGGTAGAAGATGAAGAAATTTGCATATGTGAGTTTAGCTTACTCATAATGCTGGAACTAATAGAAGTATAACACTATGGTCTAAACTTAATCATGACTTGATAGAAATAAAATAATTTGCAGTGCACTTATGAGAAAAATTTGGCAGTGCTACCTTTAATGCTAGTCTAAAAATGATTCTTCCAGAACCTTTTTTATATACGTTTCTAGGGTTTATGAAAATTTCTAAGCTAATTTGTTTCCCCAGTAGAAGGCAGTCTCTGATTGCAGCCTTGATGGTCATGTATAAATAGCCTGATCAATAATTTATACTTTCAAATAATTGTTTCTAACAACTGACTTGACAACTGTTTTACAAGAAAACACTGCATGTTATCAGCTCCAAAAGCACTTGTAGCGAACAAAATGCTCTTGCATGATAAGCAAACGAAATACTAGGGAGAGTTGGCTTTTTGTAGTTTTTTTTTTCTATAGAAGGTATAGAAGGGGGAAAAAAAAACATCTTGAAGAGAAGAATTAGTTCCTTTGAAGAATCCTGCTGTTGGGAAAGGAGTGGAAAGGGGAAATGGGAAATGGAAAATACCCCAGATAAGCAAAGGAAAATGAATTTAAGGTAGGAAGGGTTCACAAAATACAGGCTAGATCAGGGATATAGATGCAGATGGAAAGGACAGAAGATAGGTTTTTTTGTTTTGTTTTGTCATGTGGATTTTTTTGTTTTATTTTGATGCTTTTTTTGGTAATGGCATATGGAAGAGAGGGGAAGAATATAAAACCAGAGGAAAAGGTTGAACGGGATCCAGCTGCTGTAGTAATTTTAATATTGCCAGACTGGAGGCTCAGTTTCTGAAGTACTTTGAGGTTTTGCAGGCAATATATTTGCATCTGGATGGTAAAGAGAGATATTTAGTCACTTACATGCCTAAGTCATGCTATCACATTGGAGAAGCTCATGACCTGAGTTACTGGCCAGTAAAGAGGATCCTCATCAGCTGAGCAAAGGCAGTATGGAAATGATTGATCTGAGAGCACCTGTGGCCCTAGGAAGACAGTTGGACTATAGGACACCTTTGGATTTGTGAAAGGAAAAAGATGAAATGCATTTCAGCTGTCTTGGCCATAGTTGAAAACATACTTGTCTGAATGACCGTGTTGTCTGTTTAACAGCATCTGACACTGATGTGTGAAGCCTTTATGGCTGTCTAGCTGTAATCCCCTTATTAGTGACATGACAGAAGTTCATTATGCAATATGATAGTTATTGGCAAATACATAAAAGCAGAGTATAAAAGAAGGGTGGTAGCACAGGTGTACGCTGTTCTTGTTTGTTTATAGATCAGAAGTACTTACAAGTTAAGGTAGTGAGTAGAGTGAGGGGGGAGAGGTTTGGCAAGTCATTGGAATCTGAAAGAAAGGTATGTGGAAGCTTAGAAGCGCTGTTACCAACATTTGCTACAAACAAGCCTCATAAGCAAGAGGACTGAGGTCCTGAAGCAGAAGCCAATGAGGAGATAAGTGCTCAATCATCAAAAAAAGAAAGGGATAAACGTTTGAGTATCAATGCTTTCTGTGATGCCAGGGCATCATCTATCCAGCCAGTCATTCCATCGCAGAAGCCTTTCAGATTGGTTAAACATTTGGAATCCATGCTGACTACTCCTGATCACCTTCTTATCCTTCATGTGCTTGGGGATGGTATCTAGGATGACCTGCTCCATCACTTTTTCAGGGATTCAGATGAGGCTGACTGGCCTGTAGGTCCCTGGGTCTTCCTTCTTGCCCTTTTTGAAGACTGGAGTGACATTTGCTTTCTTCTAGTCCTCAGGAACCTCTTCTGTTCTCCATGTCCTTTCAAACATGATTGAGAGTGGCCTACCAATGACATTCACCAGCTCCCCCGGCACTTGTGGGTGCATCCCATCAGGGCCCATGGACTTGTGGATGTCCAGTTTGCTTAAATGATCTCTAACCCAATCCTCTTCCACCCAGGGAAAATCTCCCTTTCTCCAGACTTTCTTCCCCATCTCTAGGTCCTGGGATTCCTGAGGGCTGGTCTTAGATGGAAACAAAGAAAGTGTTCAGTATCTCTACCTTTTCTGTATTCTTTGTCACCAGGGCTCCTGCCACATTCAGCAGCGGGCCCACGTTTTCCCTTGTCTTCCTTTTGTAGCTGATATATTTAAAGAAGCTCTTCTTTCTGTCCTTGACATCCCTTGCTAGATTAAACTCCAAATGGGCCTTGGCTTCCCTAGTCGCATTCCTGCATACTCGGACAATGTCCCTATATTCGTCCCACATGGGCTGTCCCTGCTTTCATCTTCTCTGCGCTTCCTTCTTCTGCTTGAGTTTTGCCAGGAGCTCCTTGTTCATCCATTCAGGTTTCCTGCCTCCTTTTCTTGACTTCTTGCTCATTGAGATGGACCATTCTTGAGTTTGGAGCAGCTGGTCCTTCAATATCAATCAGCTTTCTTGGACCCCTCTTCCTTCTAGGGCCCTATCCCATGGGATTCTTTCAAGCAGCTCCCTGAAGAGGCCAAAGTTTGCTCTCCTGAAGTCCAGGTTGTGATCCTGCTTTTTGCCCTGCTCCTTCCTCACAGGATCCTGAACTCCACCATCTCATTTTGGAAGATTCATGATGACAGGATGAGAAACAACAAACACAAGAGGAAACATGAGAAATTATCATTAGGTACAAAGGAAAAGTTTTTTAGTGTGAGGGTGATCAAATACTGAAACAAATTGTCCAGAGAGGAGGACAATTGTGAAATCTCCGTCCCCAAAGATTTTAAAAACCTGACTGGACAGGCCTTTAGCAGCTTGGGGAAAGCTGACTGTGCTCTGAGCAGGGGTATTGGAGCAAACAACCACCTTCCAAACTATATTAGTCTATGATTCCTTATTATTAATCGCCATGTTATCAGTCTTTGTCATCTTCATACGAACAGTTTACAGTAACAGTTGTGACTTTTGTATTTGCTGCTGTATGAAAGCAGTGTATTTTCTTACACTTGGGAAAATATTGAATTGCATTGCACCTGTGTCTGAATAATCAGAATCTGAGCATAAATAATCCTACTTGGTTTTAATTCCCTATTGATAATTACTTTGAGACTCTAGTTAATATGTACAGCAACTTCTTTAAAATGTTTGTTCTTCATTTGTTTGTTTAAGTGGAATGTAGTGGGATAGTAGGTCAAAATCCTTGCAAGAGGGCCCTGAACCTTCACAGATTTATTTGGTTAATTTAAGTGTCATACAATGAAATAAGTGTGTTCGTGGTCTTTTTCCTCTATAAAATGTTTTGTTTTGAGATTCTTTTAGAGTGTTCTAGAAGAATAGAAGTTTCCACTGTGAACCAGCTTTACTTAACTCCCTGTCTGCTGGTTTTCCTTTATATTTAGAGAAGCTTCCATTGTTGGTGGTATTTTTGTTGAGGATATAGTTCTGTTTCAGTTTATGTTGGTGTATGACTGAACCATGTTCCTGTACACTTGCTTGTGTCTGTGCTAGCATTCCTGTGACTGTAGAACGAGCAAGTGCAGAGAACTGATCCTGCTGTAATCTTTAAAATAGTCTCAGCTGAAATTGCTTTACTGAATGTTGTCAGTGTACAAATACAAGTGCTGGCAAAAGGGAACAAGTAGGAATACCAGGTGAAAGTGAGAGTGGGACTTCAGTATTCCAGATTTCCCCTAGTTTAAGGTACTGTGAAACTGCTGCCCTCTAAGGGGAAATTAGACTGCATTAACAAATTTGAGATCTTTTTGAATAAACTTGATACTTGAGTTAGTAATTAAATCATTAGTCTTAATTTTTGGCGTTGATAAAAACAGAAGTGCAGCTGGCTTTCCATTTACTGGCATTACAAATTAATTGAGCTGGTTCAATTGAAAATGTAGCTGTCTCTTGGAGGTAATTTTTCATCCATTTGCACAAGTAAAGGGGTTTAGTTCACTAGATTTTTCGTCTGTGGCCTGTTACTGCAACAGGTGTCTCTCAAAGAAATGTGAAGCTTTATTAAATACTTTAAGTTGAGAGAAGAAGCAGGACAGTATAGGTCTTGAAGCCATTTGTAATCTTGTGTTTGGTCTGTGAGACAATGTTGGCTCTTGGCTGCTGTTTTTCTAGATAGTCTTATGGTTTGTGAAGTGGAAACTGTAGGACTGCAAAGCCAATGTACGTGAATAATTCTGTAGTGATCTTACCTGTATTTAAGTGTACATGAGTCTATTTACAGGTTTTTCATGTGCTTTAAATGGTAGATGGATTTGTTTACATGCTGAAAAGTTAGCTTATGGACCACTTCATCAGGAACATATGCTGAAAGAAAGAGAATGTAGGGTAAAGCATGTTGTAGTTTTCCTTCGGACTTTTAAAATCAACATGCCGATCCTACATATATAGTATTTCAAAATACTGTTTGAAATTGCAGTAATAATAATGGTAACAGTTGTCTCCCCTGCTTTGAAGGCTTTGTTAATAAATCACTTCTTTCAATACTGTAAATTAATCTGGTGATTTCAAGAATGCCATTTTACATAAAAAATTTCAGAACTCCAATTCTTTAGAACTGTCTCTAGTTCTTTTCATTTTTAGCAAGATACTTAACCCTAGTATGTGAGTATTGACAGAATGTATTTATGTGGGTTCAATTTCCTTGTCTGTCAAGTTTGTGTGTGCGCCACATTTGCATACTTACTATCCTTACCTTACGTTACTAATTAAATGCCCCTACTGCTGCTCCAGATAGTCTGTGTTTACTAGTGCCATTTTGAGATGCAGGCTTTCCCATTCATACAGCTCTCTCTGCTGGTCATTCAGTATAATCAGAAGTGCCCCACCATAAGTACAAGCAGCTAAGTGTGTTTCCTTCAGTATATTTCTGTCTTTTCCTATTTATGGATCAGGAGAAGTCAGTAGAAAAGGCTGGTTGCCGCCGCCTTCTTCAAGTCCTTTCTAGATCTTCAAGGATTTAGGTTGTGTAATTCTGCCTCTTCCCATGTTGTGTTTCTTACGAGTCATTTTCTTTGCCAAAAGGATTTACAGTTCTGCCTAATCTTGCTACCATGTTCTGTGTCTTCACTCAAGAGGGAAATGACCTTCTTCCTTTGTTTCTTGTCCCGTTTACCTAGGTATTTAGTATGGTGTTAATATTTTACAATGGCTTGGCTTTCTTATATTATGCAAGAACTACTCATAGCTGGTGCTTTCTTCATGGTCCAAGAAACTTTTATAAGACGTGCTGCTTTAGGTTTTGTTTCATTACTTGGAAGTTGACTTGCTGAGTGTCTGAAAATGATTCTGTTTCCTCCAACTTGTTTGAGTTCTGATTCTCTTTCCTCTTTGGGTCACAGAAAAAGCAGATTGCCTAGTCAGTAGGATGGGAGAGAAAAACTGTAGAAAGTGATAAGATTTAGAGAGAGGAAACATTAAAAGAGAAAAAGGAAATTGTATGGAAATTAGGACATGAAAAATGAAGAATGATGTGTTATCTTGAGGTTAACCATTTGGGGGGGGGGGGGGAAGGATCTCTAACTTAATGCTACAAGTGCTGAGCAGTGACCTCTTGGAACATTCAAACACCTTCCTGTCTGATAGTTTTGGTGTTTGAAGGCCAGAGGAATTCTAAGAACTGCTTAACTCCCATTGGAATCAATGGGTCTTTGATACTTGAGAGTGATTGCTGTATTTAGTTCAGCTAAGGGCTTTCCTGTGCCTTGTAAACCTTTGAAAACATGATAGGAATTTGCCAGAATATTAAGCAGCTTAGTTCCATGCCATACAATTTAAATGAGAAATTACTGTTCATCTAGAATACTAATCTGTGAGATAACATTGCTTGTCTGCATATTCCTGTATGATCTGTGTGGATAATATACTCCTGATCTTTCTAATATCTCTTTCACAGCTTTTATACAAAAACATTTTAAAATATCAAATAATACTTTATGTTCAGCTATTTTTATTCTCTTTTATTGTTATCATTGAAATGGTTAAAAGTGCAGTTCACATGTTTCATATCAGAACAGTTGTGTGTTACTGGAAACTTCTGCCCTGCCAACCCACCCTCAAGGGGTGACTTCATTACAAAGTCTTTCTTATCTAGTGTCTAATTTACTTTTGCAAGAGAAATGAAAACTGAAGTATTCTGGTAGTAGCGATGGTTGCTTGGAATACTGTAGGCATAAATAATACTCATTTGTGTTTTTCTCTTTCAGCATAAATGCCACATAGGCATTCTAAGAATCTGTCCCTGTTATGTGTCATCATTATTGTAAAGGCAGATGAGCAAAATCAGTTCAGTGCCATTCTACGTATTTCATTGTGCATGTTGTATATGTTTTTGTTCACTTTTGTTTGAATTGTAAGCTGAGTTTGCCAAATGAGGGTTAACATTTTGTATTATGAAAATGGATGAAAAAGTTGAATCCACTTTGCAAATTAAAAGCATCCCAGTAGGAGTGTGTTAGCTCTTATTTTTTCTTCTTTTTTTTTTATTAATAGTTCTTTGGATGTTTTTTTGTAAGCAAGAAAACAGTTCTATCTTGGAAACTTTGTAAACATAAGGTTTGCATCATTGGCCTCAAAAAGGTCAGTAATCATTGTCTGCTTTAGAAGTTAGGACTGAATGTTTCATATGAAACTTTGTTGCTTTAAAAAAATAAAAGTATGTTTAATAGAAAACTATAAAATATTAGGTGTTGTAGAAGTAAATGACATTTGTGAATCCTGTAGGTGATTCATATATGTTTGGAACAAAAATAAGTGTTAGGTATCTTAAATGTATGCATAAAAATGTCCAGCCCATCTTGATGTTAGTTAGCACTTGTCACTTTACTTTGCACAGATGCTTTGCTGTTTAAAAAAAAAAAAAAAAAAAAGATGGGTTTAGGTATGTAATTTATCCTCTGATCTGCTGACCAGTCTTTGGTTCATATGTCTCAAATATGCTGACCTGACAGAAAGCACTAACTTGAGAGCAGATGGATCTGTCTTGCGAGACTTGCCTGAGTTTATTAGGTAGCATTCCTTGTCTAGTGTTTTCCTTAAAATGTATGTCAACTTCTCAGAAGCTCTAAACTTGGCTCAAGACTCTTCTGCGCTGGAAATATACAAATGCAGAAAGATTGCTTTGAACTTTAAATACAAGAGAGCACAGCCAATGCAGACAGATGAGGGAGGAGATAAGTTGGCAGTAATGGTCAGGTCGGCAGCTTGACTTTTAACACCTTTTTAGAGCTTTTTCCTCCTTTTGCTGTCTTTTCTTTTCCTTTTTTCTTTTTTCTTGTCTTTTTCCTCTTCCTCCACCCCCCTTTTCTTTTCCCTTTCCTTTCCCCCCCTCTTTTTTTTCATGTAGGTATCGGGGTCTTTAAGGTGGAAGTTGAAGGCAAATCTATCATTGGCATGATGGATGTTTTATGGGGAGATTCTCTTGACATAAAAAGCAACATAAGAAACTTTTTTGAATGGGAAAGGGAAGCTTGGATTATGGGCCAGTATGGATGAAGATCTAGTCTCTTGTTAGTGAATGGGAAATGTAGAGGGGAAATTGCCTGTGAAGATGGAAGAGCAGAGCAAGAGGAAAGAGTGAGCAAAATCAGAAAATGCAGTGGAATTAGTGGAAATTCCTTCTGTGATAGAATGACTGGCTGGGTAGATGAGGGGAGAGCAGTGGATGTTATCTCCCTTCACTTCAGGAAGGCTTTTGACACTGTCTCCCATAACATCCTCACAGGCAAGTTCAGGAAGTGTGGGCTAGGTGAGCAGACAGTGAGGTGGTTTGAAAACTAGCTGGACAGCAGAGCTCAGAAGGGTTGTGATCAGTGGGGCAAAGTCTAGCTGGAGGCCTGTAGCTAGCAGTGTCCCCCAGCAGTCAATATGGGGTCCAGTCTTGTTCAACTTCTTCATCAGTGACCTGGATGAAGGGACAGAGTGCACCCTCAGCAAGTTTGCTGATGATACAAAACTGGGAGGAGTGGCTGATATGCCAGAGGGCTGTGCTGCCATTCAGAGGGATGTCGACAGGCTGGAGAGGTGGGCAGAGAGGAACCTCATGAAGTTCAACAAAGACAAGTGCAGGGTCCTGCACCTAGGGACGAATAATTCCATGCAGCAGTACAGGCTGGGGGTTGACCTGCTGGAAAGCAGCTCTTCAGAGAAGGAGCTGGGCAAGTTGACACTGAGTTGACCATGAGGCAGCAATGTGCCCTTGTGGCCAAGAAGGCCAATGGTATCCTGGGTTGCATTAGGCAGAGTGTTGCCAGCAGCTGGAGGGATGTGATCCTTCCCCTCTGCTCATCCCTGGTGAGGCCACATCTGGTGTGCAGTGTCCAGTTCTCCAAACATGGCCTCATGCTCTCCAGCATAAGAGAGACATGGAGCTACTGGAGCGAGTCCAACGATGGGCCAGGAAGACGATGAAGGGAGTGGAGCATGTCTCCTATGAGGAAAGGCTGCGAGAGCTGGGCCTGTTCAGCCTGGAGAAGAGAAGGCTGAGGGAGGATCTTTATCAATGTGTATAAATATCTGAAGGGAGGGTGCCAAGAGGATGGGCCAGACTCCTTTCAGTGGTGCTCAGCAACAGGACGAGAGGCAACGGGCACAAACTGAAATACAGGAAGGTCTGCCTGAACAAAGGGGAAAACTTCCTTACTGTGAGGGTGACTGAGCATGGGAGCAGGTTGCCCAGAGAGACTGTGGAGTCTCCATCTTGGAGATCTTCAAAAAGCCATCTGGACACAGTCCTGGGCAACATGCTCTAGGTGACCCTGCCTGAGCAGGGGGCTGGGTGATTTCTAGACATCCCTTCCAACCTCAACCATTCTGTGAAATATGGAAATTAGAGGATGGGATCACACAAACATGTAAATTCGTGACATACAGCAAGTACAGGAGAGTGGTGGGAAGAAAAAAGAGAGAAGAGACAAGAGGTAAGACCATTTAGCAGTTTGTTTTTCCTGGAAAGAAATCAGAACAGGAAGAAGTAGGGGCAGAAAGAAGATGGTCTGAAATGGGAGTTAAGTAGCATGGGGTTAAGTTATGTTGGAGAGAATGTGATTTTCCTAATAAAATGACAGTGTTGGAAGAGAAGGAGAATACATACTGGAAGAAGTCAGGATGATTACTTGCAAGATGGTCCTCAGTTTGAGAGTGAAGACAGAAGTAGGAGAGATTCTGAACTGAGGTGAGAGAAAGATAGGGTCTTAGCAGACTTGGGGATGGGAGAATGGAGGGGAGAGAAATAAAAGGGGAGGGAAGGGAGATTCAATAACCATATTAGTGGACTAAGCAGAAAGGAAAATAAATGAGAAATGACCAGTGCTGGTGTGAGGAAATTGTGAAATAGCTGATGGAATTGCGGGGCTGAAGATTGTAGAGCGGAGATGCAGTACATGAGAGTGTAGATTGGGGCTGTTGCTTGATGGAGGCCAGTTGCAGGAAATGGTGCTTAGGTTGAGTGGAAGAATTAAATCTGATCAAATGAAGACAGGAAGGGAAAGAAAGCCAGCCAAGGGCCAGAAGTTGAAGCTGTCAGATCTGTGAGGAGAACTGGAGAGGTCTGCGTGTTTAGTGATGAGAATTTTATGATAAGGAATTGAAATTGGTGGAAGCTGTGGAGGACAGAGAATGTGTACTATAATAGGTGATAAGAGCAGGGCATAGGGCAACGTACAGAAGAAAAGAAAATCTCCCTACAGTAATGAGCCCAACAAAGTGTTATTTTTGGTTTGTTTGTATTAACAGTTAGAAATGATTGTATTAACAGTTTTACCCTTAGAAATGACATCAGGAACATTCTTAAATGTTTGCTGTAGTCATAGTGTGATTAGGCAGTACAAGCTAATTTAATCTGTTAGCCAACAATGTAAAATATATTATTATATTTCACTTGGAAAGTTGGTTTTGAGAATAGAATGAAGGCCTTTGTCTTTTAAAAGATCTTGAGTGTTACGATCAGACAATGTGTCATAATAAGAATGGAAATTTTGTGCAGATCAGTCACGCTTCACTCAGAACTGACTTAAGAAAATGAAATATGGTGGTGGCTTACTTCCCTGATTCTGTGTCAGTGCGCTCTTGTGCGCATGCGCATTCGTGCGCTCGCTCTCTCGCGCGCGCGCTCTCTCTCTCTCTTTATTTATTTATTTATTTTTAACTTAGCAGCTGCCAATATCTTTGATCTTCCAAGCAGTTGCTGCTCTTTTCTTGTTACATGTCTGTGTTGATCAGTGCCCAAAACACAGCCATAGGTTTTTGGCAGTCTCTTGGGAATGGTGCAGGTAAGAAACAATTTGACCATTATATAAGCTAATGTGTAGTGAGAGCAAAAGACATTGGGAGAGAATAATGAGTAAAACTCCTTGGTTGTAGAAAGCCTGGCACTTCTAAAACTGGGAAGGAAGGAAGGGAATGGGATGTGTGAAGGCAATCTCAGCAAATGATTAAATACCCTTCTGTCTTAAGTCACAGGTATGAGGTTCCTGAAGGTACAGGAGTCCAAGGAGGTCTTGAGTGTGATATTAACAAGGACTACGGTAGTTAATACTGTAAAGAGGCTCATCAAACAAACAAGCACTCATTTTACCTCTCTTTAAGTGTTGTTTGTAAAGAATATAGAGATGATTGTATATTCATCCTGGCTTAGGAAGCTTGTAAATCATGCATTTCTGTGAGACTATGCTAGGGAAGTAGTTGTAGATTTGTGCTATTCATGCACTCTTTCCTTGGCACCCTTTCTTGGCCATAGTTGGAAGAAGAGCTAGATATGCCTTTTGTCTGATCCTATACAGCTGTTTCCAAGCGAACAGCTTGGAAAAACTGTACTGAGAGGGAGTTAACTCTCAAAATCATGTTCTCCAATAGTAGTTTAGGTGCAGAATAAATACAAGTAACAGAATTATTAAGTGGGTAATTAAAAAACAGCACTACTCTAAAATCACAGTGTGCAAAACATTAGGAGAATGTTCAAGTTCAAGGAAAGACCTCTGCCTTTTGGTCTTATAGGTGATTCTGAAACACATTGTCTGGATGTCTGTCAATAAACAAAAAGTCTGTTTAGAGGGGAATGCTCAAGAAAGCAAAAATGACATAATATATGGAATGAAGTTTGTGTGCGCAATTAAAACTGTTTCAAAATGGCTATGAATATGTGTTTATTAAGAAGTAGAAGAGCCTTAGTTGCTGCAGCTAAATTCTCTGGAGGTATTGTTTCAAAATAGGAATTGGATTTACAGATGTCAAAATGGTTGTTATATAGTAGTCTGTGAGGAAAAGGAGGATTGAATGCCTGATACAAGTGAAAGGAATGGAACTGTTGAACAAATTTAGGAGGAACCATTTCATAACCAGTAAGTGTGAAGGAAATGAGCATTTCCTTCATTGCTTGTTAGCTATTACCAGAGTGTAGGTCTTCCAGAAATGTTTACTGTTATACTTTCACTGTAGCAGTAAAAGCAATGCCTTGGACTGTGAAGACCAAGAGGCATTAAAGATCAGAGAATGAGGCTAGGTTGGAAGGAAGCAAATGTTTAGGAGTTTAACTGTTGAAACAAGAAAGATTCCCTGTTCTGGGTCTTCAGTGAAGATGAAAGGAAGGCAGTTAGGCAGTGGTTGAAGCACATGCAGCAAAATAGCTTCCTGATGATGCATCTTTTCAAAAAATATGGCCCATGTCTGTTGTCTCTGTTGATAAGTTCATATGCCTGAAAGTGGTGTGGCCAGAAGCACTAATTAATTTTTATTGTGCTGTCTATGCTAGTGAAGAGTAGTTTTAGTCACACCAAAGGAAATGCTTGTCATTAAATTACAATCTGTTAGAGGTTATAGAAAAAGCTACTGTTTTGTCTGGTATGACTACAATTGCCACTCAACTTCTAGTAACTGCTGTGAACAGCATCCAGGGAAATATTAAGGAGGTCCAGAAATTTAACAGCCATCACTATGCAAATTCCTTTTCCTGTACAGGGAGCCACTGAGTCTGTGTGAGTAGTCAGTAAGAAATTCCTATCGTGCACTGATGACTGCAGGGAAATTAAAGAATTTTTCAAGCTCATCATAGTGGTAGTCTAGGAAGGCTGCTAATAATCTCAAAATAATTTGTAGTGGGCTGTATTCTGCTGTGATACCTATTGATCTTAAAATTATATACTGATATTATTAATTAAAAAAAACAAAACAAAACAAAAACTAGTTTTGCAATGTGGACAAGTGCTTGACGTAAAAAAGCAGTCCCCATCTTTAATTTGTGAATTCTTCCCAAAGGTTAAAAAAAGAACTACTTTAAAGACAGGTTACCTGTCTTTAATTTTCCTTAAATCCACTGTAAATATTATGATAATGATATTTAAAGCAGGTGAGGGAAGGAGATGTTGGATGGGAATATCAGCATTGTTCAGTTTTGACTCCACTGACTACAACTGAAATATTGTGAGGAGAGTACATCAAAACTCTGGCCTTTGTGATCTCTGTTCTTTTACTGATAAAATATCCACTGCATTCTATGCCGCAGCCAGGCCCATAAAGCAGTTGTCCATGTGTAAGGAGACTTGTCAGCTCAAAGCCACCTACCTTACTGTAGAGATGTCATCAATATTCCATAGGATAGTTCAAGAAACCGGTTGAGAGGCAAGTTAGTATTTGAAAAATGGCTAACAACTTGCTCCTCAGTTAATTTTTTTAATTTAATTAACTTTGACAGCCATTTCAGTGAACAGAAAAATGTACACCATCCAGTTTGTGTTTTGAAGCTGATACAACCACTCTCAAACCTGAATGAACAGCATGGCTGAGGAATCGGGTTGTAGAAAGACCAACTTCAATTTAACATTGGCGGGTGAAGATCAGCTAATGCATTGCCCTCACTTGTAGTACTTCTGAACACCCAAATTACTTCCTCTTCAGTCTGTTCTTGGACCTCTTTGACTTCTGTAGGATACTGAATCCTCCAGGGTCATGTTACAAAATCAAGAGAAACAACAAAAAAACAAAAAAGTAGTCCTGTGGCAAGAAACCAGGAAATGGCAAGCTGCTCCAAAACATGTCTGGGAGGTGACTGACTATGCCTTTAGAAGACCATCAATAAGTAGACCACTGAAATTCATAGTGCAGATTGTATGTCTCTTTGGCTAGAGAAAAGACTGACTGATCGGTGTTAATATGTTCTGTTGGCCTTTTCAAAGATTTATGTTGCATTACTGGAGTACTTAGCACACCTGCCCCAAGCCCATTCATATTTAGACTGGGCATTTTAAAAGCTCTGGGGAAAATCAGGTAGTTCCTTGCATCCAAGAAGCAGCAAAACTGATATATCTGAGCAGACAGATTGCCCAAGAAACATGAACAGTTCACTATTCAGCAATGAAATTCCCATGTGTGAGCTGGTGGACCATGCAGAACCATTTGTTCAGTTCTGTTCTATTTTGTATGGACTTGAGGGAAAGCAAGATGATCGTAATCACTTCCAATTTGGCACACTGTGAATCCCAGGTGGTATGAAAACAGCACAGCTGGTTCTCCGTCTCTTATTTTTGTTTAAGAGTGACAGACCATGAAGTACCTGGCTGGAACCACAGGGTTTAGAACTGCTTTATTCTCCAGGAGGAACGCTTTGCTGCAAATATTCACTGTTCTGGTTACTTTCAGTAAAAGCAGAGGTCTCTGTGACAGGTTATATTTTTCAATAGTTCGGAGTCCAAACAACCTTTGTTCTCTCACTGGGGATATGCATAGTTTGTCCCTTTGTGCCACTCTGTATGTCAAGCTTATATTTAAGGAACAACAGGCACACCCGTTGTTTTGTGAAGTGTGTGGAAGACACCAATGTGAAGGCTCGAAAGGTAATCTGAAGATCTGTATTAACTTAGTCTTGCTCAAGGGCTTTACTGAGAGACTGCTCAAACCTTCTCCTATTTTTCTCCCAGAAAGCACTTCTGAAGGCTTGCTTTTCTCATGAAGATCTTTCCTGCCTGTTCTCATTTTCTGTCTAAAATATGATTTCATACATTTCATTTATTCTGCCTTTATCAGAAACAAGGATTAGGAATGTCAGCAACAGGAGGGTGGCATACATAATTTTATGCTTGGCCTTAACAGCCTTTCAGGTGTCTCCCATTTATTCCCCATTTTTAGAGAGGAAGAGATCACAGAAATCTTTGGCTTACAGATCCTAATCATGATTCCCTGAGGATCTGCAATGTGATCAAACTCTCCTTTGTCATTTTTTTCCAGCATGTATTTATTAAGGAAATAATTAAATACTGTCTGGAGAGTGGTGGAAGAACAAAAGAAATATTTGAGGATTAAAGCCATAATCCCCACCCCCCTGCCCACACCCCAAAAAAGCTGTGTATTTTAGAGGCAGCTCGTCCTGCTTCTTTTTTCTGCTTACAGGTAGCTATGGTTTGAACACCACGGGAATGGAAGATTAATAAGCTTGTTACCCTGTGGTAGGGGATGTGATCCTTATCATATATCCTGTAGTATCTGATCTGTTTGCCTGGGGATGCCAGGCAGAACTTGCAGAACCTTAGCAAGTTGCGGGGAGGATCTTAGGTGAAAAGACTAATAGTTATCAGCTCACTTGAGTGAGTTTGGGACATGGATAGAAGAGATAGATATACTGTCAGATGAGAGGGGAGGTAAAGAGCCTTATATACCTAGACAGAAATGTAGAGGTGCAGGAGAGAAAGTGGAACTGATGTTAACCTTATTCCCAGTTTTCTTGATTTCTCTGCCAAGTGTGACTCTTGTAGTGGCCTGTCTCCATCCTGCACTTGAACTGAGGCTCCTGCCTTTTCTTCCCTCCTCTCCCATTATGAAGTATCTCATCCCTCTGATGTCTATCACTGCACCCAGCAAAAAAATCATCATGAGAAGGTATTTTCTTCTTAGCAGTAGTTTAAACTTCTTTTTACATTTTCATTTGTATTCAGTTATGTTTCAGAAGGTTAAAAAACAGAACACTTTGGCAGAAACTGATTGTGGCAAGATGTCTTTGTTCCCTTTCTCTTTCAGTTTATTTTTCCAGGAACCGGACTGGATCCAGACTTTTGATCATGTTCAGTAGCTATTACAAATATTCTTTTACCTACTGAGGTCATGTATATTCTAACCTGCTGGGGTTTTGTGTCTGCTGATGCACAGTCATCTGTTTACTTAGTATGCATTGAGTTTATGCCTGTCTAGGGATCCACTTTTCTCAATTGGCGTTTACTCCACCTTATTTAAAACTATGTGACTGAGATGATTTGGGGTGAAATTGGAAGCTGGTTCTATTCCCAGTTGTGGATGGGGAGGTGGGAGGGAAGAACAGAATTTCTCTTCCACTGGAAAAGCTTTTGGAAGGAGGATGGGAAAAGAGGTGAAGAAACTTTTTAAAAACCTCTGGGCTCAGACTTGGCATATTAATATACCCTTTTGACCCCATAACATGATCTGAACCTGGGGGCTGCTCAAGCAACATTTGGATTTTTAGAGTCAGCCTGTGTAACAAGGATTCTTAAATCTTTATCTGTAGAAGATCTAGCATTCTGCTATAACTGTCATCTTCTGGTATCTATCATCTCATCCTGTTTTCTCTCTCAGTTCTCTCATTTTTGCCCAAAGGGTGTCTGTGTTATGCATTCCTGGTCTCCTTTCTGTCAGAGAGCAGCCACAACACATAAAATGGACTGATGTCTTTGGGTGTGACTCAGTGGCTGTGTGCACGTTCCTTAACAGGAGATAGTCAGAGAGATGGATAATACGGGTTTCAGAAAGACTCCACATCAGTTGAAATGGAATCCTTCACCAGAGGATGAATCCTTCCCTTTATTATGCTGTCTTGCTGTCAACAAAAGCATGTGGCTGCTAAAAGAATGTGCAAGGGAGAACTCCCTTATGCTGTGCTACTTCATGTATTATTTTGGTTTTAGGGGTCACTAACAGCTGTTATGGATTATGACAGTTATCAAACTTACCATAACTCCTTTTATCAGAAAGAGATTGGGTGACAGTGTGCCACCTCTTGTGGTTCTGACTGGGCCTTTCTGAAGTGCCTGGCAGGATCTGTCCCAGCATATACTGTCCTTACATATGGTGGTGGTGACGTGTACTGCCCATGCCAGCAGATTGATGAGGTGAAGAGTTGGATGGTGATGCTGTTTATGAAGAGTTTGAGTTGGAAAAAATCTTTCATTTACTGAAGGAGATGAACTTGATTTCTTTTAGAAGCCCTCCGTATTGGCCCTGAATGGGGATGAAAGAATAACAAGGTCTGTGACCTTGTTTTTGTAATGCTTGGAATGATGCAGAGGCAATACATCTACATGCTAATGGCATTTAGACTGGGTCAGTACCACAGAGCCACTAAGAATCCTATTTCTGTTGAAGGCATGAGGAGTTTCTTGGTCACTTATCAGGTACTCACAGGTGTACCTGTGATAAAGATGATTGTGATAGTGTTGCACTTGCTAGAGTTCAGTAAAGTGAAAATTATATGAAGAGTAATTGTGAAGAGAAATCCTAAAAGCAGTTGGTAGAATCATCTTGTGGTGTACCTTACTTCAAGATGTGTGTTAAATATTTCTCATCTATGTGTTTTCCGCTTGATTCTTTTTTGTTTTGTTTTTAATACATGTGCTGTTGGTGTCAAGCTTGGTGTTTTTGGGGGTGGGGGGATTCTACTTCTTTCCCCTCACTGAGTATTCTTCTACCTACAAAAACTCAAAAATGAAACTGACATGCTGCTTATGGGGAAACTTGTGGTAAGTGTTGAATTTTAAAATGGATTTTCTTTTGCAATGTTTAAGCAGCTCAGAGATTTCAACAGCACTTCCTTTGTGCTTGAGAGGTCTTGTTACTTAATCTTTCATCTATTTACCTTCCTTGAAAGGAATTATGAGTTAGTTTGTTCTTTCAGTAGAAAATAGCACAATTTGTTACATTAAGTACATTGTGAAACAAGGAATTGTATTTAAGTTTGACCTACCAGTGCCTTACAGTGTGAACTTAAGCAAGTAGTTGAGACTCTTTGTAATTTTGTTACATCTAGAAAATCAGAGAAAACATTATCATCTTTCTTAAGCACTGTGAAAAATTACCCTGGTACTGAAGTGCAGTGCAGACTAAAAAATACGAAAATTACTGTGCCTAGTTATGGAATTATGCAAATTGCCAAATATTGTCTAGAATAGTGGAAGTAATGTTATGACACTGGTGATAAGCTTGTCACTATTAAAAGTTTGTTCCATCATCTGCAATAGAGCTTTCTTGGTGGGTTTTGTTTTTTAAATAAATTTGGTAGCAAAAGATGCTATCACTATCTAAAAAATATGTATGCTGCTCAGAGCAGTGTAATTGCACTATGTGTAATTGCACTATGCACCCTCTTGTTTGGTTTAAGAAAATGAAACTCGATTCAGTTATAATTTGATGAATTGGCAGACAAATATCTTGTTGTTTGGTTTGGATCTAGGTGTGGGTGGCCTGTTTCTTGCGTGTACTAGTGGTCAAAGCCCTTTATCCGTGCCAATGAAGAAAAAAAAAATTCGTTTGAATTATCATTTACTGGTAGGTGACCAGACATGGTAAATACTAAGGGTAGGAGCAGGTAGAAGGATAACCATTTTTAGAAACTGAAATGGTTGGTCAGAAGAGGTCCTTTCAGATGCTTTTAATATCTGTTTAGGATTTTAATTGGATTCAGCTTGATAATTGGGGTGTACATTTAACAAATCCAGTAACTATTAGTATTTGTACTGTTTTGTAGTTCATTGCTTATGTAGTGTAGATCCTCAGGAGCTCACAGAATGCATAATGAGAGGGGAGATCTTGGTCAATTGTAAAACTCCCAGTTAATTTCAGTGGATCTCAGCAATTTGTTTTATATGTGAAACCATATGTGCAAAAAACCTCTTAAAATGACTAGTTCATCTGATTTCCAGACTGGTCCTGGAGACATATATTGTTCTGTGCAGTTTACAAGTTGAAAAGAGAACTTCGCTGTAATACAGTATATTTCACTTGTGGTTTTAGATACAGTTCTAGTTAATCTAACTAAAGGTAATACAGCTTCTTTTTGCTGTATTCTGTTTTACTGAATACAATTACTTTTAACAAGCCTTTTTCTTGAGCTAGCTGAGGTTTTTTACTGCATCATTGTTACTAAGGCAGCTTGGTTTTTGTAATCTGTCCATTAGCCACATGTTAAACTGTTAGTCTGGAATTCTTAGTCCTTTTCTCTTTTATCTTGAGGTGTGGTTTTTGAAGTCCATGAAAGTCTACTCCTTTGCAGCAGCTCTTTCCTCACCCTTGCAGAGAGGTCAGAAATTCATAGTTTGACAGAGCTGAGTTAAATCTAAAAATAAATATGGTTATTATCCTGAAAAGTTACATAGAAAATTAAAGTGATTCATGAATTTGGGATTGATACAGAAAAGTCCACTTGTTCTGTTATTTAGAGACTAGAGTATCCTCAATTTTGAAGAGATTGCAGTAGGTAGATTTGGATTCTCTATCCATTGTAGAATGGCAGTTGGTGGGAAAATACCATCTTTAGGCAAGATGATTAAAAGAATATGGTTTCTATTTGGAGTAGAGTTTAGCAGGAAGAACTGATGTGTCTTAGTTCAGATTACTCAGTGGTACATCTGAAGAATTTTCCTGGGAGTAGTGTGAGCTTGTTGTCCATCACTGACATACAGATGGAAGCCCTGGAGTTAAGAGCCCAGAGGCAAAGCTAGTACTGGACTTTGAGATATGTATTTAGAGAATTGATGATTTTAATTTTAATTTCCTTTTTATTTTCTGGCATCAGATAGACTTTTAAAAAATAGCTGAATAATTGAATTTGGTCAGTGGAAATTTTGTAGTGTAGTTTTGTTATAAAAATTTTATTAGCTTAAAAATACAGTCATGCTAGAGATGTTTCATCTTTACATTATAATGCCTTCTTGTAAAGGAACTGTAATAGCATGATCTTTAGAGACAAATTTTGAAATCCAGAAAAGAACATGGTATCATCTTATCTGATCTTCTGTATATCATAGACCTGGTAGGTTTCAGCTATCTTCCTGCACTAAGACCATTAACTTGAGTTTATCTAAAGTGTATTTTTCAAGAATACATCTATTCATGATGTTTTAAAATCAAGAGATACAGAATCTACTGCTTTCTTGGCTGTTTGTTGCAGTAGTTTGATGTTCTTATTTCTGAAATAAAGAAAAAATGATATGCTTCTAATAGCTAGTTATGTAGCTTCAATCTTCAGCCATTGTGTACTATCCAGGCTGTAGTAGTCTCTGTTTGAATAATTATTTGCTTTTCCTTTTTTTTTTTTTTTTTCCCCCCTCTGCTTGAATTTATGTCAGGTGGTCTGCTGGACCATTTTGAATTACTGGTAAAGAATTATTATGCTCTTACTCTCTGGAATAGCCTTACTGTCTTTTTTAGCATATAATATCAAGAATCAAGAAGACAGTTTTGTGTCACTCTTATTTCAGAATTTAGGAACATAAGCAAGATGAACACAGGGAGTTCTTCATAAATGTGTCTTATTTGGAAATACCTTTTTTTCCCTTAGAAGCAAAGCATAAAATTGAAAAGATTAGTCTTGCACTAAACAAAATTCCATAAATACTGGATGCATATGATGAACATTTGACTCTTCTCCAGTGCAAAAAGCAAGCAATGGTTTGTTTGTTTGTTTTGGGTTTTTTTTTGTTTGTTTTTTGTACAGAAGAACACAGAATATTTGAAATGTTACATTGGGAAGATAGGGTTGTCTTAAGTATACTTTTCTTTTTTGCTTTATTTTAAAAAAGTTGTTCATTTTGATCAGAACTTTGCATAATCTCCAGGAACAGCACATTTTTATGACAAACTTTTGTTTACTTTGAGTCCTGGCTTTTTGGATTCCATTTTTTTTCTGACAATCTGTGTTTATAGAGATAACATGATCTTGGCAAAGCATGTAGTGCTATATCTTTGCAAAAGCTGGCTGGCATTTCAGATAGGGAACGAGTGGAGGGCTCTTGGGCCATTGATGATTAAGGAAGCATTAAGTAAACTATCAAGCAAGTGCATTTTCCTGAATTATAAAGATAAAATGTCAACATTGCTATCTTAAATTATTCAACAATATAAAGCATTAAAATAGTGTTTAAAAAAAACCTATTCCATTTTTAACATACTTCAACAATTCTAGCAAAGAATAACAGAAACTGCAATATTTATATATTGTGTAATTGAACACTAAATCATTATTTGATAGGATTTTGAATGCACTTATATGTTTTTTTTTTAAGTATTAGTAATTAAACTTTTGTTTATGGAAATCATTTATTTTCAAGTACTTCTGTGGCACTGTCTCATGAAATTGTGGCTTGAGTGTCTCTGTTTTGTGTGTGTTGGGGGGGGGGGGGAGAGTTGTTTGTTTGTTTTGTATTCACTTGTATTGTGTTATATAACCAGCCCCTGATTCTGGACGGATTTATAAGTGTAATGTAGTTCATGCATAGTTTCATCCATTTGTAGCCCTGTTGAACCTGTATAGTACCAAATTTGGGGGCAGGGTGCTTGTGTGCTTTTTGTTTGTTTTAAAAGGACAGACTTTTTGCTAGATGAATTACTTAGTACAGTAAGCTCTAATCTTGATTAGGGTTTTAGCTACTACTGCAATACTGACGGAAGCTAAATAAAATTGTAAAAAATCATATTTAGATTGTGTTATATGGAATTGCCTTTTCTATAAACAAAATTCAAAGTTAATCACTTTCCAAGTTACTGTAACTGATATGTCATTGTAAAGAACTCTATTTCCTCTATAAGACTTGAAACTTTAAGCGCTTTTCCACAGTAATAAAATCACTTTGAGGAGGGAATTCATACATGGAATTTTCATCAAGTCTGGCCTATTGATATGTAATTTCTAAACTGAAGCAATTAAGAGAAGTTGAAAAAGCATAATAGACTGAAGATGTAGGCTTCTAGAGAGCCCAAAGGAGACACTGGAATCTTGCTATTGGCTGTTCTGCAGAGTTTGCTGATTCACTCTGACTTAAAGGTTATCCTGTTTACATTCTGGCAGGTTTTTTTTTTCTGGAAAGGGCTAATTTGGTGAAGCACGTGCTTTCATATTCTCTTCAGATATTGTGAAAACTGGGATAGAAATAAGGGGGATAGCTTCATTCATCCAAAAGCTTTCACCTTTTTGATGACTGTCTCAGGATTCACTGTCAGGTGGCAAAAACTGGAAAAAGAAAAAAACTCCAAAGAAGACACAACAATGAGAGCAGCTGGAGGGAAATTTTATATGTATAATTTTATAAAGAAAATCGCTTTTTGCTTTCCTGTCTCTAAGCAGAAAAGATGGTAGGGTAATATTCACCATGATGCTTTTACCCTGTATGGTAAAGTGTCCAGTCTGTAAAATGATACTTTTGGCCTCAAAAAGTAGAGGTTTAGAAGTTTGATAGAGAATAGTAATCTTTGTTATGATCTCCTGCTTGTTGAAACTGTGAACACCTCTTCATATAGCCAGCACTGCAGAGAGCAATGGCAATACAGTTTTGTGCAATTATTTCTCTGTATATGTAGGGTGACTACAAGTCATCTTAATCAGCCCCTTTGGGATCTGATTGACTGTTTTTCTTAAACTATCCTGACATAGCCCATAATCATGATCTTTTTTACTCAATTTCTTTTTTTGAAGCTACTAAATTTAAAATATGTTGGAAGAGAATAAACAGCAAAAAAAAAAAGTAGGTGGCTTAACCCATGGAGCGAGAAGAAAAAAAAGCACTTAAACCTTCTTTTGACACTTTTCCATCTTTCCTCTTTTGTTTCTTTTTCTGTGTACCTGCTGCTTGCCTACAAGAGGCTAGCAGTGTTATTGCCCTCCCTCCCCCATGCCCCCAGATAATGCTCTGCTCCTAGTTCTCATGAAGAAAATTATAGCTCTTAACCCATGTGAATTTCTGCACGCTATGTAAACACATACGACAGTTACTTTAGAGGCAGTAGTTTTACTAACCTCTGAGGAGGGAAGTGGCCAGACTGGGGAAGTGAGATAAGAAGGCAAGAAAAAGGAGATGATAGTATTCAGAAGGAAAGCCCACAAGGTTTTAACTTCTTAAAATCTAGGTTTGGGAAAAGCTTACTGAACAGCTGCAAACTGGTCAGTTTATCTTAATAGCCAATGGTAGCTGGAAAGAGTTATGATCTGTTTTCTTGAAGGAGAGGTTTGATGTGAGGAAATGCTGTATCTTCTGTGAAAGATGAGAGAGGGTTTTTTTTTTTTTTTTTTCCTACCAGAATATAACTCTGCTTGATGAAACTGTTGTATTGTTGTTTGCACAGAAGACACTTTTTTGTAGATGTGGAACTCCAGAGCACTCCAGTAACTGGAGAGGAAAAAGAATGTTGTTGAAAGTCTGATGCCGTGCAGAAGTGCCAGACTACTGCAAGTGGTGGGTCTTGGCTGTTCTGTTTCTTTTAAACTGCTGAGAGCAGGCATTTAGCTGAGAACCCCCCATCTGCCACAGGGAAAGGACAAGTCTTCAGAGGTTGGGATAAGAGTAACAATTTTGAAACCTTTTCCATTGCAATATGTTTAATGTTTGCTGCACCACTGTTCAGCTTTCTCAGATTGCAACATGAAACATATATGACTTCTGATAGCCTAGTGTAGCCTGCTTGGTTCTTGACAGCATTTGCTAAACTGGCATTTGCTTTGTAAGTATTGATGCTATTCTTTGGCAACACAGCACTGTAGTAACTACTCTTAGTTCAAGTTTTGACAAATCCCTCTTCAGTTATGAGAGTGGGAATTATATTTTAGAAAAGGACAGCTTGCTTTCTTCAGAAATATCTTCCAGTGTCACCTTCCCACTGTATCTAGTGTGACTAGAAGCAGGAATCTTGCAGTGCTTAAAATATCTAAGCAATTCGACAGAGTACTTGCTGCTGCTGCTGCTGCTGTTAGACTTTTTGCTTTCCTTTGCACTTTCAATATTTATTTTAACCTGTGAATGTAGCTGTAACTGTCATGTGTGTCCTCTAAAGAAGGTTGAAGGGTTTTTCCCTAAACTATGTTTTCAACAAAAATGACTTTTTATGGAAGAATAATTTTTTTTCTGTTCCAGTGATGAATCAGAGTATTTTTCCACTTTGAAATGTGATTTTTTTTTTTGCCATTTTTCATTGTCTCCTAATTTCTTGGTAATTCACTGGAAATTTTTATTACATAGAAGCCTTTACTTTGACTGTTCAGTGTAGGACAGTGGTTCCTCATATTTTGTAATCAAAAGCCACCAGGCAGAATGAGGCTAGTAGCCAGCAAGCTATTTGAACCTTGAGTGTATTTGGGGTGGATTTAATCTTATAGATGAAGAATTTGCTCAGTGTACACAAAAAGCATCAGCAATTTCTTTTTTATATCTTTTTGAAAGAAATCAAAGAATCAAATTGAGACCTGTGCTCTATTTAATCCTTATTTCATCATCTGAGCTCTTGAGCAGAATTCAGTTTTTGGTATAGTTTGTGCAACAGAAAAGCTAGCATGATACACCATGCCTGTGAAGATAACACTTAGTTCCCATAGCTGCTGGACTTTATTTGCAAGAAAAAACTGAAATATTGAAAATGTTCTGGAGGTCTTTTTCCTCCACTTCAGTTGCAAGCAAGTATATACAGACTGACCTGCTCATTCCCGTCTTAAATTTGCTACTGTCATCTTTTATTGCATTGTTTAGAAGAATTTGAGAGATTTGTGTAAGGGAATCATGGGAAATTTAAGACATTTTTCACATACTTCCTGCAAAAGGTCTCTCTGACCTATTGTGGCTACTGCTCCCATGTCCTCTGTGCCTATAAAGCTGTGCAGATAATGGTGTCTCTAAATGGACTCAGATCGCTCTGTCTGGGGAGACAAACTCGGCCAAAACAATTGGGCAACCGTTTGAATTGCTTGGAAATTTTCTGATGAAATACTGTCTTGTTGAAATTTATCAGCATGGTGAAATTGAAATGTTTTGCAGATACAGACCAACTTTTGCCAAAATTCTGATGGAACCTAGACAGAGCTTTTCCTGTCGGCAGGTTTCTGATTTGATTGCTTTTCTGGCAATTCACTGACTTTGCAGGCTACTGCGAAGACAAGGCCTCTAGGATCTGTCGTTCGTTCTGCTTTTCAGACAGAACCCACAGGTTGCTTTCTTCCTGGGATAAGCTAGAGAAAGGGCTTCATTCTTTTTGAAGAACTTAGAAATAAAAAGATTGGGATTTCTAATTGGAATGAAAAAATTCACACTGACTGCTTCTCTCTGGTTAGTCTGTTCGTGTAACTGGACCAGGCTGGGATCATGACTCTTTCCTTGTGCAAAAGTTCATGGACGCTTGCTGAATTGCTGATATAGACAGTGGTTTGCCAAGTAAAAACTGTAAGCAAATGTTATCTTCACTTCTCCAGGTTTTTTTAGCACATGTTTTGTCATTGATATGTTAGAGATCTGTCATCATCTTTCTACATCTGCTTGTCACCATGTGCATTCAAATCTTGATATATTAAAAATACTTCTGTGATATTAATGTACAACAGACTAAACAGGAAAATTCAGTCATATAAATTTCTGTACTTGTTTTTAATATGAGTAGTCATTTTTCCTGTGTCTGTGACTTGACCTTGCAGCAGAGCAAGTTTTAGATCCCTTAAAAAG
Source organism: Apteryx mantelli (assembly GCF_036417845.1). NCBI lineage: Eukaryota > Metazoa > Chordata > Aves > Apterygiformes > Apterygidae > Apteryx > Apteryx mantelli. The sequence goes on from NC_090020.1 coordinate 18,290,356, forward strand.
CAAAATATATTAGAAAAAGATCACCATAACTGAAGACACATCCTTTCTCTACTTGAAAATGTCTTAAAATATTGCCTTAAAACATATTTAATTTTTCTGTTCAAAGTTCTTTTTGAAGTCAGAACAAGTATTACCTGAGAAAGAATAGCAGAGTTTTCTTAGTGCAGAAGATTATATAATTAAAGCACAGATTAACTGTATTTGTAAATTTAGGATTTGTTGTCTAAGCAATGAAGCATGTTTTTGGATTTTCCAGATAGCTTGAGTACTTTTAAAGGTATTGTGGCGCACTGTGAGTTTGATGGAATTATTAAGAGAAATGTTTTCTGATGAATTTGTGGTGTATAGACGTGTATCTGTTGCTGCAAATTTTTTTGTGCATGAAATAAGAGCTGATGATTTAATGTGTTCAGATTGAACAAATGCTTTTAGGAATTTCTGGTCCTTTCCTAGGGAGCAGTGACACTTCTGCACACACTGTTCCTTTAAAGAAACTGTTTTTGATTGCCTATCAAAAACAGGTATGCATTTGGCTTCTTGTATTTATACCTTTGTGTCTCAGAAAAGAATCAGGCTACATACACAGAGGAAATATGTGAGGGATACTGCATGTTGTATGTACAATAGGACTGCTATTGTTTTGTTTAAGTTTCTAAAGTTTTTGTAGTGTGATAGGACGTACTGGATGTGTATTATGACAAAGCTTAATTGTTCTTTTTTAGTCTCCATATTCAAACTGGACCCTGAAGATATTCTGGATATAAATATTGAGTGTAAAACAACAAACTAACCAATACAATCAGAAGCGGGAAACTGTTGACTGACTTTTCTTCTTGTTCTATTCTTTTTAGAGATTAAAAAAAATTTTCTTTTCTGTGGTTTTGTGAGAAGATCCATAATATTCTTTAGAACCTACTGATATTCTCCCGTTAGCGCTTACTAACGTGAAACCTGTTAGGATTTTTTTGTGAGATATTTCTAGCCTCTTACCTCCCTACATACATACCATAACTTGAGAAGGTTCTTTCAAGCTCTTTGTAGGAAGTGTGTGTGTGCAAGCAGATGGAAACGGTGTACGTTTTTGTAATTTTCGAGTTTATACAAGCTGTCCTGACAATGACAGGGAGACAGTCTATGTATTCAGATCTTACTTGTGAATAGAAAGGGCTAATTTGATCTTCCTCATCACTTGCTTATAAACTGAATATTAAAGGTACTCAGTGACATAGCCACAATAGAATTACTAATTGTATTCGTAAGAATTGTAAAAGCCTACTGAAAAGTGACTGTTTCAGGTTGTAGAATCTCCTTTGCTCAGCATAACAAATTCTGTGTTTTGCAAATTATGACAATTGGATAGATGATGTAGAAATTCATTATAACTGAGTTTAATTAGACTCTAAGTTTGTTTTGGAACTGGACATTTAAATCCTTGCAGCTGCCAGAAATACAAGCTGACTTAGATTTGAGCAAACAGAAGGGAAAGCAAATGGGAAAACAAAGTTGCTAGCAAGATGGTGCACTAATAGAGCAAGGCATGTCAGGTGAGACTTAATCAGCCTGGAAGTGTGCAAACTGGGTATTTTTATGAGGCTTTGGTGATGAACCGATTTTTAATAGGCAGATTTGTAGATTTATACAGAAAAGGTGCTTCAATTTTGTTTTTAAGATGTCATGATAACCACAATAATCCAGTTTTTCCTCTCTGAATTTCTTTGCTCTTTGTCCTAGGCTATGATCTGTTCTCTCATAAGCAAATGGTCATTTTCCTATTTGGCATATGAGATATGATAGGCTGGATATTAGGCTGCTTTATGCAACTGTTGCATTTGAAATGCAGGCTGCAATGCCATTGAGCTTATCATCATTCAAGTGTTGCAACATTCACAATGTTGCCTCATTCCACTGGGCACTGCTACCCAGAGAGTGGAAGGGAGTTGAATTCTTAGTTCAATCTGGTTTGTTCCATCTGTTTACTGGCAGCTGTCTCATATAGCTAATGATGATGTTGTGCAATTGATCTGGTGTTTGTGGAAAAGGTACACAATTCGCTACAGTCAGGTGAATCTTCACACACTTCTGCTCAAAGTCAAAATTCTGACAGGGAGTTATGAATGCAAGGCAGTTGTGAATGAGATGAAGGGAAAGATTCGGTGGGGGATGGAGTGGCACTTTTAAGCTAGGAAATAATTTATAATACCCAGGAATACCCTCAGCCTGGAACCTGACTGAAAGACAGTGGTTCTGTGCTTCACTTGAAGCTGGTTCTGTCAAATCAGTGTGCTTGGACTGGTCAGTTGTAGACTGCTCTGCCCTGAGCAGTTTTCTTTTATATTTTAATACAGGTCTGGAAAACTTACATGGATTCTAGTGGACTTTGGATAAGATCTTAATTGGCTGACTAGACAGCAATTGAAGGGGCATCGCTGGAGGTGCACACAAAATGCACAGCTGTCCAAACAAGGCAAAATTGGTGATCTCTTAAAGCCAATTTTGCAAAGAGATAAACACTAATCATTTTCAGAACAGTTTGATTTCCACAGAGGGAGAAGCTGAATTTACTGCTCATTGACATGGGTTCCTTTTTCTTGGGATATTGATGAAAGACTCGTTAGACAGATTTTGTTGAAGAAATTGTGGTGTTGGTTTCCTGTTCTCTCCTGTCCAGGAAGATTTCTGTCTGGAGAGTCATCAGTCCAAAATTTGCAGGGTACTCCCATTCTGAATTCTTCCCCTTTTGAACTTCCAATGCATTTTTTTTTTTTCTTCTAGTCAATTTTAAAATTCACTTTTGCTTCTTTATGAGTCTCTTTCCAGTGTCTGGAGGGTCACAACATGCAACTTTTTCCTGTTTTTACTGCTGCAGAAAGCTGTTGTTGTGCTCTAATGCTTTCTTTCAAATGGTGCTTCTTGCAGTCGCAGACATATTGTGCAAGAAAGGCAAGGGTAGAAGTACCCTTGTCCTTCATGCTGCAAGGCACTTAGTGTTAATTTTCGACTGAATTGAAAGGAGTAGCTGCTGTCAATTTTTAATTAGAATTGATTGTTTTGGCTAAAGGAAGTGTTACTACATGAAGTGAACATACCATCTCTTGCTTTATGTAATTTCTTTTCCTTGTCATTTCTCCTTTCTTCATATAATGCCAACAATTTTCTTAAACTGATGCCATATTTACAGATACAGTGTGTCAAACAGTTCATGTGGTAAAAGATATTTATTACTTTTAAGTACTTTAAAAAAAGAACATGTTGAGTGCAAAAGAACAGGGAATTACACTTCTGATTGGGTGTCCATTTCATGTGCCAGAATCTTGCTAGAACTGAGGAGCACTCCTTACTAGGACCAAAAAGACAGGGTGCGTTTAAAAAAAAAAAAAAAAAAAAAAAAAAAAAAAAAAGTAAGAAGTTGTTGGCAAAGAAGACGCTAGGAATTTAGGCAGAAGAAATAGGAGGGGATCACTTCATCTGAAGCTAAACATAGATTTTAATAAATATTCAATATAGTAGTGTAGTGTTAAATAATGATCCATTATGTATTGTTCACAGCCATCAACTTTTTTTTTAACGTTAGTGTATTTTTATTACAGATACATTATGTTCCACCTGTATGCCTGCTTTATCTGGCCTCCTGTGGATACCGGCAGCAAGTGGGTGACTTGTGATGTGCTCATTTAAAAGACTTCATCTCTTGTGCACCTCCTGTTTCATACAGAGCTTTCTCGAGTGATTAAAGGTAATCAACAACCAAGGGATTTATTTGTAGTGAGAGAATGCTCTGATTTTGAACCTCCAAAGGTGTATTTTTGAAGTGGTGTGATTTCCGATCCTGGCGTTGGAGGTTTTCCTGGAAACCCACATAAAAAAAGACATAAACTGAAGGGGGAAAAAGTTCTTTCAAGGGGAGAATTTAGATTTAATGAAACTGGTGGAGCCCATAATTCAAATTGTCTGTAAGAAGAAAAAAATGCAATTCTGATTGAGGTTGTGAATGCTGTATTTTATTAAATCATGGGGTTTTTCATAAGTCCTCTACATGTTAATGAGATTTACTGCATCAATAGTGGTTTTCAGACTAGTTAACTAATTTCTTCCTGGTAGGAGTGAAAAGAACCATATGAATCATTGCAGTCCAGTGTGGAAAGTAAAATAGGCCCTTAGTTAGGTGCACTGGAGTTACAGAGAGTTTAACTTTTACTAAGTTTTGATTATATGTCAGACATCCACTTCCAGCTGTGTGTGGGCTTGGTACATTGCTGCTGTTTGACAAACAATACTTCTGTGGTACCGTCAAGAACTTACCTAGAAGAGTCCTGTTCTAGGTATATTAAAACTGTTATGCCAGCTATGGAAATACTTTATAAAAACATAAATTCTTTTATATTACAGTATAATAACTAGTCTGTTATGCATACCCTAGAAAACGATACTCAAATTATGTTCTGCTAACAGGCTGGTTAATGTCTCCAGGTTCATAAATACTTAAAATATAACCTAGGATTCTGACCGTTGAAAAAGCTGAGCAATTAATTTTTTGCCATATTTAGTGTTTCTGAGCTGAAGCAATGATCCGTCAGTGGAGCAAAGAGGAAAAATAACAGTGTCCAGTTGGCAGCTTATCTCTTAAGAAACACAGGTGAAGCAATTTGGTTAATATGAAGTGTTCTTTCATACCACCTTCCTGTGAATAGCAACCACATGTTTCAGTTACTGCACATGTATAGCTCTTTTGACTACAGTAGTAGAACTGTTTCATGTGTATGTATAAGATCAACACCTAGAAGCTGTATTTTCATTTTTTCTGTGAAGAAACTGATTCAGGGAGATTTCATTACTTGCTTTCACCTGTCTGTTTCATCTGCACTTTGGCATAAAAGACAATGTTGAAACTTGAAAATGGTTTAAATTGTAGTGATGACGTGAATATACAGATTGTATATTGTATTGTTCACATGCTTTTATTTCATGGATCCCCTAAAATTAGAGCAACAAAGAGAATAGAGGAAAACAGTATTCTGTGATATTTACTTTACATTTTTGACTGTACTTTGCAGATACTTGATTTCACATTTTTAGATATGATTAAGCAAGGTTCCTTGTTTGTTCTTTTTCCCCTCATATAGAGGGGAAGCAATGGTGATTATTTTTTTAAATTGGCAAGTGTATCTGTAGAGATACAAAAACTGGGAAGGAGAGCCAGAAACAAGCTTGTTGCTTTCAGGTCTTTTTAGTTCATTTGAAATTGGCCGAGTTTTCAGGTCATTGTATAAAACTGGGAGCATGACAGTAGTATTTCCATTTAGCATCCCATAGAAATAACACTGTACCTTGTAAAATAACCCAAATGGAAGGATCTGTCAGTTCAAAGCAGCAGAAGTGAAGGTTTATTTTCAACAGAGGATTATTATTGTAGTATTTTAGAAAATTGCTATCCTAATTAAAGGAGAATGACTCTGGAGATTAAAGGTATGATGTTTTGTGTGAGCAAATGGCCAAACACAAATATTACTGCCTTCCATATTATTGACAAAGAGGTAATAAAATATCTTTTAAGTATGGGGATGTTTCCAGGGATGTGATGGTTATTTTCCTCTAAGAAATATGATTTTTTTTCATGGTGCTAGAGGTCTCTTCTCCCCCCCCCCTTTTTTTTTCTTAATTGAGCATTTACTTTCTACTAGTGTGCTGTTTTTGCAGTTAAAAGCACAAATCTTTATGTTTTGAGGTATTTGGCTCTGTGGCTGAGACACAGGGGACCCATATGCTCTGTGGATCAGACACAAGTAGGCACTCATGCAGTGAGTGAAACCTGCACATTGAAATGCAGATTTCAGTTTCTGTGATATACTGGCTTTTGTGTTGCTTCAATTTAGGAATTAAAATGATACACTTTTCTTGTGGTGATGGTGACTTTTTTCAAAATTACCATCAAGGTACTGTAGTTTTCTCCTCTTGTATGTGTAATTGAATATTTTTATCTATAGCATAGCTCATGAAATTAATGTTTTCCTCCTTTAAGGTGTTTAGTCATTTTTTGTTAACTGTTGTGATCTAATTCTGTAGAGCATCTTTAGCCCCCATGAATATGTAATCATACACTCATCCTTTCCTTGGATATTGTAATTTTGAACAGAAATTTAAAAAATCATGTTCCAAACAGCTTTTTTATGATGAAACAATATAATTCAATATAAACAAAAGCTGTTGTAAATTACACTTTAAGAATGTAACACCCATCTACCTATTTTAAACAGCAGATTCATTTTTACCTTAAAAGGTAACATTTGTAAATCTAATCTTTGACTGTCAGCTTGTTTATAGCTCTTCTAGCTATTATTAGCTATAGCTAATACGGAATTTTGAATTCCAGGTGGTAGCTATTTAATATATGGTTTAAATGAAAGCAAGCCTTATAGATTGTGATCAAAGCTTTTATCATAAGCACAGATTATACTGATTAAAATTATGATGGAGTTACAACAGAGCAAAAATTGGCCTTTGAAGTATGCTGTCAATCTTGCTTTCTTTTTTAAACTTATCAAACATATCAATGTTTCTATATAAAGTTATTAATCTCTTTTTGATTATGTTTATGAGAGAGGATTTTTAGTTTGAGTTACTGGGAAATAAACTTAAACTTACATGATTAGCCTGAGAGGAGGAGGTCTTGTTTTGAATCTACCATAGGTAGGAAGACTTGTCATGTCTACTTACTCGTTTTGAGTCTTGCCTCAGTTGTCACATGTTTTATTTTAAGTGTCTGCTCAAGATTAAAACACACCTGAAAGGTGATATTCCTGCCCTTTTTTTCCCTTTATCAGTGCCAATTTGTGACCCAGTTAGTTGTTTGCCTTGTACATTCTAAGCACAATATTTGATCTTAAACTGGGGTTATGATGAGTTGCACAGATATCATTAAGAGATTATTTTGTCTGTCAGATTTAACTAGTATTTTGTTTCAGCTAGTCAGGTGAGCACACGCTGTATACAATTCAGTGAAAGGTAATAAATACTGCAGTTGGACTACCTTTGTTTTTCTGTCATAGTTACTTTTCAGATTTAGGACTATATAGTAAGTCAAAATGAAACTCACTTTTACTAAACCTTCTAAGCTATTATCTAGTGCTCACTCAAGTGTTGATGTTTTCCATGCATCAGAACAGTACTGTCATTAGATGAGAGTATTACAAGCAAAACTAAATGCAGTTAGTCAAGGAGTATTCCTTATGTTTCTTTTAGGCAAATGCTCTGAACAGAACCAAAACCAACAATGGCCTGTCTTACAATGACAAACATGGAAGGCACAGCAACTTCTACTGTCCACCAAAATGGTGACATCCTTGGGAATACCAGCACACCCAAGCAGACTGAACCATTGCTTCAGGTGCACCTTTATTATTCCCCTGGGAAGACAGGAGAAGATTATCTGCAATTTCCAGCTGGAGAATATATTGCAGAAGAGATCTGTGCCATTGCTTGTAAAGCCTGCGGTAAGTTTATACGTAATGGTTTTCCCAGTGAAATTAATACAACAGGGTTCTTAATAATAGTAGCGTTTTGATTGAAAACTTAATCTCTCCAGTCTTTTTCTTGTGTCAGAAGTGATCAGAGAGCACCAGGCTGCAAAACTGTTCCTGTCAAAAGTGTTGTGAGGCTGAGGTTGTAGTCAGGCGGCTGCCATCTTTTTCAAGTAATTTAAGGGTATGCTGTCCTTTCTCTGGAATTTTTCTCTTGCTGACCTGAGATGTAGTTTGGATGGTTAAATTACAGCTGTGGCTAGAAAACATTAGAGTTTTATTATGCTGCAACTCTGCAAAACATTGATCCTGAAAATTGTGTAGCATCAAATTGTATAATTTATTAGTGGTTGAATAACTTTGCAGGTGGAAGCTGTCTTATTAAGGATAATAGGACTGCTTGTGTGTGTGGTTATTTCTTTTTCTAATCGTTCAGGAGATAAGGTGTAAATATGACGGAGCAGGAAATTAAAAAAGGTTTCCTTTTACATTTAAGAATGCCATTGAATTGTAATATTTGCCCAGAAGCTGCAACCTGTAGTAAAATAACTCAAAAATGCATTTTGTGCACACGTTTTTCTTTTCAGCATACTTCTGCAATAATTCATCATTCAGGAATTTTGAAAGAAAAATAAATTAATCCTAATAAATTCTGGGTATTAAAGTGTCTATCTTTTCATTCTAAGCACACATGCATGCACCTGCACTCTCTGGATCTCTGATTTTAGGCTGTCAGTGGTGCAAGGCTGAGTTGTCTTTTCACTTCCCAAGTGCCTCATTACAGGTGCAAATGAAGTTAAAAGAAAGGTTTGCAATTCCAATTACTGCTTTTCTAGTGAGTCACAAATGTGAAGCTGCTGACTCTGACTGTACTTAATATTTTGTTATGTTTAAGCATCTTATCCTTTGGTCTTTTGTTTGCTATTTCATTATGAACTGTTGCTTAAGTAGCATTTTAATGATTTAAATCTTTCTGGGGCTCTACCATTTTTTTATGTGCTGTGGAATGTCTTGTAATGACTGAAGTTGTATACTCTGAGTTGGTAGTTTGTATGAGTATGGGCTGGTTTCACAAAGATTCTTCTGGGTTAAGTCTTGTTGTTCCTTGGAATTCTTTAGGCCTGGCAGAGTCTGACTAAAATGAATAACAAGACATCTGATTATAAATTTTTTCAGTTATTCTTGTAATGAATGTACTTTTCAGTTAATTAAAGCTCACTTCCAGAGAAGCTCCCAATCTAGTTTGTATTCATTAGGAATAATAAATCCCTTGAATATTTTGATTAGCTATTTCCATGGTTATTGCTGGTCTGTCCTTTTTCTTCCTTGTCTCTAATTAGAGTTTGCCTTGCTTCAGCTTTCAGCCATTTGTTCAAGTTATATCTTTCTCTTTCTTTCCTCATCACCAGCTCTAGGGAGATATATACTGTGATCAGGTTACTTTTAACTCTTATTTTTGATAAAGCTTAAATCTATTGATTTTCTTCAGCTTGACTGTCTCAATAGTTTTAATTTTTTTGACTGTCTTCTGCACCATTTCCAGTTTCGCAGGAAAATGTGCAGGCCAGGCTGTGTGTGATATTCTTCTAACCTACATCACAAACGTAGAGAATCCTATTCCTGCTAATCCAGGAATCCAATTAGTCCTCTTTCCTGTTGCATCATCTGAAGATGTGCTTGTTATGATATGATGTTGCTTGTTTTCTGTGACCTCACTAATCCTTCTCAAGGCTTCTGCTTTTCTGGGATACCAGCTCCTGTTTTGTACATATAGCTAGTTCCTAGCTCTTGACTGTTTTAAAAATAATTTTGTATGGATAGTCCTCCTTACTAAGCAGTTCTTATCTTTTGTTTCTTTTGTTTCATCATTCTTCACCAGAGTTTGTAAATTGTATCTGCAGTGATTTTGTACTTAATTCTATATCTCCTGTGAAAATGTTTTATCATGTTGAGGCTTTATCAACGTACAACAAAGCAGAGAAACTCTTTTGAAGAGTGGTTTCTGCCTGGTAGCTATTACAGCAGCATTATACAATGTATTCTCAAGAGGGTTTGTAACCTCATTTCCTTCTGAACTGGGGGACAAGGCTGAGATGACTGGAAGTTTTTGTTTCCTTTCTTAAGAGTTATTAGTGCTTAAATCACAAGGTACCACTTCTTATGACTTTCTGTTTTTCTAGGAGATTTTGTACTTGTAAGGCAGAGCATGTAGCTCTGCAAAGCCAATACACTCAAACAATGTTTATGTTGGCAAAATTCTTCTTTCATGAATTTGCTATGAATCAGAATATTTCATAAAGAAGAGAGCAGTTCAGGTAGTAGGAACATCCAAAATATAACAAAGTTGGTAGTTTTCAATGAACTTCCTCTGTGATTTGAGCAATTGTTGGTCTCTTGGTAGCAATATTAGTTGTATTGAAGTATGACTATGTGTTATTTGTGGCAAGTAGGGTTGGATCTAGACAAACATCTTCAGTCCTACAGACAATCTTGTTACATGCCTTTTACGTTTCAAACAATTAAAGTGTTTCCAGTCTGTGCTGACTTGGCTTGATCTGTTGTATATGGCATGTATTGGTTATATAAATATTGGTCTGTATAAATATTATTCTGTAGTTGCATGCCAGTTTGAGGCATGCAGAAGCTAAACCATTCCTCACTTTATGTAAAGCAACTTTCCATTTTTTAAAGGAAGTATAGTATATACAAAATTTCTTGTAAGTTGTTCAGATTTTTATATGGGAAACTGAACATGAAATGAGAAATCAAATTTTCTAACTTGAAATACAATAATAAATGAAGTGTCTTGAAATTAAGTTTTATGTGAATGTTCATTGTCAGCGACTTTGCTAGTAGTGCCATGTAACAAACTGCCATGTAACATTTTATAAAGATAACACTAGGAACAAGACAAGACTTTGATCTCAACCTGAGAGAGAAAATAACATTAGAGGAACTAACTGTGAAGATGAAATATGAAAATGAACTGTTCTAGAGGTTGTAGAATCATTGTAATAGGTCTTTGAAATTTAGTGTCTGAGATTTGTTTTCCAAATTATAATCTTAAACCCTTTCTTTTTCTCCTCTCCCTCAAAGTAATCTTAAATGAAATTACTACTTTAAATTGGTTTTAGTGAGCATAAGTTAATTTTATAAAAATATCTAGGAGTTAAGGCCATTTGAATGCAAGCGGTGGTAATGGTTTGGGAGAGCTGCTGTAGATGCTGAGAGGCAGGGATAAATCAGGCTTGGTGTGATATTTTACAGAGGAATTGTTTCTAGAACAACTGTAAACTATTTGTTTATAGTTTCAGTTTAACTCAAAATGTAAATTTAAAGAAAATCTATAAAGCTGTTTTTAAAAATTGGTAGGTAGACTAAAAGCGTGAACTGAATTTTGTTGCAGAATGGTTTGATCAGATACAGGTTACTCAGGACATCTCAAGTCTTTGAATTTGAATTTTGGATGTATATACTTTTATACAGAAGATAGGTATGTTTTTTTTATACTATGTTGGTGCAATTATTCTATACCAATAATTTGCAATAAAATATCCTTGTAAATGGATTTAACGGTTTGATCAACAGATAGTTAAAAAATCTGTGGAATCTTGTGGAGTCAGTTAAAGTTATTCATAATGTAGCTTAACAGAATAATGTTACACTCAAAACTGATTTTACAAGGGAAAATAATTTTCTTTTAATTTCTGAGCTAATGGTGTATTGATTTATTCCTTCAGCTGAATTATGTGAGTGAAAAATAAATGTCTCTCTTTCTCTCTCTCTCTCTCTCTCTCTCTCTCTCTCTCTCTCACACACACACACACACACACACACACACACACACACACACACACACACAGTCTAGATTAAGTGAATACTGAATTCAAGTTAACTAAGTGAAGATATATTACACTAGGCAAGTGAGTTTGTAAATCCCAGTTAAATACTTCAGTAGTTACAACTTTAAGCAAAGCATTGTTTTGGTCTTAGTCAAATAAACTTGTACCATGTTTCTTGAAAATCCTAATAATAAATTAATAGTAAAGCATGCAGAGCTAGCAACTTTGGAGCTATAACACTTCAGTAGTACACTGAAAAATGTTTTAACAAAATCAGGCAAACAATGTAGTGGTCATGGATAGCTTCTTGCATATCTCATGTGGCTTTTTCTCCATGTATATGATCCCTCAACTTCGGTAGGATTTATCTGATTTTATTTGTTTATCTACTTTTCAGAGCTGTGTTCTGATTATTTTTTCCTTTCTTTTATGACTGGTTAACCCTGATGTCTTAACTTTTTAATGGAGCTATAACCCCAGGAGAGAACTACTTTGATAATCATGATTGGGTTGCTGGGTTATGGATGATTAGCAGTTACCAAAAGACCTAAAAGTTGTTGGGTTTTGTGATTTTTATGTTGATATCTTCAAAGTACCCCAGGAACCTTTTAATTCTCACCCATCTGATTTCCAAGTAAATTGGAAGATCCATGGTACTTTCCTTGGAATAGTCTGTTGCCTCTTAAGAAGCCATAAGATGGTAGAGAATTTTTAATTGTACCAGAGAGTCAATGTTTCAAAACACAGTGTGACTAAATGCTGGCAGTGTCTGCAGTCAGTTCAAGATTTTCAAGTGTGCTGCTGCTGTGTTGTATAATGTGATGCTTGTGATGATTTGTAGTACAACTCTCTTTAGGTAGCAGTATTTTCTTCCGTGGTTCAGAGGAGATTCCTTGTTAGTAGCTGGAGAATTTTAACCAGGTTTATCCATAACATATTAACTTCCCTGAATTGACCTGGCTGTAGAGGCAAGCAAGGAAGGTGAGAGCCCTGTGCTTTCACATAGCTCAGGGTTATCACCAATGTTATGTGCCTATTGCAGAAAGCATTTCCTGACACATTCTTTTTCAAATATGGTGAGAAACAGATTAGTCAGGACCCTGGTGGGTGACTGTTCAGTTTTGTCAAGAAAGGAGACATGTGCTTTGATTAACTAGTCAAAAAATGTTTTGTTGACAAAGTAGTGACATTGAATGTGGTGTCAGTTTTGTAAGCCTCCAGTTTACATGAAAGATGAGGGTGAGATAGTATTTTAATGTAAGAAAAGCTGAGCAATTTTCCATTGGTATGTGCAAGACTTCCTAAGTTTAAGGTAGTCTACCTGACAGGAGTATTTGAGAACAGACTGATGTTTCTATTCTGTTTTGAAAACAGAAGATGGTATAGTTTTTTAATGTTTAACCACATGCAACTAATTGTTATAATTATACAACAATCGTGCTGTACAGATTAAATATTAAAATGCTTGAATTGACACTTTCATAAGACAATGTATTTCCACTGTTGTCTAAGCATGACTTCCACATTTTTTTTGTGGTGTCTTTTTTTTGGGGGGGGGGTAACATATAGTATGGGTGAAAGGATACCTTATTCAACAAAGGATGTGTATTACTAAACTGTATTTCACTATCTCTTTAGCTGCTTCAGTATAAATGAGTGAACATGACTTCTGCATGTATGTGGAGCTCTAAAGGATAATGAAGGAGGGAAGGAACTACTCTGCGTTTCATTCCTTTTTTTGGCTTGAGGTAGAAGAAGTCTGTGGAAAAAAATTCTGTGTTACTGCCTTTCATGATGTTAGTTGACGATCTGGGTATAGATTGATGAGGCTCTTTTGTCTGTCTAGCCTTATCTGCTAAATAAAATACTTGCCAAGAGACCATCATGCTTCTGTCTTTGCCACAGTCCAGAAAATCCTTCTAATACCCCTTGCTGGGGGCATAAAGTGGAGAATAATTCCCCTTTATAATGTCTTTCTGAGTTACTGTCTCCTCCCTCTCCTAATTATTCATTGTTTGATTTTTATCCTGTGTTTCATGCTGTGTAGAAATCCAGAGGAGGTTTTTTAGTTCCAGATGTGAAAATCTTCTCTGATTTTTAGTTGCATTGAAAATATATTTCTTATAAATTATTTTCACTGTTTTTGACACATCTAGACTTCAGAAGATTTTGGTTTTTTGTCTTTTGGTTTTCATTATCTTCTGGAGAAAGCACTTGTAAACACTTCCTTTATCAGCCACTTGAAAAGTTCCTGCAATTAGTAGTGGTGGCAAGAATTACAAGAAAAGAGAAATTTCTGACCTCTCTGCTTTCATCAGGATTTATGAACAGTTTTCAAATGTCTGCTGAGGGGGATTTGCTTTATTTGTATAATGGCTTAACTTCATGTGGCAATGTTCTGGTAAAGATGCACACTTTTTTTAAAAAGTGAGAAATATAACTCCTTTTCTTGAAAAATATATGACGTTTTACATCACTGAGTGAAAGCTACCTTTATAAATGCTAAAGTATGACAGATAGATGAGTGCACAGTTTGCATTCCACCTATAGGAAGAGAGCAAAGAACTTTTTTTTTCTCTTTCTTTTTCAATATGTCATCATTTCTGCTTTGTAAGGGGGATTCCAAATTCCTGTTCTTTTCTTGGCAAAAAGAGAATGACAATGACATGGTCTGGACCTTTTTTTTTGTCTGTTATGTATTTGGTGAAATACAGCAATTTAATGTTTCAATTTAAGAATATGACCAGGAAGTTTTTCCCTTGTTCAGTATGTTTTATGTGGGAAATTTTTTAATAAGTTAGGGAAATGTTTTAGTGACTTGGAAATTTTTCCTCGTTCTGTGTGTTTTATCTGGGAAAGTTTTTAATAAGTTAAGGAAGTGTGTTAGTGAGATTAGGTGAATACCCAGCATTGCCTTGATTGGTGTTTAGCAACTGGTTAGAATTATACTGTAATTATTCTGAAAATGTTTGGAGTAAAGACACCACACATCCTTAAAACTTCTAAATCAGTTATTATTGCTTTACAGACAACCAATCTGTAGCGTAATATGATTGATCCTACCTCACACATCAAATGAGAACCACATGTAGTTGCATTTAGTTAGCTTTATTCTGAAGTCCAAGTGTAGTAAGTCTGATATTTCTCAAATCTGTAATGGATCAAGTATTTCTTATTGCACCATGAAGTTGCAACACTCATGTTTACAGCCAGTCCTTTAGTGACTAATCTGTACAGGGTTATTCTTATGGGGATTTTGTTTAGTTTTGGTTTCTTATTGGTTACTTTACATGATTCTGTCCATTTCAATAGTTTCCCGTAAGTCTCTTCTTTTTTTTTTTCCTTTGAAAATCATGTGTTAGGACCTGTAATTCTTGCATATTTTGGTAAGCTGTAGTTTAAACAAGCATCAGATGATTTGCCTGTAGATTTCAACAGCTTAACCTGAAAGCCACACAGCAGACCTCTTGTTTTCAGCCCTCTTACCAGCTACCTACAGAGGCAAACACTATTTTGTAAAAAATTTAAATTAGCTATTATTTAAGAGTGAATTACTGTTGCTCCACAAGTTTGTAGTTTTATATACAGAGCCGTATATAAATTTATCAATCCGTATATAAATTTATCAATTTCAATTCCAATTGATAAATTCTAAATGTGTGCAATTTAGCTGTGATGAAAGAAATGTGGGCCTGCCTTCTTCAACAGTTCCATATATATAGACATTGTTCAGAAGAGGAAGAGATACATAAGGGATATTTTTTTTTTTTTTTCCTGTTTTCTTTTTGTGAGTGAATTTCTATGATTTCATTCTAACTGTTGGGAGTGGTTTGCTTTTTCCTCAGACTTCTTTCATTTCTATCATCATTTGAAGTTACTTTTGTTGCCTTTATCTGTTAGTTTTTAAATAATTATTTTGTCTTCCTTCCCCAAAGTATCTTGACTGCTTCAATATAAAAACAGTTTTGTTTCATTATGACCTACCCTGTCAAATTTTATCATTTATCCTATTGTTCAAAGTCTAGACTTGTATCTCCTTCCCTCTTCAAGTATAAGAATATGAGTTTTAATATAGTTTGTCAATGGTTGCAGTTCCTCCTTTCATGCTGTCAAGTCTCATGCATTTAACCTGTTTTCCAAATCGTAGCATCTGCATCTCGTGGATACAAAAGACTAACATGCTCCAGTGCTTGGCATCTGTCCTCTGTTAGACTGTACCTGCAGGCAGGAAACCCAAAGCCAAATTAAAATTCTGGTGCTGCTGAAGAATTGATGTTCTTTCTTCCTCAGAGTCCTTGGGTCCTGCAGCAGCTCTGCTCTCCTCTCATGACTCTTTGTGTCCATGTCTTGAGTGTGAGCATACACATGTCAGTCACGTGATGTTGACCCACTCACATGTACTGCCAGTGCTGGTTGTGGAGTCTCCACTGTTGGAAATCGTTAAGAAAAAGCTGTATAAACACTTGCTAGGAGGGATAAAGTTGATTCTGCCTTAGAATAGGAGATCACAGAATCACAGAATGGTTGAGGTTGGAAGGGACCTCTGGAGATCATCTAGTCCAACCCCCCTGCTCAAGCAGGGTAACCTAGAGCACGTTGCACAGGATCGCGTCCAGGCGGGTTTTGAATATCTCCAGAGAAGGAGACTCCACAACCTCTCTGGGCAACCTGAGATAGTCTGGCTGCTTCGCTGATTCTGTAAAGCTTCTTCAAAATACAGAATTTATTAGCCAGTTTTATCTGCTGTTGTTTTCTCAAATAAATTCAAGCTAAATAGTTGATTTTGTTAGAAGGTGTTTCAGTAATCCAAAAGACTGAAATCATAGTCTTGGGGGGGGGGGGGAAGTTGAAAAAGTAACAGAATAGTTTTTCTTTCTGGGTGTGTATTCCATTTTTGTTTTATTTCTATATAATGTACAGTTGCCATTAACTTTCATGTTAGTGACAAATTCCAGAGTATGCAAGCTTTGTATATGCTGCATTTCTTCCTGTATTCCTTGACTTCCTTTCAGTATACTCATGCACTTCACATTCTTAAAGTCTTAAAGGTCACATCCTTTGGACCATGGGCCTTACAACACCACTTCT
The DNA here is from genome assembly GCF_036417845.1 of Apteryx mantelli. NCBI lineage: Eukaryota > Metazoa > Chordata > Aves > Apterygiformes > Apterygidae > Apteryx > Apteryx mantelli. The sequence goes on from NC_090020.1 coordinate 18,306,800, forward strand.
TAACTTCTTTTCAAAATTATTATGCAAGTCATTTGTTTAAAACCATCCCTGTGTACATATATCTCATCTTCTTGAAAGGATACAGTGGAAGCACCAAGTTTTCATATGGCTCGTCCCTCTCTACTTTATAGAGAGGAAAATGGGTGAAATGAAGAAGGAAGTCAGAATAGCATCATACTGTGCCATATGAGGTGTAAAACCACTGTTTTGAACCTGAACTGTTCTTCAGAAAGTCAGGACAGAAATAAAAATTAAAACAAAGGCAAAATGCTAAACTTGATTAAAAAATCAAGGTGAATATTTTATAAATATATGAGAGCGTTAGATGATTTTAACAAAGAAGGGTTTATTACTTTCTTAAGTTTCCTTGTTCCTCTTAGCGTTTCCAGTTTCTGCAAGCTTTGGATTTGAACGTAGCTTCCGTATTATTTTTCATGGCACTAAGAGAGCACTGGAAGAAAATATTTTCCTTGGAACATATAGTCTTCATTTATTTAAATTTCACCACCATTGTATAATATATTTTCAAAGACAAATTTACTATATATTGCCTTTACTATCTATTTCTTTTTAGTCGGGTTTTTAGCTGTATCAAGCTGTTCTTGCAACTTCCATAATAGATCATAATATTCATTTTCACTTGAGGAGAAGAACTTAATTGTATGTCATCTAGTCTGTTTTGCAGGTGTGTGTGTTCTCTGCAGTCCAATGGTGTGACTGAAGTTCATGTAATGATAACTGAATTCACTTTAAAGTAACTTAACTGGGTCCTGATTTCAACACAGCTATAATAGTGTGGTCTTCAGCTTCTTGTGAAGTCCTGTGGATGCCTGAGCTCATGTGCTTTACCCGCTGTGTGCACTCAAGTTGCAGTCAAGTCTTAGTCTGAGGGCAGACTTACTCTAGACATTGCTTGCTATACTGGTAGTTGTCCTTTTTGTATCTGAATCAGAACTTTTTTGTTCTAACTAAATATATTTATATTAATGCCTGAGCTCTGAATAGCATTACTTTGTATATTAAATATTTTCTTTAAGTTCCATCAAATGCATACTTTTTAAAATTATGAGCGTGTTTAAACTTGGAGCCTCTGTTTTGTCAGTTTCCTTATTTCTCTCAGTTCTTAATGCTCTTTTTTTCCTTTTTAATTTCTCTGACAGATTTTTGGACAGTATTTTCATGCTAGAACAGTTTCGTATTCCTTCCCTCTGTTTATGCTTTCTGTATCCTTGATTAACCAAGATGAAACTTTAGGAATTACATATTTTTTTTCTTAGAGTGTTCTCAGCTATTGCTATGAATATATATATAATATATATATCAGATAAACATTGTTTGACTTAAATATTTTTCATATACTCCTTTTGCAGACTATTCAGTCAGTTGTGTGTTACAAAGCTACATAAATAAGCCTCAGGTTTCAGATTGCTTGTTCAGGTAGTTGTTTTGAATCATCTTGACCCACTTATCTTCTATAGTGACTAAATACTATAACAGAGGGAAAGGAAACAAGGTGAGAAAGAGTAATTTCCTTTGAAGGTTTAGAAGACACGTTAGTTTCTTTGCTATTATAGTTCTTTCCGAAGAAGCACAGAAGACAGGAAATGTCCTTCCAAATATAAAGAGTCAATTTCCATAGTTTGTGATCGAGTAGGCCTGTGGTTGTTAGTTCTCATTAAAACAGTTCTGAATTGTTTTGGAAAAATTATTTTCCAGTTTTGTGTAATTAACAGTGCATGTTTATTTTGTCCTTAACTGAGCTAATGAAATGTGGATGGCAGGTGGTTGTCCTAGTCATGATGATTTTCTTTGTACTGCTTTGCTTTTAATTTTCCTTCAGTCTGAAAACGTAAGATTAAGGCCTGGGTCTATTTTTGGAAAAGGTAAGTAAAAAGGCAATGCACTGTTCTTTGCTGTTATTTCTTAATTACAATGGGTCCTCAACCTCCCAGTTTATTAAATGCCATTCTGAGAAAATCTCCTAATCTAACCATAAAGTATAGGATAACAGGTGAATACAGTCTGCAGTAAGAGAACATAAAGGAAGAATGAGAAAATAAATCAACAAAAATGACCTGCAGTTTATAGGATGCTGGTTGAATGGTGTTGACGGTGACACAGCAGCACAGTGAATAATTGGATAACATGCATCAAATTGCTACTGCTAATGTGCCAAATTTTTTTTTTTAAATAAGGCTGAATCTGTGTAAAAATGGTTTCTTACATATGTTTGTTTCTCTGTACTTTGTTCAGGTATCATGCCAGTGTATCATAACATGTTCGCACTCATGAGTAAAACGGAGAGAATTTGGTATCCCCCAAATCACATCTTCCATGTGGATGAAGCAAGCAGATTCACCCTACTTTACCGGATAAGGTAACATAACACAAATGTAATTTTTTTCACATTAATGCAAAAACTGTATAAGAAAAAAAAAACAAGATACTTAACTGAACGATAGTGTCTCAAAAAAAATTACAGGCAGATTGTTGGAAAGATCTGGATAAAAGATATAGATAGAATAATAAATAAAATTGAGTAGGTTTGAATAATGTATTATTGTCTGCTGTCTGCATTCCACAGATTACTGTTTGCCATTTCAGGTTGAAGAAACAAACAATAAAGTAGAGGTGAAAACAACATTTTTTCTTAATAACGATTCATTTGATCTCCTGTATGCTTATCTGTTTGGAATTACTGGGAGTTCAGAAATGTAAAATTATCTCATGTAGTCTGGAGGATGTCTGCAATAAAACCATTTGTGCCTAATCTGATTTTTGAAAGTGGATTTTTAAAGCTGTATTCACAGGGTTTTTTTACTGAAAGGATTCTTATTTCTTTGAATTACATAATGTGGCCTGATTATTCCTTTGGTAATTAGTTGCAAATTGAGATACTGAAAAATTTCCCTTAGTTTGTACATTTCAGTAGTACAGTAACACAAATTTGTAGAAATTTCATAGAACTGTTAACATATTTGTTGGAAAAGACGTCTGGAGGTCATCTGGTCCACCCTTCTGTTCAAAATGGAATGTCACTAACACTAGGTCAGGGCTTTGTCTATTCAATACTTGAAAGCTGCAAAGATTACAGCATTTCTCTGGGCAGACTGTTCCAGTGTTGCTTTACACTGACATACACCTGTTAATTTCTCCTATGCTGTACATAAAAAAGAACTGTGAATTTACAGTGTTGAGTTTTACAAATTTATTTAGTAGTATAAATGTATATGGTTTGATCATTTCAAGAATTTTGGTAGATGCAGTAGAAAAAATTTGAAGATCCCTTACGTTACAAATCATTGTATTCGAGTGAGAGCCAGAGTAGAGGGCTGTCTTCTTTGGCACCACTGATACATGGTTCACTTAGGTGAAGCATAATCTTGCCCCCTTCTGAGTTTTTCAAGGGATGAGATGTCCCATAAATCCTATTCAAAACTTCTGTTGTTGAGACTCTTGATCACAGGGTGTGTTGTGTCCCCCCCCCCCCCCCCGAACCAGTCTGCATAACCCTTTCTCAAAGGAAACTGCCAGACAGTAACACAAGATTCTCTCTATTCTGATCAATGAGATTTACTTTGCAGAGCTGCTAGCTCTTGCTAGTCCAGCTTCTCACCCTGGTTAAATGCCATACTTCAAGACACCAAGAACTGGATGCAAAGCCTTCTGTTGACTCAGTGGGCTTCATATTGGCCCTCTACACCAGTTGGCACTAATTACGCGTCTGTGAAAGGGAAAATGTCTGGTACTGGTAAGTAAAAATATCTGTTTATTGATATTTGCCTAAATATTTCCTAACAGGTTTTATTTTCCCCACTGGTATTGCAATGGCACAAGCAGAGCATATCGGTATGGCATTCTACGGGGTGCAGAAAGCCCTGTTCTTGATGATATTGTCATGTCTTACCTATTTGCACAGGTATGACTTTTTCTTTTTCTTTTTTTTTTCCCCCCTAATGCCGATTGGTAGAGGTTGTTAGTCTTTGCTCCTTTTCACTTCTTCTCATAGTAGCTATGTACGCTCTTTTGACTGCTTGGAGCCCACTCTAAATATAAAAATGAAGTTCAGGGCCATATTGTGCTCTTCAAGAGAGGAAACACAGATGACTGTTGTTGGGAGAGAAGTGACAGTATGTATTTCCTTTCTTGTGCCACTGGCATGTGGAAGCCTTTCAGTGCAACTTTCATTTTGGACTGATATAATGTGGGACATCATCTTCCCCATATTGACCTTATTGGACTTTGACAACAGAATATTATGAGCAGTGTTACTAAGCCTGATGGTAGCTGGTATCCAATATGAATATGTGCAGCTATTTAGGGACAAAAGGGTTCAGTCAGAAGAATTTGGTCATTTTTAAAATTTTACTGTTAAACAGCAATGCAAAAGCTGTATTTTGATTTCTCATATCCTACTTTCTCAGTGGCGAGATGATTTTTTGAATGGATGGATACAAATGCCTGTTACTCATGAAACACAAGAAGAATGCCTTGGAATGGCTGTTCTGGATATGATGAGAGTAGCCAAAGAAAAGGACCAAACCCCACTGGCTATTTACAATTCAGTCAGGTAACTCCATACTTCAAAACTGTATTACACTTACATGACACCTAAAACAGTATTTTTTGCACGATAGCATCAGGGTGGAGTTGTTCAACTATTGACAGTTGATTTTTTTTTTCCTTTTTTTTTCCCCCTAATATAGTGATTCTATAAATTTACTTGTAGTGTAAACTGCAAATTAATAGAAGGCCTGTATCATGACTGCCATTCTTCAGGTTTGTGGGTACATGAATTTTGTCTTAATGAGTGGCAAGACAGCAGCTGCTTATGTGGAAAATTATGTAAGCAATAATTTGCATTGGCAGAGACCTCTGGAAGTCATCAAATCCAACCCCATCTTCAGATCAGGGCCAATTTCAGAGTTAGATCAAGTTTCTCAGGGTCTTGTCCATTCAGGTTTGGAAAATCTCCAAGGATTGAGATTTTTACCATATCTCTGGGCAGCTTTGTCCTGCATATAATCACTTGCATTGAGGAGGATTTTCTCCTTATCTAATCAGAATTTCCCTTGTTATTCTGTGTGTCCATTGCTCTTGTCCTTTCATTGTGTGCATCTGAGAATAGCCTGATTCAGTTGTCTTTATTGTCTTTGACTAACAGGTGGTTATTATTAGAAGCTCCTACTTAGCCTTCTTTTCTCCAAACTGAACAAATCAAGCTCCCCTAGGCCTCTTGTCTAATATAATGTGCTCCAGGCCCTTAACTATCTTGGGTGGCTTTCCACTGAACTTACTCTAGTTCATCGATGTCTGTTTTTGTACTGGGATGACCAAAACTGGATAGAGGAACTTCATGTGTGATTTCACAAGCCAGAAAAGGATGATCAACTCCCTCTGCCTGATGTCTAGGTTCTTACTAATGCAGTCTCGTATATGGTTAGCTTTCATCACCTCAAGAGATGCACTGCAACTCATGTTCAGCAAGGACCCCCGTGTCATTTTTGCAAAGCTAATTCTTAGCCTGTTGGCCCGTAGCCTGTACTGTTGCATAGGGCTATGCCATCCCAGACACAGGACTTTGCATTTGCTTTGTTGAACTTTCTGAGTTTCCTGTCAGACCATTTTTTCAGTGTGTTGAGATTGCAGTAAATCACAGCCTTGTCCTCTAAGGTACCAAATGCTCCTTCCAATCTGTTAGCATGCATGCATTTGATAGAATTTGTGTTCCATTACTTTATCCAGGTTGTTATTGAGGATGTTAAACAGTGTCAGGCCCAGGATCAGCTTCTGAGGAAAACAACTAACAGAGTTCAGTCTGCTGACTCACTACTGTCATAGCCCAGTTCTCCAGCCAGTTTTACACCCAACTTGTAATTCACCCAATTCATCCAGTCCATATCTTGACCGTTGTCCTACAAGGTTTCTACATGACTATGTTGAAGGTCTTGCTAAAGTCAAGAGAATCATCATCCAGTGCTCACCCCTTGTCCAGTGAGCCAGTCATTTTATCATAGAAGGCAGTCAAGTTATTCATGCATGAATATGGTAAATCCATGTTGGCTATTCCTAATTTTCTCTGTGTTCTTAATGTGCCTGCATATGGCTTCCAGGAAGATTCGCTCTATAATCTTCCTGAGGACTGAGGCTAGGTTGCCTGGCCTGTAGTTCCCCAAATTCTCCTTTTTCTTCTTGAAGATGGGTATGGTGTGGGAACCCTTCCTGATTGCCCTGGCCTTTCAAAGGTGAGGGATATCAGTCTCCCTAATGACACCTACCAGCTACCTCAGCACTCTCAGATGCATCCCATCTGATGCCATGTACTTATGTATATCTGTACTATGAGTACTATTTCATTCTCATAGACTCTGTCACTAGGCACAGGGACATAGGTGGCCTGAAAAGAGACCTTTATAGTGAAAACTGAGGTGAAGAAAGCATTGTATGCCTTGGCCTTCGTCTTCCCATTCCGTTTTCTAATCAGTTTCCACTCCAGCTAAATTAATTCTGTGTCTGCTTGGTAATTAATCCTTCTTGTCTGCCTCTTAATGAAACCTTGCAGAAAGGGTTAAACAGGCCAACAAACTGATCAGCTGTTCACAGGTGTCAAACAACTCTTTTAGCCCTGACAGAATACAGACTGTGGTATAGGAAACTTAAATGAGAATCAGCTGCAGGTTTGTATTCTATCACCTGTATTTTCAACCAGAAAATCTGACCGTCGCTGTCCCTGTTGTCTCCCATCCCATCTACCTCTTCCCAGCTTCTATGCTAAGCAAAGCAAATGCATACTGTTTAACTTGGAGTGTTCTTTTACTGTGTTACCTCAGACTTCAGTAATGACTGAAACAGAAATGTCTGTATTTATGGAAAGTGTATTTATATAATATATGTTGAAACTGAATGAGGAAAAAGGAAAAATGGAAGAAGAGATAGGCGTGCATTTGAAATAATAAAATACAGACTGAAAAAAGTATCTTTGTTATGCTTCATTTAAAAAATTTTTTTAACATTTAATGGAGAAGGTATTTACATGTTGACTTGTGTAACACAGAAATAGTTATCTTTGGTAGCTTTAATGGATAAAATCAGAAGTTTTTTTGCTGATTATGTATTCACAGCTACAAAACATTTTTGCCTAAATGTGTTCGAGCAAAAATCCAGGACTACCATATTTTGACACGAAAGAGAATAAGGTACAGGTTCCGCAAATTTATACAACAGTTTGGCCAATGCAAAGCTACTGCCAGAAACTTGAAACTTAAGTATCTTATAAACCTGGAAACCCTTCAGTCTGCCTTCTATTCAGAGGTTTTTGAAGTAAAAGAGCCTGGTGGAGATCCTTCTGGAGAAGAGAGTTTTGCAACCATTGTAATAACTGGAAATGGTGGAATTCAGTGCTCAAGAGGAAAGCTTAAAGATTGTGAGACACTGGCAGAACAGGTAATCTTTTTGAATGCAGCTGCCTTATTATTTTAATTTTGCAATTTATCATGTAACGGTGATTTGCTTATGTTAGAAGTTCTGGTGGTTAAAATTGACTTCACAGTGATGACAAAATTTCTGTACGGCTGAGGCTCACAGAAGTTTGTCTTGACTTAAGCAGTATAGCATTTTAAAATTAGTTTTTACCAATGTATTAATTAAAGACAATACTTGAACACTAAGTAGTTTAGCAAATGAAAAATTCAGTGTTGGACCATTGCTGTTGTGAAAACAGATGTGGAAAAGTAACGGCCCTGGCTCTAGGAACTGGTAAAATGCATACTGTCCTCAAACTCTTTGAAATCAGGGTTTTAAGGAGAAAAACAGGATAAAATTATCTGTACATCCTTCCTGCTGCAGTTAGACTCCTACCACTATCTGAACTTAGACATTTAAAATGACACTCCTATGACTGCAGGGTCCATACACACTTTGTTCAGGAATTAGAAGCTAAACGATTCAATAACTTGTAGTAATCATGTGCAGTTACATCTTTATTTATCAGTTTTGTTTCCCTCTGTGTATGATATACCAGCATAACTATTCATTGGTCAGATTTACCAAAATTTGATATTTACTCATAAGACGACACTTGAGTGTTGGAATTTTCCAAAGATGAAATGAAAGGAAAACACAGTTCAGTTTTACTAAATAATGGCATCTGTTACTTCACTAGTTTTGATGCATAATGTAAAGCAGTCAAGACTAAACTATGAAATAGGTTTTATTTTTACAAAGTGCTATAATAATTTGTAAAAATATCTTTTTTTCTTGTATTAAAAAAAATGATTGCATACCCAGATTTTTTTTAACTTGGGTGGGTTTTTTTTAATAATAGTTTTTAGGTTGATACTAGGTTAACTGACTTTGTTATGTGTCAGTCCTCTGCCTTTGCTAAGTTGCCTGTAAGTGCCAATTGCACTTGCAGGAGCTAATACAAATGTCAAGATTTTGCAAGTTGATTTAAGTCATCTGGTATCTTTAAACCACACTTTTATGAAACAATTTATAATGTTATGTATACAGAATTTATACATGTTAGCTGTTTGTGCATGACAAACAAGCCTTTAATAAGAATAGTATTTAAATTGATCTTTTTCACATAGAGATTTCAAAATTACTTTTCATGGTAAATAAGTGTTATCCTCCCCATTTACTGACAAAAGATGTGATGAAGGCTGCATATGTTTGCACTAGTGCAGAAACTATGTACAAATGGTTGGTTATGAAAACTTAGTAATGGAATAAACCTGGCTGTAAGTGTGATCATAAGTACTATTTCAGCAAACTGTACTGTTGAACTTTATTGAAATATTGGATTGGAAGAAGATTTTTATTTTTTGAAGGTGGAAATGACATATTTGGGATAGGTGAAGGAGAAATTTGTTTTCACATTTCTGGCAGCCCAGTATTAATAGAGCTTCAGGGACTTCAGTGCGTTTGTGCTGGTTTATGCTAGCTGATAACCTAGACTTTAAGACTCAGTACATGCCCAGCATATGCTTGCAGAAAGGTTGCAGTCATGTAAAGAGATATTCTTACTTGAATAAGCTATTCACTTTGGAAGAATTATTTTAGGTAGATAACTCTATCTTTGTATAAAGTTGATACTTAGCATCTAAAATGCTACTGAAAACAAGAAAAGGAGCCCTTGATCTATATGACGTAATTTGATTTTGGTTTTGTTGTGAAAGACTGAAGGAAGTGACCTGGAATACCATGTTAGAAAAACGCTCTGAATTTGTTGTCAAAGGACAGTGTGTCTGTCATTTGCCATGTGATTAGGATAGATTCTTCCAGTTATCTAGTCAGCGATGATCATGGTTGGGAGGAGAACCCTCTCTTAGACCCTTTCTTTATTCCTGCTACGTATGTCTTTCTGGAACCGGATTTGGCTGCCTGTATCCCTCTGAATGGAGCCATAAATTTTCATGTTGTTAACAGGTTCTCTAAACCTCTCTGATCAGGGTGCTGGTAGTAAGTTCCCAAAGAAAAGCCCCTCCAAAAAGATTATTCAAAATATGTCATTCTTTATTCTCACAAAATACCACTGTACAGATCAAAGAAATGCCTAAATCAAAACCCTATATGGTTATTTCCTTTCACAATTTCTGGATCTTTATGCATTTTTTTTGTTGATGCTCCCAGTGAAGTTTCTGTAAACACAAAATCCCTTTCTTGCTTTTAATGACATATTTAAGATTTTAGGATCCTCTTTGTTGCTAGGCTCAGGTTTTGGAAATGTAAATTTTATTGCATTAGAACTGGTAGCTTCACAATCAACAACATTATTTCTTCAGGAAGTGTTCATATTTGGGGGATTATACTTTGTTTGATATGTTTCCTTTCAAGCAATATATTTTGACTTAATCCCTAATGGTCTGATAGAAGACTGTCAAAGTGAGCGAGTTGAGGTGCAGATGAGAGCTGTTTAAAAAAGCAAATACAAGGAATTCTGCTTGAATTACACATGTATTTCAACATAAAGATCAGCATCAGTTCTGGGGTTAATTTCTTCTCTTTGAATTCCCTTCTGCATTGTTAACATGATAGAAATACTAGTTTAGAGTTGTAGGAATTCTAATGTTGCAAGTAATTTCCTAATTGCAGTTTATGTTATATTGCTGATGTTATAACCAATATTTATTGTAGGATTTACAAACATACTGTGATTTTCCTGATATCATTGATGTCAGCATCAAACAAGCAAGCCAGGAAGGTTCCAGTGAGAGAAGAATTGTCACCATTCACAAACAAGACAGCAAGAATCTGGTCTGTTGACTTTGCTTGCCATTTGTTTAAAAAAAGAATGTTGCTTTGAGCAGACTGTGATTGCTATGGTATTCATGCTATTGTATTACTACATATTAATTAAGCACAAGGTGAAACTTCATTTTAGCAATATAAGCAGTGTATGAGAACAGAGAAGATCCTGTACATTCAAAGTTCTCTGCATTGACTGAAACAGAATAGACATTTACAGCTGAGGCAAATTTCTGGAATGCAGACTGGTCCTTTCCTTTGGACTCTTATACCTGATCAAGTGATTTTAGGCATCTAGCATACTGTTTATATGATGACATGATAAGCTAACTGCCAGTGACCAACATTGAAAAGAGGCTTCAAAATGCTATGAAGGAGTGATGATACACAGAAATGGAATATAGAGACTAAATATCATAGCTTTTACTATTTAAAACACTTTAAAGAAGAGCTTTGAAAAGCATTTTATACATGCATGTAAAAAAAAAACCTTGCAGCTGTTTCAGACTGAACTCTAGCACTGCAGGTGAATCAGCCTTTGCAGATAAAACTGCTACACAGTTGTTTTTTCCTTTATCTCTGAGTGATTTGTGTGTCTTCAGGACCCCCTGGCATCCCAGGCATTTGTGTGACTGGAAAGCTTCTGCCTGTGTAAGGAAAAAGTTGTAGGTGTACAGTTTAAGCACTTCTTCCTTTCTGTAAGGAAAAAAAGTTCCAAAAACATTTCAGTGAGAATTAATTAATTTTCCTGTCTTTCGAATGCTACTTTTGGGGGGGAAAAAAAGTTGTACAGTTTACTTTGATTTATAGTACAATTGGTACTCTCATTCATTTCCTGCATTAATGGTGCAGAACTGTTGAGAATTTGAAATTGTTTTCAAAGTATCTTATTAAAACGTAAGAGTAGCTGGGATATCTGTGATGTGTATGTGTGTTTAGAATATAAAATTATTTCAGATAGATGGAGGAGGCTTCTGTAACCTTGAGCCCTTAAAATTCTTTTTAAAAGTTCTCAGTAGTGGTAGAGTTGGGTACTTCAGTGCATATACTTCTGAGGACAAAACTGACTTTCTAGGAGCTTGTCTAAACCCAATGCTATTATAGAGTAAGCCAGAGTAGAAATTTGTAGCGGAGTAGCACTTCCATACTTTGAAGTGCAGTGGTCTGTGCTTTTCATGTGGACACTTTACATGCTACAGTTAGCTATTTGTGATCTAGTTTAACCTTTCATACAACTAGTAGAATCCCTTATAAAAATATACTTGACACAATGGCTTAGCAATGCATGGATTGTTTAAAATTGCTGGAGTTCCAGATCTGTCATTTGTGGGGGTGTTCTGATCATGTTGAAACAGCTGGAAATATAGTTGTTACCAGGTCCTCTATTAATAAGGAATGTGAAGACTCCATACAAGTTCTTGTCTCTTGATCCAAGAGCACCAGCTTTTTTATTTGTTGGCTAGTAAAAAAAAAGTTGCCTTGGAATAATGTTCAGCCACTAAGTGTGTCCCCAGAGTCCTGGGTGAGATTTTACAGCGCATACTGAAGCCTGTTCTGTTTGGCTACACTACTGAATGAAATCTAGTGTGACTTTGTAGATGATGCAGTACCACTTCTCAGTTAAAGACAGTCTTTAATGCTCTTACACAACTATCAAAAGATTTAAAAAAAAGAAAAAACCATAGATAGCTAACGGAAAATAGTCTGTTTTTACATAGTTGACAGTAATAAATATGATGTTACAGATGGATTTTATCTTGCCCTGCTCTTACCCATTCAAAGCATTCTGCACAGACATTTACACACCCTGCTTTCCTTTGACCGCATCATTCACCGCCCAGCTTTCCTCCATTGTACCTCTCTTCTTGTTCAGTAGGCAAAAGTCTCTCTGTGGTCCAGCTCAGGATGCCAGTTTTTGCGGGCTACTCATTAAATTTTCAGTCAAGTACCTTTCTAGAGATTTTTCTTTGTTAATTGAGGAGAGTACCATAAATCTTTGATAAGCAGTCTTTCCTGTAGAAAAGACATTTTGGCTGTGATGCCAGTGCAAGAACTGTTTGTCATGCTGAATAGTATCAGCTCAGTTTTTCCCTTTTAACTGTTCCTTCTTGTTTGCATCCCTCTGCTATTTCATATATTTAGACTGCTTTCTAAAGCATATTTGTTTTTGTGTTTCATTTTGAACACTGAAGGTTGCTACCAATCTTTTTGCACCTGAGAGTTAGAACTATACAAATAGTAATAAAAAACAATCTGGGTATATTTAATGTATGCATATATTTATATGTTTTATACTATTACCATATCCAAGAATTTTGTATTGCCTATTACAAATTGAATAATCTCTCTCTCTCTCTTTCTCTCTCAATCTCTCTCTTTTTGTTTTCCACCTGCAATTCAACAGGAGGCTGAATTTCAGTCATTAAGAGAAGCTCTCTCCTTTGTATCATTAATTGATGGATATTACAGATTAACTGCAGATGCCCATCATTATCTCTGTAAAGAAGTAGCACCACCATCAGTTCTTGAAAATATCCAAAGCAACTGCCATGGGCCAATTTTGTAAGCCATTTTCTAGTAATATAACAATAAGTGCTTTTGTTTTTGAAAGATGAACTTTAGCCAATGGTGAACCGTGCTGGACATCTTGAGAAGTGTATTTGTTGCATATATGTAATATAAAATACTTCAAATTTTTTCTTTTAATTTTTTTTTCTTTGAAGAATACAATGTCTTCCTGATGTATTATCAAAAATAAAATGAAAGATTCTGATTTTAATTTTCTTCCTTTAGAATTCCTTTTTGTCTCCAACTGAGACAGGCAGTAAAGACATGATGCTGAATTTACAAAATTATAGTTGTTACCATGGCAACAATGTATTATGCAATAAACAAAAAGTCTCATGTTTTCACTGCAGCCTCCAGCAGAAATAGTATCTGAGTTGCAAAGGATAAAAGGCAAATTCAGGTAGCCCTAGCTTCAATATTTGAGCAAGGAATACAGGAAACTGCTGGCCACATAAATTAGAGGTTCTGTTTGTTTTTAATGTTGTCTCCTTGTTCATTTTCTCCATTTTTTTTTTTTTTTTTTTTTAGAGAAAGAATTTGGTAGCTGTATTGATTTTTAACAGTTGATATAGTATTGTTTATTGTTTGCAGAAGGACAAATGCTGAGTTTAGCAGTGCTTTAATAAGGCAGAATAAAATGGCTATTTTCTTCAGCCTGTAGAAAGCTTGGAGGCTTTCCTGATGTATGCAAGAGAGTCACCCTATCTTGCATAAAACTAGCACTGTCCTACTCAGTAGATCTTTCTGGAAATTTCCCAGTGACAGAAAGATAACAGGTGCTACAATCCTCAGAAGAGATGAAGGAGGAGAAGGATGGAGACCAATACAAGTTTTATTACATTTCTTGCGTCTGGCAGACCCAGACTAATACCATATGTTGACTTTTATTTAGGGCTGCTGAGAAAGATGTGCAATGGGTCCAAATCTTTCCAGACCATTCTATTCCTTCTTACCGGAGCTAGACTGAAATAGTCAGTTAGCAAAGACACATTTAAGGGAAAATTAGTTTTTGTAGTAATAAATGATGGAAGAAATTTTATTTCGACTCCTCTTTCTTTTTAGCCCTTTCCCTTGCTAAACTGGTCATTCCCTTCACCCCCTCATTTTGCTAATTTTAGCTTGTTTGAGGCAGCTTTATTGCAGTTTCTTCCATGATGGAAGTTGAAAGTCATATCTTAAGCCTAGAGAAATATATTTCTTTTAGACTTTAAGGTTTCTCATGAAATGGGTAATTGTGGTGTTTTCAGTATTAAAAATTTTTAATATGCTTCTCTCTGTATAAGCAGCTACTCTGAATATTGTAAAACAAAGGGACCCAAAAATTGACTTAAATGAAATTCTAAAGAACCGAGAACTTTATCATCAGCATATTAGACATCTGATAATAGCGTGTGTTAGTCAATCTCTGATGTTGTTGGGTTTTGAAATTATGCAGTATTAAATATTTTTTCTTTTTGTTATAGCATGGACTTTGCTATCAGTAAACTGAAGAAAGCAGGTAATCAGACTGGCTTCTATGTTCTTCGCTGCAGTCCTAAAGATTTTAAAAAATACTTCCTCACCTTTGCCATAGAGGTTGGTATTCTGCCTTGGATAGTATCTGCATAATCTTTGTTGCGTTATAATAGTGAGCAGAAGCTGTTACAGCAAATTATTCTGAGTTTTCTCTTCAGAATGTTCATCTCATTCTATAGTTACTTGTGTCAGGTTGGTGAACTTTCCTGATCCTGCGATAAGCATATTCATGGTCTCTGTACGGTCAGCAATCACAAATGATAGATACCCCACACACCTTGGAGACCAAGAGAATTGGCAGGGAGAGAGCTTGAGAGTTCTGGGAAGGCTGAAATGGTCCTTGGAGATGACGTAGTTTTTTGGTGGTGATGGCTTTTTGGTTTTGTTTTTTGTTGTTGTTTGTTCTTTTTTTTAACAGACTGAGGCTTGGTTAGACTGGGTATACAGTTAGCTCTGTTGGTGATCTGTCAGTGTCTCTCCAGGTCCTCCTTGGTTTTGGGAGGGTTTCTGGGAGTCTTTTTGTTTGTTTTTTCTTTTCCCTAACAGTGCGGGGCCAGACAGATTATATGGCAGCTATTATATCAGCACAGATCTGTTGGACATATGATGTTACCTACAATGGAAGCCACACTTGAAATGCCTGCAATTCTTATGCTGCTAAAGAGTCAGATTTACTTCTGCTCTGTGCAGTATTGCTGTTACATAATTACATGGTCTTGTTCCATGAACAGATTTTTTTTTTTTTTTTTTTAATTAGCAGAGCTGCTTTGGGAGTTCATAAGTAGGGAAGGTAATATGGGGGTTTTCTTGTCGTTTTGCAGCAAGCTAGCAAATACTGCTAAATACTGTCAGACATATGCATATCTCTGAAAACAACAAAAAACGTTGGTGTGTGGATGAAGAAGCAAATGGCCATTTTGAGATCAGTTTCATTTAAAATTTATGTCCAGTCAATAAAACGTACTTGAAAGGGAGTTTTTTAGACTAAGAGATCATTCTCTGAGTTTCAAAAGTCTGAGTATCCAGACTAAGCTAAGCCTGCCATTAATTGACATTGCCAAATTTCTTATTGTTCTGATTATTTCTGGGCAAGCAATTAAAAGGCTTTTGAGATTCAAAGTTTGTTGGAACATTTTGCACATTGTTAATATGAAGGCACATGAAAGCAGTGTTAAGAGGTCCTTTTGTTTAGAAAAGGCCAGTGTGATCTTTTCAAGATTCATAATAAAAAAAATTCAGTGCATAATGAGAATCTGTGCTTAGAAACAAGGTGCTTAGAACTGTAGACAACAGAAAAATAGAAACAGCTGAGATCTCCAAATGCCTGTCAGAAGAGCTTAACCTGCATCAATGCCATTTCTAACAGGGATTCAGTTTGAGCATTTGGGTTATTACTTCCAGCAAAATTTTATTTTAATATTGTTTTTTTTTTAGGGTGAAGCAACTTTCATTACTAGTTTACTAGATTACTAGATCCATTCTCTGCTTTGAAGTCTCCATGGTTGGAGATTTGGTAACATTTGTTTTTCTTAGTGTCAGCGTACTAATTCCTTTAATGGGAATAGTATCTTATTTTCTTACAATCCGTATTGCATAGTGAGACCAAAAAAGCAAATTATGGTAACATACTGCTGAAGGATTTTCTGTTTAATAAGTGGAGTGCTCTGTATTCAAAAAATGTTTTTTAAATAGTAAATATCTTCTAAATAGTAAATATTTCCTTTTAATGAAAAATCTGCAGCGTGAAAATGCCACTGATTATAAGCACTGCTTAATTACAAAAAATGAGAATGGAGAATATAATCTTAGTGGAACCAAAAGAAGTTTTGGTAATCTTAAGGATCTGTTGACCTGTTACCAGACAGAAACTGTCCGTTCAGACAGCATAATTTTCCAGTTTATCAAATGCTGTCCTCCAAAACCAAAAGGTAAGAGATGGTAACTTGTTTCTAAACATGTGTGTCAAACTTTTAGCTTGAGGATTTAAAAATGCATCAATAGATTAAATGACTCTCAGGGAGGTAGATATGTATGTTTGTATGGGCTGTTGGTTGGTTGGTTTTTTGCACTAACCTAACCTATTTGACCATCTTGATCATAGTTTTCAGTCCTAGTGGCTGCCAGATTTTACTTGGTTAGGAGATGGTCTTGCAGAAAGAATTGTGGGAGCTGTAACAGTTTTATATTAGAAGTAAAACTGGTTTCTTAATAGCATCAGATTGTGTGCAGTAGCATTTCTTCTTCAACCAAGTGTTGCTGTGTCTTGAAAAGGACACAGCTGCTAAATATATCACTTCCCACTAGGTAGTTCCATAAGCAATGGAACCAACAATGCCAGGTTTCCAGTGAATTTGTTTCATTGTTGCTTGACATCTTGGCTCAGTTATGCCAAGGCTAGAATGTGATTTTAACCCTTATTTAACACTGAAAAGCATACATGGAATAGAATGCCTGCTGGAGAAGTGGATTTTCTGAAATCCCACCAGACTTGCATTTATGTTAAAGATTTTCCCTAGTTCAGATATTTATACTCTTTCTCCCGTATGCGTTCTAATAATGAATGTCTGCCCTCTTTTTCTTACGCTGAATATTAGCTTCTCTCTTTATCTCTGAGTCTGTATTTAAACAAAAACTCAAGAGCACAGAATATTTGCTACATGTCTTTACCTCTTTCAAATTTGATTGAAGTTAGCCAGTGGATTCAAAAGTTTAGAAGAGAATTGACAAGTAAATGTATGTGCATGTTACAGAGAATAATTGCAAACCTTATTTCCATGGAAATCAATAATATATGCATCTGAATTATAAAGTACTGAATAAGTATAATCACACATGCATGCACACATTTACCTACAAATGTGTATCTGTCAGCTTTGCTCCATGCCCTGGAGAGCCATTTTTCAAGATTACTCAAAGAATAATTATTCTGGTAAATATAAGGCAATGAGGATCACTAAAGTGCTGCCATGGGCAAAAATACTTACAAGTTCTAGAGAGGCATAGAGGTACAAGTGTCTGTGTCAGAAAGATTTCATAATATAAAATAAGAAGATGACTTACATGCCTTTTTTCCACTCCTGATCATTATTTGAAATACAGCAAAAGTTAAGATATGAAAGGAGGCTGGGGTATTTTCAGAATGTGCTTGTCAAAAACAGGCATACTAAGAAACACAAAATAGCTGAGTGAACCTGAATCTTTTTGCTGATTAGAAGAATTAAGATTTTGAATTTGTTTAACAGACCTTTGAAATATTGTGTGACCTTTTGAATGAATTGGTCTTCGTACGATATCCTCTTTTTTTCTTATTAATAATTCTATTGAAATAATATTGTTATAGTTTTATATTTTGCAGCTTTATTTTCTTTTCTTCTCCCCATTCTCTTTTCTTCCCAGATAAATCAAATCTCCTGGTTTTCAGAAGCAATAGTGTTTCTGATGTACCTTCATCGCCTACGCTACAGAGACACAATAATGTCAACCAGATGGTCTTTCACAAAATCCGGAATGAGGACTTGATATTTGTAAGTCCTTTAGTTGCATCTTCCACTGCAAGTGGTTGGTTTGATATATATTAAGTTATAAGAGTATTTTAAGTATATACTAAGTTTTTATCTGAAGTAAGAAATTTTGCTGTAATCTTTCCTTGTGAGAAAGACTTGTGAGACTTGTGAGAGGGAAATTTTTTTTAAACTTTCCTATAATACAGATAGTCTTTTTTTTTCCTCTTATAAAAAATGTTCTTTTGACTGCAATAGCAATTGTTTTCTCTATGCCTACAGATGTCTAAATACCTCTCAGTAATAGTAGCTTCCTCCTCTCTAGCTCTTGCAGTAGTTTATTCCCTGAGATCCACAAGAAGTCAAGGAAAGATTTATACTTTCTGGTGTAGTTGCTTCCCAGTCCTATCAGTCTGACTCAAGATGTGTGTTAGTGGTGAAATTTTGCATGTGCTTGTTTAGGGTGAAAGTTTGAGATCTTTCCCAGACCAGGCAGAGATTTCTGATTTTTCTGTCTTTTAGGAAGAGAGTCTTGGACAGGGCACATTTACTAAGATTTTCAAAGGTATAAGGAAAGAAGTGGGAGACTATGGCCAGCTCCATCAAACTGAAGTTCTTTTAAAGGTGCTGGATAAAGTTCACAGAAACTACTCTGAGGTTGGTATGATTGTTGGATGCTGTATAATATTTGTCCATCATATATAGAACATTAATTTTTCTTACAGTGAACAACTTGGAGTATTTGTTATATAGTAGAGGACTGTTCAGAACAGAGTTTATTCTTGGCCTCATGATACTGAGAGGATAGGTTTGGGACTGGCTCTGGAAAGTACACTTATGTACTTTATTTTTCCCCATCTCTCAGGGTGTTCTGAGCTGCCCACTGAGAGACCATGCAGGCAGCACAAGAGAGACGTTTTGACCACAGACCTCTCTTCCAATAAGTCTGTTATATACAGATGAAGTACCAACATTTCTGAACAATTACTTTCTGTTGCCTATCTGCCTTTTTTTGTAATCATATTAATTCTCCAATGAAATAAACATTTCAAATCAAGTCATAAAAAATCAGAAGCGTGTATATATGAGAAACGCTTGCTGTATGTACAATCATTCATACGCTATTAGGCCTTTCAGTGTTTGAGTGAAGCTGTGAGCAAACCAGAAAGACCCTTCTGCAGAAACCAAACCACTGTTAACATAATTGAGCCTAAGCTTAAGTATGTGAAAATTTAAGTTTAAAAATGTTAACAGGATATGGTAATTTTTAATGTATTATGCAACTTTATATGGCTATTTATTATCTATTTTGATTATATAGTTGTATTAAATTCCTATGTAACCTAGAAGACGTTGCAGCAAGCCAAGAGAACCAATCTATTGTTTAGCGGACTTTTCAACTATTTAAAAAGTGTACTAAAACGTTAGCAAAAAAGGAAAAGACGTTTCTGATAGCTAATATTTACAAGCTATGAGGACATACACTTCAGACATTTCAAAAATAATAAAGAAACTAAAGAACACCTTGAATTTTTAATTTTAATAAGGTGAGTAATGTACTCGTATTCTAAAGTTAGGTGAAGATCTGTTGACCCCGAGAATACAGAAATGTAAATACAATCAATTAGAGGAAAATTACCTAATTTTAATTTTGTTTTAGTGGGGGAGTAATCTATACAAAAAATGTAGTTAGAAAGGCCACTGAAAAGGATCAGGAGCAACTAAAGTAATAAAAGCATCTGAAACTTTCCTGACAAAGTGGGGTAAGGTCTACAGTGTTGGATGAGTGATGTAATACTTCTTATCTTTAACTTAATAATTTTGTATAAAGGAATAAATTTGAAACTGAGTAATGTATCATGAGTTTGTCTACTGTCTACTTTCCTTAGTTGGCATGGAAGAAAAGATTCTCTTTGAAGTGTGGAGTTGCACCTGCCTGCAGGAAAAGAGACTGCTAACTTCTCTGGAGTATGCATTATCAGTTAATTCAAAAAAAAAAAAAAAAAAGTTTTTCCACAAATAAGCAATATCGTTTGTATTACACAGGATCTTTGCAATGAGATGCAAATTGAAGTGCTTTTAAAAATGAACATTTTGTTAGAGATCATTTAATGTTTTTGGATTTTGTCTTCATTCCTACTTTTTCTCTCTTTCCTTCCTCATAGTCCTTCTTTGAGGCAGCAAGTATGATGAGCCAGCTTTCTTACAAGCATTTGGTATTAAATTATGGAGTCTGCGTTTGTGGAGAAGAAAGTAAGTAGAAGTAATTTATGTATACTAATTTTATACAGCTGTAATAAGAGTTTGCTCTTGATTCTAAGAGAAGAAAAAAATCAACACCACAGCTGCTGGACACTTAATACATATTCCCATTGCAATAGCAAAAGTCTTGGTGTCTGAAACTGAATTGAAATGATTATGATAACAGAGAAAAAGGAGAACTTGTGTAAATATGAGTGTAAGTTTTACAAATGATTCACTGTCATATCTGTTCCATCTGAAAATCTGATTTACAAGAAGTTTTGCTAAGCTTCTGAAACTAGCTTTTGATACTCCAGAAAATTTCCCTCTCTACATTTTTATTAACTGTGGTCAACTAAAAGTAGAAGTGGTTGGCTACCCAAGAAAATCACCATTTGCTGTGGTCAGAAACACTTAACTGCTACCCCATACCCACGCACGTGCTGATTTTGTGAGAACAAACGTAGCTGTGGGAAGTTTGGTTTAGAGATGCAGTTCTGAAAACATGATGCCTGATTATTTCAACAAAACCTTTGCAAACATAAATAAAGGCAAAATTATTGCATTATCTTCAGAAGTAGAGTGCATTTATAACCTCTTGTAATGAAATTTTAATTTTGGACAGTTGATCTGTTCTTCCATGTATGCTGTCTTCAAATATACACTGCTGGAGCTTGCTTCAACAGTTTTTCTCCTCTTGCACTCTTTGGCACAAGTGCCAGTTTGCACAAAAGACATATTTTCTATGATTAGCATTTCATCACAAAAGGAATCATTTTACAGTAATTGTGTATAAGCATATTATGTTAAGGCATGCCCTGCGTTTAGATAGAGGGAATCTGAACCTTTTTCTTCCATGGTAGCTGGAAGGAACTTTTTCTGTATCAGGAGTTGCTTCCATTAGGAGTTTGGAAAAGACGGAGCCATATTTGGTCAAGAACTTGTCATACCAGTTTCTTTGTAAATATGCCCACAAGTTGGTTTTCCTAGTTTATTCATGGTACCACAAGCATACACGTTCTAGGGACTGTATATAAAAATTCCAGATAGGTACAGTATATATATATTTTTAAGTTATCTGAGGATGGATACAGTTACTTAATTCTTCTTTGGAGCACAGTTGTCCACTGTAATCTATTTTATTTCTGAAGACAAAGGAGGTTTATTAAATCTACAGTTTTGTAAGTCGCGGTTACCAAAAAATGTGAAGAGTGGCTGTTTGACTTTCTAAAGTTTAGACAGTTTGTATACAGATTTGATGAAAATTGCTTCACATAATTGTGAAAAAATGTCTGTTAGTAATTCCAGTAATTTCCAGTGTCTTTAGAGTTTGAATGAGAAGTATTGCAATTTGAGTGTCTTGCAGCTGAAGGCAAGAATTCAGTCATATAATTTGAAATTGTGTATTGAAGCTGGTAGAAACTGTGCAGTGTTATGAAATGGACCTTGTTTCTTCTGTTATTCACTGGATGACTGCATGGAGGCATATGTCATATCAACATGTAAAACTTTTTAGTGCTACACAAGATAAGCTGTTACCAGCCCGTTTTCAAGAAAAGTGTCTGTTGTTTCAGCAAAACATCTTATTTTTCAATCAAAGTACAGACTGTAAGCAATTAAGAAGTGAGTGACTGGAAATGGACTTATTCTGCATATTACATTGATATTGCTGTACACTACAGTGCTTATCATGAAGTCATTTATTGCACTTTTGGCATGAGGGTTGAAGGGTGTTAAGTAGATTTGTTAAGGATTAACCTATTTTGTAAAAGAAGGACTATTAAAAATCTAGTTTAGAAATGATTTTGTGTTTTTGAAGAAATTATGCAAACTCTTACACACTGAAGAAGTGTAAAGAACATGGAATGTTTGTGACAATATTCAGATGTGATATAGCTTTGAATTTATAAATGGCCCACAAAAAAGCACCACGAAGAGATGGGTATTACTAGAGTACTGTATCTGCCCTGAAATTCCATTTATTATTGTTGTTTTTAATTGTTACTCTTTCACATTTTAAATCAGATATCCTCGTACAGGAATATGTAAAATTTGGATCCTTGGACACATACTTGAAAAAGAACAAAAATGCTATCAATATCTTGTGGAAGTTGGAAGTAGCTAAACAGCTGGCATTAGCCATGCATTTTCTGGTAGGTAGTTTGTTCTTCAGTTCTGTTCATGGCTGGTTTCAAGTGTTTTGGGCTGTATTCAAGATTTTCAGGCTTATGCATCTAGAATGACTGGTCCCTTACTATTCTTCTTGAATTTGGGTGGGGAATTTGAAAATAGGGTGGGCATATACGAGGTAAGGTTAGTGGATAGCCCAAGGACAGACCATTGTACCTTACACAAAGTGCACTTGAATTTTTCCATTGTCTTTCAGTGCTTTGTTTATTGTGAAATAAAACCCATTTTCGATCTAAAAATTCTTTTTCTTTGTTTGTTTGCTTTCCCAAGAAGTGGTAGCTAACCAAGTAGTATCTAACTGCTGGGAAGGAAAAATATTCTACTATTCAAACTGCTAGTACTTTTTGTGCTTCAGGCCCCAATATTCTCTATTCTGTCCATTTAATTTAGCGTAAAGGCCGTTATTTGAGACAAGATATGTGATTAGATGAAACTTCCTTTTAACAGAGTTTGACTCTTCTTATGTTCATTTTACATGGATCAGAGCAATAGATCAGTATTCACCCAAGTTAACGACATTCATTAAAGAGTTTTAAACCCAAAACTTAGATAGATAGTTAACATGAATCAAAACTTCTTGAAACACTAACTCTGTGAGAGGAACTGTTGAAATATCTATGCAATTTGATCAACTTAGTCTTTTATCATTTTCTTTACTGATGTTTCTTTCATGCTGTGAAGTATTGGTTTCAAAATACCTCTTCAGTTTTAAGATGTTTTTGTCTGTGTGTAAAAGCTGCATTTCTGTTCATCAGGAGGATAAAGGCCTTGTTCATGGGAATGTCTGTGCAAAAAACATCTTGCTTATCAGAGAAGAAGACAGGAGGTCTGGAAGCCTTCCTTTCATAAAACTTAGTGATCCTGGCATCAGTATTACAGTTTTGCCAAAAGACAGTAAGTCTTTGTATCATCTTTTTTGTCTAATGCTTCTGGCTTTAAAATAAGTTGTTTTTTTTCTGATCACCATCTGATATACTTCTGTTATAGTAAGTTCCTTCTCACTTCTTTCGCTTTAAAATGACCTCTGAAGTCCTAGTCAGCCATTTTGAGCATATCCTGTTTATCATCAAATAGCTACAGTAAATAAAGGCACATTCTCCATTCTATGGCATTTCTTTCCTGCTGTTGTCATTGTAAATAGCTTTCTTTCACTGGTGGTACTATTAGTATGCTCTAAAGTACTATCCTGTTATTGGTCAAGATTAAACTGTTGTGTTTTGTAGTTTGGAGAAGCCTTCAGAGTTTAAAGTAAAAGCACTTTTGAAAATGCTGCCTGACAGTTCAAAATTATCTCTAGTACATCTCACGATGAATAGCTGAAATCATTAATGATGCTAAAAATACTGGGATATCGTTTTTGCTGTTGAGGCTGTTCTGTTGCTTTTATAAACAGCAAAATTAACTCAGACTAAAAGAGGTGTTCAATGTGTGCAACATTCATATGCTAATGAAATTGATGGGACCATATTACTCTTTGTCTTCTCTTTTAAATAATTTTGGAAAAATGAAAATACGGTATACTTGATGAGTTTATACATGCTGAAAGAAATAATGCATCTAAGAAGCTATAAGCAGTGCCATACCATATTTTCCAGTAAGCTGTTTAAGATCCCTTTTAAAATTAAAAGCCTCCATTAATCTTTCTAAGATCTGATTTTAAAATACTCTAAATCTAAATAGGTATGATATAATATTTAACTTGTTACTACAATCAATAGCAAAAGATTTCACAGTCAGGGTGAAATTCATTTTTATTGCTCCGTTACATTACTTTGCCATTATATAATGTCCAATATATCAACCACTAACAAAGTACTTTTGACTTTTCACCATCTAGTTCCTTTGTGGTAGCTTCTAAACTTGATAACATCAGGGAAAGTATTAAAGTTAAAGGAAAAGTGTGATGTGGAAATGAGGTGAAGGCAGCTTTATAGCATTGGTCACATTTTACAACAAAACTAATGGTCCCATATTCTAATTTATAAATACTATTTTTGTAGATATTCTGTAGCATTTTCTAGCCAAGAACAGAAATTTGGAAAGGTATTCAAAATGCATTAAAATATTAAAGATCTGTGCATAATCAAAATATTTTTACTAAATCAAACATGTTATAGAACTTTTTAAGTAAATCTAACATGTTACAGAACTTTCTGTTGTCATTACTGATCTTAACATGATATTTTGTTTGCATGATTGCACAGTTCTTCTTGAGAGAATACCATGGGTTCCACCTGAATGTGTTGAGAACCCAAAACAATTAAGCCTGGCCACAGACAAATGGAGTTTTGGCACTACATTATGGGAAATCTGCAGTGGAGGAGACAAGCCTCTGAGTGCACTGGATTCTCCAAGAGTAAGTATTACTGGATCTGCAGTCAAAACAGTTCTTTGGACACTTCTAACTTAAAACATCTGCTGTCACAACTATATTCATTAGCATGTGAAGTGCTGTGGCCTCTGACCACTGCAGCAAAACTATACTTTTACTGGTAGACAATGATCAGAAGTAATGGTTTGAGGTTTGTTTTATGTTGTTTGCTTTGACTTTTATGGGTACAAAGTACAGCTTTGCCAGTATATTTTGTCTGCATTTCTGTTGTTTTGTTGCAACTGTTACCACTATATAGCTAAACATGACATATTCCTAAAAATGTACATAACTTTTAATTGGCATTAATTTTCTAGTTACACTGAAATTGAGCATTGTAAATACTGTAATAGTTTGTGGTGCAGACAACACAAGTTCTATTTTAGCTAAACCAGAAGCGTTAATTTTGGCCAAACTAGGGGCAAAGGGGATACCATGTTTCATAAAAATATTTCTTGTATCTTTACCCTTTAGTTGGAAGCAAAGAGATTAATTCTCCTGCTAAATCTTCTAGAAGATTTGTAGTATTATTATTGTAATGCGACTGACAGCTGCTCCTCACAAAGCCCAATCTCATTTCTCTGGTGTCATGATCAGCTCTTAAAACAATAAACTCCTAGAATAGCTTCTAGGTCTAGGTAGATCTAGATGTTTCAGAAGATGCCCTCCTCTCTTCCACTAACTTGTATTCATTCATAATATGGATGAAGTTTTTATAATTAGAAGAGTTCAGCCAGCACACAGGTGGCTGTGGATAGACTTTTCTGCTGGATCCATCCCATTTAGGTTTTATTAAATTACCTGCAAAGGAGATACCATCTATGCTCATTATCTTTCTCTCTTTTCTTATCTTCCACTAGTAGCTGCCCAGGAATTTATGAGCTGATTAAATTATGCCAGTTGCCAACCTTGACTCATGACATAAATTGGTCAAATGTGCACGTTGGTGAGAAAACGAGTCTAGGCTGAGAGCTGTATTTCTTTTTGGCTGCTCTAGTCAGAACGTTATGGCTACTGCAGCTCTGCATAGTTGTATGCTAAAATGTCTCTTTAATCCCAGAAACTACAGTTTTATGAAGACAGACACCAGCTTCCTGCCCCCAACTGGACAGAACTAGCAAACCTTATAAACAACTGTATGGATTATGAGCCAGATTTCAGGCCTTCATTTAGAGCCATTATACGTGACTTGAATAGTTTGTTCACTCCAGGTGAGTCTGTGATAGGACAAGAATGCACTATAAAAAATAAACATGATCCCTCAGTTTGTTTTCATATGGTGCCTACCATTTTGATATACTGACCCAGCCACAGTCCACTGCCATAAATGTAAGTTAGTAAATAAGTGTACTGTGTTACTGCTTTTTAGTTTGTTGCTAAAAGAGAATTCATTAAAAGTTAGCATTATCATTCAAAGCTTGGCTTGATTCATGTCTATCCCAAAGGTTTTAGTTCGAGTCTCCTAACCAAGTATGTTATGTTTGTGACTGTCGTCTTTCTCTCAGTGCATAAAATAAATAGAGAGATGTCTGTCTTTTTTCTAAGTGGAAGACACACTCCGTTATCACAAGCCATTGTGGAGTTTGCATTTCTCCCCTTTGCAGTAGTGGAGTCATTGCACAATAGTTGCTATATTTGAAGTAGAATTGACCAGCAAAAAAAGCATATTTGGAAACTAAAGGAAGACTCAGTATGAGTCAAGACAAGTCATTTGGCTATTTTGTAATACTTCCTTGTTCTTATGGCCAAAAATAATTATATTGAAATTAAGGGGGTTGTTAATATTCTACTGTGCTCAGGATATGCCTAGCAGAGGTAGAACATGCCAGCATTGTGATAAGTTTCTTCATTCTCCCATTTGCTTCTCTCTCTTTGCCTCCTGTTCCCTTTCTCCTCTATTCCCTCCCTCCTCCTATTCCCCCTCAGATTATGAGCTATTGACAGAAAGCGATATGTTGCCAAATATGAGAATTGGTACTCTTGGATTTTCTGGGGCATTTGAAGATCGGGACCCAACACAATTTGAAGAAAGACATCTTAAGTTTTTGCAGCAACTTGGCAAGGTAGGATGTTTTGAAATTCTCTAATTGCCAGGAAAGAACTATCATTTTCAGTTATCTTCTGATCACCCCTTATACACTATTTACACTGAACACTTCTGTTACAGAAATTAACAATTTCAGTTATATCTGGGCATTACATGCATTTCCTTTCAGATCTTTTTTTTTATCAGTCTAATGACAGAATAGTGATAACTGATCTTTACAGTGAATCCAGTGACACTGAATGGCTAAAATTTTTTGTGTGATAAAATAATGCACAGTGCTATCTGACATAATCTGTTTTTATTCTTTGCACTTGATGTTTATTTAAAATTGTGCTAGTGGGGCTTTTTTTGTACATGGATATTCCAGGAAGTATAAATATGCAGTCCATGAAATCAAGAATGTCTCTATTTGGTAGGCCTTGAACATTTTAGGCTGTAGAAACCAGCATTTGGTGAAAAATTTTGCAAGTCTCTGCAGCCAGGCTGTACATAACACACCTAGACAGATGACCTGGTGCAGTTGACAAAACTTTACCTAAATGTCATTTTTATGGAATAGTTCACTACTCCAAGTAGGAGTGAAAATAAGCCTAAAAGCAGAGCAGCTGAAATATAGGATAGTTTATGAGGGAGAGGAACAAAACGATAGGTAAGAATGACAAAAAGGAAGATAAAGAAAATGGAGGAAGGGAAGAAGACAGAATAAAGAAACAAATAGGGGAGAAAAGCCCCCAAAAATAGAGGAGAACTAGGAGCTAGGAGCAGCCTAAATATAGCATATTTTGCAAATGCAGGAAAAAAGGCATATTCCATCTGGCAGTTCTGAAGTGGAAGGAAATTTGTGGAGATGGGGGCGAACATGAAGGGACGTCATCCCCTCTCCTTGCCCTCCTTTGCTCCAGTGCCATTTTGCTTCCTTTCAGTGAATGTGTTCCTTACTCTTGCGGAACTATTTCCTGTGATCTGCCCTCTCTCTATCTCTCTGGGAAGTTTTATGGCTTTTCACTTAAATAAGTCTGTTCACATTAATGCTAATACAGTTAGCATTAAGGTAATATGTACAAGCATTTAGATAGGAAAAAGTGGTGTGGGCTTGTTTTTAATTCAAGTATTTCTGTTTGTGATTTAGGGAAATTTTGGCAGTGTTGAGATGTGCAGGTATGACCCCCTACAGGATAATACTGGAGAGGTGGTGGCTGTGAAAAAGCTGCAACATAGCACAGAAGAGCACCTTAGAGACTTTGAAAGGGAAATTGAAATCCTGAAATCTCTGCAGCATGATAACATTGTTAAATACAAAGGAGTATGCTACAGTGCTGGTATGTGCTATATTGAGTACACCTTCATATATACACTTAAGGATGTACACTGAGAAACAGAGAGAAGTGTTTATGAAAGTCACTGACTTGTCCTAACTTTATCTGAACTTTAAGAGTACAAATCAAAAAAAGTAATCTCCATCATGCACTACTTCACAGTACAAGATGGACTTGATTTTATTCTGTCGGCTCATTGCATAATTTGATTGACTTAAGGGAAGTAACATTTTGAGTAGTTTCCCAGTGTCTTTATCTTAAAGTACAAAGAAGTCTTCCTGGAAAAGCTTTCGGGGTTAAGTAGGAAAATGTACCCATTTTGTAACTGTTATTGGTTTTTGCTCAGTATAATATCTCAAGGGTGGATATTACCACTTCTTGTACTGTCTGTATGATAAGAGACTTGACAGGAAAATGTTTCAGAAACTGATATGTTCGAGTAAATTGTTGACCCTGTTAAAGTTGATGAGTAAAAGCATGGTTTTACCAATTGTCTGTCTTTAAAAAGAAAAATCTTGTCTTCATAATCAGACTTAAGTTTTTAAAGATGGTAAAATTACAGACCCATTGATATCCATTGCCATTCTGAGTTTCACCTTAACAATGAGGAGGGATTATGTAAACACAGAGACACATGTAGCATTTTTGTTTTGCTTTGGCAATAGCAGCTAAAGTATTGGTGAGATGATCTGAATTAATAATGCTTCAGGTATCAAGGATCTCCACATTTTTGTCATGTTTAAATAAATGGTACTTCCTTAATATATGCAGTTAACTAATATATGAATAATTGCATAGTAATGCACTATGTATACAGAATAAATTGACTTTTTGGGGTAGTAACACTATAATCTATCACAGTTATTCATAGGTATTTGTAAATATTTATATTTCAAAACTTTCGGGAAGAAACAAATAAAGTTATTTGTATGTTTTTGTGTTGTAAAAGGTCGTAGAAATCTGAGACTAATTATGGAATATTTGCCACATGGAAGTTTACGAGATTATCTGCAGAAACACAAAGAGAGACTGGATCACAAGAAGCTTTTGTTGTATGCCTCTCAGATATGCAAGGTAAGAGAACTTTCAGATGATTAATATTTTTAAACAAATTTTTGTCTTTTTTCCTTTTGTAGAGAAGTTGGTTGTTTCATTGTATCTTTTATAATAGCATTGGGCTTAGCCTTAAACAAGATAGCAATACATATTCATATACTCAAGAACCTGATAATCTTCTGAGTATCTTAGGGCAGAATGCTGAGACTGGCCTATCTTGACTCAGGGAAAAAAGTGCTCCATTTATTTTTGTTTAGTTTATATTTAGTCTATGGTCCATTTAGTTTACATTTACAGTCAGAAGAATTAAAACCTCTTTTCTCCTAATGACAACTTAAATGGAATTTTGCAGGAGTTAATATATTCACCTAAGCAAGTTGTTCATCATATATTAACTGTTTTGTCAAGACTTGGGCATTCAGCTGTAAACCTAGTATAACAGCATATGGATATGTTTAAGAAATTTACTTCAAAATGTAAGTAATATTAGCTAATTGTTCCAGTAAAAAGAGCAAAGGTGCATATATCAGACTTCTGCATGAAGAGCTAGAGGCCCCAGCAGTGCCCAAAGCTGTAATAAACTATTTGCTAGTCTTACTGCTTGGCTCTAAACATCCATCATGTAATTCCAAAAAGGGAAGCAGTCATCTGATCTTTGTTGTGGATGGGGTTATGTCTTCCCTAGCCTTACTCTAGTATTATGCTTAAGATAAGAGAAACTATGGACACTTTAGACTTTATTGTGTGTTTGGTAGTTCCAACAAAAAGGAAAAAGAAAAAAGGAAAAGGAAAAAAAAAAAAAAGCCCTAAACCCTCAAGACATTTACCTGAAATAATTTTAAACTTTTTCCTTGGTTCCACAACGAAGAAATGGAAAGAGTAAGTTACCATTACTGAGTATTCTTCAGTAGCCCACATCTAGTAAACTTGTGTCCTGCCACATTCAGAGCAGCAGATTTTCCTTCTGTAGTATCCATAGAAAAGACCTGACTAGAATCAGGCAGGAGACAGTGTGCTAAATCCAAGATCTTTTCCAGGAAGTCTAAACTTGTATCTGGTGAACAGAGCTTGATAAGTCCCTGCTTGAAACTGAAGGTGACTCAGTAAACCTTTTAGCTACTGAACCTGTGGCATATGCAGAAGGAGGCTGTGGGCTCCTTTAGCAGCTGATCTCCCCTGTTCATGTGGCTCACTGAAAGGCAGCAAGAAACAAGGAGGTGCCAGATCACATGGGAAGCCTCCAGCAAGGCCTCCTTAGTGGGCTTGCAGTGGGCTTGCAAAATGCAAAATGTTCACCATTCTGTCCCTTCACAAAGAGGAAGGGTTGAACTCATGACCACCCAACAAAAGAGGGCTCAGAAAGCCCTCTGATCCATGGGTCCAAAACAAGAAGTCATTCTTTTAGGTCTCAAGTCTAAAAAAATTAAGTATTATTTCTGCAACAAAATAACTGCTGTTACCAGTGCCAATAAGTGACTGAAAACAATATCCTTTCAAGCAAGGAGTGGGAAGGGTCTAAAACCCAGCTCCACCTAGGAGGAAGGTGGCAGTGAATCTTTCATAGAATAAAGATGTAACAGGGATTTTCCAAAAGGCAAAGGCTGCAGCTATTCATCTGTGTTGTTTTGTGGCTGTCTCTGCCAACTAGTACTTGAAGAGTCAGAAGATACCTGCCTTGTTCACTCTGATACGAAGCTCTAAAGTTTGAGTTTACACTCAAGCTTTATTCAAAGCTTGAAGGAAGATCAGTGGCAACATTTCTCAGGACCCTGGCTCTCTGAGATGGAGTCATCTGGCAGGAGGATTGGCAGGTGGATTTTGGTCTTTTCAGGTAGTACAAGAACACAAAGAAATTTTGGGAAAGGAACTCAGGTCAGAGGATACCAAGAAAAAGATCATTACATATATTAGAAAAAATCAAACGTCAAAATATTGCTGCTCTACAGGATGGTGATGAAGAACTGAAATAGCAGATGATGCACTGCTTCTGAATTTCCAAATATCAACCAAGAGGAATGGAGCTAGAACAGCTTTCTACAGATACTTAACTGGAAAAATTTTTTGCTTTCATGTAACAAAAGCATGGATATGCACAGTATGGAAATGTCCATGTATAGAACTTGGTCTTAAGGAAATACCTATTCTTGACTTCCATGGGAAGCAAAGCCTAACAATTACATTGTATGTGATTTGCTTTGCACTGTTGTTGCTGTGCTATGTGCATAGCAAAGGTTAAATTGAGCACTCTGATTTCACTCTCAGCTGCAGTATTCTGTTGCTACAAAACAATTTAATTTTTCCTCATAGAATTTCCTAATGCAGAATTCTACTGTGAATGAAACCTCAAAGAGCTAGTAGTCTTATGCTTAGTTTAAAATCCTGTTTTAAGAAATAAAGAAGTCTTCAAAGTTGACTGTTTCAGTTTGACAAAATGCACATCAATTTTATGACATATTAAAAAAAAAATTTAGCCAGTACGTAATGTTACAATCACAAAAAATGAAATCTGAACACTTTTCCTGTCTTCTTTTACCTTACCCTTTTCCCCCCTTTCTTTTATCTGTTTACACTTCTCCTGCGATCTTTTCTTTCAGCATCTCAAATCTCTTTCCTTTTTGCTTTGCATTTCTGTCATTGTGTTTAGTTTTTTAATCAAAAACCTTTCTCCATCTTTCTGCTTTTGCCTCAAATGTATGAGAAAGAAATCAAAGTGTGCGTGTGTACCTGTATCTGTGGGTTGAGATGGGTGTGTTTCTTTGCTCCCTTGCAGTGTTTTTAGTTCCTTGCTACTAACCTGGGAAAGGGATCCTGACTTAAAGATGACATTTTTTGTGCGTATCTCATACTGTGAAAAGCAGCATTTTTCAGGGATTGCATTTACTAAGAGTGACATTTCTGTAGCTGCTGATTACTGCAGCTGTCATCTTTGTGGTAGCAAGCAACAGGGCTCTGTATACAGCTTTGCAGAATCTTGGCAATAGAGGGACAGATAAGGAAATGAACTTCCCTTCAACATATCTGATTTTGGGATGTTCCTTTTTTTTCTTTTGGAACCCTGTATTTTCTTAATGCTGGCTGGTAGGAGAAGAAGTTAAGAGTAAATTTAGTTTTCAATCTCTTCATGCTTAAAGCACTTCAGGAGCCCATGCTGGAGAACTCTGGGGAGTATATGTGGGAACACCTGCAATTTGAGGCAGTAGTAATGTAAAAGGGAAACCTTTTTTTTTTTTTTTTTTTTAAAGGCAGTTCCTAGCCATTTTTTTCCACAGCTAGCATGAATATAGATGATGGAAATCTTTGCAATCACATCATTAAACTCAACTGCATTATTAGAGTAATGCCACAGGATATGATTTCCTCACAAAATGTGCATGACTCCAATTAAATGTCTCTAAGAGCCTGGAAAATACTGATTGTAACAGAAAAAAACTTGTGAAATTACTATTCATCAAAGAAACTTAATGACTGTTTTCAGTACAGAATTTAGTAGTGGTAAAAAGGTACTGCATTTACATTGGCTGATTGTCTGAAAACAAGGAGCCTAGCTTTGAAAAACCTAGGTTTGATATTTTTCAAGACAGTCATGAAAACTAAGCAAGTAGTAGAGAATAGGACATTTCTGAACTTCTGTTAAAACTCTGGTACAGAATGGGATGTTGCAACTAAGCAGCGATGCCACCTAGTGGTGGTACGAGTAACAATCTGAGATGAAGGTTGCACTCTTGAGTTGTACTATTTTTGAGGTTTCTCATTTAAAGAAAAGAAAAAGAAACCTTACAAGTACAATGTTGATGTCCAAAGCTTTTGTTGAGTTCAGCAATCCTAGAGCATCACTTACTGCTCTTCGGTTGTGTTGGGGTGAGATGCCTTTTTATGAAATAATGAATCTGAGAGCCTGCTTTGTTTCCTTTCATGTGTGAGAATCATGCACCTCTTAACACTGTGTAGTTTCATCTTCTCTCCATCATTTATTACTGCATGAGCAAGACTTTCTTTTTTGTAATGCTGTACTACCTCAGTTTTGTTCTCACTCCACACTGTGGCCTACTCCCCATTTCATTGATAGCAAAAAGAATGACATCTATATCGACAGGTCAGCATCAGGAAAAGATGATGTGGCTTCAGGCCAACATTTCTACAGGTTACTGTAACACAAAATAAAACTGTAAGCAGAACTGTATTAGCAAATAATAGTATAGAGAAGGAAGACACACAGGTGGGAGTCAGATCAGGCAGAGTAGTTATGGGATTCAAGGAATCATAAAATAAAGTTTGATAAAGCACTCAGAAGGGAGATGTGGGAAATGAAGAAAGAAGTGAAATGAGTAGTCAGATAGGATGGGCTTCATCTGCACTGTACTGTACAAGTAGTTTAGCCCAGCTTTTCCTTTCCCTCTGCCTACTGCCTTCAAACTGCATTTGGCTATAGAAAGGGAGCTGTAACAAGTACCCATCTATGTAATCAAAAAAATGCTGTTAGCTCTGAGAGGTGCTCAGTCTAGCTCATTTCAGTTGGGGAAGGTTCCTGCACCTGGAAAAAATAAGAACAACTCCTCAGAGAAGACAACCCTTCAAGCCCAGCAGTTGTGGTAACGGCCTCTGTTTGGTTTTAACTTTGAGATTCAATTACCCCTTCAGGGAAAGTGTAGCCACTTAATGGTAGCAATAACTTTTTGTCTCTCTTGTGTTTGTGATCTTTATGTTTTAGGGCATGGAGTATCTGGGCACTAAAAGGTATGTTCACCGGGATTTAGCAACCAGAAATATCTTAGTGGAGAATGAGAACAGAGTTAAAATTGGAGATTTCGGTTTGACAAAAGTCTTGCCACAAGACAAGGAATATTACAAAGTAAAAGAGCCTGGAGAAAGCCCTATATTTTGGTAAGTCTTCTTTCAGTATATGAAAGCATGGCATGTTTTCACTTTTGCAGTTTCAGCCAATAGTTTTGCATATTATGGAATTCCTAAGTGCAAACTCAGAGTCTGTGCATGTGACTTTCACAATGCTGAGCAACTATGTTTGACTTTACAAAACAATATATAAATGTGGTCTTTTCAACTTACTTTCACACACAAAAAAAAACCTAAAAAATTACCTAAATAGCTATTTAAAAGAAATAGTATGCCACAGGAAAGATACTCAGAGACAAGAGAAACTTAAAAGGGCCTGTTCTCCCAGACCCTTTCAAAGTTTTGGACCTTTCAGGCCCCTAAAAACAGGTTGTTTTTATCTGCTAGCTGCTATGTTAGTTAGATCCTCTGCTGACCAAGTGGAGTTAAATAGCACAGACTATAATTAGCAGGGATGAAGTGTTAGGTTGAACATTCAGGTAAGTGTCTGAATTTGGGCACTGAGTTTCCAGAGAAGGTCCAAGTTACTCCAAAATACAATAATGCTCCAATAGGCCTATCTTAGCTGGGAATGGAAAAGAATGCTCTGTGTGGTCAATGGAGACTGAAGGTTTATGAAGTGGAGATTGGTAGACTGCATTCAGAACATGGAGTGTACACCTCTATACTGTGTATTCATAATTAAGACCTAGGAAAGTACCTTAGGAATGTTCCTTATGAAATCCTGTAATTTCCTCTGTCTTGATAAGAAAATGCAATTCTTTATGCGTTATTTTAGGTCATATAGCTGCCTTAGGCCCTCTAAAATGTGACATTTAAAAGATAAAATAAAATAATTTAAAATGGCATCACAATGGATGTTTTGGGGAGTGGTAAAACTTAAGGCCAGAAGTACATGAGAGACAATTCAAGGTTTACTGAAGGTGATGGAGGGATCTTTGCTGACTAGAATGTCTCTTTCCATGCCTTATCACATGAAAGTCTTGTTTACTCACACTACAGATAGGAAGAATATCTGCAACTCTGTTAAAACACTAGGATATAGTTATCACTAACTTTCTGTAGAAGTTGATTTGTGTTTTCAATCTCATTTAACTAATATTAAAAGTATAGTTACTAGCAAAGGTGAAGGAAATGAGAATGTGCCAATGCTTATGAACAAAGAAGGTTTATTCATAACAAAATTTCTATCTTATTATAAGAAATATGTTCAGAACCAAAAAAGACACCAGTCACCACAGAATAATATTTCTTTTACTGTGTGTTGCAGGTATGCTCCAGAATCTCTGACAGAGAGCAAATTTTCTGTGGCCTCAGATGTGTGGAGTTTTGGTGTGGTCCTGTATGAACTCTTCACTTACATTGAAAAGAGCAAAAGCCCACCAGCAGTAAGTACATAAATTAATTGTTCTCAGAATCTCTTTTTTTGAATTTTTCAAAAGATACATATTGTATCTGTCCCTAAATAGGTAGATATTTACTGATCCTTTTCTGGAGAGGTCTTTGTATTTGTGAGGCAGCATTCAATTAGAAGAAGCAACATGCTGAAAAGCATTAGCGTTAAGCCATAAGAAGTAAAGGAGATATGGAAAATTATCTAATAGCCTATGCAGATCCTATTCATCCTAGAACTTTCTGAAACAATTTTGAAAATCTTATTTTTAAAACTTAATCAGTCTTAGTTATTGAAATTCAGGAAAGAAAGTAGCTTTTTGTAGATGGTAGACAGGCGCCTTTTAAAGAGAAATTTACACAGGACAGAGAAAGAGACTACTACGTGTGCAGACTCACAATCCTACTTACAGCTAATATATAGCATTTCTCAACAGGTGTACCAGAGGACAGTTGAGCCTTACATAGTTACTGGAGCTGCTGTCACCCTTGGCCAGTGTCTCAGCTCTGGCAAATGTAGTTTTGAAAGCTAAATAGTGATGACAGGCAAAAATGCACTTGGAAAATCCCTGCATTGACCTCATTGACCTTTTAGTATTTTGGTACAACTATGAAAAGATAAAGGAAGTGCTCTCAAGACAAGAGTGGCTCTCCCTGTACAATAACATACACATTGCAAATATCTGGAGTTTTTCTTCCAGAATTATAAAATGGGAAGTGGTAGGGTGAGTCCTGGGTTCAGATGGTATATGCTTTAAATAAATCAATTTTACGTGAGTTCATTACTTCATCAGCTAGGTTGTCCTGTTGGTATGTGTCAAGAAAAGTCTATTTTGCCAATAAACAAAAGCAGTCCATTTAACTAACTTCTTCTTTATAATAATTAATGGTTTCCCTGACTTTGGCCATTTACACATTCTACCAACAATTATTTTACATTTTCATGTCACGCATCATTACAAAAATTTACATAGCATTGGAGGGAAAATAAATCCCTTTATGTTATTCTTTGAAATTCTTTTCAGTTAATAATACTTCCTTATTCACTTTTCATCTCTGGCAGTCCAAGTCAAATTTCTATCTACTTTCTGTGTTATGATGATTTTGGACAGAAAGATTTATCTCAGCCTGGCTTAGACAAATCACTGGCTTTAATTATGCTACCCCTTCTGGCCTGAAATTACTGGTTTAAAAAATCCTGTTTATCTTTTTTATACATCAGTATGATATTAGCTGTTTTCTGTTTGACTAGGAATTTTCAAAGCATCAAGTTTTTTTAATATTTCAGAGAGCTCTTTAGAATTAGCTGTCAAGGTCTCCTTTTAAAAATAATTAACTGTCAGATGACATTCAACATTTTTAGAAGGTTTTAAGTTATCACTTTAAATTACAAATGTATCATCCTATTTTCTTCCAAACCAAAAAAGGCATAGAAGGTAGGTAATTATTGATATATTGTCTGGACTTGTCATTGTTGTTATTTATAACTTTATCATTGTCATCTACTATTTGATTTATAGAATTTCTAAAGTTTTATTTATTCTTATAAAGAATTCTTACTTAGTGGTAATTTTGCAACTTTTTTTTCATTTAAAAGTTATTTATGATAGTTGGCTTTCTATTTCAGGAATTCATGCGCATGATTGGCAATGATAAACAAGGGCAGATGATTGTATTTCATTTGATCGAGCTTTTGAAGAACAATGGACGACTGCCAAGACCAGACGGATGCCCTGATGAGGTGAAGTACTATAGAATACATTACCAAAGTCTGAAAGCTGTTCAGTCAGGGTGAATAGATGATAAATGCAAAACCTGTGCAAATCCTGCATGGATTACTGCACTGTTTATACAGCCTAAGTAGTTGTGCTGCTGTTTTATCAGATGCATGATGAGTATAATCATATTCATTTTCTGAATATTCAGATTGCATTCCCTCAGGACCCAAAAATATAATCTTTCTAAATATATGACATAGGGTTATTGTGATCTGCTGCTGTAGGTGTGCACTCAGTTTTCCATTTCAAAACTGTAAATTTATTAAGGCAATGAGGGGATTAGCATATAGAATTTGTTCCATGGAAGTCCTGTATAAAGATTTTTATTTAAAATTGTGAACTGTGCATTATTTTAAAATCTGTAGCATTTAGCGTACAACCTTAATATTTACTTGATGTTTTTTGCATTTAATTACAAAATTTAAATAACCCTTTATCCTAGTCAGTTATTTTCCTACACTTGCTCTTCCCCGTAATACCCGTGTTTATCATGTATGTTTTTTTATTGGCAAGCATTCTCAGCAAGGAGTTACTTACAGGTTATGGGACTCCCATTCATGTAAAGTTAAGTCTATGCATCAGTCTTTGTATGTTCAGGGCCTCTGGATTTGTATACATGCTTTTCATGGGTACTGAATTGTATATATATATGTAAAACCATCCTCAGAACACACAAATTAATCCAGCATTCTTCTTTTTTGCAGATATTCTAGGTGTTTTAAAAATCCTTTCTTACTCCTTCTAAGTCTTGTAATATCCTACTCTTGAGAGCAGGGTGCCCCTCAGCCTGAGTCAAGCTGTTAGGGTTGGATAAGAGAACTGGCAGGGAAAGAATGCTAGTAAAATCAATGCATTTTCGTGTGTATAACTTAAAGCTGAGATCTCTTGCTGCATCCCTTTAAAACCAAGTACACTTGAAAATAACTCAAGTGATCTTTGCAAAACTGGAGACAGGGGAGAGATCAGGCTCAAGTGGTCTAGCAGAGAAGAGAAGGAATTGTACAGGTGGGGTAGGGAAGCTACAGGGAAAGAAATAGGCTATAGGGAATCAAGGGAAAAATCTCTGGAGTAACTTTTCCTTGTATTGTATGTATGAGTGTAAGTTCTTTTTTTGAACTGCAGAGGTTTGGCTTTTCATAGATTACCTGAATGTCCTATATAGGAAAACATGGAATCTTTTATTTATTTATTTATTTTTACTGAAACTGTATCCAAGCCACTGTGATGGTTTTGATGTCTGACTACTCCAGATACCAAAGCGAGATGGAAATGTTTTTCTTTTGTCAGAAACTGCACTCTTCCCATTTTGATAAAGGCCAGTCATCACAGATCTTAAATCTTCCAGATATCTGTAGCTTACAAGCTGCTTCAGACTCAGGTCAGTGTAGGAATTTCAGATTTGCTGAAAGATAAGGAACTGAAAGCTGTGTTTGTCCTGAGAGTTTTGCAGATTTTTTTAAGCAACATTTGAAAAGTCATTGGAAGTGTGTGACAATGGGAACAGTCTGTGTTAAATTAGTGAGAAAAGTAGAGGTAGAGGTTGGCAAGCTGTTTTGTGATCAGGTATTGTGCACAGGTTTGGGGAAAGAGGAAAGGGTTCCTACATGCTTACTGTAATGGAAATCTCTTGCAAAAATCATTTAAATCTACATTTACTAGAAGTGGGTTTAGTTTGCACAGTAACATTTGTGGCTTACTTTTAATATTTAAGACTTAAGAATTTAATATAAGAATGTAGAGAAATCTATGTTAAAACAACTGTGGGAGAAGCTTAGTTTAGAATTGCTGTCTTTGTAAATCTGATTCTTTGTTCAGACTTGTAATCATTAGTCACTTTAAACATTTTTGAGCTTTCCAGAAAGTGAGACCAAGAATCTAAAAATTTAGCAAAATCCTTAATGTTCCTAAGAGCTTTCAAATTAGTTCTGTCAATTTCCATTCTAAGACATCTCCTTTTATAACGAAGGATTATGAAGAGCAAAACTATCCTCACTTTTTAATGTTGTTGAAATCAAACAAATAAATTGCAAGATTTTAGGACCACAATAAGCATAGTCTTGTGCCACAGTTGTTTGGAACCATAAAGTTAAGTTGGATGTTTTTTGGGCCAGTTCCAAGTAGCTATTAACTATTTGCAGTATTGAATTATTTGATAACAATTTTGTTTGTTCTTTTTCCTCCAGATTTATGCTATCATGAAAGAATGCTGGAACAATAATGTTACCCAGCGCCCCACCTTTAGGGATCTTGCACAGCGAGTGGATCACATAAGGGACAACATGGGTGGATGAGAAAACTCTCTCTCATTCAGAGGATATGTTGGAATGCAAAACAAAATGTATTTGGTCTGCCGTGTATAATTGACGAATGTACACACGTGCACCTACCTTTGCTGGGAGTAAAATCTGGGTGGCAAATATCCTATCTGAACCTGCAAAATGAGGAATCCTGCTGGTTTTCTTTATCAGGATGTATTTGTTACTATGAGAAAATGTTGTTGAAATTCTCAATAGGGAGAAAAATTATTTTTCTAAATAATGATATAATATATGGTCAGTCAGCAACACCATTATTTGCCTTACTTGGCAATGCAAAAAAAGAGGTGGCTAACAAATATGGTGAGATTTTTTTGAGATGAAAAGATAGTGCATTTCCTTGTTGAAATGGAGATGCACTGAATATACTTCTAGTCACACCGAACATGTAGTGACTTGGCACCCTGTTTTGTGTGTTGCACAAGGGCTTGTGTTTGTTAATACAGTTTTATAACTTTTCATTGTTGATGCAGAAATGCTTCTCTGTATAACAAAATGAAAGTGGTTGTGTAACTCAGCAATTTTTAATGTGCCTGTCTGAATCAGTTATTGGCCAGCAATATATGCAAAAGATAATAGGCTGGGTGTTGTACTGTAAGGATTTTGAGGGAAAGGGAGCAAATTGTTCTTAATTTGGAAAGCCAGAAAACCTACTTATCTATGTGGAAACTTTAATTTAAAAATGATGTGAAAACTTTAATTTAAAATGAAAAAGCAAAAATGTTATCCACTTTTTTTTTTACACTTCCCATCTTATGTAAATACTAGGTTCCCTGTATGTATTTGAAGATACAGAGATAGCAAGTAGCATTGAAGCCACTTTACCCAAGGCAATGTCTTCAGTTTGTCTCTGAATATGAAAATGCTAAACGTATTACTGATCCTTTTAAATGCTGCTCTTTTATTCTTCCTATCTTTGTAATTTCGTGCAGTGATAAATGTATCTATAAATTGGAAACTTTTTTATACAGAATTAAAAAAATACAGAAAATGCCCTCCATTTCCCAGTTCCTCAGTTCACTGTTAAGGTGATCACCTTATACCTTCCTTCAACAACCTGAACCGACTGCTTGTGGCCAGTCACAACCATGCCAAAGCTATTTTTTAATGAAGTGGCCCAAAGTTGTCACCTGTTTCTTTCTGTGGTAAAACTCAAGAGTATGATTACTTGGAAAGAATAAATGTAAGTGCAATTGTTCCACGCTCAGCTGGGGGCAAGGACATGATCCCAGATACTAAGAACTTGAAGGAGGTCAGAGCTATGTAAATAGATTACTGACAGCATACAATTCAGCCTTTTAAAATAAGTCTAGCAAGAATTCATGAGGAAGACAGCTCTTTGGTTTTGCTTCCAAGCATAAAACTTGGGGAATAATCACTCGTATATCAAAGCAGTAAATCAAAGTTTGCAGTACTTTTTGGGGTTTTTTAATAGTTCAAATCATCTGATTTTTACCTGTTCTTAAAATATGATTGCTTGCAGAGTACAGGGCTTGTTCTTCTTGAATTTTTGCTGAGGGAAGTTTTAGTAGGGGGCTACACAACTTGAAAAAATTGTCTTGACATCCGGATTTGTATTTAAAATTAATTGTTATTTTTTTTTAATTCACAATGGTGAGTCTGTGACACAGAGCAGTTAATCACAATCTTAAGGAGGCCCCACAGTGAAGTAATTACACCCATCTTATCTGAAGCTTGATTACCTCAATTTACAAAAATTTCTTACCCAGCCTAACATAGTGCCAGTATAGCAATGTTTTGTACCACTGTAGTGTTTCTCTC
Source organism: Apteryx mantelli (assembly GCF_036417845.1). Taxonomy (NCBI): domain Eukaryota; kingdom Metazoa; phylum Chordata; class Aves; order Apterygiformes; family Apterygidae; genus Apteryx; species Apteryx mantelli. The sequence goes on from NC_090020.1 coordinate 18,347,970, forward strand.
CCACAGTTACTCATGCAAAACTAGATTTAAAATATGAGAGATTGCCAAGTAGTGAGGGTGGCATCAGCCCCCTTTCTGGCCATTGCATTCAATAAAACTTTTATTGGTTTTCTTGTCACCAAACACTTGCATAGATAATTTTTTAAAGTAATTTCACAATCAGTTTTTAAGCTGCGAAGAACTTTAAAGTGCTTTGTTCAACTTAACATCTGTTTAATCTACTTCTATATGTTGCTTTGATTTAAAATTTTGTGCAAGAAACATTTGCATTTGTAGTCTCAATTGCGTGTATGTATTTTTTGTAACAAAAGAAACTATAGCTTTAAAGCATTAAACAGCATTTTAGCTGGGATAACATATGCAGGAACTGTGTAAATTTTGCGGTGTATGACACTCAATAGCAAACTGGTTTCCAATATATAGTAGATTCAAACATAATTTATGTAAAAATCTCAGGGAAGTTTGTGTAATGCAATGAAGAGATCTTCCGGTCTGCTATTTTTTCAAGTGAATAAAAAGTCTTTTGCTTCTTCTATTACAGTATGACTGATTCCATAGTCTATTCAATTGCATAATATAGTTTTGAACTCAGAAGGGAAATGATTTTTAAGTGTGTTGTGGGATTTTTTTTCCTTTAATATTTCATAATTTCAGAGAAAGCCATAACTTTACACCACAGTATGATTTTGTGCTATTGGTCAGGGATATATAGCCCATTATAACAAGTCTGTGTGTACAAAGGACTTTTATCATTCAGGTTGAGTGTTCCCAGTTGGGTGAATAGGACCAAGTAGTGCTTAGGACTCGATGTGTGGCGCTTGGCAGTGTAAACGTTTAAGTCCTAGAGCAAACAGAATCATGTTTTTTTCAAAAAGCTAATGATTTTTGAGGAGGATAAAAATGCAGTAGTTCTTCTAGATTGGCTACTGCCAAATATAGCAACTTAAAAAAAAAAAAAACTTGCTTTTCAGAAACTCCCACATAAACTGAAATATGCACTGTATGATGTCATTTTTTTTTACATTATACAGGCTTTGGATTAAAAATTAATTATTTGCTTTAAAGACTTTCCTGAGTTGACATTCCATTTTTCATATTTTAGTGTAATTGATATGCTAACCAAAATGCCGTGATTTGCTGTGGAAAAAATGCTATTTTATGCGTACGTGACTGCTGGTAGAATAAAATATTTAAATGAAAGGCTTTTTCTGTAAGTGGACAGTGTACCTTAAAGAATCTCTGCAAACAAGTATTGTCAAGTATTATAATGGTTTGTTGTCTATCACTGTGAATATGCCAAGTTTCAAGATTTATTTTTAAATATATTACACCACCTTGCAACAGTCATGTAATAAGCCAGAGAAGGAATGAATTTTAAGGAAGCTGTTACCTTTCCAGAAAGAAAGGAATCAGCAGAAACCCAATTTGTTGTAAAGTTACAGTATTGGTTAAAAGCTTCCATAGCTGAGATAACTATTGCTGTTCATCCTGATGAATATAACTGTACCAAGATATATAAAAATTATTTAAAAAAAAATTCTTTTAGAAATCAAATTTCTTCTAGTTGTTGCATTTTAGTTGAGGAACTTCACCAACTGTTTTGAAATGTATGGGAAGAGAGATGTTACTTCTTTAGGAAACATGAATAAATGTTAACTCATGTATAAAGAAAGCAAGCTGTTCAGAAATGTGTGATCACATACACGTGGAGGATAGAGTTCTGAGACCAAGAGCAGAAGAGAAGCAAGACTGATGGAAAAAGGCAGGTGTTAAACACTGAAGAAGCTTTCTGAATTGATAAGTGTGCAATCATATATGGAAAAAACAGTAATGTCCACTGAGAAAGCCATACCATGAGAAATATTTGCTAATATACTTATGAACTGTATATTTTCTGCCTTAAATCTAGAATATTCGGAGACTTGACATAACTGAAAAATACAAGGATTACTATACTAAAAGAAATTGCTTAAGGTTGTGCAAGGTCTCAGAGAACTGTCTGTCATTGGGCAGACATCAGTGGTAAAAAGGTGTTTGGGAAAAAGGGTATCTAAATTTGATTTTGAATAAAAGGTTTACAATATATTAGAGTGAAAAAAAAAAAACAGGATGAAAAGAAAATACATGCTGCTTATAGTTGTCAGACTGCAAATGCTTCAACACCTGGCTTACTGAAGAGAACAAGAAAGGGATATTTTCTTAGAAAACTGCGTATCAAGACATGAAACTTAACTGTGCATTTATTTTGAGTTTGGGTGGTGAAAATAAAATCCCTAAAACTAATGAATGGTACATGCCTGCCAAGATTTTTTTTTTAATGTGTATATAATACCTAGAATTGGTTTCTGGTGTTTTAAATCACCACTGAAGAAAGCTGCTCTGTTTAATGGGGTAGTATACAGCACATACAATTCTGTGACCTCTCCCAGAATAGCCATGTGTAGTGTTTATATTTCAGAAGGAACCTCTGTGTACCTGAGGAAAGGCTGTATGCTGGACACTCCCTAAAAACAAGTCTGGCTTTTAGTATCTAGTTTTCATTAAGCTAATTATTATACTCTGAAGAAACACTTTGCTTTTCAGTATTTGCAGAGAAAGAAGTCTGTAAGAGAGGAACCACTGTCAGATTGCCTGTGATTTGTTACAAGAATGCTGTTCTTTAGAACAGCTAACAAAGGTAAACTCTTATGAAACCACTTCGTCATTTGCATTACTTTGTGATCTTTGTTGTAAGATTTTCCTGTAATCTTGAATTGCTTAGATATATGAAAATTATCTTGAACAGAGTCAGATGCTGTTGTTAAACTGTTAATTTTAATGACACTTCTAAAAACTTAAATGAAAGAAACAATGAGAACAAATATGCAAAATATGCATATATAGGTAAAAATATGCAAGTATATACTTAAGCTACTTTACAGTGATGGAAGTAAAGATTGGTACAGTTCAATTACTCCTTCCCACACAAAAGGCATCTTTTCCTCACAGCAGATTGCCTGAAGTCTTTATTTCTTTTATGAGCGGAAAGTACTATCCCACTGAAGTTTAAATGTTAGTAGTGTTCCTCCTGTTCCTCCCAACACCTTCTGACGTAATTGGGGATCTTTAAGTGTACTAGTGAACAAATTTCTGGGATAATGAAAAAATATGAAGAGGAAAATACAGTGTAGGAGATGTAATAGTCTTATGAGGCACATTTTCTCTCCATGTCATATAGTAGGGGGCAGTATAGCCTTCAATTCATGTTGTGCAGTGGTGCAATGTCCTGCCTGTACTTTTTGATAATTATCTATAGTGACTTTCATGAATCCTGAATTAGGTTCAGAAACCTTTCAATTTGCAAGTCAGAAAGTGAAACATTCTTTCCAGATAGTAATAAGGAGAGAAATCAAATGCCCAGTATCTGCAAACGTTACTCCACAATATTGTGTCATATGGTTCAGCAACATATTTAAACCCCCCCCCCCCCAACACACACACAAAACTTAGAAGCTAAATGCTACAATTATAGTGTTAATAGTATAAGGTAATTGAAGCAGCAGATGCTAGCTCAGAAATTGTTCTAAAATAGAGTACTGACATAGTTGAGTTTCTGCCCTGGAAAGGTAGACAAATGAAAAATGCTCACATAACACCAATTACTAGGAGCAAGTGCAGAAATATTAAATATTAAGGTTATAGCTAATAGTAGTAGAAGCATTGGTAGAATGCAGAAGATAGTTAAAAATGCTTGAAGTGCTAAGTGGCTTTATTTTGGGCAATAAAGAAATATTCAGGAATGCAAAGGATTCTAAAAGTTTTAGCTAAATAAGAAAACATTGTAGTTCTGTAAGTATTGAATTTTTATGAAACATTTATCAAAATATTTTTTGCAAGGAATGAGAAAGATTGAATAACATATTAAACTGTATTATTACTTTAAACTACTGCAAGACAGCAATAGCCAATTTGTTGTGTATCTATTTTCAGGGTGTTAAACTGTGTTTTCTGGATGGAGCTCTGCTATACAACTCCAGTTCATTGAAGAACATTCTTTTTGTCTGTAAAAGAGACAATTCTGCATTTTTAGCGTCTTGTTAATATATATTTTTTCCCTATAGTGTTGTAGCAATGGGAAACTTCTAGTGATTTCTAAAACCAAACTTACAGCTCTTTACTAAAAAAAAATCAAATAGTGGTTTCTGCAACAGAGTAAGATCACTACTTGGAAGTATGGTTACTGAACCATTATTTTAGGATCCATTTTTTCGACATTTGCATTCTGCCCAAGTCTCATCTGAGACATGTAAATGTCCTTCTTTTATTGTTTGATTAAGTAGCGTCTCTCTCCTCAGAATTGCCTGTTTCTGTAGAGGAAGGCTAGCTCAGTGAAATTCTTCAGCCACTGCACCTGCTTCCGTTTGTCACGTTAATGCAGAAATTGCAGCCTGGTGCATTTGAAACTGTGGACAGTAGTGTCTCCTATCCTGGAATTAAGCTAATTGTCAGATTAAGGCTTTGGCTTGAAAAGAATATCTCAAATGAAATGTGTAAAAGGCTGTGTAGCACTTTAGTAAGCTTGGTGCTATAGGGACAGTTATACAAGTTGTACAGCTTGTTTTTCCATCCCACAGATGGCTGTAGTTCTGCTTCAGCAAAAGTACACAGAATTGTACAGAGCATATATTTTTGGTGCTTATCTTTTTGATTTCATCACAGCTTTTTTGACAACCTCTCTGTATATGCCCGAGTCCATTGTGGGCTTTTACCTCGTCTAATCATTGCAATATAAATCCCCACTCAGGCTGGTTCAGTTCCAGCGTCTTGGAGTCTTTTACAGCAAAATACTCAAGTGTTTCCTAGTCATTTTTTCCACAGAAATAAAGGCAACTTTTTTTGCAGCGTTCTCCCCTTCTGCAAAGTTATTTCAGCCCTCATGCACTGAAAAGGGAAGAGAACTGGTTGAGCTAAGTGGTTATTACCCAAGGAACAGCAGTGAGAACTGAGTTATGTCTGGTCCTGCACAGTGGAGCCCTGGTGTGGACTGGGCCGTATGCTGCTTCCGGCTCACAGAGAGAAGTAGCTGTGCTTCAGAAATGGTACATAAAGTTGTGAGGCATGTGTGAACTTTGCTGAGTAATATCACTTGTTGGTATACTTTTGGGGTGTGTGCGTGTGTGTGTGCGCGTGTATTTTTTTTTTTTTTTTTTTTTTGGGGGGGGGGTATATGTGCATGCATTAGTGCCTTGCCCAACTTTACCTAGCATCCAGTTGGCGGGACGCACAACCGGGTCCTCCCTGCCCTGCAGCCACAATTTACCGGTACTCACCCAGCTCTCAGAACGCTGCTTTCAGGAGAATGGGCTTTCCTGGCGGGGCGCAGCCAGCTGTGCCACAGCGTTGTGGAAGAAGACAGGCACGGCTCGCGGGAGGCTGGGGCTGGCCCTGCCTCGGAAGCTTCGCCTCTTCCCGCGCGGGCCGGCAGCAACCCGCAGGCGCGGGGAGGGCAGAGGCGGCGCTCGCTCTGCAGCGGCACAGGAGCGCGCCTCCGCGAACGGCAGCTCCACCGGGCAGCGTCAGCGGGCGCTGAAGCTCTCCGCTCTGCTTTGTCCGACCTCGTGTTGCTTTGCTGGAGTGCAAAGTTTCTGCAAAGTGTTACGCAAAATGTAACTCAGTCGTTTTTTTGCAGGGGTTCAAGTGGAACGACAATTAGTTACTCTCCTCTAGAAAGGAGGAGTTTAAAATGACCTGGTTTATGACTGAGTCAGGTCTTTCAGATCTTAATACTTATTCCAGCATTTTCCAGATTTATTTCTTCAGGTTCTGGGGTTTTTTGACCTGTTAGCAAAAGCAGTATCTGGCTGTGTGAATTGATTGCACAGGGTTATTATACACCTGGATTTCCCCAAGTTTTATTTTTTCAATATAATTTTATTTAATTTTTAATAAAAGAATTCTTTTGCCTCCCAGGTGGCTGTCTGCCTTCAAATTCTTATTTTCTAAATTTTTCCTATAACTTCCTATATTCTAAAATTAATACACTGGGTAGTTGAGGTGAACATGTACAGTATATCACATGCTTCACAAGAGCATATGGCTTTCTGAAAACATCGACTTTCTGTACAAATGCATGCAACATTTAATTAACACACAAAGAAATCCAGCTTGTCCCTATAGCACCAAGCTTACTACTCAGACATGACCCCTTTTCATGTGAGTGTGCATACATTAGGGTTCATTGCTAGGCCTGGACAACAACACAAAGCTCTTACCGAAGTCGACACCCCACCTAACTCAATCCAACCATATAAGAACTTGTAAACAATATAAAACTTAAGTTTAAAGGAAAGCACTTTTAATTATTATAGGACATCACAGGAAACTGAGAGGACTTGTTGAATCGAAGTAGCAGTTTATCAGGAAGCAGACTGCTCACAGCAGCATCCCGTTGCGCATGACTGCATGTAACTGTCCATGCTTGCCCACGTTCCTTAGGCAGCATCCATTTAACCTCCCTTCCCATACAGAAGTAACTTTTGCTTTTTGTTTATACAGATAAATGACATAAACGCACTGACAATGGGGAAACAACTGTTTCAGCCCTTATGAGTGACAAGCAAGCCTCTGGGTATTTAATGGATTACTTGGTACACAATTTCAGCAAAAGGGGCAAATCGTGAACAAAGGATGATGGGAAAAGTAATGATCCCAGTTCGTGTCCTGGAGCATGGATGTAACAGTAAAGTTTATTGAAGAATGCCCCTCAGCTGACTCAATTCAAGCTAAAATCCTTTATTTTAATCAATACCAAATATAAGCTTAAATAAAAAGAGCAAACCATTATGTTTCCTCACGCATTTAAAAAAAAAAACACTGATTGGCCTAATGGCAATTGCTGTGGAACATCACAAAAAATCATAAACAGCACATGTGAGCTGCTCCCAACCCAAAGGTGCAGATTCCTGAAGCATTAATTAGTATTTAGAACATGAACAAACATTTTATTGAATGGATAACTTGAATCAATCTTCCCCACTTTTTGCCTCCATACTCTTGGCTAGTTATTGTGTTCTTTTCTCAGCAGAACAGTGTCCAATATTGAAAGAGTTTCATGAGCTTCAATTTAAATTTCACATCTGTGCAGAAGAGCTAAAGGATACTTTCACATCAGCACTGTATTGGATACAACCTTCATACTGTAGCCTAAGTTTCTTGAGATTAAACAAGGTTTTATTTCTTTGCTATTGCACATGATTTGTATAAGTCCAAGGCAAATAACACAACAGGGAAGCTGACAGGTGAGTATGAGAGCCTCCTCACATTGGCTTTTGGGACACCCCATGTTGCAATTATCTGAGTGAATGGTGTTGCAGGAACAGATGACATGGAAAGGAAAAAGAGGCTGCCCTAGAGGAGCTTCATCCCGCTGATTTGGGGTTACGGGGCCCTCGGGAACCTGAGGCTCCAGAGCCGGGTGCTCAGTGTGTGCCAGCAGTGTGGCCAGTTGATGAGCAGGTACGATGACAATCTGGGGCGTCCCGCTGGGACTGCGACCTACCAGCAAAGGTGAATCTGGCATCAGCGGTGAAGGAGCAGCTTGTGTCTGCCTGGCGCAGGAAGCAGTGGGGACCGGGGCCAGGCAGGTGCCGGCGGAGCTGCCCCTGCGTCAAGGCTGGTGGGATGGAGAGGGACAGCCCCGGCCCTCCCGCGGGAGTGACAGTGCGGAGCTGGCTCTGCTGGTGGGAGATGGGTGCGTGAGCGCGAGTGAGATAAAAGCCTGTCCTTTTCTTTGGTCGCTTAATATGTTCGTGGAGTGTAGCAATCTCGTGTTGTCTGGTTTCCCCTCTCCCCCGACCCCTCGCCAGCTGTACACTCTTGCATCAGGAAATGTGTCCCGCTGTCACCTCCTCTGCCAGACTGAGGGCCCCACTCAGGCAGCCCCAGCAGGCGTCATGTAGGAAAAAGAGCAATTTTCTGAACTGCATTTTGCCATCTGAAGCGGCCGTGAAGCTATGCACTCATTAAAGCCTTTGGGGCAGCTACAAAACCCACAGAAATGCACAGGCACTTAGGAAATAGGAATGCTGATGAACTTCATCTGATTTAAGCTAAGATTCTGTTAACGACCAGCTTTCAGGATTTTAGGTTTAGATCGAAAGTGCTAACAATCTTGTAAGTATCTTCCCCTTAGACACCTAAGCAAAACTTTTGAAACTGTCCAAAACACTTTTTTATTTCCATTCTTATCTTTATATTACTTGCCTTTGTCTGTGTTTCTGATCTTGAAATTGTATGGTTGAAGGAGGGAAGCACTACAGATTTCAAAGGTATTCTGCTCAAACCAGACAAATGAAAGAAAGAAAAACTTAACATTTCAAGTCAGCCTTGGGTCTTGAGCTAGTGCAGCAGTGGCGATAAAACTTAGACAAGAAGTATGAAAAGATTTGTCTCTTTGTAGTAATGAGCAATAATGAGAATGTAACTATGCCAGATGACATCGATGACTACACCTCTCAGCATGAAGAAGACCCCTCCCCCACCAGAAGAACTAGCAATGTGAGGAAAACCAAAAGCTTTTGTTGAATTAAATATTCTGGAAGAAAACAGAGTATTATTACAGAACTGTGCTAGAATTGCTGCAAGTCAGACTAGCCATACAAGGACAGCAAAAACTCACGCTCAAGTTCAAAGTGTGATCAGTATATATATATTAGGTACATACAATCAGTGTTAGCTGAATGGTGTGTGATTGAGTGCTGCATGGTGGGAGAAAATTAACATTGTACTTCATTTTCTCTGTAAGCTGCTATGCATGTTACTTATTTTCTTAAAAAAAAGAAAGTCCTAAAAGTTTAATATCTATTAGTGGTTCTACTTTGCCACTATAGTCTTAAAAGTCTACTGTTTTACCAAATGTAGGTGACTCATTTTAGTCTTTACAATTGTGTAACAAATTTTAGAGTGCCTTTGTAACACTTTATGAATAAATTAAATATTAATAAATCAGCTAATTAAATTAGTTAATTAAATATAATAAAGTATATAACTCAAATATATGGCAATTCATGGAAAATTGCAGTAACTTCTGCTTATCAAGAATTCCAGCCAGCAACTACCTAGTGTGTTATTACGTACATCTAACTCAGATTGGGAGCACCTCTGGAAGCAACGAAAATTCAGCAATTACATCAAGAAGAGCTGAAAAGAACACCTATTAAATGTGGATGCTACATATGTTGCCTGAGCAGCAGCTGACTAAGCTCTGTTCAGCTCACGGGGCTTTTGTTTCGCTATTTCGTAAAACACTCACACAGTCATGTATCTGTTAGAAGATCATCAGAAGATCATCAGAAATGCTATTCTACCACTTAAAAACTGAACATCTAGTTCATGTACAGCAGCTTCATCAAGGGAAGCATGGCACTTGCAAGACAGCACACACAGGGTCTTACCTCTACTTAAGTGGAGGTCTGCACACATTGGAAAAAATTTAAGATTAAGTCTAAACTTGGCTTCATGCTGCAACATAAGAGGATCTGACATAAGGACATGAAGCCCCCCATTCTTCTTGTCAAAGAAACTCTGATTTAAAAGGATTTTTTCACAGAAAATTAAAAAATAATTGCTTTCCAAGGGCTTAAACGGTTTCTCCATTAAGGGCTGTACCTGTTTATTTCCTACCTTCTTGCATTACTATATAATGAACTAATTATGTATATAGTGTCTATATATGTATGTCTATATATATTAGTGTATCTATTAGTATATAATGAATATTAGTTTATGCTGAATACATGTTTGTATACAATGAACTAAGATGTTTAGTTTATTGATTCACTTTCTTCCTACTTATCTCTCCTAATCCCATATGAGGAAGACGTTTCCCTCCAGATTTAAGCCCTTTTATCACTCACAGCCATGTGTGTGACGCCTTCCCGTGGTTCATTTTCTTTGTGTAGCTCATCCTGTCCACCCGCGGGCAGGTTTGGGCATCCTGGGGCCGCGCGGGCTGGCGGGGGCCTCGGCAGGGTCTCGTCCACCCCTGCCCAAAGCAGACTCAGCCGCGGAGGCAGACCAGGACACTCAATGCTTTATCTCTTACTCAAGCCCTTAACCGACTGCCTCTCTGACTCCCCGTTTGCTGTCCAGTTCCCCCATTTTGCAGCTCCTTGTTCTGTTTGCTCTCTCTGATCCTGCTCTGCCACCCACATTTCTTATGCATCACAAGAAATTATTATGAATAAATATGAAAATATAAATTATGAAAAATATGATCAACAAAGAGACCAGCTGGTCTCCTCCAGGATCCTGCACCTAGCCGTTCTTGTCTTCACCTTTTCCGCATGTCCACCTGCTGTGATCCCTTTCCCATTCCCTCCTCCTCTCCTTGCCAGCTGTCCGTCTTGCCACAAACACTGGCACCCCAGTTTGCACTGGGTTATGATTATGCTTAAATTTAGGCTCAAAGGAAAAAAACTGAGAGATTACAGGGCACTGCATGTCTGAAAGAGAGACTAGCTAAGCCAATTTAGGGATACTAGTAAAAGTTCGGTTATGTACACTCCTGTGCATGAAGATCCTACCATGAGCAGGACAGTTGCCTTTTGAAGCTGAACGAACTGCTCTAAGGAATAGGCTGACGTTCAGAATAGGGACGCAGACCAGAGTCTGTTTTTTTTAGCATTCACTTTCCTGTTTGATAATGTTTTTTAATGTCCAATATGGCCTTTCTACATGGCCTGAGACTCTGTGCAACTCAGGCCCACCTGCCTGACACGTTTTGAGATGGAAGCTTGAGTAAAGTTTTGGACAAGCTTGGAACCACAATAAGAGAAAAAGCTTGTGTATGCTGTCTCCCAAGGATAGGCTGACGAGGCTAGAGCTACTGGGGCCCTGCCAGAAGGAGAGCCTGAGGTAGACAGCAGGGAATTGGACGGCCTGCTTCCTTACGTAAACAGGGAAGATTCCCAGGAATTGCAGGGTGGCCTACAAACCCATGAAAAGAGGATGCATGGTCCTTGAAGGGAGAGGTGCCACTGAATGAAAAGTGCTCTGCAAGAGGATGGCATCTCTTTGAAGATACCGCTGCTCTCCACCTTTAAGAGGCAATGCAGACTCTGCAAAAGTAGGGATTTTGTTCAGGAGTTTAAACTTGTACTTGGCAAACAAAGTCTGACTGGTTGCTGGACAACTGGAACGATGCAGAAGAATAAGCTGTCTTCCACATCATATTAAATTTCTGAGCTTTCTTAACTAGATGCCTTCGCCCCAACCAACTTCTCTCTTTAATGTGCCAATCATAATGAGAGCAGAAGAGATGCAAGAGACCAAGTGCTGAGAGACTTGAGATAAATGCTGCTAATGTAGGAAATTTGTAAAACAAACTGCAAGCTGTAAAAAAAGTGTCAGACTCTCCTCTGATTTGGAAGGGTGGCAAAACTTCCACAAGCTTTAGGAGGCCCTGAGAAGTTTTCTGGTAGTTCAGATGATAACTTGGTCTACGTTCCTCCGTATGTCCCCAGTATTGGAAGAAACTGCAGGATGAATCTTCCCCCTCACGACAAAAAGATATCTTAGCTGTCATCAACACATGATAGACCATACCAGATCCTTACTTAGGTTACTGAAAGACTCCAAGTCCAAAAGCCATCACAGTTAGGCTGGAGAGCAGGTCTAACCTAACTGCTGAAGCTCTGGCCCTCAGAGGCCTTGCACAGAGGGCACAGGAGTGCTGGGATCATCCTGTCACTCCTGGGGATCGTTCTGACCTCAAACAAAAAAAACGGTAAGAGCAAAACCTGTGTCACCACACTTTTGCTGCATGGGAAACCCCACCCCGTGTAGACAGAGAGTCCATCTCTTGGCATTGGGACAAAAAGATGCAAAACCAGAGACAGAAAAGCACTTCAGTGGTGACCTTTGATGGCCACTAGCTGGTGCTGATCTCACATCTTCAGCAGGGCCAGAAGCACAGCAAATGTTTCTCTTCATAACCTGGAGAAGGCTCTCCAGGGAGGTGAAGGTGCACCTCTTGCTGGGGACTGCTTGGCTGGCCTGCCTTGATGGACAGCACCCAACATTTTTCAAAGCGCAAAGGCTGGAAGCCAGTCGATGCAGCTTGTCTGCCCTGGCAGCAGACTGACCAATGACTGGGCCTAAGGGCTAATCAACCATAGCATGAAAACGTCTGGTGCGTTAGCAACTTGTCTGAGGCCTGCATGACTGACAGTGACAGATATTTCTTGAGCATGTGGCAATCATCATCTTCAAAACAGTACAATTATCTGGAATGGAGGTAGATCATAGACTGTGACTCAAAAATGCCACGAGTCAGTTGGATTCTTCTGAAGAAGACATCAGAGTTTAAGAAAGAGGGAAACGTACCTACACAGCAAGAAACATTGTGCAGTTAAGTATTTCCAACTCATCAGGACCATCAAGAAAAACTAAAAATGGCAGCAATATGTTCTACCTTACCTGCCTAAAACATGTAAGAAAAGGGTAGACCTTGGAGAATGACCTTAACAGACTCTGCAAAGGAAAAGGTTTGGATTCAAAGGGACGGACACTAGTATATGAACTGTTACAATGTCTTTTTGGACTTTCTTTTAAAGACAAAAATTTGTGAAAATTGCATTGTCTGGATCACCATGCACTTTTAACTATGTTCCAATGCTTCTTTTAAGTAATCCTAGTACTCCAAAATTTGCTACCTTTTAAAACCTTTTCCTAAAGAAACAGATATATTAAGGTTCACATACACTCATCCACTTTATTTCTTATTTATTTACAACATTAAGCAAATGAAAGGCCACAGAAAGAGCTATCCCTAGAAAAGTGGAAGCTGTCATACTGAAAATAGCCTTTTCTGATTTATGCTTTTGCTTATTGAAAAATTTTGGGATTATATCTGAAGAACAGAGTCTAATACAAAGCAAACTCACAGCAAATGTATGCTGTGAGCTATAACTGAAATTTCAAGTCTGTGAGCAAGTTTTGAATAAATATCACTTACCAGGGTTAAAAAATACTGAATATACCTGCCATCTAATATCCTAAACAACTCATGATTAAAAGTATAATATTTTTCAATTGCTGTTGTCTATAACATTGCATAATTCTAATGCAATTAATTTTGTAAGGAAGTATGTTGCTATTTTGATCAAGCAGTGTGTGTTAATAGTTGTCTGTGTTATCCAGTAGATAGCAGAATGCCTAGTTTTTGATTCTCATCTGAGCTTCTATATGTGAGAGTTGCTACATCACTCAGCCACCTTACCAATGATGTGCTCTTGAAAATTCATAGATACAGACCTGGCTTTACACACTTAAAGGTTAAAAAATGAAAATAACTGTCACTGAAGAAGAAATTTTAGCATTGCAAACTGAATGTAGGAGAACTCCAGTGCCAGAGAAATGTAGACGGGGGAGGTTAAGGGGAGAAAAGAGGCTGGTGCACATACTAGTGCTCTTTTGCTTTCCGTCTTAGTGGTGCTGGTTCTCTAGAGTATATTAGTCAGAAAACAGGACTGGGCAAACACACGGCAAAGGGCACAGTGTTTGGCACAAAGCGGCATGTGTGACAGTCAAGGAACTGATGGGGCAAAAATTCAGGAGAGGAGCCAGCAGCTCCTGTGCTCGTTGCGGCTGCGCACAGGGCAGCTGCGTGTGCACGGCTACGTGTCAAAGCTGTGCAATGAAATGTTTGCTCAACGTGTAAAGGCAACCTGTGGCACAGGTGAGAAAAGGGGCCTCTTTCCTGAGGGAATTAGCTACTTGCTGATACTGGTGACTGTGGACCAGTAGGTGGATAAAAATGTATCCAGGCTCTATTTTGCTGGGTAGGGAAGGAGTTTGCATTTTCTGTTGCATCTCTGCTGTTTGCTGAGGAGGTAAGATTAGTTTCAGAAAGTCTTCCAAAATCTTGGAGTGATTACTCTAGGTCTGTTTCTGACTTTGCCAGCAAACAGAAATACAAGCTAACTTTTTTCCCCTGCCTATCTATTGAGAAAAAAGAAAACACAAAAACAGTAGGATACCACATTTACTCCAGTAACTCAGGAAAACTAGCATTTTCTGTTTGATTTACATCAAAAAATTGGTAAAATAAGAAATTGATGAAATAGGGCTAGAAGTAGGAGTGAGCTGTGTTTTTTAGGTCTCTAGGATTGGTTAGATAGTTCTCGGTAAGTACATTTACATGTACTACCTGTTTCAGAAATGGCAGCAGAAACGTTGCTGCTGGTAAAGATGTTTGTCATGTCACTTTAATTTTCTGAATACAAGAGACGGACTGAAGACTAATTTTTCCCTCCTTTTATCTAATGCAAATCAGTTTTTGTCATGACAGCAAAAATGAAACAGACATATGTCAGATCATTTGACTAGGGGCCACTGTCCGGGAACTGAGAGACAGGCATAAACCTCTTCTCTGCTACAGACATGCAACGTAGTCTTTGGGAAAAATCACAATCCAGTCTGAAAAGACATTCAGTCACCTAAACTGGGAATTGGGAGTTCATTGGTATGAAGAACTGCAGTCCTGAAAATCCCCATTCAACCATGACCCAAACTCCAAATTTCACATTAGTGCCACTAAGGACCACTAAACTCTATTTCTGTGTACAGTCAGACTTCTACCTTATCATCGTCTGAGGTGCTTGGCTTTAGTCATATGACAAACTATCCTTCCTTGCATTGCTTACTAATTTAGATGAAGAGTTCTGACGGGTTTTTAAAAAGGCACTGCTGGGAATGAAGCAGGAAGAGCCGTTGTATATATAGCTGTGGATTATCCCTAATTAAACAGTAATTTTACTAGTGGGGCCATCTGCTCCTAGAGTTCATCAGTACATCCACATTATTAAAATTTTGGAATTAGAATGTAAAATCTCCATAAGCAGATTCTAGGTAAGCCAATAGTAACAAGGAAATGGAAAATTTCAGGCTGAGGTGAGGCTTGGGTTCTGAACTAGGTAGGACTGCAGTAGAAAAGCAGGCCACCATGAAGAAAAGGCCACCAAAGAACCCTTTTCCTTCAGGTGATAATGAAAACATACCCATCTTAGATGACCTAGATGAACAACCGGAAGCAGCTTCTCAGAAGAATACAGGAAAAACAAGAACTGCCATTCAAAAGGAAGTCAACAGGTGTCCTAAAGCTAAGTACCCTACAAGAAAAAGAGATATGGCTGATGATGTATATTATAAATGGTGTGAGCTGTGCTGCTCAGAAGGTGATCCGTTTAAACTACGTGCAAAAAGTTGACCCTACTACTGTATCTCTGCATTTTTGGATGCATAGATTCCATGTTAGCTGCAGTGTTACATGATTAATTAAACAGATGGAGAAAACAAACATTATCTCACTTTTCCCGTACGCTAGTACTAGATATTACTGATTGTATTTGGGGGAAAAAATCTACAAAAATAACTGACAGTGATTTTTGGTTTCAGGCCACAACTGTTACTTTACAGTTTTAGCAGATCATTATAACTCATTCTACTGCCTCATCTTTAAATCCATACTACAAGTTTCCAGTAACATTTTGTAGCACCTCAAGGAGAAATTTAATGTTAAGTACAGTTATAGAGCCAATAGTTCAGAACTGTCTTTTTCCTTCTATTAGAAATAAAAGCATGAATGAGCCTAAGTTCATTTCCAGTGGGGAAAGATGTATTTTAAACCTCAGCAGCATCCAGTGGTGGATGTCTAGAAATTTATTTGTTGACCCAACTCTTGAAAGTCTATAGACTCTTAACATTTGTTTCTCTTTCTTATCAATTCCAACCAGCATTACATTTGGTCCATATATTTAGTGTATTATTCAGTCCCTAACTTTTTTTTTTTTTTTTTTTTGAGCTAAACACTTCTTAAAACTCCATCTTTAACACAGTTCAGGACTTTCTCATTGAGCTAAATTTTCCTTTTGACTTCATCATTATTTCACCATAAAATTTCTGCGTGGAAAGAAATTGGAATTGGAAAATGGAATAAATAGCTCATGAAGTACTATTTCAGGTGCTCCAGGCTTGCCCTGTTTCCTCCCCACACACAAACACACTTTCTTATGTTGTTGTCTGTTCTTGCTGTTAATATTTCCTGCTCTTACTTTTATTCCTACTCACTCTTCCTGTGTGAGCATCTTCCCAGTAGTCTACCTTTGTGAGAACAGTGATACTCAATTATCTTCACCTTCTCGGATGTGCTTCTAAATGACTAACCGTTGCCTCATTTCTCTTCTATTACTAATAATTGTTGGGCTTTTTTGTTTTGTTAACTCTCTTTGGCTGTGACTGCAGATGGCAAAAGCCTGTGCTAAAAGCAAAAACTGCAAGCCTGGAAGCTCCTCTACAGTAACAGAACAAGTTTTTTCACCCCAGTCCTTGACCAGGCACTCCTTGAAAGAACAAGCCCAGGGAACAAGCATCAGGTGGCATCACAGGTCTCTGAGGGTGCAAGCACAAACCAGAAACGGTCAAATACTGGTCACTAAAGGAATGCAACCTTGAAATGTATGCAGAACCAGTTTTAGAACACAACAAAAATGTATTTTCAACCAATGCAAAACACTCTGTACATAGTGAAAACATAAAGGTAATGAAGTATAAGAAACAGTTTTGCCTACAAGACTGGGAACCTGGGAGAAGCGCAGTGACTCCAGCATCATCCCCCTGGGAGAGGATGCTGTGCACCATCAGCTCTGGTACTTAAATGTCAGCAAGCGCCTCCTCCCTTTCAGCAGGGAAAGAGTGCAGCTTTTCTGATTTGCTTTTCGCCGCATGCGATTATTGCAGGCTCAGCAATCAGTGAGGTGTTATTTTCTGGTTTGTAACCGGATTAAGTAAATTAGTCTGTGTGCGTTCTCTGCGCCGGCCTCCCCTCACGACAGAACGATTGATAATGCAGAACCAATTCAAAGTAAACTCAGATGCAACAACCTTTTCTGTATGAGTTTTTTACAGCCCCACTTCTACAGCATTGTCTTACCGAAATATGTTTGCTTCCACTATATAACTACGAGTCAGGCACCTCATTTTATGTGCTAGATTTGCTTCTGGTCTTACAAAAGTGTGTTTGGACACTAAGTCATGTAGTCAGAAACAGATTGTATCCTGTCACATGACTAGACCCATGGCAACTGAGTGACATGTAATTGTCACTTGTGATTACACTGCAAGGAAACCTCCAAAAAATATGATCTACTCTCAAAGAAAGCTTAAGAGTGTTGGAGGACTCCATTCACTTTAAAACAAAGCCTTTGGATACTCTAGTGAATACAGTCAAATATTTCAATACTGTAAAATAGAGATTGAATTTCAATTTAATTCAATTTATTTGGTATTTGTCATGGCTGACCCGCTAAAGCCTTTAAAGAGTAGGACTACTAAGGAACCACATGAAACCATGAATTTCACCCTTTCTCCAGGTTATGCATACTGACGTATCTTGACTCACACGTCAGATAAAGACTGATGTTTCTATTTATAATTTTGTCTCAGCATGAAACAGTTCATCTTGTACATTAATTTCCTCCTACATTATTTATAGTTTTAATGCTGGGTTATGTCTAACTCTGAAAGTTAAACTCCTGGTTGTTCTGTTCAAGATTTAGGCTCACAAGCTTCAGGTTTGAACTACATCTTTGTTTCACAAAAGGAGGAGGAAGCCTGCTCGCTATTACATGCTTTGTACCCAGACAGATCAGTGGTAGTGGAGTAAACAAGTTGAGTAAGTAGCATACGTAATACTCCCTTTTCCCAATATTTCACTCTAAAAGTTTAGCAGAAAGTTTTCTAGCAAAATGAACAAAACATACTGACTAATTTTCAATTGCATTGAGCAGGACATTTTCTCTGTCTTACTTCGGTATCTTTTCTTAGGCATTCCATGCAACATTTAGTCTCTATCATAGTAAGGAATCTGAACTTCCAAAGCTCTTGATCCTAGCAAAAAAAAAAAAAAAAAGTATTTCCCCTCAAATTCTTCTTACATTCTCATACAAAATCCTGATCTAGACTAGTAGTCTCCAAAATCAAAGTTTTCTGTGTCATGGAGTAGCTGGAAGCTAAGGTTCAGAAAGCAAATGGCTACAGAACCTTAACTAGACAGTTGCAAAGAAAACTGCAAGAGAACTTTATACAGTTACTTTTTCTACTCAGGCTGAAAAAAAAAAAAAGGCATCTCACATTCGCTACAATAAAAGATTGGAAAAAGATAACCCATTTCCTGCTAAACATTATTGTTACCATATCATTGGAATTTAAATACAATGACTAAAGAGATAGTCCTTTTCAGTCCTGGACAAAGCTGGAAGATAACAGTGTTCATCACATGTTCATAGTGAATGCCTATTCCTCCCAGCCTCTACTGAATAAAATGATATGTTTTAAAAGAAAGATAGATGCCTAAGTGCTGGAATCATAATAATATCTGAGGAAGAAGTATAAAGAAGGGATGCAATTATCTCATTAAGCACTAGTTTAATCAAAGAACACGTTTCAAAGGACAATTTGAAGAACAAAGCATCACCAGCCAAGAGTAATGATGGCGTAGTCTAAGCTATGAAGTTTACTACTCAGTCAACTGAAATGTGCTCTGCTGTTTAGGAATGGTTTAATGAATATGTAGTTAGTGCTACAAAACTAAAGTTATGGTACCAGTTACCACAAGCACCAGTAAGGTCAGGAAAAAAAAAAAGCTTCAAGTCATCAGCAGCATAGTTAGAAATACAACTTGTTACAGCTGAGAACAGTCAGTGGAAAGCAAAAAAGTATAGAAGCTACAAAGATTAAAATAATTTACAAATACAGCAGCAATTAAGAAATATATCTGAAGTAGTGTAGGTCAGCACAACATAGAAACACACGGGAAGATGACTGTAGAATAACAGTTATTTGAAGCATATCCAACTGCCAATCTAGGCAGTAATGGGAGAAAAGGGGGAAAGTAAGGTAAACCAGGAACACTTGAAGTGTTAACACTTCATCTGCTAACCATGTGAGTAGGAAGAAATATTTAGGCTATGTCATGCTACGACAGGCTACAAGTATTGTGTTGTGGTAAAGTTCTTAGAAAGATGATATAGCATAAACCAATTCTGCAATTGTAAGGAAAGGGAAAAATAGTATTCAAAATAAGCAACAAGCAGAGTCAGTGTTCACAGAAGTTTCAATCAGAAGAATAACCTTTTTGTACAGTTCCATACCAAGAATTTAAGCTCAAGAACATCATGGGATGTTCTTTCTGATGATGGAGAAAAAACAATTCTAAAATATTTAGTATAATTACTCTTTAATGAAACACTGAACTTCAAGTGTTACAAATATATGATATTAGATTTGTACCATAAGTTTAAAGACTAGACATTAAAAGGAATTGTAAAGGTTTAGTAAAAAATATAGATCAAAAGTTACTGCAACAAAACAAAGTCATTACAGTTACATTTGTGGATTTTTTCTTTTTTTAAAGAAAACCAGCAGCATTTACCAGCGTTTACAGACAAAATAAAATACAGTGAGAGTTTTCTTCCTCTGTACAGTACTCAAACAAGTAGCACTGCCACTAACACTGATTCCATGCATATAAAATAAGCGCAGGGAGAATTTTAAACTCTGCATATAGTACTAATTTCAGCTTTTGTACAGCCCCATTTGCAACACATTCCTGCCAAACCCAGAGATTCCCGTTTTCTTCTGGGATACTTGGCCCAGAGGAAATTGTTTGATCCCATGGGGTTTGCAATTCCCGTTCCTCCCCTGTCCTTCTGAACAGCTTCTTCTATCTGGAGAAGAAGTTCTTTGACGTCGTCTGCCACGGGTACATATTCAATATAGTCATTTAAATTATAAAAGTCTTTCAGCATCTCCCATTCAAGCAGGGGGTTGCTTCTCTGCAGCTGCTCCAGTTCAGGACCTGGAACTGACTGCAGCTTTAGGTTTCCCAGTAGTTTGTTACTTGCTGTTTCAACAAAATCTGTTTAAAGAGAAGATTTTTTAAAAAAGTTAAAACATTATTATAAGGAGCATCAAAAGAAGCACATAGCTCTAGAAGCAGAAAAAACACATTTAGCCAGCAATAAGCAAATCATTTTTATTAAAGAGAACTGTCAGTACTGCAGAGTGTCCATTCCACGATTTACTTGCAGCTTATTTGTAGGGGAATCTTTATCTTTTGAAAGCTTTGCTGCTTAAGTAATAAGGAAGGACAGGTCCTGTCAGACATGGGAAGTACCCTGCTAGAACTGTGACTGAGGTACAGACATCCTATCACAACCGCAGCGTTGTTGGTTTAGATGCTTCAATACAGGATGTTCACTGTTCTATTACAATAAAATTTTGTTGTAAAAACACTAAATACCAAAGTTTTGTCATGTGACTTAAGAATTAGATTAGACCACTCCTCTCCCATTCACAATCACACCAACCAGCATCATTTGAAGAACAAATGGAGGGGAAAGGACTGAACACTGGACTAAAACAAGAATTTTTATATAAACTGCTTCTTATATATTGTAATTTTCTATAGCTATTTTCAGTGGATTCTTTCCACTCATTTCTCTTTCATTTATTCTTTCCTTGTCCTACAAGAAGGAGGCACAGCACAGGTCTGCAGAATTCACTTGAAAATGTACTTGATCTCATTGACCCTGGTGTTGTCAAAAACCTAGTTGTATTCCCATCCACATCACACTGTTTCTCTTGTTTTTACTACTATAAAGTAAGCAGCACTGCTTATTTCAGCTAATATGGGGAAAGGCAGTTTCTTCAATTCTTAAGTTAAAAAATTCTGAAATAACTGTTTGTCTTGTGCTCTTAACTTAGCTGTTAATTTTTTTTCCAGGTAGCTGAAATAACATGAGTACTTGATCCAGTGAACACTATGTTTGCTCAAATATAGCCAATTAATAGATATATGCTAACTTTCAAACAGAAACAGAACAACTGCCCAAATGCGTACAAAACCACAAGTATTTGTAGCTGCTTTACTAGTCTGATAGTTACTACAATTCATTAGTCTCTTGGGGAAGAGAAAGACTTCTTGTTAGCTAGCACGCAGCACAGCGGGGTGTCTTCTCCACGACGGGGGCTCTCACAAGCTGCTGTTAATAAAAAGGAGAACAAAGCCCGCTGGGAAACAACTCAATCACAGCATCAGAGACCAGGTATACCACTTGTTACAACTCGGAAGTCAACTTTCCCCAGAATAGCGCTTCACTGACTGCTTGATTTCTCCATTTTTTTTTTTTCAATATCACAAGTCATTAAAAGCACTAAGTGCTCCTTTATCACACATTGTAGTGATAATTTCAAAGTCTTCCTGGTAAAAAAAAAAAAAAAAAAAAAAAGTTGTTTTCACTAGTCAGAGGCTCATCATTTAAAATTACTCTGGCGGACTGCTGTGGTTTGCAACCACCCCCCGGCACAGAGCAGCGCCAGCGGAGCGGTGCAAACCCGAGTGCGCAGCCGGGCCCGAGCGGCGCCGCCCGGGGCGCCCGGCGGGGGCAGCGTTAACCCCGGTCTCGCCAGCCGAGGGGGCTGCCGAGGCACTGCCCACCCCTCCCGCGGGCGTATCACGGGTCGCCGGACAGTTAAGCAGAAGAAAGCATGCTTTCCCCCCTCCTCCCCCTTTTTTCTTTCTTTTTTTCGGAAACCCGTTATCGCGGGGAGCCTCGGCCACGAGCTCTTCGGTCCCCACGCGCCCCGCTCACTCACCGGCCGCGGGCGGCGGCTGCACGGCCAGCAGGGAGAGCCGCTTCCAGCGGGACCCGCCGCAGGTGAAGATGACGGCGCGGATGAACTCCCGGCCGCACAGCTTCACCACGTACCCGTCCCCCTCGCCCCCGGCCGCCGCGGCACCGCTGCGGGCGCCCAGCCGCCCCGGCAGCGCCGCGCACAGCAGCGCCGCCGCGGCGCAGAGGAGCCGCAGCTTCGCGCCCATCGCCCCGCGCCGCGGTTGCCGTTGCCGCCCTCGAGCCCAACGGCCGCCGCCCTCGAGCCCAACGGCCGCCCCGCGCGCGCCGCAGCCACCGCCGCCGCCGCCGCCTTATATGCGCGGCCGCGCGCGGGCAGCGCTGAGTCACCGCCCCAGCCCCGTCCCCGCGGCCGGGGCGCCGCCGCCGCCGCCGCCGGCCTCCCCCTTCCCCCGGCTGGCAGGGGCGCCCCGCCGCCTCGCCGGGGGCGTTTGCCCGTCGCCTGCGGGAGCAGCGCAGCCAGCAGCCCCCCGCCGCGCTCCTCCGCGGGGCAGCCGCTGCTCTCTTCAGCTGCCCCCGTCCCGTGTCAGGGGCCAGGTTTGGAGGCCGTCGAATTGCTCTTTAACTTCCTGAAAACGTGAAAAACTTCCACGCTGGTTTTTCTTTCCAGAAACGGCAGAACTCCTCTCAAACCCTGAAAACTGTGTTTGGAGGAGAAAGGCAAAGGCAAGTGAACTGAAGGAAATGAAATTCCCCAGAAGGTGCAGACACCTGCAGCGGGATTTAAAAGCCTGAACTCCTCTGGAGTTCACATTGCAGCCATAACCTTCAGAGGCCCCTGCTTCTGCACGAGCTGCTTCGGGATCCCAAGCTCTGCACCTGCAGAGCTGCCTCACCAGCAGCCCCCCGCAGGCTCCTGCAGGCGAGGGCGGCCTTGCCCGGCCGGACTGTGCTCCACGCACACCTAACCCTGCTTCCTTTTACTAACTCGACAAGGAATTGCTGCTGTGCCCTTTTATAAACATGCATACTGCGAAAAAACAGGAAAAAGTTCACCTCTGCAAAAACGCAATAAAGCACTTGTCTATAGAGCTTTTTGCATGAGGGCTATGCTTTCCATTCTCTGAGTACTGTTGGTATATAGAAAAAAAAAAACCTTAAAAACTCCATCCAGAAGAAAAGCACAAAGAAAACTTATTTCCACAGCCTAGTGTACAAAGGTGAATGATTCACCCGTGCTGGAAGACATAGACTCCATACACCTTCTCAAGGAGGATTTACGTTTTTTACACTGAGCTGCATCTAGAAAGAGGTCATTGGGAACTAGAACAGTGAGTAAGCTAGAGCTGCTTATATATTGGCTCTCTTTTTGGTCCAATCTCAAACATTTTGGACAGTGATAGTGCTTCAACAGCAGACAAACTATCATTTCACTGTTACTCGTATGCAATCCTCAGAAGTGGACGCTGTCAATCAGAAACTCTTCAAGGACAAAGACTAGATCAGTTTCTCTCTGGGTTAAAGTTGTTATTGCCCTTCTCTTCCATCCAAGTTGGGCAGCAGTAATCACAGCTTACATTTTTTAAGTGAGCAACAGCTCGATCCCGTTGGTGTATCACACCTTTTCTGAAAATGCCTACCCCATCAAGTGAGTTTATTCAGGGATAAAGTGGGCTTTTGGGCAAAGGAGCTGTTTTCAGTTAGTGAGATTAGGGAGCTATGGTCATGTGCAAGAGCACTAACAAAACTTTCAAAGCAATAAGGAAGGCACCTCCTGAGCTAGGTAGCAACTGCCTTGGTGATTTTAAAGTAAAGCTTGTAAAGTAATGTCATTTATTCTATATCACACTTTGATGTCCATAGTCAATACTGGATCCAGTCTTTAAAAGCAGGAAAATCTAGGATATGTATTTCTTAGAGTTTTTCAACAGGCAAATTCAAGACTTGTCGCTAGATATCAATCTTTCATGGTCAAACTAGTAGTAAAGCCTCCCCATGTTTTCATTTCAAATTTAACTGGAAAATCAGTTACTGTGATACCTATCCAAGTCTGCCTAAGGAAAGGAAGGCATGGTGGCCAGCTGTTCCTTTAGCAAGAACCTCAGTTTTGCAACTGTCTGAAGCACATAACCTCTGATTACAGCTGCTTGAGAGACAAGTCCCATGACCTCACTTGCTTCTTCGTGAGGACTACTGAAGGAGAAAGGCAATACTTTCTGTGCCTTCCATCGTGCTTGCTGGTAGAGGCTATAGCACGAGCTATTTGAAGCCCCTGAGGGAACGTCTTTCGAAGGCATTCATAGTTCCTCAAGGCAGCTCACACTGCAACATCCTTCATCGCTCTTCTTGTTGATAAGCATGGGCTACAAAAGCTCTCTTACTAGGATTAAAGACTACAACAGCAGTCAGCGAGTTAATGAGTTTTATTAAGGATCATATCTGATTGAGCTGGCAATAGTCTGACATTGACATATGTTACTACACTTAATGCTGTTTTGCTAGTATGGTGCATTACTCAGTATTTTGCTTCTGGTCACATTTTAACGCTGCTTTTCTTTTAAAGACTTTTGACTAGATTTATTGTGATTTGAATAATAGGTTATAAAGAAACTGACTAAATAAGTCATGTAACTTTAAATCATACAGGATTTTATATAGAAAAGCTTTACTAGCAATCTTTCATTAATTTGCCAAGAATTTAAATCAAGTCAGAGATTAAGTTGGTTTAGCTGTTCATCAAAGCCAGAAAATCTGGCTTGTATTCAAGATAACAGATGCAGAAGAATATAAATAATTTAAATATTTGTGTAGTAGCTCAGCCAATCTGAACTATCTATTTTCTTACTAAAATTTTTGTATTATTAACAGACAGTAGCACAGCAAAAAAATGAAATTCTATTTGTGATCTGTAGGATTTTGCAAGATAGGTACATATAATGTATTGTCCCAATGCACGTATTTTTATTTTTAGTTTCCTAAAATAGGGTACATACGATCACACCATTTCTCTCCCCTCTACTAACTTTTGAATTTCCTGACCTATAGAAATCACATTTTATAGCAGGTGGAAAATGTTTCATGAAAACAGGTGGTTAACAAAAAAACATATCCTTTAATAATACCTTGACTGAATGAAAGGCTTAATCCCATGCTAAATATCACAGAATCTATACAGGAGATCGGACTTAGGACACAAATGTATAGGTTTTATTAGTCTTCATTCAGAGACTTCAGTTCAAATTCATGGAGTTCACTGCTGCAAGAACTATGTGGTTTTTGAAAATTGCTCACATAAATTTTAAATAGTTTTGTGGTTTGCTTTGTAGTGGACAGGATTTTGCAAGAAATGTGAAATACCACTGCATGCATGTGATTGATGACTGAGTATCAGAGTTACCAGCTACCTATGTAGGGTTTTATCAGAAAGTGATAGTGGGTTGTTGAAAGGAGCAGTTCACCTTTAATAAGGCTAATAGTTCAAAAATAAAGAAAACTGAACTTCCAATAAATTCCAAGACTGATTAAGCAATTAAATAATAATAAAGAAACTGGCTGGCTGGAAAACTGTCCACTTTGTAAGTGCTTTCCACCCCCACTTTTAAAAGGGGCAGAAAGTCCACCTGTCTAGTCATCAAATAACCTCAAAACATGTGTGCAAGGATTGTCAGAACAAACTTTCACTACTCTAAATATGGGAGGCAGAAAAATTAAATCATTAAAGAAGGAAGGGGACCAAACTAGAGCTCAGAAAAATCACTTTGTTTCTCAACAATACTCATGTACTATCAGAACCAGATTAACAATTAAAATGTCAGACAGCCAGTTGTGGCTCTCAACTAGCATGCACCTTCTTGGATTCTAAGTGAGATGTATCTATAACGAGAATATATAGAGTTTAATTTTGACAACCTGATCATGACTTACCTCTCACTTTCCCTGAAAAATGCTGCTCTCAATGACATTGATTCAGGATACATGGCTATCATACACTATGGCCAGAAAAAGCAACAGAATTAAGGTAAGAGTCTCTCAGGTCAGAACAAGTTCCCCATTATTCTCCTTCTCTTCCCCAATGATTATTGAAAACAAATGAAGACAGTTGCTGTGATCTATTAAAGAAAGTCTTGCAGCTGAAGCCAGTTGAACACCAATAACCGAAGACAGCAGGACATTTTATATGTTTTATTTCCGTGAATGCAACTGGTACCACGATCATGGGCAACTTGTGCTGTAAGCGTCCTTCCATTTCCCTGAAGTAGGTCCTGCCAAAGGTAAGCCTTCCTGCTTTCATTGTTCTCTGAAGGTGATTATATAGTTCAGCTACTCTGTAACTGGGTATCTGCGTGACAGATCTGACTGTTTGGCACATGCAAGGGTTTCAAGTAAGATGCTGGCAGTAGAACAAATATGCAGTAACACAGAATGAGTATCTTCAAAGTGTAAGTGTTTATTTATCCAGAAAAAACAAAGCTAAGAACAGAAAGTAAAGCAGTAAACGTGACTAACCCTTAACTTCTTGACAATCTTTGGCATGTTCTGTGTAGCCCATTTAAATCCATTTCTGGATTTGGCATTAGACTGTCCTGTTTAGAGCATGCTGTTTTTCCCTTATGATATGAATGTGTTAACTTTCACTGATGCTCTTTGGAAAATGTCCAGCTAAAGTTGCCTTACCTCCCTGACTTTTTTGTATGGTAACTTGCAATGGCTTAACACTATTGATCTTAAGTTTAGCTTTTGGGGAAAAAATTCAAATTTAGCTAGGATGAAATAATAAATAGCTTCCTTGCTATATCCTACAAACTGCTACCGGGGTCATTATTTTGCTTAGCCTGCTTGGTTCCTTTAGCACCACTCTTTGATCAAACTCCATAGCAAGCCATCTATCACAAACACACAGATGCTAGTTCGTACTTCACAGTATGGATATTTCCTAATTTTCTAAGGGCTGTAACTAAAAATGTAGAATGAACTATTAAAACTGCTCTCCCTGTAAAAAATTATTTCACAGTATTACAAGGTAGATTAAAAGGCACAGGTGAAGACATACAGATACTAAAAACATGCTGGTATAATCAATTTTCTTTGTTGGAAGGAAGAGTATCAATAGATGATAGAGGTGGCAGCATAAAATGTTGTTTGAACATCTTCAAAAAAGCAAGGCCCACTTCAAAACTTGGCGGAAAGGTAGCAGAGGATCAGCTATCCAAAACAAAAGAAGTAGGAGCGCGTAAATCCCAGGAACAGAACGGAAGATAGCAGCAAGTCAGGACAGGTGTTTTTGTAGTGAGCCATTACGCTGCAGAACAGGCAGCAAACATGATGAGGTCTTGGGTTGCATTTTCTGAGTAAATCCTAGAAGTCTAGGCCAAGCTATTATAACCAAACAAGCTACTATAACCTATTTTATCACTCTGCACATTAAAATGCATCACTTTTGAAGTCTGTTACAGATCAGAGTTATATGCATATCCTTAACATGCAGATGAGAGAGCCACACAGAACCAACTGCAAAAGTGCTTGAATGCAGAAGTGAATGCACTTTCAGGAACTGATCTAACACAAGGTATGAAAATTGTGCTTTTATCTTTTTGTGATACCCTCTGAGTAGTGTTTGTTATGATACAGTCACATGTCTTACTGTAACAATACCCTCATTTCAGTGAAGTAGTCTTCAAAAATACATCAGTTTCTAATTTGGGCATTATCTCCAGCTAGAAGTTAAAGTTTTTAACTCAACAAATTGTTAATACAAAAATTACAGCTTAAAAGGGCAGTAGCAGAAGACTTAAGCTTGATTCAGTACTAGTACTTTTTGAGCATTTGTTTTTCAGCTTCACAGATTAACACGTGAAGTGTTTCCACCCAAAACACACAACAATCTGTTTTTAAACAAGACTTCCAATAGAAAAAGATGCCCTTTTTTGCCAAATATAGTGTCAGAACACTGAACTATACTATAATTATATTCTCTGTATATACCATACTACAGTAAAGGCATGCAAATAATCCCTCAGTTTTCCAGTACTTGTAAGGCCCCTTGGATCTAACCATTACAAAACATACATTAATGATTTTGCCTGCTGCTAGCCGAAGTTAATATTCATCTTAGTAGTGAAACTCTGATTTTGTGTAAACAAATTATCCTGAGTTTCAGAATGTCAAAAAAGCATAAAAAGATTCAGGAAATGGCTACATAATTTGTTTTCTCTTTTTGAGAAATTATCTCTGCTTATACTTTAATACAGTTTTTTTCCTAAGAATAAAACACACAGTTAGCAAGTGACGTATTTATTTCTGAACTTCCTCGATAAAAGCTGTTTATTACAGAATTTGAAGCAGTCAGTTTACTGCCAAAAGAACGGCAACTAAAAAAGTCTTTTCAAAGAAGTTGTCTATTCCTGACTTCAAATTGAACTGTGGATGCTCTAATATATTTGAAAATTATGGCCAGAGTTGTACAAATTTGTAACCACCAATTAACTTATTTTTATTGATTACAGTGAGTTTGCATCTCAGTACCATACACTTTTGCTACAATTGAAAGACTAATTAGACAGTGGGAATTCAATGTTTCATTCTAAGCAAGGAAAAAAATACTACAGCAACCAAAGATATTTTCAAGAGATATAGAGGAAAATCATTGCTTTAGAAAGTACTGCTTTTTAAAAAATGAATTATCTTTGATTTTATAAAAGCACTTAATTTCCTCAAAACTTTAATGATTCACTGAAGTCCAAAAAACATGATTACAATTATATTCATTTCAGATATAAAGCTTTGTTACAATATTCTATTTTTCTATGTAGAACTTGCTCTGAGCTCTTCTCATTTTTTCCAGGTCTTCATAAGTAAGCGGTCCTTTTGGCAGTTCTAGCAAAGTGCTCTGTGTCTCTAATATGTTCTCTGCTTCACCTTAAAAAAAAAAAAAATATATATATATAGTGAGAAACTAAATGAAAGAGAATTAAAGAAATTCAATTTTAACTATTTTTGTTTGAGGTCCAGAATAACTAAATACCAGGTCACAGCTATGTATTTTACAAAGAGGTTGATGCCATGTAGTATTAAGTTTGTCTTTAAGGGACTTTGGACCAGTGGTATAACTGCATGCAAAAATGTTTGGTCTGAAACAGATATCTTGTCAAACAAATTCAGCCCGAGCAATACTTCAGCCAAAACAATTCTGTTGTTGTTGCTGCTATTTCTGTTAGCCCCTTTTTCCTAAAAGCTACACTGAGTTATATTTCTTTTAGAAGTGTATTACACAAATGCTTTGAAATAGCAGCTGGAGGTTACAGCAAGGCCTTCACATCAGGATGCACTTCATACCAGTCCCATAAAATGGGTGACCAATTAGGAGAGTCTGGGAAAAGGGTAGATCACAAAAATGCACATAAAACAGTACATAAACCTTAATAAGTAGATTCCCTGTACACACTACCATCCTAGACATGACATAGTTTGGCATGACTTTTCTTCTTGTTTCAGCCCTAGGCTGAAAGATGTTAGGCTACAGGCAAAAAGCGGACAGCAAAGAACTTGAAGCGTTAGTCAAAGTACACTGCTCACACAAAGGCTTGCTAAGAGAGTGATCCAAACATGCAGTCTTAACAGCATGGCAGGAAAAAAGTTGTATGGAGCAAAATGATCCAGATAAGGCTGGAATGAGAACAACTAGGACAAAGTATCCAAAAAACAAAGATACAGATTAAATGCACTACATAAGTTGTGGTGGTCTGATTGTGGACATAAGACAGGATAAAGATTAGGCAAAGAATGTGGGATTTTTGGCTGATGCCATTTGCTGCTATGTCAACAATCTTGTCCCAGGTACCTAAGCCTGAACCCCTGTTTTGATGATCATTAGGGCAAGTGGCTTGAAGCGCTGTTTACGTGCAATAAACCCGCCTGAATATTGTCATGCAGCCAGGACTGCGGTCATTCTTCGAAGCACATCTGAATGCTGCACTCTTCAGCTGCAGTTTCGGTAGTGTATGGGATCTCCACGTATACATCAGTAATATCCAACAGGATGACACTGGTTACCACTCCCAGTGACTGGTAACACCACAGTGTTATGCAGTTACATAGTGCATCAGATTATGGGACAGCAAGAGATCTTATGTAACAGAGAGATGTTATAGGCGCAGCAAAATCTCTGTGCCTGTCCAACACATTCTCAGAATATGCACTAGAGTGTGTTTCTTCAGTCAGCATTCGCCTCAGATGGCTCAGGGTAGTAACAGTGGTCTCTCTAAACCTTGGAACAGGCAGCCAGAGTTTCACTGCTTAGCTGAGAAATTCTGTGCAGTTGGAAGCTGGCTATATAATCTCTCCCCTCCCTCATGTGTCCAACAAGGGCCAGCAATATGTACCTGGAAGGTCCAGAACACAGACAGAAGGTCCATGACTAAAAGTTATTAGCACTGGAGAATTTGTTTATTCTTAGTGCCTCAGCCATTCAGAACAGACTGTGCACCTAGGGGCTGTTCTGCAACTCTGCCATCCCTGAAAGCTGAGTTCTCATACACGGCTCTGGCCTGCTTAAGGCTTCTGAACAGCATAAGCAGAACTCAAAACACGTATTTTCTCCTACATCCTCAATATTCCCCTTAATTGGCCCAAGCTATCAACAGGGCAAAAAAGCCCTCCTATTTCAAGGTGGGAGAACAAGAAAGTCATAAGAAAATACTGGACAGTAGACTGAAGATAAAAGAACACGTTAACTGTAAGCAAGATCAGAGACAAAGTAATTGTTGAAGCAGAAATGGAGCAACTTTCTAGGGTTATGGACTGATTCCAAAGAATGAAGGAGAGCACACAGATGATTGAGCAAGGTGGTTCAGATGCAAGGAAGACCTTGGAGCAAGGACCGTGAAGAGAGGAAGTGGCTGAAGACAGGCATATGGGAGGGAAGAGACCAATCCAAGAATGGTCTGTAGCTTCATCGTTACAAAATGGAACAGCCAGGCAAGCAGAGGAGTGGTTGAGAACAGAGCCTGGGAGTGGACACAGATCAGCCGAGTAATAACAATAAGGACTGGGGCTGTAGGTCAGTTGTCTCATAAATCCTTCTCTTCAACTCATTAAAATTTATCTTAAAATAAAGATGTACCCCAAATCTCATTTCCACATGATTACAAACCTTCTTCTGATTTCCAATCTAGACTTATTCAAGCTAGTTTATTCCCATTTATTCTAGTACTGATATTAACAGCTTAATATAATTAACTTCTTTACTTCCCTTTACCATGTCTTGGAAGTAGGATCTGTAGACCCAAATCCATGTTGTCTTTTTAGATGGCTAAACAAACTGACCTCTTAGCTTCCTCTCACAAAGCAAACCCAGAATTCTGTGGTAATTCTTCAGTTATTTTAGATTCCTTACACAGAACTAGCCCAAATTATTTATAAAACTCCAAGGAAGGAACTACTGTTGTTCTGGATCAGTATTTTTCTTTCTGTACTAGAAAACCTCACCTGATGTCCCCAGACTTCACTTGTCTCTTTCGTGACTTCATCACAGTATTGGATGATACTCATTCTGTGATCAACTAATATACTCAGGTTTTTCTCTTTTTCTGTCATTTCCAGCTGGTGAGCTCTGATGGTAGAAATCCTTATTAGTCTCTAGGTTCTTGCTGTTCTTACCAAATTGCAACCTATTTTATTATCCCAGCTCTTTAGGTCATCAGTTCTTCTTGTACTACATATTATTCCTTATCTGTTGATGACACCAATCAAATTTGTCATCCACAAATTTTGTTTGTATAATCTACTCATAATTTCAAATACAAAACAAAAGCAGATCCAGGCCAAATCTTGAAAAACTTCACTAATAACCCTGCTAACCTTCCCCTTTAAGCACAACCCTCTGACATCTCCTCTTTATCCTAATGCTTACCCTTCTACTAATCCCCATGTCTTTCATGCCACTTTAATATTCACGTGATACTACATTAAATGTTTTCATGAGTTCAGAGTAGATCTACTACATTCCTTTTTGAAAAGGAAACTGATTTTCCTAGGGAAAAAAAACACTGTTAGTTTGGCATGCTTCTTCCTTTTTATCTTACTGTCAATTTGGTTCCATAGTTTTTCTTATTCTTTCCTCTAAAACCTTGTCGTAAGCCTTGCATACCACTGGAGTTGTCCTACTGGATCTGAAGTTGCAAAGATTACTTTCCCCTATCGCTTTCCAAATATAGATAACACATTACCCATCTTCAAGCTACACAGGACCACACTGTTCTCTAATGTCCATTAAATAGCATTCCATACTCTTACCATGGGGTTTGAACTATCTTATGTCTACTTTTTCAAAATTCTGGAATGAAAATTACCTCATAAAAAAAAAAAAATTAACACAACCTGAATTCCAAGTTTTGCTTCCACTTTGAATGCGTTAACCTTCTTTTTAACACTAATTTCTGTGAGCCACCCAGTCTTTGTCCCTGTGCTTAGCTGCCTCTTCATGTTAAAAAATCAAGGAAAAGTACTTAGTAGGGTTTAGGAATGTTCATAAATGTTCAGAGATATACACTGGTGAACAGACAGCCCAAATGTTTGCACCCATTTGCAACAGGAAGTGTCTTGGAGTTTGTCCAGTTAATGTCTCACATTATTCTCAACAAAGTGCACACAGTTAGGAAACCTAGTTCTTAGAACTTCAGCCTAAATCAAAGAGCCGAAACAAACTTTTATTTAGTTTCAGTATGTTCTGTGTTCTGTTCAGTAACAGACTGCAAAGTCAACCTATTTAACTAAAATGATTTATAAAGGTGACGAGCCATGGTCTTTCCAATCAGGAGACTTAAAGTGAACATTCTCTCAGCATGTCTCCTTCATTAGGAATCAGAATGAATACAGATGAAGCTGTCAGATTTTCCACAATCCTCAACATTGATCACTTAATGAGGTCCACTGTTAGCAACTATGAGGCAAGATCGCACTTTCTGGGACTCACTTTTTTTCATCTTAGCAGGGCACTGTGGCAAGATGACTGGCTGAGGACTCTGTCCAGCCACGTAAGTGGCATGATTCCTGCTCTGTATCCCTTCAACTGCTCTTACCATCCTCACCCTGTGCCAAAACAGCAGCATCTGAAATATGCTGTGCTTATTTCACCTGTATTTATAATCTTAAAAAATGTGAATTCTAAGAGAATCAAGAGAGGAGAAATCAGCACACAATCTGAACTGGAGGGAAACGCTGTAAGAGTAGAGTGAGTAGAGTATTCTTAACTGGGAAAATATCTGACTGTAACAGAGAGGAAAGAAAAGAAATGTAGGAGTGAGATTAAAAAAAAAAAAAAAAAAGCTGTTGCCCATTCTCTCCCAGCCATTCTAAAACGGTATGAGACTGTCTACTATATTAACCTTGGTTCTATGTATGAACCAGACAGACTTCTATATACATACCTTTTATCCTTTGCAACATTGTCCCATAGCCCATATCGTATTGATAGGCAAATATAAAGCTTAAGGGAACTATTGGCAGTAGAACTCCTGGGTTCTTCTTTTTTATCGCTCTGTTTTTAAAAAAGAACAAGAAAAAATAAGATTATTTAGGGCATTCAGCATGTTAGTACTGTCAGTCCAAGGTGACCTTGATTTTATAGGACTTGTATATCCTTCTGCATTCTTTAATCAAAGTCACGCAACTCTTAATTTCTTCAGAAGCACTAAATCCTCTTCTGGGCAGATAATCTTGCTCTACTGTCAGCCAAAGGTACGAAAGAAAATACTTCAAGTGCGTTTTTAACGTACTTAACAAGAAATAGGTTTGTCTAACTAGCATAGCATGTATGCACACATGCATACGTCCATGTCAAACTGTAGTCAAGATACAGCCACATGCAACATGCAGGAATCAGGTTATTACAGTTAATTCCAAATGCATCCCAGTGCACAGAGAATGCATAATGTATAAGCTGCGTTTAATCTCCACTCTGTAGAGAGAAATAAAAATATTTCTCATATTCCATCTAATCATTTTATAGCACAAGCAAACCACATTACCAAAACCAACCAAGAGTCCTATAAGGCAAGTTCTTCCTCATGCAATACAACTTTGTTAGCCATAGGTTTTTCCTAACACAAATTTTTGAGTTTCTTGATTCAAATTGCAAGTGAACAGATGTCAGAATATATCTGCCTGTTCAGTGACATATTAAAAAACCCTTATGATGGAGGATTTGTTGTTAATGAACAGTTTATTAAATTACAATACAGACAAGAAAGTAGTATGGCTTTTAAACAATCCCTCCCATTCCGCACAAAACTTTTGTTTTATGCTGAATTTTTGGTATGTCAGCTAAATCATATTATTGCCAGCTTGCATCTCTGCTTTTATATAAATACACAATACAGACATACACAGAACACATCCAGAAGTAGACAGAAATGAACTGAGTCATTTTGTCATTTAAGCGACCTCTGAGAAGTTACTGGATAAAAATAACTACCTGATAAAATGCAGGAGGTCAAGCCAAAATTATAGAAATATCTTTGTAATGTTATCTATCTATTTAAATTTTCTATTAGGAAATAAACTTCATACCCAGCTGTTAAACCTACAGCAGCAAGTCCAAAAAAAGTCCCAAAGTATTTCAGAAGTTCCCTTGTCCAAGCAATCTGCATGGCTGCTTGTCTCTCTCTCATCTGATTCTGCATCAGTAGTTGCCTTTCCAGCTAGAGAAGGGAGAGACATTAAACAAAATTAACTCATCCATTTATTTTGAAGTCTGAATCAATTTCACACTGGTCTATTAACCCAGAACACTAAACAAGAAGGTTTCCTTTTTGTTCTTTTACATCAGTCATTCATAAGCTTTGATTGAGAATGGTCTTATTCAGTAACAACCTGGATTATTGAAGAACAGTTTATACCAAAAAAGCATTATGTAATTGACAAATGCTTCACTACGCAATCTTTCTTATGCTGTTTCTCATAGTCAGGAAAACCAAAATACCATTGTTAGGTTTTGAGAACTCCAAGTCCCAACAGCACTCCATAGGTTAAGGTTCTCTTTACCTTTGCATCTCCACGCTGATCCCAAGGGCACCACCCAGCTGTTAAGAACACTCTCCAATTTATTCTACTTAATTATAATTTAGATGGTATCTTTAGAGTCATCCTTGACTTTTCTTTGCCCTTTGAGGATTTCTTTTCTCCTTTATGATGCATCATAAAGCTAATAACATTTGGAGATTAGTACAGTTTACAAATACAGGAAAACACTACAAATAGTCTGTCAAGGTAGCAGATCTTAAAGATACTGGAATACATCTCAATTGTCTATGGGAAAATTCTTCTGCAACTAACATTAACAATAGTAATTCAAAAAGTATAATTTGGACAATGTATTTACATGCCAAAGTAGAACTTGCTATGGTGCAATAGAATAAAAAGTAGAGTATCAGATTTCTTATTACACATCCTGCCTAACTGAACACATTTCATATTCATTAAATAATGGGAAATTTGTTATTTATTACAAGTTCCTCTCTACAATACAAAATAACAAAAAATACAATGGTCTTTCCTCCTTATAGTGATGGATAATGTTGTGCCAAAACTAAGCAGTCTGAAATCACAGTATAATTGTTAACACAGTTCAAAGTCTGCTTCTTCCACTGATGTTTGTAATTCAGTTTGGGGAAAAACAAGAGTACTTGATTTGGTATGTTTAGCTTCAGCTTAGCTAAGTGGGTTTCATAAAAAGCCCAAGAAAGTACATGAAGCTGAACACCAGTTGCATTAAAAAAAAAAAAGTGTATTCTAGAAAAGAAAGAACAAAGAGAGAACTCAGAAAGTTCTCCTGACATGCATCTATGAAGTAAATAATTAAATCTACTCTTTTCCCCTGCTTTCTAATTCAAGAATAATTTAAAGGATTTGTAATTACTTAAGGTTTCCACCCATTTATTCATCTCCATTACTATTGATTTAGCCTGAACAGAACAATTTCTGTTAAATTGTTACTAATTATTTCTTCAGACTATGTTGATCTTGCTATCTTATTTACAAGCTCATTCAGTACCTGGATAGGTAGAATTAATTTTTTAGACAACATAATAAAAAAAGGACAGATCTAATTACATATAATTGTACACAGTAGGAAAAACAACATTCACTGTAGTCTCACAATACTGTTTCATCTGTTTCTCTTTCCTCAAAACTTACATTGCAATTGTTGTTCTTACAAAAATATCACTAACAGCGTCTAGTTTTCTGACGTCCATAATTTTCATATAACTTTTTTTCAGAAGAAATAATTATGTAGTGGCTGAAAACCACTTAATAAAATATCAAAATAATTAGATTTCATTTTGTCACCTACGAGACACTTGGAAATTCTAAAATAGGCATGCATGCTGCCTGTTAATTAGCCCCATTGTGGTCCCCAGTATCCCAAGCCTGGTAAATTGCTCAGGGTTGATGTGACAAGATAAGATAATTACATGTAATATCAATTTAATGACTTCTATTTTCCCCTTCAATTTGATTATGTGTGTAGTTTGCACATATGTGTGAAAAGTATTAAGGGACCTTTTGTTTGCCTGACGACAGATAAGGAGTATACGCTTCCAAGATACGCAGTAGTATCCTAAATGAACTTCAATTTGAAGAAGTACATGGGGAAGAAGGGGGACAGGATAGCATGATGAAATATAGGTCTTGGTAAAAGGAAATCTTCTGGAAAAAGAGAAAAAAGCAGACAGTGATATGCACAAATAGTGAAGATAAGGAAGTACAAAAAAAAAGAAAAAAAAGAAACCTAAATCTACAAAAGTAACTAAAGGATTTTAACATGGCTTCTAAAATATATGAAATATATATATGTATGTATGTATGTATATATGTATATCCCAAGTATTGAAAGGAAAAAAAAACCCCAAACCCATGACACAGACACTAAAGTCAAATGAAAACTCTCCACAGGAGCCTATCATATCACACTTCAGAAGCTCAAGGTTACTTCTATATATATCTACAAGTATTTTATAGAAATAACTTAGTATAAATGAAAACAACTTGTTTTGCAAACATTAGCCACCACCATAAAGATACTGTTTTTCATATTCTCTTCTAACCAGAACGATATTTTTTCCCACTTTAAAAAAACCCTCTCAACTTTTTACAGCATTCCCATATCCAAAAATACAGTAAAAAACTACACAAACACCTCTCATAATTCCTTGACTTTGAGCAAACTTCTTCAGTGTGCATACAACTGCTTATCTAGAAGGAACGTAATATTGTATTTAAATTCATTTCTTAAAAAAACAAGGTGTGTGGGAAAGACTGATGAATCTTGGAGACAAGCATTTTATATGCATGTGAGGAAATGTGGCAAAACATGAAAGAAAATTTCTGCTGCTCAGAGGAAGCTTAATTCACAGAAGACACTAAAAAGTAGATCTAGTGACATTTAGCTAAATTAACAATTTAATTCGGGCTATTACTTAAGTTGCACAATGTTACAATGAAGCATTATTTACAGAAAATGTATTATTGTACTTACACTTGCAATTTTGCATCAAGAAAGTGCCTAGATATTTTTAGCTATGATTGCTGCTAAGGTTCGTTCTTAAATCAATTTTTATTTAGTGATACATGGAGAGTTACATGGAGAAAAGCTAACAAAAATAACCAAATATTACTATGTGTGCTCCACACTCTTTAAAATTTGTGCAGTCTTATGCCAAACCCAAGAACACTTCCCCCAAATGCCAGAACTTCTTTTTATGCACTTTCTTTTGTTCTTCTATATACTGAAAACCTTCTATTGCATTTCTTCCACATCAAACTCAGTTGTGTCACGTGGTTTAGCTTCATCTTGCCAAAACAAAAGACATGCTACAGCAGTAGGGCTTTAATGAGACTGTCCGCCTAATGGAGAGATTTAGTAGCCCCCAGATAACGAGTTCCAGGGCAAGTTCCAGATGACTTCACTGGATTCCAATCTTTGGTTAAGGAAAAGGAAAGGAGAAACTTAACAGTTATGGCTGAATTTGCCCCAAGACATACTGCTTCATCATGCAACTTAACTTAAAGGAATAATTGCAGAAAAAACTGTTTGGAGAACTGCTGAGTTCTTTTCTGAGAACATTCTAGCCATTGAGCTACTGAATAACAACAGGCCAATGCTGCCATCGTGTTCCTGACACGGACTCTGAGAACATGTATTTAGTACAATAGAGAATGCCCAACTTGCAGCCACGGACAGCGAGACATAAGGCAGGGCGCCTACCTGCTCTGTGTCATCAGAGCATATTTTAATATGTCCAGACCCAACATCTGATCATCTAGGCAGGTTTAATCAGAAATGCTAAACACTAAAAAAGTATAAGCATCTAAATGAATTTTGGATGATCTAAGTTATGAACTTATGAGCCTACAAGAAGAGTTAAGCAATTCCTTTGTATATCATTCTTTAGGAGATTAAGTCATAATACCTTTGTACTTACCCGTCTAACACACTGATCTGAATGAAACATCTGGAGATCACACAGTTTTCAAAGACTAGGATAGCCTGATACTCCAGTTACACATTGCCAAATAATTATTGGTAGAGCGTAAGACCAAACCATTACATTAAGATTACTTTAACTAACCTTAAACGAGTCTGGATTTGATAGCAGATCTACAGAGGGAAAGACACAACAGTCCAGCAGAACGGATAATTTCAAATTAGATGAAAGATACAAAACCAAACATGTTTGACAGCAGTTTTTATCAATATCCCATTTTCAGCTCTTAATTTTGTAGCAATTGTGTCTTATTTTCCTCCACACATGTTCTACTGAAAATGCCAGTTGCACTGGGTAGTCAAAGAGTAGAGGAGACTTAATCTTAACATGCAGATTTTAAGAAAAAAGACCAAGTCTTGCTGCCTTAGGATTTATTCTGAAATAAAGTTTTCTTAAGACTTCTTTTCCTATTATGGCAGATTAGAAGCAAGAATTAATAATAGTATGAATTCATTTTACTGCAAACCATACCTTCACATGCAGAACTTCATAGATGATAGGAACACAAAAGTGTGCATCTTTCAAACTTAGCTGGTGCATGCTGTACTTATTTATGTATATCTACATATATCTAACTTCAGTAGGGACTACTTACATTACTAAGCTTACCTAAAACCTATAGCTAAAGGGTCTCAGATGCAGGCTTACCAGGGAGGAAGGGAGGTGCCACAGTTTTCCCAGCCACGTTGCTTCACATGGCACAAGAGAGTGGAAGCTGTGATGTGGATGCACAGGCACACATCCAAATATACCATTGATAAATCAAGTCCTATGACAATCCGACCATGCTTTAAAGCCACAGACACAAGTATAGTTAGTATTATAATGTAAAAAAGCCACATAATGAATTTTTGCTAGTTTAATTCCATAATGAACAGATTTTCTTAAATCACAATACCAACTTATTTACTAGTAGTAAATACTGACTATATCATTTTAAAATTTAAGCTTAGTATTTAAAAAAAAGATATTAGTAGCAAGTAACATTTGATATTTTGTAACACTCAAGAGGACTCAATTAGAAATAACTTTTCCCGTTTTTCTTTAAATATAGTTAACAGTTTCTTAACACTCTGTGTGAGAAACTGCGAGGGCTGATTAGCATTTGAAGTCTGACACATGCCAACTGTTTATAGTAAAAGGAAATCAATCTGACAAAATGAAACATGACAGATGAAGAGAAGTGAGGCTGAGGAAGAAAAGATCAGTGACTGTGAAACTGAGAATGTTAATAAACTAGTCAGTGGTAACCACCCTTATCATTTCTATTGATTATTCTTCAGACTGTCACAATGATGTCAAACCAGAGAAATCAGCATTTATACCAACATTTCACTGATTAAAATCCAGTGGGAGAAAATTCTCATCTGAAATAATTTAATCAACTTTGACAA
Source organism: Apteryx mantelli (assembly GCF_036417845.1). Taxonomy (NCBI): domain Eukaryota; kingdom Metazoa; phylum Chordata; class Aves; order Apterygiformes; family Apterygidae; genus Apteryx; species Apteryx mantelli. Next base: position 18,387,576 of record NC_090020.1, read on the forward strand.
CTTGTAAAAAAATAAACGGTTCTCTCTGGATTACAAACCACATCAGCACTGAAAAACAGACTGGAAATTTCCAATACTTTAGACTCTTTGCTTGTTTTATCTCTTTCTTTCTGTCTTTCTGTTTTTGTGTCTCATGCTCAGACACTGTAGGAAGGAGCAAATGCTACTTTTTCTTGTATTATGATGTGCAAAAGGCAAAATAAATGGTGTACAAACATTTATGGCTCAACGGAAGTGGAAAGCAGAGCCAGTGCAAAATGCTTCACTCCCCATGTATATTAAATACCATTTGCTTGATATATTGCTTGCTGGTCAAGACATATCTGGAGAGAGGAAGACATAGTACCCACCCTTGCTAAAGCCTGCATTTGCAGCTCTATACAGTAGCTTTCCTGGCCCATATGCAGTTTTCCCCCGCCTCTCCAGAAGAGTAGGCAGGACAAGCATGTGGCTTAAGAGCAGTCAAGGCAGTAAAGTTTTATGGGATACTGCATTTCATGTCACTATCATTAAGACATAACTATGCTGGCAGTCTGGTATTCTGACAGAAAAGGAATTAATCTACCTTAGAAGTAATCATCAACCGGACAGAACTTAAATAAGGACGTGTGTGTATTTTAAATTCACAATCTAAATTTAAGACAGACAAATCTGGAGAAACCATTGGCATACTCTTTATACTAATTAAAAAAAAAATCCTTTGGTTATGTCACAGGTTAATCTCTTGCACTTGATAGTTAGAGGTGCATGGAACAGTCATTACAACTATAACAGAAGATGATTTTCACTGACCACTGAAAAACTGTAAGACTCTGAAAGCATTATTTAATCTAGCAGTAAGCTGAACTGCTGAACACTCAGAGGCACAGTAAAATAAAGCTTTATTTTTTTCAAAAATGATGGTCATACATACAAATACCTGCAAATCACTGACAAAGCACACATAAAAGTTGGTGTGCTGGTAGTATACCTAAATGACTGTATAAACCCCTTGCAGTAGCAATGCACTAAGCATTTCATGAGCAGACTAAAGTTTTAGGCCTATGTGCCTATGTGGAAAAAAAAAAAAGGACAGTAGAATAGTGATCCTATGTTTACACCTGCATTGTAAATCACTTGAGTGTAATACAGAGATAACAACTTGTAATAATTACGTAGTATTTGCTTGGTTCTATGACAGCATGCACACAGAAGTGTCAGGAAATGGGCCTCCAGATCAAACAGTTAAAATTAATCAGACTTAAATGTTTTATCCTGCAGCTATTCAAAACTTGTCTGCAAATATTTTTCACTTAATAAAGTACACAGAGCAATTAAAGTTATTAGCACTGCAAGAAACTATGCTCCCTATAAAGCAAATTCAATTTTTAGAGCTTTCAATCTCACTCATTACAAAATATTTACAAGAAAAAAAGCTATCATAAAAAGAAAAGGGTCTCAAGACATTAACCACAAGCCAGAATAAATCTGCACTGAAATAAACCCTATCTCTTCCTGTTCTCAACAAGTGATTAGAATTACATGCCATATAAAAAGAAAGTAATATAAAAAGCACCTAAATCTGTTTGAAGCTTTAAGCTCTACAAAGGCTCAATCCACTGAATTGTGGTACAAAATAAAGGTTTTCTGCAATCACCTACCATTTCTGGGCTTGTGCCTCTTGTCTGTACAGCAAAGAACATACAGCAGAGGGACAAAAGGTGTCTTCTACCTTCATTTAAGAATCTTTAGTCTACAGAGTAAGCTAAGTTTTAACTTAACAGTGTACCAGTGTTCAGAACTCTCAGGAGTTTTATGCAAGAGTTGTACAGACAAACTAAATTCTTTTGGATAGCCAGTTAAATCAAAAAGAGGTACCTATGCAACAGGAATAGTAAAACAGATAAAGCAGTGTAAGACAAAGCATTAACAGTACAGTATCAAGTCATTGAGAAATTTGACTAACAACTAAATAAGTAAGAATTATCAGTTTGTTAGTTCCATCACCCTATAATCTCTCCAAGTATGCTTGTGTGTCCTATTTATTTATTTATTTTTAGAAATAAAGACTCAAAACATTGAATAAAAAATGAAAACCAGAAGAAATGGCTGTAAAATAATACTGTTGTATGAAAGGGTATTATAATTCCAACACAGTCTACAAATAGGATATTTCTTCCTACACATTTCAGATTCTGGCTTGCAGGATTATTATAGTTGTATTTACCAGTATTTTTGTTAGAAAATTCAAATAGGTATAAGAGTCCTTTATTTTCTATTTTATAACCGGGATTCTTAAGATTTCTGCTCAGTAGAACTCCCATTTTTTTAACCTTAGTGTTTGAGAAATAATGTTTCTTGGAAAACCAAGTAAATAGCCAGCAGGTCTGGGATTCAACTTCAGCAGACCTAAAAGCAGAAAGCTAAAAGGGTAGGCTTGCTCTACTAAGCAGCAAGGCATCTATGGAAAATTCATAGTGCTAAAGGAAATGGCTTCAGATGGTATTCTTCCTTTGAAGTCAGTTAAAACCCCCCAACGAACGAAGCCTTACGCATGGATTAACTGCAGGTGCACCTGTAAGCAAGACAAAACTTTTACCTAAGTAATCTGCACTCAAAACAAGAAGATGTACTAGTCACAGATATCCCCCAAAGAAAACACTGATCAAGAGCTGTGCTGATGTGGAGGTCTTAATCCTTATCAAAGGCAGGGTATGGTCACCATAAACTTTGGCCAAAGAGACTGTTAATGTTTTCCAGAATGTCTTTTACTAAGCAGCTATTCCCTCAAATCACTCAAAAAGATTAATCTTTCGGCAAACAGTTTGGCCAAATTGTATAATTATTTAAAGTACTGTAAACTAATCAGCAAAAACGGATGGAGGAAAACAGTGCAACTTACAAAGGACAGGCATTTATAACTGGATCAACTACTCTTCTTCCTGCTGCTTCTCCCATTATTTTATCCCCATTGCACACACAGTTCAGTGAAAGCTGCATTTCTTTATGATTTATGCTATCTTTGACTAATTTGGTGCATGCACATGTATTGCAGTTGAATAGCACCTCCATCCTCAACAACAGATTAAGTATTACTAGTAAGATTGATTTCACTGAAAAGATTTACTTAACATTTGTCTCTCATTACTGGTAATATGTAGCAATCAGTTTGTTTTGCATCTTTTGCTAAAAGTGTTTGCAATTTGAAATGGCAATTAAAATTTGCTCTTCGTAAAAGAGTGCACTTACTTTTTATAATGAACAGGCAGAGTATACAATCTCCCATCTAATACCAGCCAAAAGGGCTTTTTTTTTCCTTGTGAGATAGATTGTTCTAATCTTCCTCAACACAGATATCATTCATCTTATTCTGTTCCATTTGATGCAAGCAAACTAATAAGGATATGGAATTGTTACCAGAGAACATTTATTTCCTGAATTAAGCCCAGATCACCCAGAGGGCAAAACAATTTTTCTAATGCTTCAAGACAAATGCATTTGAAATGCCATAAGCACTACTAGTATCTTGTCAATAGAAAACAAATACAGTTATTTCCCACCCCAAAGGGAAAAGGATGGTAGTAGTCAGGGAAAGGAAAGTGTGCTTACATTTTACTTCACACGTAAGAAACAGAGACGTGTTTTTTATTGTAATAGAACTTAAAAAAAAAAAAATCCTGAGAACAATTCTCAGTGAAAACTTGAGAGGAAAAGGTCAAAAGACAAACTTTTGTCATTGTAGGGACTTAAACCACAGAAATTTACTCAAGAGCCTAACACATTAAGAAAAATTAAATTTTTCAGGTATCATCAAGGAGGTGGGTCATCTTTCACTGACAAAGATAAGTTGAAAAAACCTGTAGATGGAAAAAACATCATCACACAAAAAAGTTTTATTAGGTACAGGAAGGAATCTATAAAGGAGCCTATGCAGTAGCATGTGTCAGCTCTCTTCCTTTTCTGATCAATGAAAGTTTTAAGGCATGAAAAGAGCTTTATTGTTCAGAAATGCATTGACATTTTAACATCAGCCATTCATTTCTTTTCCTGCCAGGAGCCAAAACATAGCACACATCTGCCTTTAAAAAAACACCTCATTTTATGATCAGCTGATAAATGATCAATAGTAAGTTGAATAATAGGTTAATTGAGTTTATTAAAGAAAGAAGAAAAAACAAACCCCAAACCCTTGAACACTACTTGCAAATATACTTATTCTTCATTGTTTGGATAACATCGTAGGATGGAAGAAGAAAAACATGTTTAAGATAGCGGTCCTTATCAAGAACAAAATGATAGGCTTATTAGGTCAATTCATCTTAACTGTCTAAGCTGAAGTACTCTTAGTCTACTATATATACGATGGACATTAACATTTGCTTTTTTCAACAGTTTTGCTTTCTTCTACTCTTCTGTCTTCTTTGTGTCTGTCTTTACATTGAATGACTAAAAGAGAATGTGGCCCAAGGTCTCATTCACCACAAAACTCCTGATAACCTATCTGGTATCGACTTCTTCACATTCTTAATGTTTTTTGTATTTAAATGAAATAAAAATTGTGCATATAAGACCTTCACATCCAATACAAATAATTTCTCAGCTAAAAATGAACTTGGGAGAAGGGGCAGAAGAGATCACTGAGCTGTCTGATAAATAAGTCAGGATTTTCTCATCTCTCCCCATAAATAAAACATTTATTTTGAACATAAAAAACATTTATTTTCATAAAAATGCACATATAAATGCTATTGGTATTTTATCTACCCCAAATGAATAACTTCACTTTTCACTTGAACAAATGTTTAAAATGCCTCAGCTGCATCTTTTATTATACACAATCACATAGTTACCACTGAAACTTCAGTTCCTTGGAAAGCAAAAACTTCCTAAACCACTGGGAAGATAACTGGATTCTCAGATACTTCCTAACAAGGAACAAGCTTAAAACAATGCTTCTGTTGAAAGGCTTAAGCTTATTTCTTATTGAACATATATGAAACCTAATGATTGTGCACATTTTCCAAAAGACATTGAGATGAAAAACAGCAATAATGAACAGCTGTATAACTGAAGTTATAACATCTTGTAATCTTTACTGGATAAAAATCTAACTTGTAACACAGAATAACATAACAGAATTCACACAGAGGACAGCATTAAGTCCTAAAACCCAGACATTTTCTGCATTAAAAAAATGATCACATTTACCTATATGCTTGAGAAAACTGGAAATAGCAAGCTTGGAGAAGAGACAGCACTACCAAAGAAAGAGTATTATGTTGAAAAAAAACCTAGAATGGTTCGTTAAATATTGGCCAGTGCTTAGCTAACTGGACCTGCCGGTCTTCTTCAGGTATGACAACTTCTGTGTATTAATAATCATGAAGATAAGGCTAGAAAACATATTCACAGGTCACTTAAAGTTGGAAGGGAGGACATTTGTTTATCCTGGTCTTCAAGACCACCAATGAAAATTTCAAATCCTTTTTTACTAACCTGCTTAATGACAGTTAAGCACTGAAAGTCTCCAAATATTTATCCCCATTGTTGCTTGCTTTTCGAAGGAAAAGCAAGCCAATTCTCAATGTCTTCTTATAGGACATAAGGAAAAACAAAAACAAAACTTTAAGGGATTAAAAAATAACAAAACACACACACCAAACTTCAAATGCATAACAGGCATATTTATATGACCAAACAAGTATGATTCTTTCATCCTTTCCTCAAAGGTTCTAATGACATCATTATTCTTACTACCATTCTCTGAACTTTTCAGAGCTTGTCTGCTCCTTAACAGAAGTAGCAAAATCTGTTTTCCAGAAAAGTCAACAGTAGTGCAAATTGAGTAATTTTAGCTTCTTGTTAGTAAATCCACATTGGCATTTGCTTTCTGTAAGAATTTGCGCTGTTGAGTCAGTTTGTTTTTAGATCAGTATATAAAACCCAGATTTTTTTTGAGCTTCTAGTCTCTAATCACTTATTTCTGGTTTGTGTATTTAACTTTTCCTTCCTGGATGTAATACTTTGGACTGGCACTTATTCCATTCCATTACATTTCCTATTATTTCAGGCACTTTCCAATTCATCAAGACGATCTGAAATCTGAACCAATCCTCCAACCTAACATTTTACACATGTAACATCGCACTGAATTATAACCAGATTTTGAAAAACTGCTAACTCTCTGGATTTTCTCGTCCTCTTCCATCACTTGTTGCAGTAGAACTGACTTTATTTCTTTTTTTATTATTATTATTACTGTAACTCAGGAAAAAAATTCCAATGTCATATAGTCATGAGACATGGTCTATCAAAAATTTGCTATAGGGAACTGCTATATTTTCATTTGAGATATAAGGACAAATTGTTGAACATGAAGAGAGAACTGCCTCATTCCTTTCATTTATTGCCATTCAATGCAAACTTCTTAAGGAATCAAATCCAGGCAGAAATGTAATATAATCACAATATATTTTGCCTCTAATAGAGGGCTGACATGTAAGTGGAAGGAAAAAGTGTGATGCTAAACTACATTTACCAGTGCATTCACCAAGTATTTAATACAATTTTTCCAAATACAAATATTTTTGCTGCACATCTTTTAAAACATCAAATACCAGTCTAATTTAATTAACATCTACACATTCAAGTTACAGTGAAATAATGTTCTAAAGCATATTCTTACAAGACTGATGGTGTTAGAGCCATTTAGAAAATGCTTAACAGCTGTACCACTTCAAGTTGCATCCCTTAGGTATGTACCATAGCACACACATATGCTTTAAAATGCGTATTTCTTCTCCATAAGCAACACCTGAAGGACAGATAAAAGCACAGAACATCTGAGAGTCATGTTCAGAAGTAAAAATCTTATGATTTGTAATTTAGATGAACTAAGCTATTGCTACAAGTACAGCATTGGCAAGAGCCAAGTATCTTTTGGACATTTCTGTGCTGTGTCCAAGAGAATGTTTCATTTGTAAGAAGAAACTGTTAGATTCTTTTTCAGATTCAAAAAGTCAGAGTATGCACTGTTGTATCAGAGGATGAGTTTCCTCAGCACCACTTGATTATTACCTGCCCAGCTATTTAACTTCACGATAATTATGAACTGGAAAAAAAAGCCTTACTTTTTTTTATTAGTAACTACTATTTCTCTGTTTAGTTTTGCATGACTGCCAAAGTTTCAAACGAGCTGTTAAAACAAAGCAGGAAAAAAAGAGAAAGGACCATAAATGTAGTAGATTAGATACAGAGGTGCAAAGGAGCTCCAATACCACTGGCTGGCCCAAATTAGAATAAGATAGTCTTCCCAAGGCTCACTCCTATTGCATTAGGACCCCAAAAGAGGGAAAAGGTTTGGGTAAACAAGGAGAGGCTGGCAAGAATTTTCAAAAAAGAGGATGCAGTACTAACAACTGCATTGTAAAAACAGGTGGACAAAACCTCCACTTTTCCAGCTCTGCTTGACATCAGCATTTTCTTTGCCAAGGAGTATGGAACCCTTCCCATAACCACAAAGCATTATACAGGGAGCAAGTCTAGTAACTATAAACTCCCAAAGAAATCAAAACTGATCTATAGCTGTTTCCTGGCTATTCAAGATTACCTGGGGAGAAGAATCCACTTAAAGTCTGACATAATGAAATAGGGGGAGAGGAGTGATGGCAGGAGAAAGGGAGTGAGACTATCCAGAGATTCATATTGCAGACTGGAGGTTATAATCAAACATTTTTATTATGGGTAAATACAGATTTGTCAGAAGTATATTATTTTTCTAGCCTGCTTATTTCCTCAAAGGTTATGTGTCCTCCCATCAAAGGAGCATTATCTCTGACTCCTGAATGCAATTATGCTTTTCCACAGAGGCTGTATCCTTTTGTCTGATAAGGAATTCTCTCACCGGGAAAAGAAACTAAAGTCAACCAAAAAAACCCCCAAATCCTTCTAAACCCCTGTCCCCAAACAAAAAAGAAAATACTGTAAGCCACAGAGACGGCCCGCAGAGGTGGGCAACCTGACATGCTGGGCACCCTTAGGCTTTAATTCTGAATTCCCTTCTCTGTGATGGTATCTGTTTGTCAGTATCGTTTACACATGGAACAGTCTATCTAACAACTGTCAGTTAAAAGTTAGATTGAGATTTGATTTTTGATTCTAATTTTAATTCTTTTCAAGATAATACTATTTCTCAGTGATATAACAACAGCATATTATACTAGGGAAAAAACAGTGACCATTTAGTCCCATTCATCTCAAAGCAACTAGTGATCATTGCTACCACATATCATTAATCCCGTTTCTGTTAATTCTTTGAATGGAACTGTACTGACTGTTGTTGTTTTAAAATATATTTTAAGATGTTATGAAACAAAGTGAATTGATCTATTAGTGAGCAAAACCAAGGCTAGGCAGACAATTCAGGCTCCACATTTTGGGTTGGGGGGGGGAGGAGAAGCTTCTTCTGTGAAAGAATTAAGTATCTTCTTTAACATTTGATCTATATTTTTACCTTATTGACAGTGAAAATAGTTAATGGTTTAACTTACTTGGATTTCAATACATTTAAAATTCTTCAAATGAAAACTTAACTCGTCAAGAACCTTCATCATTTCACAGCTGGATGCCTCTAGAACATGAATTAGGCTTGAGACTGTTTTCAACATTTAGCTAATGGCTGGAAAAGGGTGAAAAATCCAAACCTCATTTTTCTCAAATTTTGTGAGTTTGTCAACACTATAGATGACAGGGAAAAAAAAGTATTTCTATTTGTTCAGTGGAAACAATAACAAACCAACCCCAAAACTGTCAAAGGGCTTTACATAAGATAAGCTTCCAACCAACCTCTACAACTCTGGTGTTACACAGCATTGCCAAGACTGTTTGGAAAGCATTAGACATTTATATGGACAGTAGGGAACATGCATGTATGAGCTGGCAGTTTAATAGAGAGGGGACAAATCTTCACTTCTAAGAATAATAGCCTACTAAATGACTATGGTTAAGAAAACTCTTCTGTGGAAAACCTGACCCAGAAAGTGTGGAAACTGCAAGAAATTCTGAGCCATGTAAAAATGGATATGCCTGAAAGGAAACCAGGCTAGATGAATTACTAGTTTGAACTAGTACAGACAACGCCATTTCAACTAGAGGACAGTGCTCTGACAAGCTAAGCTACTCATGCTCTGATCTTTTTACAAAGAAATAAACTGCCAGTTCACTACACATTCTAAATTATTAAAAGGTATTATTTCTAGCTTAAGAGATCATTATGTGCATTTGTGCCAGCTGGATGCCATTACTACTTCACATGCAATATGGTTATGGCAAGAGTACCCTCACAAACACTGGTCCCCTCTCACAACCAAAAGCAAAAACGCCTAGAAATTCAAGCTCAGAAATTGTTTTAGTAGTCCTCTCAAGGATGTGTCATGAGGGAAGTAATGGAAACTCAGCACAAGTACAAGGTGACATTCAGGTCAGAGCATTCTTACTTATCTTCAAGTACCTAATTTTACTGGAGGTGCACTTTAGAAGTTAAGGTACTTTCATGACAGAGAAAGCAGTCCCAGTTTTTCAGCAGGAAACACCTCAATGTATATTTTGTCATGTTGAAATCAGCACGCCTTCTTTCAAACATTAAATGAGTTAAGACCCTGAAGTCACAACATGTTTCAATAGATTGCTGCTGTGCATGTGGTACTCAACAGGAGTGCAGAAATCAAGTGATAACTCTTTATAATTCTCAGAGCCTGGCCAGGAGACAGAAGCATGGAAATCCTATCTCACACTATCCACAAAACATGGTGCGCCACAGTCTCTGTCTGTTTCAAAGGTGGCCAAAGCATGATAAATAATTCAGGTTGGAAGGATCTCAGCAGGTCCTGCTCAATGCAGGCTCAGCCACGAGACCAGACCAGGTTCGCTCAGGGCTTTAACCAGTCAGGACTTGAAAACCTCCAAGGACAGGGATGGCAGAACCTCTCTGGGCTCCAGCTCTGCTGCTGGGCTGTCCTTGGCAGGGGGAAAGCTTTCTCCTCATCTCCAGCCTGAACCTCTTCTGGTTCAATTTTTGCCTGTTGTCTCTCATCCTCCTGCTATGCCCCAGTGTGAGCAGACTGGCTCTGTTTTCTTGATAACCTCCTCACAGGTACTGGGAGGCGGATACTGTCTCCCTTGAAGGAGCCCCTTCTCCAGGCTGAACAAGACAAGCTCCCTCAGCCTCTCTTCAAAGGGCCCAGCCCTCAGCCCCCAGCCATCTTGGTGGCTCTCTGCTCAACCCACTCTGATCTATCTACATTTTTGTTGTACTGAGGGGCCCAAAACTGAATGCAGTATCTAAATGCCATCTAACATGTTAAGTAGAGAGCAGCAGTCACTTCCCTTGACCTACTGACTACGCACCTCTTAATGCAGCCCAGGACACTGCTGGCCCTCATTGTTCCCAGGGAACACCACTGGGTCATGCTCAGCTCCCTGCTCACTTGGGCCCCAGGGCTTCCCTGCAGAGTGGATCCCCAGTCAGTCTGTCCCCAGTCTGTACCACTGTCAGGGGCTTTGCCTTTTCAGGGCATTTGGGACTTGGCATTTGTCCAAGTCTCTTGTCAGCCCACTCCTCCCACCTGTCCAGGTATCTCTGAATATCAGGCCTGCCCTCGAGTATATTGACTGGTCCCCAAAGCCTGGTATCAACTGCAAACTTTACAGCGCACCCAATCACCTTCTCCAGAAAGTCCACCCATCCAGGCCGTAAGGTTCTAATTTGGATGCAAGACTACTGTGCGAGACAGTCAAAAGCCTTGCTAAAGTTAAGGTAAATGACATCCACTGATCTTCTCTCACCCACAAATCCAGTCATTTTATCACAGAAGGCAATCAGGCTGGTCAGGCAGGATTAACCCTCGGTAAATCCACGCTGACTGTTCCCAATCACCTTCTCCCCCTTCATGTGCCCAGAAATGTATTCCAAGACAACTTGCTCCATGATTTTCCCTGGGACAAGAGCACGCCAACTGGCCAGCAGTACTCAGATCACCCTTTTGGCAATTTTTGAAGACGGGAGCAACATTTGCCTTTCTCCAGTCATCAGGGACTTTCCCTGATCTCCACAACCTTTCAAAGATGATAGAGCAGCCTTGCTACAGCATTGGCCAGCTCTCACAGCACCTTTAGATGCAGCCCATTGGGTCCTGTGGGCTTGTATGGGTTGAGATTTGTCAAGTCCTGCCTGATTCAATTCTCGCCCACTGCTGGTAGTTCCTCTCCTCCTTGAACTCTACCACTAAGCACAGAGCATGGAGAGACCTTGTCATGAAGACTGGAGCAAAGGCAGCCCCTCAGCCTCATTTGTGTGCCTTATTATAGTTGCCCTTGATACCCTTGCAAGTGTCAACTCCAGATCAGCTTTGGCTCTCCTAACAGCATCCCTACACACATAATATTCCTCTTTTGTAGACTGCTTCTGCCTCAGACTCCCATATGCTGCCTTTTTGCTTTGGAGCTCGGTCCTGAGATACTGTTTAGCCAGGCCAGCTCCTGACACATGTACTTGTTTTCCAGAGTACCAGGATGAACCGTCCTTGCACTTAGAGGAGGTTGTCCTTAAACACCTGACCCCTTTCCTAACTCCTTTTTCCTCCAGAGCTGCCTCCTATGGGACCCCACCTATCAGTTTCCTGAATAAGCCAAAATCTGCTTTGCTAAACTCCAGGGTCTGTACTATGCTACTTTCCTTCCTCACTACGCTCAGGACCTTGATCTTTACTGATTTCATGGCCACTGCAACCAAGACTACCCTTGATTATCACATCCCCAAATTAGTTCTTATGTGTGGATAGCAAATCCAGCTGTACATCAACCCTGGTTATCCCATCAAGTGCCCACCTGTATCAGTTATCACTCACACCTTCCAGAAATTTCCTCAGTTGCTTGTGTCCCACTGCATTGCCCTTCCAGCAGATGTTAGGGATATTTAAGTCTCTCACAAGAAAAAGAGTCATTGATCAAGAGGCTTCCTCTAGTTGCTTAAAGATGACTTGGTCTGCTTTTTCATCCCGATCAGCTGGTCTGTAACACACTCCTATCACCATGCTACCTCCACTGACCTCTCCTTTGAAATTCAATCAGCCTGTCATCCACCACAGAGAAGAACTCCATATATCTGAGCTACTATTTCAGCCTCCCCATCCCCGTCCTTCCTGAACTTGTATACATTAATCACAGCTTTTTGATCATATGAACTGTCCTACCACATCCCAGTTATTCCAATGACGTCGTAGGTACATGACTGCAAACAGCGCTCTTGTTCCTTCTGCTTGTTTCCCAGGCTGCATGCGTGTGTGTACATACATTTGAGGCAGGACTCCTTTCCCCAGAACCATCAATACTCCAGAAACTCTAGCTTTTGTCACTCAAAAGTTTCTGCAAGGACCAGATGTATTCTAGACTTGTTTACTTCATTTCTGCAGTGACAGCAAAATGTTCCTACAGTGCAGCTATGAGGGACAGAATTTATTTAGGATGAGGAAATGTGATTTACTGTTTTGTTTGGAGAAAAAAAAAAAAAAGAAAAACAAAATAACCCCTCTTCCCCCCAAACACTAATGTAAAAATATTCTATGGTCTCCAGTAGAGTTTAGAGCATTTCTCATGCTCAGCTACAGCTGAAGTTCATTTTTTAAAACCTGACCAGGATCATTCTCAGCAGTTAGACAAAGCATATACTTCACTTCATGGGGCAATTCAATATACAACAGATTTTTCTCTTCCATTTCCTAACCAAAATTAGTGTTTCTCCTTCTCCTTAACACTTTGTTTGCACTGTCTTCCCACAACAGTTCCTCACTGAAAATTTCAATAGCTAGATAGCATCAAAAGAGTGCTTACTGCCTTAGGTATGGAAGCCATACATAAGATACCACAACAGATCAGTCGGATATCGCTTCCCCATTTTGGTCATCCTATGTTGAAAAGAAAAAGGCTGCCGTAACAGAACTACAAACTAGTCATCAGTTGAGACCTCACTACTAATGAAAATTAAGTTGCAAGCTAATATATATAAGAGTAGAAAAGGCAAGGCAGTGAAAGGACTTAGTATACCACCAATTGTGTGTGGAGTTCCAAAGAAAATTTTCTTCTGAGTAAGCATATAATTTAAATCAGTTACCAAGGATTTAAAATGCTATAAGGGCTTTAAAAAGTGTATCTCTCAAACCAGAAAAAAATGGTTACTATCCAATACAGCTATTCTCAGACACATCATGGTATCTTCATGTCATTCAAAGCTCTCCTAATATAACTGAAACAAAACAAAACAAAAAACAATCCCAAGCAAAATCTCCACCTCCTCCTCTGAAGGGTATGGCCAAATACTTACAGACTATATATGGGAAACCTTGGAATTGACTCATTTTTCCCTGTGCTGAATTTTTCAAACAAAGGAAGGAAAAGAAACTTTTGAGAGCCAAAAGCAGTATTATCTCTATAAAAATAACAGCAAGGCATAAACTAAAATCTAAACTTTTCTTTGTGGGGGAGGAGAAAAGATCAGCATAGTATCGAGTTGGTAGGGTTCCATTCAAAACAAAAGGGCTTTTGATCCCTCTATGTGCATTAGAAATTTTGACAAAAATTTCACAGAGATTAGCTTTTGCATGCCCATATGCTTAAGTAAGACCCTTTAAGTTGCATTTAGAATGTCTTTTACAAATCAGCACAGAAAATATTCTTCTGTTATGAAAAATTAATATAGTAAGCTTTGCTCTGTGCAGTCCAAGAATCAAGTTCATTAACAGTAATAAATTCAGTTTAAAATTTCCTCAATTGCTTGTCTGTACTGTGTCATGACCTCCTACTATAATTTTGCTTCCGATTACTCTAAATATTATTACATATGGAGTACATAATTTTTTTTTAAAAAGTTGTTTGAAGACTAGGTACAACGTACTTACATTATGCACTAATCATACTTAAGTCTGCTCCATCACAACAACGTGTCTAGCAAGCTTCAACAAAGCATGTGAGTTTTGACAATTCACCATTTAGAGACCTACCTGATGGTCATGGAATATCACCATCTAGAAATATTACAGAAAAAAAATTGTATTTAAAGCGTTATAATCCATGCTGAGGAATTATCAACCGCAAATATTGCTGCACTCTTACTTTTCAGTTTCAAAATGTACAACAAAGGTTGCTTGGTATATCTAAAAATAGCTTTCTTCTTTAATTAGTTATTGAAATAGCTTTTTGAAAGTATACCTTTGGGTTGTTGAAAAATGGCAAGGAATAAAAAAAGAAATTAAGTACCTGCTTTTAACTGCATTAACAGAACTCATAGATCATGAAAACAAAAACTCCAATATACATGCTCCAAGACCAGGAACCTCCTCTTATGCATTCAACCATGCTAAAAGCACTTGGCATGGCCATGAGTTGTAGATCTGATATGCTATGTGTTTGGAGAGAATTCTGCAAGTTACACTTTAAGAAACAGGCTCATGATAAAAATGAAGCCTCAACAAATTTCTACCATAAACAGTTTTCACTAGATACAAGGCGGGTGTTTCATTCTGGAGCCATACCAAGACACAATACAAACAACTGGCAAGTCCTTCAACATCAAGGCAATCTGACAGTCCAGTTTTTATTATTTTTCCAAAGAGCATTAAGATACAATTTACAAGGCCATAAGCCATTCCTTCCACAGTACTTCCCCAAGAAGGGAGTAAAGAAGAAATATGCATATGACTTTGTGCCATCTTTACCATTCTCTTATTCTGAATTAATCAAGCTGGTCTGGGTATCCAGCACAAATCAAAGTGACCCTAAACAGACCAAGAGTTAGCAAACACCCAGGCTTGGGTTTTGGAAAGCTGCTTGTCAACACCTGTCATGGTACTTGCCTTCATATTTTTGCAAGTTTCCTTCCAAGTTACAATCCTCCACAGAGGATAAGGCAGCAACAGAACAGCTTTGTATTACTCTCTCCTCTGAATGGAGAGATATGTCCAGAATGTTTTTTTAAATCTAAGTGTTCCTAAATGTAAATTCTTAGCAGGCACAAAAATCCTGTTCCAAACATTTTACAGCAACTTTATGATTCTTCCTGATCAGCATGGGATAGGAAAAGCACCCACAGATCCTACCTGTATCAACAACTACCACTATTTGTCAGGCAGTGTTTTGCTCCAGATCAACCCAAAGAATTAGTAGTTCATTTCAGAGCACTATCATACCATCACTGTTTGTAGGGATAAAATTCCAGGAGATGTAATTTTTGACGACTTGGGCTTGGAGTAACAACAGTACTGTACTCACCCAACTTTGTAAATTACAGGACACACCAAAGTATTTTCAGAAACTATGAAAAACTCCAAGAGGTCTCAATCCCAGATGCTGCTTTGGGATAGTTTTTTAATTTAACCCAAATCAGTATTTTTGAATCTCTCATGTCAAATATATCATAGTCCTCAAAGGGGAAACCTATACTTTAATGAGAAATATAAAGATTTTCAGAGAAGATGAAAGAGCTAAAAGCATCCATTCCCAGCATTTCACCATGTGAGAGTATCTAACGGTTTAACTTAAGCTACTTCATGCTGGTCCTAGCATGACTTAGCTTCTCCATGTATTTCCAGTTACAATCTCTACTCCTCATTTTCCACACATAGTCTGAAACCTATTTGTCTAACACAGGACTCCAGAAACACCACCGGTTTTAGTCACAGATGTAAGAGATAAATGGCAACTTTTTCCTCTTCCCTATCCTCTCCCACAGCTGAGAGCAGAGCTCTTTTCTTCCATTCTCTGCTGATGCAGAACATAAGTCCTTTTTCTTCCTTGCTCCATCCTGTCCACCTGACATGACTGCACATTTTATGTGTTTTTTAAAAGGTGCAGGTTTTCTGACACGGCTGGTATATCTGCAAAAACAGTACAGATCAGATATGTACTTCTAGAAAGAAATCTATTAGGTCGCCTACTACTACTATAAAAAATAAATAAATACCACATTGAGAGGTTTCCTAAAGTATGATTTGCAATGATTTTGTATGCAATTTGAAAAGGCTTATTTTTGTAGAAGTTGATTACTGATATTAGTCTGGGCATTTGGGAGCATCAAACCACAGCTCTTGGTCATCTGAGGTTAAAAGGAAAATGGAGCTGTTTGCCAACCAAAGCCCCCAGAACCCCATAAGAACTAGTCTGAACCCAAACTGTTTTCTCAACTCCATCTTTCACTCTGCACAGCAGAGGAGAAACAGAGAATGAAGCACATCTCCACTTTAATTTCATCATCATGCTCTCAAACTGAAATCCCTCCCTTCAGTCGGATTTCCAAATGCTTTGGAGGGCATCTGTATAGTAAAGAAAACAGATACAAGTTGTTTGTATACAAAACTTGCTTGCATTTGAGAAATACATAACCCAGCACAAACAGTGATGTTCGCAAATCTTGCAAGAAGTGGAATTTCTTTAAATAGTTAGTGGTTATTCAGTGTATCTTTTCTTATGTTGTCTCCTTTCTAGCAACATTTTCAGTGCTACCTCCAGAGTTCAGTTTAAATGTGATCCTGTAAAACCTAGTATCTGCGGGTACTTCAGCAGCTCTGAACGCCAGAGTATGCCATCTACTGGCAAATTAAGAAATGGGAGGTTCATCTATTGTAACTTCAAATATTTTAAACTTCTTTGTATTCAATTCAAAAGCATACCTAAAAGGAAATATTCCAGTTAAGTCCTTCAGATTGTATTCTAGTGTTTAGTATATAAACAACTTAGAGATCAGAAAATACCTGACAACAGATCAGAAAACGGTAAATAGTGCTACACCATAAGTTCTATTCTGCACAAGTTTGTGAGTTACAGCGCAACAGAAACTGGATTTCCTTCTCTTCCCCAGTTGCTATTTTATTGCTTTATCAGAGTGAACAAATGATCTCCTATGCCCTACTTAGTCTCAGTTGCAAGAACAATAAACAGCCATGTTGTGGCTTCCTCCTAATGTGAGATAATTGGTGTCACTGAACTTCAGAAAGAAATTGTTTGGAAGTTTTGTATAGTGGAAGAGCTGAAACATGTTTAAATCATACTTTTTAGGAGTAACACCAACATTTTATTACTCATGCTGTTACTGATTCACTTTAACATACACATGTAGCTTCACACTTGAGAACTCTGGCTGTGCTTCAGGGAATTGTTTAGGGTACGTTCGCAAAACTACACTCTTAAGGTCTGGCTAGCATAGAAGTAGTTTATACACCTGTAACCCATTAACACAGACTCCCGAGGAAGACACTGGATTTAGATGATAGCAACTTCACACATCTGAATTTGATGTTAGACAAACACATCTGAATTAACAGATTTTGTAAACAGAGCACGTTTAACCCCGGGAAATCCCTTCATTTGAAGCGCGAAGCTTAACTTTCCGCAGAGAGCGTGGCGAGGGTAACCTTTCCGGACGCCGGCGGCGGCGTAGGCTTTACCTGCAGCCGTGAGTTCATCAGCATAAACTCCTGCTGGGCTTTCAGGCTTTCGCCCATCTGTTTCGAGAAGACGAATCCCATCTCGCCCTGAAGCGCGGAACAGAGAGCGCGCGTGAGCGCGGCTGAGCGCGGCGAGGCGGCCCCCGCCCGCGGCCCTCCCGTCCCCGCGGGGCGCCGGCCTCCCGGGCCCGGGCCCGGGCGCACCCCCGCCGCCGCCACCCCCGCCGCCGCCCCCGCCCCTGCCGCCACCCCCGGGGGAAGCGGCGGGCGCACGGCCCGCACACGGCGCCGCGGCGGCCAGCGGGGCTCCTGCGGCCACCTGCCAGGCCGGGCAAGGGGCCCGCGCACGGCGGCTCCGCGCCCGCCCGCCCGAGCGGGCCCCGCCGCCCCGCTCCCGGCCCCGCCGCCCGCGCCGCACCGCCTCACCTCCGGGAGAGGCGCCGCAGGGCCCCGGGCCGAGCGCGGCGCTGGGCGGGCGGCGGCGGGGCGGAAGGTCGCGGGGCGGAAGGTCACGGGGCGCCTCGGCCGCGCGGGCGGCGGTTGGCCGGTGGGCGGCGTCGGCGGGAGGGATTGAAGGGGCCGGCGCGGCGCTACGAGGCCGCTCGCGTTTCCGCGAGGTGGGGAGCGTGGCGAGAGGCGCGAGCTGTGCGTGGCGGCGGCGGCCCCCTTCCCCCCCCCCCGGTACCTCCCCCTCCGGGAGGGGGCGAAGCGCCGGCGGGGGCGGGACGGCGCCGCGCAGGCGGCCGCTCGCCGCGCCGAGGCGAGGCCAGGCGAGGCCAGGCCGCTCGCCGCGCCGCTTCCCTGCATGAGCCGCGGCCCTCCTGGCTTTTGCCTGCAAGCTTGCTTCAGGGTTTTGGTGCAACACTGAAGCTGTAAACTGTCACCGCGCTCCACAAGCAACGGGTGTGATGGAAGAGCGCAAAAGCTGCTGAGATGGATTCGCGCCGCAGCTCGTGTCATTAGTAGTCTCCTTATTCACTTCTATTCCCTGCTTATCCCCTAAAGTATTCCCTGCTTTACGCCATAGTAAAGTGCATTCATCATGAAGCACTAATTTAAAGAGCAGAGGAAGAAAATGGCCTGTTTGCGCTTGCTTTCAGAGGGAAGACCTTTGCGATACATCATGAGACTTTTGTTAAGGAAACAAAACTGGTCGTATGCGTCTGGGGTTTTGACAACAGCTTATTTCTACTGTAACCACGAACAGTTAACTTTTTTTTTTTTTAAAGCTAATTTCAAGTAAACATCCTAACTCTTCCAGCAGTCTGAAAAAAGGCAATTCCATTCGACTTAAGCGAATTATGCATATATTTTTAACCCAGAAGTATTGTGACATTAAAACTATACTCCACATTTCAGGCAACTTCAGAATATATAAATGCTCATGCAGTTAATGAATTCAGTTAGTCAACATTTCATGCTAGTTCTTACGGCTTGGATAGATATTTTTAAAATGCACAGAACAAAAAGTTCCAGTTCTTCAGTGAGATATACACAATTTTGCTTTTTTTTTTTTTTTTTTTTTGCTACAGAAACAGTCCAGAGGAGCTTCCTAGAACTTGCATTAAATGTGTGTACAAACCATGGCAGGATTACAACTCACTTATGTTACATCTAGGTGAAAAGTATAAATTAGTAAAGAAAGGAGTAATTAATGTCAAATGTGGGTGACAGCTAGGCTTTGGGTCTTATTCTGCCTTTTATAATGTGTTACTGTTTTTCATCATTTTGTGCCATCGCCAACCATAATTAAGGCTGACTTTCAATTCCAAATAAATTAAATTTTTGTAGTTAAGCAAGTGTGGAGACGAAAATTATAGTCCAGCCATTGGCTTTTAAACACTGATAGAAGTATTGGATAGGTCCCCCAGAACTGCTCGTATTAAACAGTATCTCATTAACATTTTCAACACCTGTCTGAGAATATATGACAACGCTCAGTACCTCTCAGTACTGAGTTTGAGGTTTCACGTTACAACAATTATCTTTTTCCAGAAGGAGTCTTTTAGCTCAAGATTCAGATGTAGTTTTCAAACACGTATCTGCTAATGTAGTGATCTGTCAGTGATTCTTATTGTTGGTTTTTATTCATTTTCTAAACACAAATGCTTTTATGAAACTTTTTTGCAAAAATGTCTGAGGAGACATTTTTCCCACAAAAAATATTTTTCTTTTTTGGTACTTTCTTCCTGTTTTCCCCCTTTTTAGTGGCAAAACAGAAATAAGAGAAAAGTGAGGAAAAAGGAAAAACTGGGCTATTTCTATGGTGCAAAATTACTTAACATTTTTATTTCAAGTCTTTCTATGAACTTGAAAACAAAAGTTTTGTGACACTGTGAAAATGTTTGTAACTTCTGAAAATCATTTTCACTTGTCCATGCATAGTTTTATGGAGGCATGCTTCAAAGATACAAACATCAAAAACATTGTGGTAGGACATATTTCCTGCTACAGAGATTTGGCAGTCCAGGTCCCTATCAAACTTACATAGTCAATTTACCATATGGAAGAAGTCTGTTGACTTCAACCAGACTGCTTATAACTGTAAACACTTTCAAGGATAAAGGCCCTGGTGCAAGATTCTGCATGCACTTTTGAAAGTGAGTGGTTTTTACCCACAGTTAATAGTTTTACTGCAGTGATTATAGTGTTCACTTGAATAAAAATGCTTGCTTAAGTTTCTGCTTATCTAAATATTAGTTGCCAATCTTCAGAAAGGAAAACGGTACTGAAAAGTCCTGTCCTTTAACTTCACTGATGTTTAATATGTGCATACAGTTATATATAGAATTTAAACATACTGAGCCATGAAGGTGTAGTGAATGACAGCAACAACCAAGGGAGGGGGAAACAGGGAAGCTTTTGGTGTGACTCACAAAATGAAATCTGGTGCAGAGAACTGGAAGATACACCTGACTACATTTAAATCTAGTTTTTGTGGAAGGATGCATGGAAGTTTCTCAGATATATGAATGAGGGGTGGCTATGTAAAATATGAAAAATGGAGATTAGAATAATTATGGGAGGAGGTTAAAATGGATAAATGTTGGCACATTAAGAAGCAGGCAGAGAGAAAAGCTGTAAGAGAGGATCAGGAAAATGACAAGGCGGAGGAGGGCAGGAAAAAGAACTAAAATTAATAGATGAAATTAAATACAGAGTGCTGATCATAGAGCTGCCTAGCAGTGAACAGAAGAATATAGCATCCAAGCACGGAGGAGTGGTGGTTTGCGTAGCCTGCAAGAGGGTAACATGTAACTCCTTGATATCTAGCAAGCCATTTCTGATCCAGGGGAAAAATTTCCTGTTATATTCCAGTTCTGCACGAGATGGCAGTAATGCACTAGCAGGCAGCAACTGACCTTTT
The DNA here is from genome assembly GCF_036417845.1 of Apteryx mantelli. Taxonomy (NCBI): domain Eukaryota; kingdom Metazoa; phylum Chordata; class Aves; order Apterygiformes; family Apterygidae; genus Apteryx; species Apteryx mantelli. Next base: position 18,408,411 of record NC_090020.1, read on the forward strand.
AGTTTGGCCTCACTGGGAAAAATGGTCATTGATCAGTCTTTCACTGGTATATCTAACGGAATGTCATTTTCCTTCAAAACAGTTTAGCAAACATATCCTCTGCCACCCACACCTTCCGCAGTCAAGTCAACTGTTTTGGCTTGTCTGGATTTTTTCCAGCTCCTGAGCAGAGAGATATTCCAGACTGCAGTAAAACCGCTGTCTTGCAAAGGTTGCTGTCTGTGGAGGTGTAACATGTTTGGCCAGATGACACCGATTTCCTAGAATAAAGGATTGGGGGGCAGCTGTGACTTAGTGGTTGGGAAGCGGGGCTGGTTTCTGAAGAAAGGAATAAAGATTTCTGGAGCAGCAGAGAGAATGGAGTCTAGTTTGGTGTTGTTGTGTGGCGTTAAAGAGCCACTGTGGTTTATTCCCGCAGAGGCGGGAGGAGCTGGTCTGGGAGAGGCAGGTTTGAGCTACGCCAGGCTCCAGGCCCCAGAGAGAGCCCATCTGTGGCAGGGGCTGCAGCTAGCTCCTGCCGCTTTTTGCTGACACCTGCTTGCTGCTCCAGGCACAAGCCGAGCTGTGTTGTTTTGCTGATGCTGCCAATATTCGTGGCAACCCATGGGACTCATCCTATTCCAGTTCCTGCCCCCTGGCTGCCACAGAAAACCAGAAACACCTTGACAAGCCACAGTCAAATGTAGAAAGACTATCTGTCTTGCTCAGCGGATTGGTACTTATCCTGCTCTTCATCAGCGCCTTGCTCACACTGTGTTTCAAATGCGCAATGAGGGAGCGAGAGCCAGGTTGAAATGGTACTGCTAAGTCTACCTTGGTGCTGCGTCGCGTTGCGGACATGCTTCGTCAGCTGAGAATCCTTGTCCTGTGGAATACAGTTCGGCAGTGCAGAAACTGCGCTTAGGCATAGGCTCTTGTTCAAGGATTCCAGGCAACGGCCTGGTGACTGCCAATCTGTTAAGTCATGATATGGGCTCCGCAGAACTGTGTTAAAAAGTGAAACAAACAGTGTCTTTAGCATCAAATATTGCATTGTTGGATCGTCAGCAATTCTGAAGGTAGACAGTGTTTCATTAGTCCAGATAGCTGTAGGGGTTGCTGCTATTGCAAAATACCCACGCAAAATCATAAAGATGTTTTGCAGTAATGCAGAACTGGCGGTCATTTGGCAGGTTGTAATGTCTCCTTCATTCTTGTCATCTTTTAAAAAATATTTAAATGATAATTATGTATTTTCTCCTGAAATAGTTGGTCCAAAAATGAAATGTTAGAAATACTGTATTTGCTGCTTAATTGAAAAAAATAAGTAACTTGTAACAGGAACCACAGCTAATATGAAAAAGGGGGGTCTGTGTATATCTTGCATATAGAGTGCTAAACTTCCCTTTTCTGGGCTTTGCCTTTATTCTTCTTTTTAAGACTCAAATTAGAGCTGTGTGTTATCAGGAATTTATTTCTCTTTCCCTCTTTGCCTATTTTCTGGAAATTTTTTGTTACCTGTTATGATAACCATCCACGTGACTTTGATTCCTAAGTTGCCATTATAGCTACGAGGTGTCTTATTTTATAGTCCTATTACCTGAAACTCTGCAGCAGTTAGTTCAATGACAGGGAAAACAGGAAATGAAAAGCATTCAGGTAAGCAAACATGGTATTTGTGCCTCGGTCAGACTTTATTAGAACTTTATTTAATGTACAATTATGATTTTAAAGTTGACTTTCATATAAATTAAAAGCAACCTTGCTTGGAGATATTTGCTTTAGGGTCAAATGACTAATGTTGCTAATGAAACACTCTCCTGAAAACCATAACTGGGCCAAATTCACCCGGATTTGTCAGTGTAATTCCATTAATGTCACTGGGGCTACATCACAGATAAAATATACTCTCCTCCGATTTGTTACCTGGCCTAAATTACATGTTAGGAGTAAAATATTTCTGACTAGGTGTAAATGGGAAATAACTCTAACTTGTGCCAGTATGGATGCTTATTGATAAATAAAATGAGATTTTTACAAGACAAGAAAGAAAAGGAAACATGGTTAGAAAATCAGCTAGAATAAATGTGGGAAAGAAAGTAAGCATTCTTTCTGTTATCTTTATATGTGGTGCACATGGGTGAATCAGTTTGAATTTCACCATAATGATTTGGGTGTAAAACAATTCATTATCCATTTCAGCTTCATACACCAAATGAAGAAGGAAGCAAATTGTGCTAGAATTTCTCCCCCCCCCCGCCCCGAGATATCCTGTCAAATTAATATTTGGAAAAGAACTTGTATCCATATCAGTCTGCCTAATTGATTGACACTTCAATATCCATCTAACTGGAAAGGACATTTACAAAATTAAATTTCAAAATATGTCTTAACATTTTCCAAAATGCTCAGTAAATGGACAGCAAATACTCATTTAGCCCCTTATAATTTTGAAGCTACTGGATCAAAAACAGTTAAAGAACTTTAAAGAGAGAAAAATTAATGCTCTAAAATCACAGTCTTTGGGAGACTGGTTTTCCCATTTTACCATAGCAGATTGAGCCGAGCCTCTTCCTTACCATAACTAGAAGCATGCTTACTGAAAACATGCATGACTGCAGGATTTTTTAATCCTATGTTAATTACTTTTAAAATCTTTTTTTGTTCTTTAATCCTAATTTTGTTCAGCAAAAAATCCAGTTTTAAGTATTTCTTAAGGACAAAAAAATTATTAGAATACTTGAAGATTTTTTTAAGTTCTCTTAATATTTTACTTTTGAGAAAAGGAAGTAAATGATAGATCCAGTGAGCTTTGAAAATCCTAGCATGTATATGTAGTGAATATAAACCTGAACAGCTCTGACACATCATTTTTGTTTGCAATAAGGGAAGTCCCAGTGTTACCTAATCCTTTTAGTTAGCCAAGTACTTATCAGTAGTGAGGTTAATAAAGCTGCTTGTAAACTAGCTTCCTCTTCATGCTGGGAATATTTTTGCAGTCTTGTGTTGTTCTTGTTCTTACTAGAATGACACTCCTCAGACCTGTATCATCGGGCTTTAGAAATGCTTTTGTGTCTGGTTTGTAGCTTTATTTTTAATGTACAGTATCTAACTGAATAGTTAAATTTGCCCTTTACAAATGTCATATTTATTATTAAAGAGTGTAGATCTTACTAAAATACTAGCTGAATTAGTCATCCTGGTTACCTTCATGACAGAATAGCAGAGGAGGCCTTGAGAAGTGGAGACACAGGATGCAGTGTACAGGCATGGGGTGATAAGAGATGGGGCACAGGTTTGGCATTAGAGAGACACAGCTAAAAACAACTCACCAGCGGTCAGTTAAAGCAATGCGGACCTGGAGCTGGACATAACTCGTTTTAGAGGTAACAAAGAGAACAAAGAAATAGTAGCTGGCATGTGTCAAAGACTCCGTATATAGTCAATTCAGGTGTAACGTGGAGCTGCAGACCAAAGTTTAAAAGTGGAGCAGCAAAGTTTAAAGCGTTAGAAAACATGTAAAAATAGTCCTGGGTGAATCAAAGGCAGGTAAGTAAAGAAGGAAGGATGAGCGAGGAGGAAGAGAAAGAAACCATCAACATAATACTCCTCCTTGTGAAGGACTCCAGATGCTGACAACTCATTGTAACAGCCCTCCTCACACCAGAATGAAACCACCAGTCTTAGGACCCAGAGGAGCAGGGGGAAAGAGGGAGCATAACACCAGGAAAAGGGGTAGAAACTAAGAGGTGTGTGTGCAACAATTTTAAATTTATTATTATTATTGAAACTTCTTCTGCATAGACATATTCCTTCTTTTTCTGTAATTAAATCTGGACTAATAATGATTATTAGATTAGACTGTTAAGATTTCAGTTATACTAACAGTAAATTTGTGGCTTTATTTATAAGGTGTGTTTCCTCTTTGCCCATAAACAATATTTTGCCTGTCATTAAACTTAGTGTAGTCTGTTTTCTCCTTAAACATGCTGAGGCTAAATGCACCTTTACATATGGCTCCATTAAGGTACTTGTTTGAGAACAGTGGAGAAAATGTACAGCAAAATGGAATATGGCCATCCAAGGCTGCTTTCCTGTGCTCCAGCATCCTCAGGAAGGATGTAATAGTACTGTGTGTAAGCTGCTGTTATTTCCCAATATGGAAATTGTTTGCACATTCCATTTCCATATGCAGTATGAAATAAGTGTCAGTAACTCAAGCATTATTGAAACTCAGACTTGTCTCTAATGTCAGATTCAACGATAAAGTACAACTAAAAACTATACACCAGTAACAAAGCAGGGCATTTGTTAAGGTTAGGACAGTCATTAATCAGTAAGTCAATAGACCAGGAAGAGGGACAAAGATGGAAAAATGAATTTCTGTAGATGGAATACTCACTATACAATTTTCAAATGCAGGCATAAAATTTGCAGGTGAGCACATAAACACTGTGGTCCAAAATGTACAGCAAAAAGACAGTAAAGCATTCTAGCAGCTATCGCGTTCCAAATCCAGCTCTGCATCTCTGTTTGAAAGGGATCCAGCACACAGAGTGGGAATAACAGTGGCTGGTGCTGTGGTTCTGATTGAATGGAACAGTTCTCCTCATCTTCCTTTCCAGGGCTCATGCCATATGATTTCAGAGGAGCTGGATCCAAGTCTGTGAACAAAACAAATCTTTGTCAAGCATCTTAGTCCTCGAATACAGCATGGTTTATGGGTAGGTATTCCAGTGGCTTCTCAACCACTTGCTGGTTTATGGCCCCCTACAAAATTTTGGCTGATGTACTGTGAATGGCAGTACTTGGTCCTTACGGCACAAGGACCAAAGAGGTTTGCATGTCCAAGGTATCCTACAGTTACACATTTGTGCCCTGGGCATGCAGCCTTTGATTAGTTTTGAATTTTCTTTATACAGTATTGCACTCTGTAAATGTATTCACTGCTAAACTGTTCTCACAGCAGCCCAGAGTATATTCTGGTTCTTCAATAGACTAATGTCCTGAGTAAGTATTCTTATTTTGGGGTTGCTTTGTTTTGGGAAGGTTATAGGAGAGATGTTACTACTGTTATGTTTTGTAAAGAAATATTATCACAGGAAAGAAACATTATATTATCAGATTGTTTTTAATTTGGAATTTTATCCTTCAGTAGGCTCTGGAAGTGGCAGAGAATTCAGCTGCTGAAAGGAACTTGGACTGCTTCTTTGGAAAAGCAGAAAATAGCGCCTGGACTTTATGGCCATCCTCTATGCTGGGCAATCATCCAAATTTCAGTTCTCTTACGGCTGTCATCTTTAAGATAAGTGGGCTTCATCATACAGTGGATTATCTGCTTGGGGAATGAGGAAGGATATGATTCCACTGTGAAGCATTATCTTCCTGTAAAAAGAAAAAAGGTAAGCACAGTTCCTGTGTGATGTGTTGTATTGTTCTGATTAGGTACTTACTGTTATCTGAAGGCAATTTGTAATCCAAAAGCAATGCAATTTTGGCATTCTGTACAGTACATTCCTATGACATTGTGTGTGTGTAGAAATGAAAGTAAAAGTAGTTATTGGTTTCGGTTTTCTTTACTTTGTATTCGTGGCTTTCAGGAATAGAAAAGCATTACAGGATACTTCCTTGATTCTTTCTAGCTAATTCATGAAGAACCAGATGCATTTCCTTTTTTTTTTTTTTTTTTCTTACCAGAAGAGTTAGGAAATGTAGACTTGGCTCCTTCTATTGGAATTTCCGAAGGTCTGGCAGAAATGGGGATTTTGCTGTTAATGTTCCTGTACCTTAAGGGTCTGCAGAATCTCTAATTCTGTGACCAAAATGTGAAAGGTGATGTCAGTGTCGTAACTCTTGGTTTTTGTTAACTTTTTAAAGAGGCAGCCCCGTTCGCGAGGCTCCCTCTCGCTCTCCCAGCGAGGATCTCGGGCAGCGCCGGCCGTCGCTCCCGAGGGAGCCCTGCGCCGCGGGGCCGCAGGCGAAGGCGCGGGCGAGGCCCCAGGCGGCAGCCCCCCCCCCCCCGCCGCCGCCGCAGGAGGTGGCGTCGGCGCCGGCCCCGGGGCGGGGGCCGCCCGCCGCCCACCGAGCCGCTCCTCTCCTCTCCTCTCCGCTCCGCTCCGCTCCGCTCCGCTCCGCACCGCCCCGCGCAGCACAGCACAGCACAGCACAGCTGCCGCCCGCTGCCTGCCGCTCCGCTCCGCACCGCACAGCCGCCGGGAGCCGCCGCCGCCACCGCCGCCGCCGGGTACGTGGGGGGCGGCGGGCCGAGGGGCGCGCAGGGGAAGGGGCCGGGGGGAGCGGCACAACCCGCCGGCCCGGGACCTGTGCCGGCCCGGGACCGCTGCCGTCGCTCGCGCCGCTCGTGAAGAGGAGGCCGCCGGTTCCGGAGTTTCCGGCGGCGGCGGCGGCGGGGGCCGCGGGGCGCGGGGCGCGGGGCGCGGGGCGCGGGGCTGACCTGCCGCTGCCGCTGCCGCTGCCGGGCGCGGCTTCCCCGCCGTGCCGGCAGGCACCTCGCGCTCCCTGGCGCTGCTGCCTCTGCGGCCGGAATAGCTCCTGGAGCCTCCGCGCATAGTTTCCTACCGAGCTGTTGGGATACCTAGTGACACCTGACACGAAGAGATTCGTCTAGAAAAACGGCTGCAGGACAAAACATACTGCAGGCACAAGTGGAGAATTTAGGGGTTTGTGTGTGTGTGTATACACATGTGTATATATACATATTGTTTATATGTGTATATATGTGTCTGTGGATGTGCATATATGGATATATGCATATATACACATGCTTGTGCACACATATACATAAAGATACATGTGTATACACATAAATGTATGTATTTTTATATATACACCGTAGTGTATATACATATATATGTGTATCTATATATCTATATTTATACTCACTGTAAAAGAAAAATAACTTTCAGAATCTTTCATTTGCTGTAAGTGCTTACATGGGGAAAAAAAGGTCCTGTGAAGGACAAGGGAAGCAATTAACAGGAGGACAGTAAATTCATAATTTTGAGAGCTAGCTACATTAATGACTTCTGCAATCTCTCAGGCATTATTTTACAGTTTAGTTTTGGTTTCTTTTTGTTGTATCTTTTTTCTGAGAAAGTAAAATGTCACTAAAGCTGTTTTTTAAGCACAGAATAAACTGGTGGAAAGAAAAGTTCATTATGCCTCACCAGTTACAGAAATCCAGCCCCTCAACCTCCTAAGGTAGTTTCAGGTTTCTAAAACCTAAATGTTACATTCAGTTATTTCATATGCCACTGCCTCTCTGTTCCTCCCACACTTATAGTAAAAAGGTTAACTCATACCAACTTTGTGTATTATGTGTTTTTATTTCCATGACAGGTACTGTGAGTGGGCTGTGAAGTAGAAAGAAGAAAATTTTCACTGAAAATTTTTAAGTGGTCGTCTTACAGTATTTTATCTCTTCAGAGAATCCCAGCCCTTGTTTGAGATATTCAAAGACAGCATGAGTGGGTGAACTTACACTGAAACATATGTTTAAAGTCATATGCTGTGCTGTTGATCAGGTCATCCCACTACCATCAGCATATTCATGTGAGTACTACCTTTGGCTTCTAATACTTGCTTTTTCTGTATTCTTTGATCTCTAGAACCTAGAAAAAGAAAAAAAACCAGTGCTCTTTATTCCTCTAATCTAGTATAAAGGTTTAATGACTCTTCCTGCACTACACAGTAGCCTGGTAAGAAGACTTCATTGCTCTCAGATCTTGGAGAGAAAAGGTAAGCTATATTCTGTAAGCTATTACCAGAGAAAGGTAAACAGTGTTCTTCCCATTACTCCTACTTATGATGTGTACACACAGAAGTAAGTTTTGCAGAAATTTCCAGTCATTGTTAGCAGTTGCTCAGCACGGTGTGTGATAAATACTGTGGGAACCTTGAGTTAATGTAGATAGGTCACTTCCTGTTACTGGTGTTCCAAGGACTGTTCACATCTTGCTCTGATCAGATGACATCTGTCTTAAAATGCCTGTGGCATTTTGTGTAGTAGTTTTCCCAGCATTTCTGTTTCTGGTTACAGTGAACCACTGTTAGCAATAGAGAATTTTCCCTAGTGGGGAATTTTCCAGTAGTGGGGAAATTTCCTAAAGAAATAAATGGAGTCACATCATCATTTAAGTTCTATCACAAAACAGCTTGGGTGCAACAGCTTTGTTCTGCCTCTCTTCATTTGATTTTGAGAGAAATGTTAACAGCCCGCAAGACTGAAGAGTATTTTATGCTGTGAATATCTTTTTGCTTTTTTAAATCTGTGTCAGCTACAGGTCAGATACAAATTGGGAGGAGGAGGGAAGGGACATTGTGGTAGGTTCTGTAAGAAAAGTAGTGAGAAGACAACTGCTTTGGCACCCTGAATGACATCTAGGGTCTCAAGTGGCTTTAGTTGAGCCACCTAGAGTATGTGCCTGCTCAGGGTGAAACAGAAGAAGGCTCTGTAACGGTTATTGCAGAAGACTTTTTTTATGTGCATCTGGGCTTAACCTGGACCTTTTTTTTCTCTGTCTGAAAGTGAAAAATTGAGTACAGTAGCAGATATTTTCAGTCTTGAGGGATTTTTTAAGTAGTGTCATATTTCTTAGTAAGGCCCTGCTTGGCAGTTGGAGAAGGCATGCAAATTAAAGTTCTTCAGTTGTAGGATACAAGAATTAGAGCCATAAAAAAGCTTACTTCCTATCATTCTTCTCTGAGGAGTTTGTCAAAAACCCTCCCCTGGAGTTAATGCCTAAATTATGATTTCCTGCTGAAAAAGAGGGTATGGGTCACGTGTGATGGTACAGGTGTGTACCTTCCCATGACTATAGTGCACATGCTATTTGTTCCAGGCAGTCTATTAGCTCAAGTCTCTATATTTTTCAAAGTAGAATATATTCTGGACCTGAGTGTACTACAACCCAGGTCATTCTCCCATGGGCAGCCCAGAGAGATGCACGCTTGTAACCATCAGTTTCACTAGCGTGCTCTTCTGCAGGCTGTTTCTGGAGTAAGCCTGATCAGAGCACACTGAGATTGGTATTCTTCTGCCTTGTTTGAGGAGCTTTATTTTGAAGCTGAGTTGGTGCTCTGAACAACTCACCTCAGTGGTGGCATAATGTTGAAGGCATTCTCATGCATGCTCATCACCAGAAACTTGGGTATCTTAGCTACCTACAGGATTAGGCAGAGGTTTGCTGGTGCTTTTAGGGACATCATTTGTGGTTAAGGAATAAATCTGGGTCTCTAGCTGTATAAGTCTGGAATGTATTTATCAGTGAAATAGTGTCTTAAGGATCTTACTTGTATTTTCATATCCCTGTGTAGCAGAACATCCTTTTGTAATTGCTCATGCCTGCCTGGCCGTGTATTAAAGTGGCTTTCTTTTTCAGCTCTATCTGTGTTGCTGTCCACAAAGTCTCTGCTGGGATCAGGCAGCAGAAAGCTGAGGAAGAAAGTAGCTGGTATCAGATTCTGTTGAGAAGAGTCTAAGTCCCTTAAGCTACCATGCTACAAAGGCACGTAGGTGTCTTATGACTCGGGACAATGCTGTTACTTTGTTACCATGAAAATCAGAGAAACAAAGACAAAACAGTTAAAAAATTCTCAGACCAGATAGACTCTCATCAGTTAGGTCATGTGGTGTTGCCTAATTTCTTATGCAAATACTGGAACCACCATTAGAAAGCAGTTTAATGCAATCTTTGCTTATTTTTGTGGCTGTTTGGGTATCCAAACCCAGAATTTTATCTAAATAAAATTCTAGATTCTTCTGTACTCACAACAGACTTGCATTAAAGAGAGTCTGCATTTTGCTTGAAGGTAATTTGAAAAATAATGAGACTGTTTGATCCTACTACTGCTATGCCTCAAAATACACACTTAGGAAGTGCAGTGAGTGTGTGAAGTAAGTGTGTGAATTGACATTAATCAATGTGTTGTAATGCTAGTGTTGTGTAGGAGTATAAAAGGCCTGTCAGCAAAGAGAGGGGAAAATTTTCTTAAGGGAAAATTAAAATAATTTGCATGTTCAGATGTAAAGCAGAAAAAAAATCAAGCAAACAGGTTTTGCTTGTAGGCTGGCGGTTTTTAGTACTGTTCTACAAATCCACTGTTGTAAAAATGTTCATTAAAAGATTAATTACCACTTGAATGTTGTTTACAATATATATAACTTCACAAGCCTTGTTTTAGCATTGTGAAACCAGGTGTTATAAAATTTAGTAAATTCACAGTATGTTAAATTAGGCAAACTGGTGGAGAAGAGGTGAGTTCTCTTTCTTCCACCGAATGTGTATAAAAAGCTTCTCCTCTCTCTTCCTAGTGGCAATGCTCCCTGCTACAGTTTACAGTAACAACTTGGTACTTATGAGTGCTTATTTGCTAATTGACAAAGTATATATTTTGCCATAACCAACAGCAAATGTTCAGAGCAAATAAAAGTGTATCTCCTTCCTAAACCCAAGCAAGAAACTTTCTGTCTGATTTACCATGGTCATAGGTGCAATTTTGGCATGTCTTTGGCTAGAGTGGAATTCAGTGCATTGAGTCCAGTTCTTTGTATGGTGTGGCTAAAGTATATTCTACAATGCAAGTTAGAAATAAGCAGATATTTATATTTGCCCATTATTTTATCATTTTAGGTTCTATCTTCACCATGGAAAAGCCTTTGCTTTTGTATATATTTGTATTCCACTGGCATTTCCTAAACGGTAAGAAGCTGAACTGTTTGATTAGTTTTCCTATCCATGTATAAGCATGGAAATTTTAACTCCTCAGGTAGTTTTCCGTAAAGCGTTAGTATTTTGGTTTTGTTTTTCTTTGCTTAATGTTTTAAATAAAAAGGTCTTTGCATGCCTTTAAATTAAGCTCTAGATATGTGTGCTTATATAGGTGCTTTGATAGGGGTCTGGATTGAAATCCCGGTCTTTGTTTCAGCATGTATCCCACTTAAGACGTGGTACCATTTGCAATACACAGGTAGTTTCATTGGCTATGTCAAACCTGGGAATCTGTTTTGTATTCTTCAGCATCATGTGTAAAAGTAATTGACATTTATATAAACAGAACGTTCTCATAAGAGGCATTAACAATTGCAGACAGTGTTTTGAAAGCAGCAGAGGATGTGCGCATGCATACATCTATTTTTTTTTAACAGAATCATATTGTGTGTATGCACAAATCAGGTGTCTGCAGATATAAATAGCCCAATTTGTCCTGAATTTGGCTGTGTGCGTGCAAAAAAGTTTAGCTTGTATGAACAGGACAGTATTTTTGGTCCTTCAAGGGTCCTATGCCTATGATAAAACATAACTTCAAAAATTAGGCTTATAATTGAAAAATTAAAATTTTTCTTCTGAATTTTGTTTTTCAGCTTTATTCACCGTTGAAGCCCCACAGTCACTCTACACTGTGGAATACGGGAGCAACGTGACCATGGAATGCACGTTTCCAGTGAATGGGCAATTAAAGTTTAGAGATTTAAGTGTCAGCTGGGAAAAAAAAGATGAATTTAGAAAAGAGGTTTACGTACTTCTCAAAGGGGAGGAAGACTTCAGCAGTCAGCACAGTGACTTTAAGGGAAGAATAAAATTGTTGAAAGACAAGCTGAACTTCGGGCAGTCTCTCCTTCAGATCACTGATGTTAAGCTCAGAGATGCAGGGTTTTACCGCTGTCTTATTGACTACAGGGGAGCTGACTACAAGATGATCAATTTGAAAGTTAAGGGTGAGTTCTACTGCAGGAGGTTCAGTGCTCTGTGACACTCTGAAAGATCTCAGAGGAGTCTCTGATGGAAGGCATGCCTGGGTTATCATCTAAAGAAACCTCTCTAGGGACTTGTGCAGCCTCATGGCCATTGCACAGCTGAATAACCTTATGTTTCTGTCCAGATGGAATCTATTTCCATACTTTGTTTTCCAGGCATATGAGGAATGGTGTTGCAAAAAAACATTTGGACAGGGCAGACTGGACCAGAGAACTAATGCAATTTTCCGAACAATGTCAGCATTGTAATAAACCCCATATAAATCCTGTACCCCCCTGATTACTGTGAAGAGACACAACATGTACCTTGTCTGTCAAGAATGCTGTTTACAAAAGCCAAGCTGGAATATAGAAATTTGGCCCAGAGGCTGGGGATGAGGAGATTGTTTCTAATTGTCTTGCTAATGTATGCTGCTCTTCTCGCCTCCTACTTGTAATTGTTTTCTTCCCTTTGCTTAGCTCCTTACAGAACTATAAACCAAGGAGTGGTGAGTACAGGAGACAAAGAATGGAAGTTAACATGCCAGTCAGAAGGATACCCGAAAGCTGAAGTAATATGGCAAAATGAAAAATACCAGGATTTGACTGATAAGGCAAACACAAGTTATGAAACTGGAGATGACCAACTGTATCGTGTGACAAGTACACTTACAATCAAAAGCAGGGCTGATGAGTTTTTTCACTGTATATTCTGGAATGAAGAACTTCAAGAAAATACATCTGCTATTTTATATGTAGCAGGTAACGCTTCTGAATTTCATTTATAGTAGTACTTTTCAAGATCTTGCGTTATTTCATATCAAATGGATCAGTCATGATTTTCTTTTCTTTCCTATCTAATTTAGGAAAGGCCAAAAAGAAATACTGTGTGGTGTTAAGTGTTGCTATTAGCGCACACTTTCACAATATTAATATGTTCACTGTGCATGTGGGGATGGAACTAGTTGTTCAAGGATAGCAATTTTGCATGGCCTATAGTTAAGTGAAAATTGAGTGTGCACCTGTCATTTAAAGGGAGTTCAATTATTTGAAAAGCGTAGAGCTTTGATCCTAGAAATAAAACCCTTCTTTATAAATTAAACACATTTTCCAAAAATGTTCTGTTTCAATGATGAAAATTGTCTAAGAAATTTGAACATGTTTTTTTTCTTGCCACCACGGCCTTTGCTGCCAGCATATTGAATTTAACAAATTGTGCACAGATTTTATTTCTCATAACATCTGGATTAACACAAGGTACATGAATGCAGGAGAGCAGTACAGTTTCCTGTAAGACATTTTAATCAGCCACCACCCCTACTGCTTTTGCCCTTGGCTACTCTTATTATTTCTCCATCGTCCCTGTGGTATGCTGGCATAAGCTATGAACCAGACTGGAAACCTGGTCCAGCTGAAAAATAATCTTTTCCTGTTTGTCAGGCTGTTACTGAGCCAGGTCGCTTCACCAGTCCAATTCACGGTATCTGTGAATCACAGAATCACACTTTCCTGGGCTGTCAGGGGGTGGAAGCAGGCAGGAGGTGGGAAGAGCCTGTAACAAGCTAGTCCTCCTTTCGGAGAGTGGTGAGAATGAGAGTACCGAGAGTACCGTTTTGACAAGAAATACCTCTGGGATTCGAGGAGGCCACCTATCTTTTGCATTCAGAGCTCTACCGTCTCGAGGGGACTCTCTGATCTCTTTCTCAGCCATCTTTTCTCTATAATCCTGACGGAATGGAGCTAAGCATTTTGTTCCTTGATGACTAGCAGGACTTTTGACAGGAATCAAAGGGACTGTCACCCAGAATCCTGGAAGCAAAGATAAATATGGGTGTGTTTTGTCTTTTTGCCTTATTGAGTTAGTGAGATATGGTGAAGTGCCCCATCAGCACCTGGCCTTGGATACAATCTAGAATGCTGCTGTCATGTCTAAAATCCTAGTAACAAACATAATAGGGTGAAAAAGAAAACAAAATGGAGAAGCTTGAATATAATTCTGCAGTGTCTTTCCCCGCTTGTTTTTCTTAAAGATTCAGCTGAGGATATTCTGTGGACTAAGAACAGACGCTTTGTTGGAGCAATTCTGATTGTGACCGCTCTCTTTGGATCAGTGCTTCTATTTACACTCTGCATAAGAAAAGGTATTCAGGTTATTTATTTTAGCATATCTCAGTTGTTATCCATCTGTTGTGTTAATTCATCCTCACAGAGATGGGATGAGAGGATAAAAGCTTGGCTTAGTTCCTTCATCCTGAAACCACCAGTTTTTTACCGCAATTTTTTTTTATCTGACTTTATCACATACTAGCTATTAAGTTAGCAGAATGGAACAGGTTGTCAGCCCCTCATAGGTCGCTCACCCTTACATCTCTGTTTTTGCTTTTAGATAATGCCTATATTTGCTTATAGGTAATGAGGTAGAGCAGTAGGATTGGCTTTGTTTAGTTTTTTTTTTTTTTCCATCTAAAGGTGAAAGCATAGCTTATGTACCTCGCATAGCTGTAAGCTTCTGATTCTGAGACCTCCCTTGTGATTTGGGCCCTGAATGGTGGGAGTGGATATGGCTTTTTTTTTTTTTTCTACAATCTGTGAAGAATTTCACAAACTGTAAGGGCGTGTATTTTAAAAAATGTTCTATTTGTTATGAGTTCTAGATATACCTTGGTTCTGGTTAAAAAAAAATGCAATAAAAATGGTACACTACATATGAAACAAGATGTCTAAGCTTTTGAATCTGAAAGATTTTCTCATAAGAGATTCCTGTTGTGGCTTAGTACCACTTATTTCATTTCCTTCTTATGTTTTGAGCTTTTTCTGTTCACTTGACTGCATTATTTGGATATTTTTGGCATCACACTATGCTGAAGAGCTAAAGTGTTGGCAGTAATTTATTTTCATTCAGTAGCTGGCCAAACAAAAAACTGGGAGATAAAATATTTTAGGGTATCCTAACACGAAAATAATATCTTTTTGCCCCCAAATTAAAGAAAAATGTTTGAAATGTGTTGCTCAACCTGAAGTAAGTATGATTTCATTTTGTCTTTTTTCTTTCTTTTTTTTTTTCCCCCTTGGGCAAAGATGGGTTTTTATATTTAGGGATGTTTTTTACTCTTCATCTAAAGAGATGCAATAAAGTCAGGCAGATCTCTGAACATCCATAGGATTCCTTTTGAAAATATCAAAAGGAAAGTTTTTTTACTGAACATTTTGGTTTTGGTGAAAACAATTCATCTGATTATAACAAATTTCGGAAAGTTTTTACATGATCCACAGTTACTTTTTTTTTTTTTGAAATAACCTTTCTGATTTTTTTCGTCAAGCTTTATGCAAGGAAAATGTGCAAGAGGCCTCAAAGTTGACACTCTTCTCTTAGCATTACAGTATCATACTCACACTACTCTGGGAAGTATTACCAGAAATGCTCCCAAAAGCTGAACAAGATAATGGACTAACAGCTCATCTGGAAATTCTCAAATTTTATAGTATATATAAATGGGTAGCTGGCATGAAATTCAGCTGGAACCAAAGCAAAGGCTATTTGGTAATATCTTTTTAAGTGGTATTTCAAAAGCTTGTACACCAAGAGAGTTGTACTAGCTCAGGCTGTATGGCAGAACAGTTGGGTTCCCTCTCTGCCAGCTCTCTTCCCTGCTAGTGAAAACTAGAAACAGCACTATATTCTGGCTTGAAATCACACAAAAGCACTTATCAGCAAAGTCTACACTGAAATTTCATGTTCATGAAATACAAGATAGAACTAAATGCAGATATTCAGTCTTTGGTCACAGACTACTCTCTTGCATAGGTGCTATGGAGACAGGTTCTGGGAGAAGTATTTGTAATCCTAACAAGCTTGCAGGTGATGCTTATAGATGCTTATATACAGAAGGGCTGCACCTAACCCTGCATGGCTAAGTATGTATTTGTCCTAAGAATGTGATAGGAATAGGGGCAGAACATGAAAGTGGAAGAAAGGCCAGTAGGAATCCTTGACTTCTCAGAAGATTCCCATCTGGGGATTTTAGTTGAAGGTCAGAAGTTTCCTAGGTTGCTTGAGAAATATTTGATGTACATGTATATATATTTATGATATGTGTGTGTGTGTGTATATGTATCTGTGTGTGTGTGTGTGTGTATATACACACATACATACATATTTATATATACATGCACACACATATATATATACACACCACACGCACACACACACACGCACACACATACATATATACACCATAACCTACAAGTTAATTCAGAAACTAAACTAATAGTGACATTGTATTTCTTTTAAAACCCAAGCTGTTGTAGATGAGCAGACAGGTGATTCTTTAAATACAGGAAGGTTCTTTAAGAACGGAACCTTCCTGGAATATGAACTTTTTTCCCCCCGCAACACTGAGAAGATGATTCGCTTCTTTCTCCCTGTTATGTAATATATTCAAATTAGGGGTGAAAACATAGCATAGTGTCCTTCCCACTACTTGAGCCTCCACTAGATTGAAAATCAATATTTTGTTTCTTTTTTGATTTTCCCTCTTACTCTCTTTCAACTAGGGAAAATAAGGACAATAGAGCATGTCTGGCTAATGCATCAATGAATGTAGCAAGTATGTACAGCATGGCATAAATCTAGATCAGCATGACTCTCATGGAAATAGTTGCTTATGAATTTATTCTGTAATTATGACAACCATAGGCAAAATTACATTAACCTCCTGTTTTGCATTCTACTTTCCATTTATGTAACAACTATAAAGTATAGTTAAAGAGTGACTTTTGATTACTTTGTTAATTTCTTGAAAGGAAAAGATGAAAAAAAAAAAAAGCGCATACCTGTTCCAGGAGCTGAGGCAGCCCTGATGCGAATAGCGGAGGACAGAGGGTTTTCCGGTGTTATAAGTCTGTGATGAGGTGGGACATGCTCCCTGCAACGTACACCTCATGATGGCAGCACAGCGTGGTGGGCAGACTCGGCGCTGCAAGTCGCATTGGCACTACCCTGTGTAGCCTCCAGCATTGTAATGCACATGGGAGGCTCTGTGTCACACCACTGAGGACACAGGGGTTGCCCAACCCAGAGGATCACAAGGAGAAGCTGCTGCTTCCCTACTAGCTCCTGTTTCTTCCTGTTGTGATACTGGTGCTATTTAACAAAGCTTGGCGAGTCGTACCAGTACCACCATTAAAGTGAGAAACAGGGGAAGAGGGAGAGAGTTAAAATTTATTAAGGGAGAGAAGCAATTAAAATCCTCGCATGGTGGCTTATGGGAATTTTTTTTTTATTTTGGTGTTTGGTTTTATTCAGAGACCACTTTAAACTGCACTGTTCTGTCAAAAATTAGTTTTTGGTGGCAGATTTTTTTTTTAAGTGTTGTTGCCCAAAACAGACAAAATTTTTGGTATTAATCCTTTCCCTTGCCTGCATTTCAGTCACACAATTCCTGGAAGGCCTGGGACAGCAGGTTTTAACAAAGATTTATCACTAGATGAAAAGTTAAAGCTGTGCTGACTGTTATCTGTATGTATGTGGTTTATTTAAAGAGCTGTCCAAAAATGAGGATAAACATAATTGCAGAGATGTTTCTTTTGAAGAGGAAGACCTGAAATGTAAGTATAAATCATAATGGGAGAATAGTAGCAAATTTCATACAGCACATATCATCTGCAGTCTCTGCATCTAACAGACCAGCAGAGCCTTGACTCACAGCTAGTTTATTCAGTCTTCTGTTTCAACAGACAGAGCCTTCAGGAGAAATACGACCTCCTGTTGTCTATCTTATAAATTCACCATCACAACTGATGGCGTGGCTGTACTGAGAGTTATATCAAAGAATTAATCTGGTTTTAAAAATAAAAAGAAAAGTGTGCAAAAACAATGATATGGGGATATATAAAGCCAAATCAGTCTTTCATCTGTCCCGCACTTTTGTTACAGAAAAAGTTGTGTCAGCACAACTGACAGTGGTGTATGACAGTGGGGAAGGGGATGAGGAAGGAGATCTTATAGCATCACTGCCACTCTAGCAAGTCTCAAGCCATGAGATTCTGTCTCAGCAAAGCATGGTCTCAGGAAAATGAATGACCAAATCTCTGAAATTCCTAAAACAAACTGGTATGAAACCAAAGGGAGAAGTAATTGATTTTTTTCTTTCGCTTTCTGTCTGACTTCCAAAGCACTTGCATTGCATTTCAGATCCCTCCCTGCCACACTTTACTCTAATAAATATAAACAGGTATGCCTGCCAGTCCCACAGAAATGTTTTCAAGACAGACTGTCATGGCTTGAGGATGTACTAATAAGGAAACTGACAGACTGGGCACTGAAGAATGGGTTGGGCTTTGAAAAGAATGGGGATCCTAAGCCCCAGCAATTGCACTGTCTGTATGTGTTAGGAGAGCACTTCCCATCATTGTGCTTGAACTACCACTTTCTTTCTTCCCATGATTACCTTCTGTTTCTGTTTTATTTGACCTTTTATTAATTTAATTTTTAGATTATTAACTTTGGCAATGAAGGCAACTTTTTGTTGGTGCCTCCAAACTCTAGGAAAAGAGTTGCAAAGCTATGAAATGTTCTGTTATTTTGAAATTAATGCACTGTAATTTGAAAATTTATTCATGCACTTCTTGTTTTACAGATAAGCAAGTTGAGAAGACTTAGTGTAAGTAGGGGAAGCTTTTTTTCCTCGGTGAATGTTTGACAGCTCTGATGTTCTGTATTCTGTTTATTGAAAGGGGATTTTCATTTTTTTGTTTTTATTTTGAGATTGCAATTTTCTTCAATATCATTGTAAGTCAGGGAAAACTGCAATGAAGCTAATGGAATTATCATGGTATAAAAAGCCTTTGGATTCAGGCCTCTGTATATGCGAATAGGTATGGAGATATTTACTCAAATGTCCACATTTCTGCTTTATAAAGATTATGCACTTTCAAGGACACATTTAATTTAAAAGTATCTTTAAAGTAAAGCACTTTAGGTCTATGACCATACTGAATTTTGTAGCTAGTTGTAGAATAGTCCATCTTCTGGGCTGTTTTTCCACCTGGAGGTCTCAATTCCTTGCAGAGATTTTGCTTTCCAACTTGTAAAGAAATGTTTAATACTTTGATCCGCATAAAATATTAGGGTGCAACAATACAGAATGCCATACAAACAGGACATTTTCTGTCCTTGTCATAGATTTTAAAATACTGGTTACCCACAGCTATGACTGAAAGATTATGAAACCCGCTTGACACTGTGGTTTGGAAATAATTAGGTAGTACTGAGCTGCTTAAATCTCTTGCTCTGAAGAAGTTCTTTTGGGGATATAATTTCCTTGTGTGATATAGCTGGCACTGCTTGGTTACTGCTGGTCACTCTTCTGATTTACCATTTGGAGACAGTGCAACTCTTTGGACCTTCAGGAAGAACAGCTCTTGATTTGGACTGGCTTTTTATTCAGACCCTTTTAATTCATCTTGGAAATAGAAGGGGAACCTTCAAACTTCATGGATAGGAAATACATGCTCATTTGATTGCTTAAGAAGTGCTCAGGGAACATGCTCTTGGATTCGAGTTCTTCAGCTGTTGTTTTGTTACATTTGCTAGGTGCATAGCTTTGTGTAACAAAAATACACAGATTAGAATTATTTATGACAGTGCTATTCACAGTTTTTTAAAATAAAATGTATTTTGTTTTTCTTGTGTTTTTTTTCTGCTCTCCAATTAGTTGATGCTAGGTGTCAGGACTACTTCTGAAAACTCAGATGTCTAAGATTTGGTGTAAAATAGTATCTGCCTCCATATCACCATTCCTTTTTCACTTCATGTCACCCTTCTCTTGACTCTCACAAAAAAGAGAGCGGAAATCCAGAATCTCATTGTACTTGGGTTTTATTTTCCAGTTTAAAATAGATGAGTCTGTTGTGGGATCCTAAAGATATGAATGCAGGCTTCAGCTGAGGTCTTCACTGGTAGCAGTATCTGATCTGGCTGATGTGAAGCTGTGTTTAGTAATGTTTTGGCAAGCTGCGGTAGGATAGAGAAATACTTTTCAGAACCATAATTAAGTCAGTAGACCCAAGTCAAGTTGAAAAGTTACTATAAAATGTTTTCTCTAATTCATTGCAGTGCTTGCACATTTTAATACTTATTCTTGCTGTTTGATTCCTCATAGATACTATGCAAACCTGAACATCCACTTTTTGAGGCCTTGATGCTGGTGTCATTGAAGGCAATGGATAATTCTTAATTATTCCCAGAGCATAAGAATGGCCTCAGAAATCTTAGGACCATGTGTGGAAAAAGCATTGACTCTCTTCTACACACGAACATAGTTTCTTATTACCTTGTGTATAATACCTCTTCAAGACAGCCTCTTCATTTTGTACTTCCTCTTTGAGGACTGCAACAGCTGTTTGCATATTAGAGTAAAAGTGAAAAGGCTATTTTTTTCTCTTAAATAATCACCCTTTGCAAGTGCTATTAGTGCTTGCTTAATATCATGGAACCAAAGTCAATCTTTTTATTTCACTCCTTATAATACTCCACAAAACAGCAGAAATTGTTTTATGTATCTTTTCCCAGCAGAGAAAAGTACTATGATACTGCTGAGTTATTCAGGCTTGACCGGCCTAAGTGTGTATGTTTAAATTGTGCTATTTTATAGAAGCATACTCAACACTATGGATTTAGAAGTCATTAAAGCAGAAACTTGCTTAAAACTTGCTTAGCCACAGTAATAAACAATGTGTTAACAATGTGTTGTTTTAATGGGAAAAATTCATGTATACTTCCTTGCTTAATTCACACAAGCATGACTGGGTTTTTCTTTAATTTTACATGCCATAGCTTTGTGCTAGGAGCAGACCTCTTAACAGTTCTGACTTTCAGATGCATCCTTTGGTTTTGTTCATTTTGACAGAAATCTATTGCTTTCTCTCCACATATAGTCAGTGCTTGTTACATTATTGTTAACAGCACTGTACATCAGATGAGTAAAATAATGAAATAAGAGGTTTTAAATATATTAAAAATTCTATAGCTGCACTCTGCCACCCAAAATGCCAGTGCTTGAGCTCCTGAGTGGTTGATAGGAAGCTTGAAATTTTGCTACTTCACTAGAAAGGCAAGAGCTGTGGTACCTAACAGATGATGTGAAAAGACCTGTCCTCTCTAAATAAACTCCACTTTGCTTTCCTTTGACATCCAAAATGAAACTTTTCAAATCTAATTTTCGCCCTCTTAAAAGTTAGGCTTTTAGTATAAGCTAATTCTCTGGGCTTCCTTTTTATCAATACAGGGAGACAGGCCCACATGCTGGTCCTCCAGTGCTGTGAGTCATATTGGCACAATTAATTTTCAGGCTTGACAAAGGGAGAGAGAATACACAACTAACCAGTAATAAGACACTTTTAGACTGTGTGAATTAGCTGAGAGAAAATGCCTTCTGATCCTAACATAAAAGCTATAGTTAAATACCATTTTCATAATAGTCTTATTTTCCGTCAGTTAACAATTTCTGTGTAAACGATTGGCTGTTTAGAAAAATAAAATCTAGTAAGAAGGTAGAGCAGATCGTGTTTCAGTAAGCTGCATTGTGCTTCTAATGGCGAACGCTTTCAGGTGCCTCAAATTGTTCAGAAAAGCCTGGTTCCTATGCATACTCAGAACTGGTTTATAGTTATTTGAGTTCAGGGCTCGTTCATTTGCAAAATGTAATTATGAACCAGTTTGGTGGTCTATTACAGAATATGCCATTTCATTTTGTTCCTTGTAGAATACCAATTCTACCAGTGTAATAACAATTTCATTAAAGGATAACAAATAATAAGAAAAATAGAATCACTGCCTTTGGGCCATCAGGGCTTTTCATGGAACAGCATACAGGATGCGTGCCCTTTTTCCCTTCTTTTGACCAAAAAAATAACAAATATCCTGGACTGACATGTACCGAGGGCACATCATGCAGCCTTGGGTTAACCTGCAAAATGGCAGAGATATTATCAGTGGGACTTTACCTTTGTGGCATCTCCCACTCCATATTTCCATGGTCAGGCAATCCAGGTGATTGTCCCTGCCCAGTCCCTGCCAAATACTTCTGTGCTCAGGAGATGTCCCAGGCAGCTCACTGGCTCAGGGCAGTTGCACTAAGCTTTCTGTCCCCCTGTGCCAGAATGGGAACACATGAAGAAAACCTATTCTAGCCATAGCTGGCTCAGAACGAGTAGAAGATGGTGGAAACGACTGTAAAATAACCTCAGGGCACCTTTTCTGTCAGGCTGGGAGAGAACAAGGAAGATTCTTGTTTTTCTTTCAGAAGAAATCTCAGCACCTGCAGACAAATCTAGACACAAAAGTGTATGCTCTGGTCGAGAGAATAATGAATCTGAGGTTGCAAAAACATGGAACTAGAGATGAAAGTGTTTTACAATGAGGAGTCTGAACACACATTGTCACGAATTGAATGGGGTGTTCAGTGTAGTGAAGCAGAGCCAGGCAAGAGATCTATCTTCCTCCTAGTTCCGGCAGAAGTGTGCACCAGAAGATACCATCAGCACCTGAAGACCTGCTCTGCAGCAACCTTTGACTGCTTGTCCTCTGCACAGGATAGCTGCAGTCCCCCAATCTGCTTGTGCCACCCCTCCAGTCTGTGCACCACGTGCCTTCCCCAAGGACTTGCTGCAGGCAGAGTCACCAATAGTAGGACAGTGGTACTCTGCAAAGGCACCATGACTCCAGCTGG
Source organism: Apteryx mantelli (assembly GCF_036417845.1). NCBI lineage: Eukaryota > Metazoa > Chordata > Aves > Apterygiformes > Apterygidae > Apteryx > Apteryx mantelli. The sequence goes on from NC_090020.1 coordinate 18,430,875, forward strand.
GACATCCATCTGCCACAATAAATCTGGCAGTGGGTTATCTCCTGCCTTTCCCACCTCACAACACCTGTGGGCTTTGCATGACTTGCACATTGTTCATATCTCTTCTGCCACCTTCTTTACTTTGCTATGAATAAATCCCATCAAAAAAAAATCTTATTCATTCTGAAGTGCGTTTGCATAAAAAGTCCTTCCTACATAGGCTATTTGTCTTTGCCTGGAAGGCCACAAGCAAGCCAGGCCTTCAAGTATTGGTGGCAGGCAGAGGGCAAAATGGAGGTAAGAGAACAGTAAAAGCATCTGGTAGGAAGAAGTGTTTTAGAAAGATTCATTTCCCCCACTCCCACATACTTGTAAAAAGAGCATGGATCTTATTCTGCTGCTGTCTTCTCCCCTTTGCTTTCACTGAAAGTGTTAGGGACATCACGCAAACTTAATGCTGTTTGTGAGTCACAAATCAAACCTAACTCTGGCCCTGATGGTGGCCTACCCTCCAATCCATTGACTTCTGACAGCTGCCAAAGAGGTCACTGGAGTTTTTCTGGCAAAAGGTCAGGTTACACATGGATGATTCTCTAAGCCAGGACCGCACAAAGATAAACTCACTGAGGAAAAAAAAGAGGCAAAAATTAGCATAACAGTGATGTCATTGAGATTGATTGTTCTCTACCACATAACAGAAGATCTAATTTCATGGTCTGAGTCACACTGGAACTGTGGGGCAGGCAGGCATTGCACATATTTTCAAACCAACCAGAAATCATGGGGATAAAGCCACAACTATCACTTGTCTTGGCCTGGAGCAGACTTCCAGGTGATGCAGAACTATCTGGAGACAAAAGAGCATGTGTGTCCCACATACAGCACCAACACATCTGAGAAAACCTTGGGAAAGAGACCACTGTATCCTGCTCTGTGTCTGTCACTCATGGGCAGCATGGGCTTGCAGCGTGCGAACCTCCTCTGCAGCCACCAGAACCTCCCAACCTGTCGAGGTGGCTGTTGTCTCCTCAACCCTGAAGCGAGTTACAGCACAGCCATGAGGTTCTGGGGATGCTGGCCCCCAAATAACCGTTTTGCCGTGCACAGTGGGAGTCATAAGATTCTCCCCTGTCTCAACAAACAAAAGGTGCACGCAGCACAGATCTTTATGATCTGGCAGTCCTCGCTTGTTTGCTTTGTGATCCACTTTGGTTTTTTTTTTCAGTTTTCTTCAACTCAGTTGCAAGGAGGAAAGCATGGCATATCAACACAGGTGTAAATCAGGTCACAATTACGAGTAAGTTCCATCCAGCTCACAGGTCTCATCTGCATTATCTCCATCAAATGCAGCCTGCTGATGATTTTTTTTCAATGCAAGAAGCTTACTTCACCTTCAGCAATTGTGTGCTCAACACAGAAATTACGACAGCTCTGCAATCCTAGCCAAGGACGGACACGTTCTCCTCCTGTCTCTGCTCTCTAGCTAGCAAGGTAGAACAGCACACTGTTCTTTCAGACCCAGACCCAGCAACGCCCTTCTTCGGTACCATTGCCTCCTGATGTGGCGAAGACAGCAGGGATGGCAAAAAGCAGCTCAAAGAAGCTCACCATGCATGAGAACTGTCTTCCATCAATCCACAGAAGGTTTAGGCAAAGGGTAGGCAAAATACAAAGCTATTTGGGACACCAGGCAGCATGCCAAAGGAGCACAGTGTGAGCTCACCAGTGACTGTTTGCAATTACACATGTATTGAAACAGCGACCAAATTTGTTCTGCTTGGTGAACTGACTGGGCACAGATTCTGTATAGCTGCTTGTTAAACTGTATCATCTTCTAAGTGTTTTCCCTGTTCAGGGAATATAAATGAGTATGAGAGTGAGTGCAGAATAAGTAACGTTCTTTTTGGAAGAGCAGTTAACTCCTTTGTCTGACATCATAATGTCATTTATTTTCACTCTAATAAGTCTGCTTTATCTATGAATACTGTGCAGAGAAGAAGGCAGAATTCAGGCGTTAAAAAAAATTCTGATTTACATCTGGTATTATTCCATCAAGAACAGTCTCTTTCATGAGTTTAGACAAAAGCATTTAATCCATATAGTAGTGAGAATGTACATATTTTCACTACTTCTCGCTCTAGCATTTCTGCTGGCTTTGGAAGCAATTTTCTAAAATCCTTTCCACCTGTAAAATACCTTCTCAAAACTGTCATTATGACACAGCTCTGTATTTAAGGAGCTGAAAGGTACTGATTAAACGAAGTTTCTTACTCAGCCCTGATAGCTGAATTAAAGAATAGTTCTGATCCATGATAAAAACTGCCTAGTCAGAACTAAAATCCAGTTACAAAAAATATTCCTAGTTCCGTTTCTCAAAATATTGAAGCAAGCCTTTTATGTAATCAGGTTAATGTCTTGATACTATAAAAATTAATGTGAGAAAGCAGGGTCTGCATTTAGGTGTTAAATGCTAGCAGTGCTATAGTCTGGGTGATAGGAAGAGGAACAGAACACTCATTTGTTTCCCCAGTTGTACAGACCACTGAAAATTAGAAAAACACATGACTGCTTGCATTAAAAAATAAGGGAAAAACAGTGATTAGAAGGGAGTCTTTCTGCAAACATGACTTGAAAATAATAGTTGGTAATAATAATGATGTGGTCATAAATTAAAAGATAAAGTGATGAACTGCAGTATAGAGGTAAACAGTACCTAGTAACAATAAAATGCACGGAGACACCCAGTGAGTTAGGTGATGTGGTTTAAAAGAGTCATAGAATAAATTATGTTGGAATGGACCTCTGGAGAACATCTAGTCTAATCCCCCCCCAGTCAAAGCAGGACCAGCTTAGATCAAATTGCTCAGGATTTGTCTTGGCAAGTTTTGAATATTTGCAAGGACAGAGGTTCCACAGCCTCTCTGGGCACCAGTGTATTATTACCCTCATTGTGATTTTTTTTATATGGATATAAATGAACATGGACAGGAAACGTATTATGCAAATTTTAAGCAATCCTTAGAAGAAGTTCTGTAAGGTTAATATGAAGAGAATTAAAAAAAAAAAACTTGATAGTTTCATAAATGCAGAATGGTCCTAGTAAATGCAAGATATTCAGACTCCAAGGCTGTACACTGCCCCAAGTGGATATAAATCCAGAAAACTTTACAGGTGTAATCAAAAGCAGGATCCGAGCATATAAACTCTGCCAGATGCTCTGAATAAACTTGTTTGGATGCATGTTCTCAGCAATACAAAGCATTGAACTCAGAGTACTTTCAGTATCAAAATGAAACTGGAACTGCTCATAAATTCCTAAGAAACGTGGTGGTTTCCTTTTAAAACAGTCACTTATTTTGAAGGGACACACATAAAGCTGAATATCAGCCTGAGGGCTGCGTTATCGGTGCATGTTTTAAACTGACTGTGAGAAGTGGACTGTTGCTGCTGTCATGCAATATAATAGAGCTACTTTGTCTGTAAAACCTGGGAAATCTTAGCTGTTATATTAACCTGATTCTTCGAATGGTTGCATAAAGATCTGACGTGAGTACAATGCTGCTAAAATGCAAAACTGTTTTTACTGTATTTCTTGGCTGGTGGATTACTGATTTTTTTCTATATTCTTAGGAACTGTTTAAATGAAGTTTGTTTTCAAGTGATTTTCAGGGAGTGGACTCTGATTCTGAATGAGGGATGGAGTAAGTCCCAGGTCCTAAAACACAGGTCCAGATAACTTCAAAGCCTGGAGAAGAAAGAATTTTATGTGCTGAACTTATGAGTCTTCCAACTCCGTCTTTCATCTGTCATAGGTGAAGGAGGAACAGTGGTGCTGGGGAGCCTCTACAGCTAAAGATTTGGAATATTGTTGTTTGTAAATCTTTTATTTATTTCAGGGAAAAGTTGAAAAAAAAAAAACCTCTATATTTGTTTATTTATATCTATATATCTCTGCTTATTTTCTCTTGCTTCTTATTAACCCCTTACCACTGCAGGCTTGTTTTGATTTTACAGCATTTCTGGGGAATTTCACCTTTTGCCTTCCCAGGAAAAGCACTGACTAGGAAGAAAAGAATTTTTTGTGCTTCTCTGAAAAGTCTTTCTTTCAGTAGAAGTTGGAGATATAAAAAGAGGATCACAGCATGTCACTCAGAAGTATTAGCCTGTGTTATTCAGTGCTGCTGCTAACAACGGAAAGGCAGGTATTTGCCATGTATGGCAAAAATTATTTTATTTGAAGTTATATTATTGCATTTAAATTGCCATAGTTGAAGCTGAACAAAGAAGTGACAGTGAAATATAACAGGTGACAGATAAACAATGCAGGGTTGGTAAAAATTAATCACAAAGGAAAATAGAGAGGGAAGTGAGAAACGGCGTCTTCTCACCTGAAAGCTGAAGTGCGATGAAGAGCAGATTAAAATAACGCAAATAAGCTGTCACAGATGTTGTGAGCATCAGATGTTAAGCAATGGACCCAGCAAGGGACTGAGTGCGCAGCGAGGCAGACTGCAAGTGCCTGCATATGGGTGTAAGGAGCAGAGAAGGCAAGAGCAGGTGAGAGGGTGTGTGGATGAGGTGGAATAAAGCGAATGATGGCAGAAAGTGTGTCCGCAGGACGTACTGGGACAGGCCTGTGAAACAGACTGCTGAACAAATGTTAGTTTTCACTGTATGCATAGCTAATTTTTTTATGAAATACCTGAGAAGGAAACAAAGTACCTTCTTTCCATTGGCAAGATATAGTACAGACGTAGATGTATATAAGGATACTAGTACGGATTTTTTGTTTTGGTTTTTTTTTGGTCTGGGGTTTGTACTGTTGGTTTTTTTTCACTGGATCCTTGACTGAATGTGAAATCAGTTTAGTCATTTCATGAGAAGGTTGATAGGGCTGTGAAGGTTGGAAGGAAGCTTTGGGGGCCTGTGGGTGCACAAAAGGGAAAGGAGTTTCAATAACAAACAAAGACAAAGCAGACAGTGATTGAGACCCCATAATCTTAGGCAGGGTACCTATGCAAGTAAGCAGGTAGTCCTTTTCCCAATGAAATAAACGTACAGCTTTGTTCCTCACGGCTACCTCAGAACGAACTACCTTTGACATGTGAAGCAGTACAAGCCCATTAACCTGGTATTCCTCTGATGTTTCCTTCTCAGCCGAACTGGTCCAGAGAGGAATGCCGTGTTACCATAGCTTGATTACTTCTGATTTTCAGATGAGTTTGTCTCTCTTGGCTATTTCTAGAGGGAATTACACTGTGCTTTGTGCAGACATACCCTTGCTGTACCAAAATTCAAAAGATGTGAGATGGAATAGGAAAAGACAAGCCAAAGTGAATTCTCTAAGGTTACAGAGTATGCTGGTGGCAGAGCAAAAATACAGAACATAAGAATGAATAAATCAGTAGCAAGATTGCTATTTCAAATCTAGAGCAAGGTCCACGAGATCAGGATTTCTCCCCAATCTTTCAGATTGCTTGCAACATCTTATTTGCTAAACCGCATTTCACTGTGTGTGTGAAGGTAGACACAGACCATGCGGCCTACCTCCTGCTACCTCCTGCTGCCACCTGATGATATTACTCTCCTGCTGTTCCCAGCTGTGGACTGGAACAACCCATCCCCTGCTTACTTCCAGGAACTTCGTAAGAAGGCCTGTGTTATGTTGTGTAACACTGAGTGTTGTCACATCATAAACGCTATAAAGGTGCTATGTTGCTCTGTAGGCAAATATCTGTTTACAATATCTACTTAACTCTAAAAGTACCAGGTACTTTTTCTTTAGTCCTTTAGCCTTTCAGACTGAAGTCCGAGGAATTATTCTCAACTTGAATGTAGTCTTGACTTCTGTTTTAAACTTTGTAAAGAGCTGGTGTGCCTGAAAGTTTGTTTAGTTTTTCCAACAGTTTTGATTATTCTAGTGGAAGTTATGCCCTCTATTTACAAAACTCACCTCGCTTGAACTGCAAAGCATCATTAAGTAAATGCTAAATGTGTTTTGTGCTCTTAGTCATTCATTGTCTGGAATCCAAACATTTCAATGGGTCGAACAGTGTATTTAGGGAAGGATTATGCATGATTTGTTAGACTGTAAGGTCTCTGAATCAGTGGCTGTGTCTCGGGTTGTGTTTGTTTAGTGGATGGTGTAATGAAGACTCTGTCCTGCCCTGTTCTGTTTCGTTGTGTTGGCAACAATCATATTAAGGCTACTAAAGGCATCCTCATACTAGGGTGCTGTTATCTTTCAGACACAATGATGAAAGGAATGTTCACATGATTCAGACGGGGGTTTCAATATTTTTTACTAAGGAGTTGATTACAAAATACGCTGTAATTTGTTTGGGATCTTTACAGTTAGGTTCTGGTTTAGGAAGCTGTTAATCATTGCTGTGCTAAGACTCACACACGGGAGTGAGGACTTGCACAAACAGGCCCTGAAATCTGAAGATGCCATTACAGATAAACTATGCTATTTCTAGAACCAACCCAAAGCAAGATTTTTGACAAGAATGTTAGCTAGGAAGTCTGCTACATGTTGATAGGGAGGACGTTACAGACCAGAGGCAAAATTATTTCCTCAGATGTGTATATCTCCAAGAACAGAATTTAGTGACCTGCCTAACATCTTCTCCATCACAATACATAAGAGATGCTTATTTTTTTTCTCTAATTCATTATGTTGGCTTACTTACTGCACTAGCATATTATTTTTTATAAAACAGTTTTGCAGTCTGTTGCCACATTTTTGTTTTGCATTGTATTGTCTAATTCAGGGTTGGATTCTGGCCAGCCAGAGGGCAATATTTCCGTGAGAGGAGCCATATAGGAACCAAACATCTTACATACCTAGGAGAGGGATACAAAGGGCCTTGTCCCACTGGCTAGCTGGATTCAGGCAACATGTATAATCCTCTGCAAAGATGATGGTGGTATTGCTCCATTTAAGAAACATGGGAACTCCACAGGATTCAGGATTACATCCTGACTTAAGTGCAACTTTAGGCAGCTACATCCGACACTACAATTCACAAAACTCCTTTGCTCAGCTGCTTTCTACCATGGAAACACCTTAAGTCTGAGGAGCATAAGCTTTTGACCTTTAAGTAGCCCAGTCACCTAGCATTTCCACTTCTGGGCCTCAGTCTTAACATTTCTGAGCAGATTGGTACCAACCTCACCCTTCAGTTCACTGGGACTCACAAGCTGGGTATTCCCCAAGGTATGATCCAGTAGGCATATGCATGCCAAATGGATCTATACAATGCACAGCTACTTTAAAGTAGCTGTTTGCTCAATAGCTCCATGTTTTAGGCTTGTAGAGTTTGATGCTCCTCCCCTTTACCACTATTTCTGCTTCCTAAGAGCATCCTCACATATACATCTCTATTAGGATAAGCATCTCTTTATTTCTGTCTGTAGAAATGAGTAAAGTATATATTTCGTGCTGAAAATTGAATAATATGTTGAAAACAATGTTGTAGCCTACGACATATAACTTGCGCAGTTTGAAATGGGAATGCTGAATCTAAAACTTCTGAGAGAACGAGAAATGTCTTTCTCAGTAGTTATGAAGACAATTTTGGGCAAATACTTGAGTTTCTACATTAAATGGTGCGTTACATTGACAAAAAATTACTTTTTTTTTTTGTGAAGATCAGTGTTATAATCTCTGTGGGTATGTCAGCTTTGGCTGGGACTAAAGACATCAAGGTGATCAGCCCAATCGAAAGGAGAGAAACTACACACAGTGTCCTTTTGGTCTAGTAGTGGAATTTTAGCAGTTGATTATCAGCACCCTCTAGGTTTCACTCAGCACTCACTAAGAAGATTTATCAGACTGTGTTTCTTTTGGGCCATGGAAAGTAAAGTCTGGGTTTCAACTTAGTACTTTCAGTAAAGTAAAAAAGCTTTATAAAAAGGGAAGATTATTTTCCTCCCATTTTCCATTCATGTAGTCACGCCTTTGTTTTCATTTTTCCCACTCAAATTTTTAGTCTTGGGCCTCACATCCTCATTGGAACTATTACAAATCATAAAAGACATGATGGTTTTTAGATGTGTGGTCCTATGACTTACATCACCTCAACTCTGTGCAGCTTCATTTTCACAATTACACAGCATTGTGTGAAAACTTGCTTTTTCTTCTGGAGTTGGTCTGGGAAATGCATTTATTGACAGGTTTCAAATTGCTGTTGAAAGGTCATGCTACTTCCCCATGTACTCAGATGTGGATTCCAATCCATAACTCAACTGCCAGGACCAGTAGATGCCGTTTCTACGGTGCAGGGTTTGTCATGCCCCTACGAAGTTGTAACACACAAATGATGAATGTGCTTTAGAAATGGCTTTTTGTTTAAATGAAACATGCTGTAGCCAACTGAAAGTAAGACAGTGCTGTGCACTAACTTGTTTAGATAGTAGGGCACAATGATCTCTGCAAGACAGGGCATGCCTATGTTCTACAAAAGGTAGGGAGAAAATGAGGCTTATTCTAGAATATAATGAATGGTTGATACTGCAAGCTCAGAAAAACACACCTTCCAGGAGCTGATGCAGATCTTACAGAAATTCCCTTATGATGCCTTACATAGCTATACTATTAAACTGCATGGGTAGATTACACTGAAGTAGAGCAATGGGTTGATGTCTCTTAGTGAGAAAATAGAGAATAAAGTAAGATGGCTTGTAATATAGATCTTTGCTGATCCTCACAAACACCCCATGACTCTGCTTCCAGTATCACAAATAAGAACATATTTCCTTATCTGGATTCTTCTACTAGTTTATGGTATGCATCATGCTCTTCTTACACTAACCCATCTGGTCTGGCAAGATTTGCTCTTATTTGATATTTAATAATTATGATTGTTATGGGGCTTAATTATGTATTCCCTTAATTTTGTTCTATCCTTTTACTCTTAGTAATATGTATATTTAAAAAATGTCACATCCTCTACCTTATACAAGATGCATACTCTAAGTTTTCCGTACACCCAGAAGTACAAAAAGAGAGCAGATTGACCTCAGATATCCCACAGTGAGGCCAAGCTAAGGCTCTAAATGTTTATGTGGAATATTTTTTCCTTCTTTATTCAGTTTTCTTTCCTTCTCTGTCCATCTGTCTGCACGTAGTAAGGTAATGTAGAGAAGTGAATAACAGAGCAGGAGACCGAGGATGGTGAATTTCTTTCTAATATTAAATGTGAAACACAATGGTGGCTACATAATGAAATGAAATTTAACCCAATTGTAAAGGCTGAAGAGGGTGTTTGTTTCTGCATCTGAGAAATAGATGATACTAATGCATGATATTGTTTATTAGCTCCTTTCTCATACAGATAAAATAATTAGGGTTTACCACACATTAGATAGTTTCATCTCAACCAAGCCTTCTGATAAAGGTAAGTAGTTTCCACTTGCATATAATAAACTGCTTACTGTAGTTTGCTCATCCACTTTTATGGATGAGAACAAAAAGTCGAGGACCGAATTTCCAGGATGAGTTCACTAATTGTGGCTGCTAACTGACAAAGCCTTGAGCCTGACTGTCTGAGGTGCTGAGAGCTCCAGGGCAGAAGCAATCAGAAACATGCAGCACCTGAGAAAATTAGAGATACAGTGCTTCAAGCTGAGCTGCAAATGAATGAGGAAGTAAAATCTGAAACCCTGTCCAGTAAGTCTAGCTCTAGGGAAGTCTAAAATTGTTCCTTCTCCTCTTTACTTCCTTATGCTTATTTCTAGATCTCTTTAACTTTTCAAATTATGTTACTGTATGCTGATGAAGTAATCTTTCCTTCTTATCTATCATCTCATTAGTTCTGTTATAAACTTCATCACTTTTTTGCAGTTATGTTCATCTGTATATGAAAGTACAAATAATAGTTTGATTGTTACTGTTACAGGAAGATACTCTAAAACTGGACTTTCTCCTTCCTGATACACTATTTAAGGGCTGTTTTTCTACTGTCAGTAATTCAAGGTACTTTGTACATGCCGGGTACTGCCACGCTGAAAGAACTAACATCACTCAGCACTAAAATCTAATCCACTCTGAAGTGGACTGCTAATTTAGTTGGCCCTGAGACTTCCAGTACCTTATGCTGAGTTCCAGGCATCTGCTGGCCTTGAGGTCAAAGAACTCAGATAGTAAGTATTTTCAAAAAGTATGCAGAACAGAGGTGAAATAAAATCAGGGTTAGTGACCTTGTAAAATAGATAAGGTGTTAGTGCAGGCGGTTTAAAAAGGTTGCTTGTACATGTTTATAAAGCTTTCCTGCATGAAAGAGGCCATTGTCAATTCTGTATATTATTCAGGGGTACAGTTTAAATGAGAGGCTGTATAAACTCTGTCCTGGTAAATCACTCCCTACTGTCTGGAAACTACAGATCTTGAAAGCCTTAAGGGTAAAGTTGTAGAAGTACTTCTTCTCTTCTTTCAGTGCTGCAGCTCAGCACTTCATATTCCACATGTATGCATGGGTTGTTTTAATCTGGATTTCCATTGTTTCTAGTGAAAATATAAATGCTTCTATTTTTTGCTGATTTTTAGCTGTGATAGATTTTGAAGAGTAGGGTAGCTTTTGGTAGTTGTTGAAAGTTAAGTTGCAATTCTGCCTTTGTTTCAGATTCACCTGAGAAAATGTTTGGAATCGTGACAGTCCTGTTGCTGGAAATGCAGCTCTGTGCGGTTTCAGGTGAGAGGGATTGCTGTTCTGTCTCATCGGTGGGGTCAGTATAACGATACCACGACACCCTCAGCGCATGTGTTTCAGCACCTTCAGCGGTACTTCCACGAATAGCTAGTAGCATCTGAAGCCTCTGCTCCACGATGTCTTACATCAGGTGTTTTGTATTAATCAAGCAGAGGACAGATGTCCACCACTTTCCCAAACCTGGCTTCTTTAAAACATAGCATATTGATGGAGGAGGTGTCCACAATTATCAAGCATAGCTGTGAAAGGCAGTGTGACCCAGACAATGTAAGCCTGTTGAAATTTAGGACAACCTTGGTGCTAGATGCACTGAGGTATGCACTGAGCTACAACCCCATGCGTCCCTTGTCTATCCCCATAGCTTGGCCAAAATTCAGAAGAGGGCCACTGGGGAAGAAAAATAGGAGAGGAGTGCTGCAAGCGTTGCAGACTTCCAGCTTACAACACAGGGAATTGCAAGAGGCAAGCTGCAGATTCCCAGCCCGAAGCCTGCTGTCCCTGATGAGGAGCTAGCGCCTGCTCTGTCCCCTAGGCCATCTGCGAAGGAGGGCAGGACCCGGGGAGGGTCAGACACAGGGGGGTCCCGTTGGATGGCTGCTCTGGCCGCATGCTCCCTGCCTCCGGCACGCTGCCGGGACCCCATGCTTCGCCGTGGTTGCAGGGGGTCTGACAACAGACTCAGGAGGCTGCCAGGACCCTGTTAGTCTGCTGATGGAGAGCTCCTCAGCGGGAGGTGATTCAGGGTGATTATAACAGGCAAAACACATCCCACACTAATGTTGTTAGGGATAAACCTTCCCCTTTATTTTTGGCAAATATCTAGTGGCAGACATAACATTCAGCGGTGTATATTTCTCATTTAACTTATTTCAAGTTAGTGCAGCTTAGCTCACACTTTCTGTGTAGGTAAACATCACAAATAATAAATATAAAAGGGAACAGCTTGGCACATTTGCATTTTTTTTCTCTACCACTAGAGTCATATTAAAGTGAAGAAACAAACACTGAATTGAAGCTTTCCCTGTCAGTATTTTACAAATAAGCAAAATAAAAGTGGAAGATGCATAAATGGTTGTAAGAACTTCTCTTCTGAGTGTCACCATCAATATTTGCAAGTACTTCTGAATTAAATCTGCCAATATATGATACGTACAGTATTAAAAGTAATAAGAACATATGCTGAATTTTGTATCAAAAATAACTTTCAGGTATCAAGTACAATTTAAAATGGTAAACTATCCATAACAATAAGAATTTCAGATTTGGTGAATGAGTAAGCAGATGATTTTGACATACTTTCTCAAATAGCATTACGTATAGCTGAGAAGATTCATGAGACTAGATGATATTCATGTGTTCCCAAACTTGTGGAAGACTCATAATTGCTACACAGCAATTCCTCCAAGTTACTGTAATCACATGTTTTCCTGTTATTCACAGTGCATCTCTATTGATTTCACAGTAGTTGCACTGGATTTTCATTTATTAAAGAACAATAAAGTCAAGCTTACTATTGCCATAATTAATTGCTGCTTTTATGAGAATTGCAGGACATATAAGGAACAATTATAATTTTAGAAAAGTATCCACTGTGTAACAACTGATTCAGCCATAAGTTATTTCTAATATGTGAAAAAACTTTTTAATAGCTTGTTTTGTCCTTATCTTTCAAACTCTGAAATCAGTACAGAATAAAGGTGATTTGCTATATGGATACTACTGACATAGTAAAAATGTGTGAATAAAAAGAAAAAATACTTGAAACTTATAGTCAATCCAGTAACTATGAGTTTGACTATATAACACTTTTCACCTAAGTTGAAAGGAAAATGCAACATATTTTAGTACAACAAAAACTTATCTTCTCTTCCTACCTTAGCTTTATTTACAGTTGAAGTTCCTCAACAGCTATACGTTGTGGCGTATGGGAGCAATGTGACCATGGAGTGCAGATTCCCAGTGAATGGCTCGTTGAACCTTGAACTCTTAAGCGTTGTCTGGGAGCAGAAAAGGCAAGGTCAGCCAAAATCGAAAGAGGTTTACACACTTCGCAATGGGAAGGCATTCCCTTCATCCCAGCATGATGATTATATAGGAAGAGCTGCACTGTTACCCAATGAATTGAAAATGGGGCGAGCTATGCTTCAAATCACCAGCGTAAAGATCACGGACGCAGGATCGTACCTCTGTCTCATTGAATACCAGGGAGCTGACTACAAGTACATTACTTTGGAAGTAAAAGGTCAGTGTCTGAATGGAATATAAAAAGTCTCTACTAGTTTCCTACAGATTTGTAGGAATTTTTTATTAACTTTTTTCTCACCAAGCCCCTGTGCTCAGCCCCGCGGTGTACCAAAGCAGCTGTTTTGGTGCGGGGTAGTCTTGAACTGAAGTTCAATGCCAGCTGAGCTTCTCCAGGGGTTGCCTGTGGCAGAGAGGGAGAGCAGCTGCTTTCTCTCTCCATCCTTCACCCTTCTCCTGTGCCCCCTCCCCTGTTGTGCCAGCTCTGGCACAGCTTTCTTGGAGCTGCTTTAATTCACTCATGAGCCCTGTTGTAACTACCCAAGTGGCTGGGAATTCCCTTAGCCATAGCACCTCTGGGGGCAAGGACATGTGATTTTCTGGGTTTGTCAAAGCCAGCCAGGCATTACTCATAAATGACTGTAGGACTGAATATCCTGGTAGACCAATCCTTTGAAAGGCTTGTGGTGTTTCCTATAATTGCAGTATGTCACTGTGATGCAAGGGAGCAGCTTTTCCCCTTCAGGAGTTTAAATAAAGAGTTTTGTCAAAGGCAAAAATGGATACAGCCATTTTTAAGGCCAACCTTGGTTCTTCTGAACTGTCTTTACAGAAATTCTAAGGTCATTCTAATCTAGTATGACAAAAAACATCACACTTCTTTATAACCTACGGTGGCACAAACATTAAAAGTACCCTTTCTCTTGAGGTGGCCTGAATTATTTCTATTGTACTACAGCTATTATTTTATATATTCAAAAAGTGAAAATAAAACCCCAGAAGGCTTCACTGGCACCTATACTGATAAATTGCATATTTAATGTCAAGCACTGCCTTGTAAACAGTGTAGTGGAAGAAGTTCAGTGGCAGTTGGCCTGAGAAGGATTGAGATTAGAATATTGAATTGTGCTACAAAACGTCCTTCATCATTGCAAATGAGGAGCGTCTCAGATACACATAATATGACAATAAGGGGAAGGAGGGAAAGGGAAGAGGGAAAATGACTGTGATTGCATAAAATAATTTAACTCAACCTGTTCTTACACAGCATCCTACCAGAGAATAAACACACAAATAATGAGAAAATCAGATGAAGACCAGTTTGTTTCTATGTGCCAGTCAGAAGGCTTTCCTCTGGCAGAGGTATTCTGGCAAAATGAGAAGAAATTTAATCTCAGTGAATCTGCAAATACCACCTATACCTTGACTGCAGACGGCCTGTACAACGTAACCAGTGTCCTGACGTTCAAACCAAACATGAGTGAGATCTACAGCTGCATATTCTGGAATAAAGAACTGAATGAAAAAACATCAGCTCACATTTCCACTTTAGGTCCATATCTCACCTTGAACTTGTACAAGAGGGGCTTCCCAAACGCATGTATGAGAGAGAGAGAGAAAGACAGAGAGAGAGAGGAAATGATTATGTGCTTTTATACAATACATGGTGTCCTATAACCCATCACCAGTATTCAGTTCTAGAAACCAGTGTAATACTTATGCTCTGAAAAAGAAACAAGTCAGGACTATTTATGCCTTTAGATAGGCATAGCTTGAACCCTAACAAGCCAGTCTCTGTCATCTTTCTGCATATTTTGATTCTAGGGTAGCTCCCATTATTTGGTTGCCAGTATGGTGGAGGTTTTTCAGTCTTCCCTGACCTAGACTTCTAATTCTTCAGTTCTTCAAATGGGACACAGAGAAACTGCAGTAGTAGTCATTCAAATGCCATTAAGTATGGGAGACTTGACTCACTTATTGTAAAGCTTCCTATAGTAATATCACAGGATAAAGCATCCATAAAGTGAGTGTAAAACACTACATTGATAAATTTTAAGAACCTTTTGTCCTGTCAAAGCAAGACCTTGGAGAATCAGAACTGATAACTTTATAAACTATGCCTGTTTTGAGTTTTAAATTTACTTTCTTTTGTCTGCTTTTCCTGATTTTGACAGCTGTAATGAGTACACGGTATAATGGACAAAAATCACTGATCTTATTTATCATCCCCACATGTGTGATGGTAGCTGTTCTTCTCTCTGCATTAATAATCTTTCAAAAGAGAAAATCATTCAAGAACTGCAATGCCAAAAAAGGTACATTTTTAGTTCAGCTAGTAGATCTTCTCTCTTGTTCCTTATTTTTCCTATGAATGACCTTTTGGCAGTTTTAGTACCTCTAGACATGCATATTTGACTTTTGTCATGTTTGATTTCTAGAAGAACTCTGTTCTAAAATGAGATCTTGCTTCATTTGAGTTGGGCTTTATTTTCCCACCATGTTGCTTAGGTGAGACAAAGTTTATAGGAAGAAATTTTTTTTTATCTGACCAGCTACTCTTCTGTAAAAACAAAAACAGACAAGCTTTGGCTTGGGATTGTAAACACAAAGCTTGTCTATTTTTTCCAGCTTTACCAACTGATTTAGTAAAAGGCATTACCTCTCCCTGCAAACTTTGTTTCACTGTTATTGGCAAGTCATCATGGCTATAAAGACATGTGACTGCAACATATGACATAGAACTTCTATTTATGCTCTTCAGTAAGGCTGTCTAACTAACATTGTATGCTGTTGCACGTGCTATTTTGTATTGGACTATCATGCATCATGTTTGCTTTCTTGCTTTACTAGTGAAATAGTGGAAAAGTACTAATGCAAAGAGGCGATTACTCAAGTCTTTTCTTGCATACGAATAGACTCCAATAAACTCAGATGAATAATTATTCTCATCAACTGAGATTAAGAGACAAATCTTGCTATTAAGGACTTCAGTATTTGGTTCTAAAGTTGTAAAGAACAGAACTGGAGAGAAGTTCATTACTAACTCATACTAAATATACAAACTTAAAAAATTTAATTTAATCTAAAAACTTGTTGAATTATAGTGTTTCTTTCAAATTTAGAAATGCATATGTTAAATTTGTTTACATTTACTTTAACAGGCGGGAAAAGAAAACTTCACCCTAACCAGAAAGATGAGAACAGTAAGTCATAAAATGTTTATGCTCACAGCTTTTTCTTTGTTACAGGTAAAATCTGTATAAATTGATAGACAGCAACTATGGACAGCAATACTACATCAAAATAGACTCTAGTTTCACATTTAATTTTAAATTTTCTAAAAATACAGTATCAGTAATCTCTAAGTTCCAAAGGTAAAATTATGATTTTCTTACAGGCTGTGTTAAATTTATAAATGTTTGTCCCTTTCATTGAGATATAGGTAGCCTGCACATAGAACTCTGTAGACACTTCTGTATCCTGCACTGAAGCTGTAGTAGCCTCAGATGAGTAAGGTACAATCGAAAAGCTGGTTGTTTTGGAAGGTATAACATTTTTTGTAGTAATAACCTGGCATACTTCTGGCTCAGGCCCCTTGGGACCCTTGACCCACTGGGCCACTTCTCATCTTATGAGTATATGGGTATATGGCTTTCCTTGACATCCAAGAATTTGTACATTGCAAAGAAAAGGTAATGTCCAAAGATCTCAGGATGCTTATGACTGTCCTGTACAAAGAAACCTAAAAAAAAAAAAAAGAAAAAAGAGAGAGAGAGAGAAAAAAGAGAGAGAGAGAGATGCGAACACTCTTAAAACACCTACTTGTATAAATCACTTTTGCTGTCTGTAAGTAGAAGTCTGACAGATTAATGTATTGTCAGGAGAGAGCTTGTGGTCAGTGTTAGGTGCAGCTGTAGCGGGTTCAGCTGTAGTTCTTGGTATCCAAGCGGACCTTGGCAGAGTACCGGGGCCACTGAATCATTAGCGTAGCCCCAAGGTACTCAAGTAGCCTAAGGTGCTCCAGGAATGAATCAAAATGATTCCCTCCATCGAAATGCAAGGAGCAAAACTGCAGCAAAACTGTGATACAGCTGATGGAGTGGCCTGAAGAAACACCACAGGGCAGATGCTGGACACATTGACAACCTCAAGCTTTTCCAAGGTCAGGGTTTACTTGAAAAGCCACCATAGTTTCTCACTACAAAAACCACATCAGAAGTCACAAGTTTAAAAAATAACTTCCATAGGAGAAATGAAAATTAGGGATTGGACAGAGGGAGAAAGAATTCTTCATGGATTCTCACTTCATCTCAAATGGTATTGTTTGTGTCTTACTCCAGCTGTCCAATCCACTGACATCAATACATAACACATTAAAAACAGCACTTTCAGAAAAGCTCTTTCATCTTTCAAAAATCGGTACCTACTGCAGTCAAAAGCACTTTATTATTTTCCATGTGACAGTGTGAAACTTCCCTGGAATTATGCCGTGTGCAAATGAACTAAAGCTCAAGGCAAGCTGTGAGCTGGAGGATAGCTTTGGTGCATGTCCAGACATCATTCCAGTGCACCTTGTCTGCACACAGCGTGGCTTCCCTAGGCTTTTTGTCTTACTGCTGTAGAATTTTTTCTCTTCATAGGCCCTGGCCTCCTCTTTATACTCAGTGAAATGAAGAAATTAAGAGACATAGCTGCTTTTTGTGGTTTTGTTTTACTTCTTCATTTTAATGACCGAAAATCTTTGTGCAACATGCAGTAAGTCATATGACAAACTTTTATATTTCTCAGCATCATATATTTTTAAGAAACACTGGAAAGAACCTTTTTTCCATGATGAGCATGTAGTTAAAGCATAAAAGCCACAGATATTTTACCAGAGAGCACTGGAAATGACCCACATTGCCCTGGTTACAGGAACAAGGATTGTTCATCTTATCATTTTAAGTTACAGCTCAAGCTGTAACAGCACTGAAGATGTAGTACATTTTACCTCATTACTGAAGTCCCAGTTCTGTAAATGTTTCTACTGACACAGATTTTACTGACAAACATTCATGTGGATGCTATGTAACCAGATTTCAGTTTTGTTATTTTGTCTGTATAGCTGATAGTCAGTGATAGCTTTGACATAACAGAAAATTCAGGGTTTGGATCAGAGATAAGAAAGATGGATAGAGGGCAAACATGGATAATTCTTCCCTCTGAAATGATCATAACAGGATGTCTAGGTAATTAGAGGCTGCTTTAAGGGGCCTTTGTACTTCAGCATGGCACAGAAAAACTTGCATATAACGAAGACAGGGTTCTCACTGTTTATCACTTGATAGTTAAAATCAGGCTATTTATTTATTTGCTTAAATTATTGTAGATTTTTTTAAATAACAGTCTTTCTTTCTTTCTTTCTTTCTTTCTTTCTTTCTTTCTTTCTTTCTTTCTTTTTCTTTCTTTCAGGACATAATTGTAACTCTCAAACTCAGGCTTTATGCTTGTCAACTGTCAGAGTACCAGGAGATGGCAGGAACGTGAGTCTATGAAAACTCTTCATGTGACATGCTGTAGTTTGCACTTTTTGTCTCTACTTTTGAGGACTTCAGAGGAAATTTGCAGCACTTTAGCTTTGGAATGAACAATGAGCTCATGGGGATTTGTTGGCACTGCACCAAAGAAAAGCTGTGCCTTTTAAGATACAGTTACAGGGAATTATGCTGTCATTAAATGTGGTTTACCATGGTGAAGGGGTTATTTGAGTGCTTTTCATACACTTTATTTTTGGAGATACTGTTGCTCAAGGCATTTTTGTTCAGGAATGGCTTTATTAGCTGATCTAGTCTCAGGAATGTTGCTTGGACTCAAACGTCTTGCAGGACTTCAAATAAAAGCTGTACACACTATCTTATGTTTGAACAGTCATCTTTCATGTGGAGACATCATTACATGCCTGTATATCATGTCCAAATTTTCCACACTTTAAATTGGAAATTTACACAAGTACTCTTCAGCAAGACAGAATATGGAAGATGTTTCCTACCACAAAGCCAATGAGAGGTTGGAAGTTAAATCAAAGGACCGCCAAAAAAGACCCAGCTCCAACAGTAAATCAACATTATGCCACAGAAGAAGAATTTTAATGCATAGGCTATGTAAAACCCTGTAGAGCTATTTCTGATTTGTGGAAAGCTAGTAATACTGAGACAGCTTTAGGGAGGTAAGTAGCCAGGTTAAAAAACATCACATGTGTTGCTTTAGCAACATGACAATAAAAGGTTTTGCATCTTGAGCTGATTACTCAACAAAATTTTCTTTAGGAGGAATTTGGAAGCAAAAGTGAAAGTGAAGTTCTGCCAGATTTCTATACCAGTTATGTTCAAAAGGTAATTTTAACTTTTTCTCGGAGGGAGAGATGAGTCTTTTCAATGCCAAGCACTGATCTGTTTTACTTCCCATTACAGGAATGCCTAAAAATGCCTCATTCAAGTCTGAATACACTTTGTGCAGGGAGTTACTTCTACAGTGGTAGATTTGAAAAAATAAACAACAGGAAACAACAAATTGGCATACTAGATAGTCATGACACAGTGAACCAAGGACATTGAGTAGGATTTGGCATATTATTGGCCAAGGACGCCTGCTTTTGTGAGCTGTGTTTTCTCTTTAGAAAGATGTTACGAGATTGAAGAAACAGGTGTTCACATGGGAACTATTTTGGCACAATCTCTTGGAAGAGTGCTGTCTGTTTCATTATAAAAAAAATCATTACAGCAGCAATGTCAAGGTTTTCTCCTTAGCACTAGGTCTGGACTGAGACAGGAGCTGATTCTCCAGTGTCTTGTGCAGCTATTTATCCCAGCACAAAGTGGACCTACAGTGCTGCTATAAGATCACAAAGATAGCGTTCACATCCCCTTCTGTTTTGCCATGATAGATGATAAAAAAAAGCAGGGCTGGTGTTGATTTTACTCGTTGAAGAGAAAAATAAGCATTTCTCTATAGTAACCTCTACTTCCATATCTATGTATTGTACCTTCAAATATCCGGTTGTGGCCATTTGGATTCAGCTGAGATTAATCCAAAACCAGCCAGATTCCTTGCTGGTATAGCAAATCAGGTAGGATGTCAGGGAATCAGAGGCAGCTTCTTGAATCATTGTTTAGCTTCAGATGCAGTGTAGAGCAACCTGGGAACTGGCCTAACTTGTACCATCTAGCAATAATCTAAACTCAATGTGCAATATGTTCCAGCCTCAAGCAGTTTCTTGCCATGCCAGATTTGCACTCAGATGGGAACTATGAACCACTTTCACCCTCTTACCCAATGTGAAAAATCTAGCTCATTGTGTTCCTGTAAGGACTTCATTTTTGCATTTTTCTATTTTTTTTTCCACATAATCGTAAAATGGAGGTAATTCAGACTGGATTGCTCTGTTTTTGTGGAGGAACATACACAGTACGCAGCCTCTGAAATTTGATTGTGGTGAATATCATTGTTCCTTATTGAAATGAAAGTCTTCTTGACATTATTGTACTCTGCTGAGTAACTTTTGACTTGCCGTGGGTAGGGAACAACTGGTGTAGGCAGCACTTGCTGTCCGTTTCACAGGCATAACAAACACTACCCTGGTTTCCCATGCTCTGTACACTGGATGGTTTCACCTTGTATTCCTAGGAAGAGGCAGCTCAGCTTTGCACTTCAACCCTATGTCCTTTCCACTCCATTTCACATGCCAGAGAGAAGCAATATTGCTATTCACTGTGATACCTATAAAAATACCTAGAAATGTATCTATCTTCATTTGTATGTTTGTATTCTCACCAACTCTCACTGGATGCTTATGGGTGCAATAAAAAGAAAGAAATTGGGATGATTCTCACATCTTAGTAAGTGCAAGGTAGCTTGTTAGGTGCTTGTGCAATCTATATTTGTCTGTGAATTAATGCATGAGTTATTTTTTACTGTAAACCATTAAGCATATGATATGTGTGTGATACAATGAGTCTCTGTTCTTTCTGCTTCAGCTACTGTTTCACAAGCTGATATCTTGAAACAGCTGACATAAGAGTTTTCTGACAAGGTAGCTGCAAAATGTTTGAAGGTCTTTTTTAAAAAATAGTTTTGAAATTTACAGTGAGTCAACTGATATTACACCAACATTATGAAAATTTTCATTGCTATATAAGGATTAGTTTGTGGAGATGAACTTTAAAACTTACACTCCCAAACTGGCATCTTAGTCTGGCATAGTGGATACCTTGAACAGTAAGCTTCCATTAATTTTTTTAACATGTATTTTCTCTATTCACCTATGTAAATTTGTCCCACCTAGGTGAATGTCATAAGCAATAACATGTTAGTGTACTGTAAAAAGGTAGGGATTCAGTTAAAGTTGGTGGTATATTTGTATGAAAAGTTGTGCAAAGTATCTAGCCAGTGGTTTATAGTCCTCAAAAACATATATAGTTCACTGAATTCTAAGGATAACCATTTTTTCACAAACAAGTATATAAAATTAGTTTTTAATTATTATATTCTTCTTGCTTGGATAAGGCACACTACTCTTGCAGTCCTCTGGCCTGCTTCACTATCAACTAGGTGTTTGACATTTCAGCACAGGAGTGAATGACAAACTGGGTGATTAGTTTTCCCAGTCATTCGACACCTCTGCTATTTACCATAGATTTTAATGTGGGCTCTTCTACCACAGCAACATTTTCAGCATCTCTGTGTTGCAGCTCTCTCTATTTAAGAACACAGAGGAGAGTAAGACTGGATAAGAAAAATAATATTGACTTCCTGTTTTATATCACATTCGCTCTCATACTGGGAACAGTCTGAAAACACTCCATCAGTTGATTTCTGTAACACAGACATGGCTGAAAGCAACTGCTGACACTGAGAATGTTAATATCTTTGGGAAAAGACTGATGATAGGAGAGGGATTTCAAATGGCCGCTTGAAGCACAAGTCTTAAAAGCTGCATACCCCAAAATCTACCAGCTGTTTCTGACCATGGCTAACTAGAAGCACTTGGAAACAGCTTTCAGAAATTTGGTTTGCCAATGAACAAAAAACTGATTCTTGAGAAATGGTGAGGTCATCTCTTTCCCTACTGAATTTCTTACTTCACGTGACAGAAACATGTTGATTGCCACCAAAACCAATAGCTTCCTACTTTACAAAGCAGCAAAGGACAAAAGGTTTTGCAAGCCATCTCTCTCCTGTAAAGAACATATCTAACTTGAAGTTGGTCCTTCTTTGTGTGGGCATGGGGTTGTACTAGGTGGCCTCCAGAGGTCCTCTCTAAACTCAAGCGTTCTTTGATTGTAAATTTGTAGTTCAAGTTTGTTTCCCTATACTTTGTAATTAGCTGTCTTATATACCCTGATGAAATAATGGCTTGAAATAATAGCCCCGTAATAATGACTCCCATCTCATATCCTGATCTGACATGCTGATTTGCCTCAGTGTGTTGTCAAGTGTGCCCTGAAATACTGTGTAATTATAGACATCTCACTGTAATATTTTACTCCATTGCATAGCTATGTGGTAAAAAGTACCTGACAGATGTAGATTTACTGTGCAAAAACTGCTGAAAGTTGACTTGAAAGAAGCACTAACTGAGTTCAGATGTCTTTTGCTAGATATTACTTTGGGTTTTATGTTTACCGCCTTTCTTCTCCAGCTGAGCTTTGTTTACTCACAACCCACTTTCCTTAATGGGCTTTTCCAAGTGAGAAGTGAAATGTCTTTCATGCAAAGTCTGTGTTATAAACCACATTGCATAAGGAAATAAAGCAAACCATATGCAATAGAAATTTAATAAAGTGAAGAGTATGTTTAAATGCATTCCTTACACACATGTATTTCTTAAGCAAAGGGGTAAGATAATTATATGAATCTCAGCTGTTGAAGACAGGGCTTCCTGTGATGACCTGGGGAATCTATCTAGTAAGAAATTTAGATTTCTAATTACAACATGCATGTTGCTAGCAAGAAGACTACTGTGCTATTGGATGACTGTATATGTGTATGAAATCAACCTTTTTCAAGTAAGATTAGGAACATACTTTTCCCAGACTTAAAACAGACTAGTCAGTCTTAAGAATGCTCTAGTTTGGCAATAGTTATACCAAAATGCTAAACTGAAAAAAGCAGAAATAAGTTCCAGCTAGTCTTTATGGAGCAGTGAAATAGAGCCTGGCAGAACAAAGAGGCCAGATATTGGTGAAGAACATATAAACTTTAAAATGTCAGTAAGAAAGGAGAAGCTTTAGATGGGAAAAGGGAAGAGGAGAAGGTCAACAGATTTTGTTGCAAGAGGGACCCAGAATTATTGTGAGAACTACTAAAGTCAGATGAAGCATTCCGAGCTGAAAAAATTTTCTGGTTCATATGAGAAACCATGAACTGCTGAGGAATGCTCCTGTACATCCCCCAAATATTGCAACCCCAGTCCATGCAGCAGTCTCAGGCTGGTGAAAAAAATGAGGCAGGGAGACGTGTAGATTTGTTGAGCAAAAAGGTTCTATGCAAAGTCTTTGAATTTCTATATATTTACCAAGTACATAACTCATGCCCCTAAAGAGTTATGAAGTGAAATGAGAACCACACAGCATATACCTTCATTGAGATGTTTGGGAAAATGTCAGATATATCTGGAGACTTCAGGAAGTCACAGCTGTTTCTTGGAAACAACTCATTTCTTGCCTTGGAAAGCAAGTGACCATTTTTCAAGAGAAGGGTCAGACATAGAGCCTGTTTCTGGATTAGTTATGTGCTCAAGCCAGGAGCAGAACTTGATTCAACAAACTTAGAGGTGGAAAATTCCCAGTGGGGAAGTTTATTTACACTAGTGTGTAAATTTCACAAAGCTGAATGAAAATGAGTGTATGCTGCAAATGGCAACTATGTGCACCTGTTCATACGTTCTGCCACTGACATAGATTTAACAGAGTTTAAGACCAGAAGGGACCATTGGATCAGTGGTTTTAACTGCACCTATGTTACAGGTTATGAAGAATTATCCACCTTCTGTATAACAAGCCTCAAACTTCTAACTAAAAAGTTCTTCAGTTTTCCAAAACTGAATGTGTATGACAATTAAAGCAGAAGAGACCAGGAGATCAGAGACCCAACCCTCCTCCAGTGGGAAGAAGATGACTGGGTCAAGTTTTCCCAAGAGATTCACAAAGTTTACTTGTACCATTGTACCTCATGCCAGAAAGTGAAAAAAGCCAAAGGCTGGGAAATTGTATACTTGATTACAGAAAATTTTTCTTCCCAGCAATCAAGACAATCTTGAACATGACACACTCCTGAAGTCATTTCAGAGCACCCGCCAACTTTGCTCAGTTAATCATTGCTGAGCATGCCGGGCCTCTGACACTTCAGACAGAGGTGCCCTTGTGCTGGAAGCCAAACTGTGCACTGGGATAACTTTACATTCCTGGTGCTTCCAGGTGACTGGCTACACCTCTGGAGCATGGAGATTTAGTTATTCATGTTGCCCTGTGGTAGACCTGCTAATGTGCAGAAATTGAAAAGTTCTTGATTTAAAAAGGGGAAACTAGGAGGAATTATAGGATGACCTGGTTATTAAGGTCAACTAGACTGATGGGCTCACATTACCCTGTAGAGAAGGCCAAGGATTTTCTGACGTCAAAGGTTTTCAAGCTGTTTGTATGCCAAGGGCTCATTAGTAACTCTCTGAAAGGGTTCTGGGAATAAGCAAAGAACCTACAAGGAACAGGGAAAAGGAGCTGAACGTCAAGAAAGTTGTCCTTAAATATGTAGCACAGAGCTACAAAGGCTAAGCTTAGTTAGACTGTGTGAAGAACATGAAGACAAATGACAAAAGATTTTTCCACCATATAACTAGTGAACAAGGAGAAGAGCAATGCCACTCTTCAGTGAGAAATGAAAAGTAACCTAACATTGGTCCTGCTCACCACACCACCAGTGAATGGGGTCCATCTGACCCATACTTTGAATCCAAAGACCATGAGTCCAGCTTCTTCTTAAAAGCATTTGATATAACTTTGAGCACCATATTTGGCTGTTCCTCAGTTCATGCATCTTCTCTGTGCTGGGTCTTGACATAAGTCATTTTCAGCTTCATTCTTTAATTAATCTGCCTGAGGTACCCTGTCAGTTACAACAGCATAATTGCACACGTAATTTAGCTCCTCTTCTGGGCAACTTGTACAACTTGCTCCTAGATATGTTACCTCAAAGTAAGATCATAGCTGAGATAATTAATCCTCCTGTTTCCAAACCTGCATAGCTGCCATTTATATCTTTGCCCTTTATAGTACTTCCCGGACTTTGCCTACCAACTTACCACCCCATCTGGGCACACTATTAACAGTTATAATCGTTTATGTCAGGAAAGCCGAATTCAAAATAGGACAGGAGCAGACAAGGGCTACTAGGATGATATAGAAAAAAGAGAACATGCATAGGAAAAAATCAGAAGAAGTTTCTTGTTTAGTCTAGCAAAGTAGTGACAGAGAAGGCATGACTGTTGTCCAAGAAAATACTCCACTGAGGGTATAGAGGAGGAATAGTCCACCAGGATGGAAAGGATTTGTTTAAAAGTCAGTGGCATAGAAACAAAGGTGGAAAGTGGCTCTGTGCTAAATGTGGTGTAGAAGTTAGGCTTCTTGAGCGTTAGAGTAGAAGCTCAAAAGCAGCTTTTCAGTGAAAGTGGTAGAGTAAAACTCAAACTTGTTTACAGCTGGAGCTCAATGCATTTATGAAAGGGATTATATAACATGGGTCTTGTGACTTCAGGGTCCTGGACTTGTTAATCCAAGAAGCCGTCTCTGATTTTGCATTCCCAACTTAGTGTATGCTTGATATTCCTCTTTCTAAAAATCCAAAGATCACACAAACCATTTTTACTATTGTATTGCCTCAAGAGTGTATGCTGAGGTCTACGCCTGTGAAGACACCAGCTTTCCTTGAGTTGTAACTTTTGAGACACTCTTTCCCATTCAGTGTTGCCTGTATTAATGTCTCTTCATGGGTCGCAACAGAGAACAAAAAAATTAAATTCAGGCACCTTATAGGAAGCCCCTAAACATTTAATAAACAAAACTAACAAGCTGCAGTCATTGACTCCAGAGTTGTCACTCAGAGGCTCTGATTGCTTAGGCCTATTGAAAAAAAAAAGGACTGTTTAAACAAAAAAGTTTTGCCCTTGGTGTTTGGCCAGCCATTTGTTCAAATCTGGGGTTTTCCCAGGAGAACAAGAACATGTGCACTGCTTTGATATATATTGAAACCCTATTTGTCATGAGAAACAATTTTGATCTTGCAGTGTCATAAGGTAAATGTTCTAATAAAGAGCCCTGCTGCTGGTTTAGAGAAACCATAAGCCTCAGAGCAGCAATGAGGAACATGGTAAACTGTTATTTCATAGTATGTGGCAACTGCTGTGAGCCAGTTATCTCATATGCACGTAGGTATTCAGGCTTGCTCTATGACAGCCTCTCCTTTCATAATTGTCTGACATTGGGAGCACTAAAGAGGAAACGTTGGTAACTGTCACATCTGGGGCTCTGATTCTGCAAGCATTGGCCAGCCACATGTATGCATGCAATCTACAGGTAAAATACTGCAAGGCTTTTTGCAAAACTGGGCTTTGTGCCATGAAACATGCTTTGTGAAGAGTAGCTACAAAAGCATTTGAAACAAATCATGCTAGTCAGTCTATGGCAACAGTGTGTAGGGAATACTGTATAGTGTGTGATATGAATAGGTTTAAATCCTCCCTTGCAACTATGCACTTCCCCAAAAGTCTTTTAAATTGTTGATTAAATCCAAAAAGCCACAGGGAACTGAGAGAAACAAAATTGGAATGCATTAGGGAATCTGGCTGGTATTTTCAGTCTAATTATTTAAATTTCTTCAGTTTGGTAGATTTAAGTTCAACTTTTCTCCATATTATTGTTTTAACAGGATACAGTGTCTCTTAAAAATCCACTTTTATTCACAAAAACAGATGTTCCTCCTCTGTTTTTGGAAGGCTGAGGCAACAGGACAAGGTTGTGCTTGCTCCCCTCCAGAATCTGGCAGCTGGAGGTCTCAGTGCTGCAAGCTGCTTTGCATAAGCACATGTGATATATGTGCAAGAGCTCACTGAAGTACAGCAGACGGTATTACAGAAAATATACTTAAATGCAGGGAAGTATTTATCTACTTACACAAAGTAGCTGCCTGAACAGTAAACCATACATTTCTGGGTCATAGTTCCACTCACATTTGAACTTCCAAACTTTGGGAAACAGTTGCTGCTAAAAGTAATAGCAAAATTATTGATTACATTCCTGAAAAAGTAGGAGTAACAGCATTGAAGACTCAGCTGCTCTCAGAAGGATCAAGAAGGCTTGTTTTAGTCCAGTTTTCAATCCTGGGTCTAAGTCAACATAAGAAGACTCAAAACAGGCATGTTTTTTATCATATTTTGCTATTTGTCATCTGTTCTAAGAGATATAGAATTTCCTGAGAAAGGGATTTAATTAGCTGACTTCATGGTTTTCTAAGCTAGTGAAGCATCAACACAGTATCTTCTGTCTGAGAAGCTCAAAGTATTTTCCAAGTGTGTGTAAATATTATTGTACTATTTTATTAATGGGGAAGAGAAGACATGCGGGTACCTTAAAAAAGCAGACTGAAGGACATTAAAGGAATGAAAGCCACATCTCTTGAGGTTTCACTCCCATCCCCATATAAGTAGCTATAATGTCCTTGCAGAGCAAAACAAGTGTGAGGGAGTTGAGAGCGAGGCCGCCCCATGACAGGAGATGAGCCATGAGTGGAGGGCGCCCAGGGCAGTGCCTTCCCCTGTGGGGCACAGCCCCAGGGTTGGTGATGGTTTCTCTCCACTGCCCCAGACAAGCCGAGGCAACGAGTCTGGTCCAGGGTCCATCCAGGGAGACTGGTCATAAGCAGCCAGAGACTGTCTTGGAGATGGGGTGAGCCACAACACAGGGCCAGGGCCGTCCAGGAAAACCAGTCAGGAAGTCAGAACAGCAGGGGCA
Organism: Apteryx mantelli; assembly: GCF_036417845.1. NCBI lineage: Eukaryota > Metazoa > Chordata > Aves > Apterygiformes > Apterygidae > Apteryx > Apteryx mantelli. Next base: position 18,458,626 of record NC_090020.1, read on the forward strand.
GGGCTGGACACAGACCTACCAACAACTCAGCTCACGCAAGGTTTGGGTGCCTGGGCCTGAACTTAACTGGGGCTCCTGAGCCCACGGGCAGAGGGTGCGCCGGTGGGGTCACTAATGAGGCTGGCCAGGGCAATTAAGGCCCGTTGTTGCTCTCAGGACCCTGACAATATGAAGTGGAGTCTATTGCCTTGTGAGAAAATGCCATACTTGTAATGACTAGTTTTAATAGCAGTCTTCTTTGTACACAAGCAGCAGATGTCTTATGACATCTGTTCTTTGAGCAACCGCTTCTGCAGTATCTGTGCTCCTTCTGCTTTAATTATTATATTTAACTCCTGCCCTGCATGTTACTATTTTTAAATATGAAGGCTTTTTTTACGATAGGGAAGCATAAATGCATACAGCCATTGTATTCATATTCAAACGTAAATGCCTGTTAACAAAAATTAAATGCCAATTCACTTTCAGTTGCTCTTCACTGGACAGCATCATGGTTGGTTCATTAGGAAAACAAGAACAGTTTGAGCTTTGAGCAGACATTTGGAAAACTCTTAGAGGAAAAACAGCTGACTTGATTCTCATACCAACTCAAATAGACTTTTCTCCCTAAACATATAAAACTTGCCAAGATAAAAATGTTGTCAGGAGAGTCCAGCTTCTGTATAGTTAGGCTTTGTTGAGATGACCACAATGATACTAACAGATCTTATCTCAAGTTATGCAGATTGGTTAAACACTTTCAAAGCTTATTCACTTCTCTCTTTTTTAAAGCAAACTTTGTTAAACTTCCCCAATGAGATGCCATCTCAGAGCAGCTTCTGATGGCTATGTCGCATGACTTTGCAACTTCTTGCAATGCTGCAGACAAGCAGATCAGTAGGGCTGATACACGGTAGCAGATGGCACAGACCTTCCTTGTTCTGTGTGTTTTAAACAACCGTGCTTAGTCAAGGCCTTTTAACTTAAAGTAAGGGTTATACAAGATACACTGGCTAGGAGTCCTGTGATTTTCAGCTAAAAAAATCATTAGCTCAAGTACTGCAGAAAGACCTAATACCAAACATGGTAATGGAGAAGTATAGTTAAGATCCCTTCATTTACGGAAGAAAACACAGCAACACCCAAGAACAAAGCAAGTATTATTAAAAAAGGCAATGACAGAGGGTAAATATGGTACTTCTTCCCCCCAAAACAGGGTATAGGCTGCTAAAAAATTTGCAGCATGTTTTAAAAAGCAGCCTTGAGGATGTGAAAGGGAAATAGTTTCATAGGTAAACAAATCATGCCTCACCTATTTAACTCCTCTCTATCCTTGCCGTGCACATATCCCTGTAATACTGTGTGTCTTAAGCAGTAATAGGGATTTTGAGGCAGGTCACTAATCAGGAATATGTCAGTAAATTAATAAAAGATGTTTCTTATGCTTGATTAATGGTTCTCAGTCTTACTGGCTGTCAGATCTCCCCCTAACCCTGCATATTTCAGGCCTAAATTTCTCTTGAGCAGAGTCTGCCTACAGGCACAGAAGAAGCAAAAATTAAATCACAGTGTATTCATTAATGCTTTTACCTACTCTGTTAACATCAGCTAGCTCTCATGACTTCTGCATTGGTGACATCTCTAACAACCTCATTTTGCTGATAAGTCTCTAAAAACCTTATTTTACAGGTAAATAGAGCCGAATACTTTATGTTATTTGAGGAAGGTGCTATTCCAAGTCAGACTCTGCAAATACAACCAAAGGTATCTGATGTCTAAGTAGTGCACTGTGTTCAGAGATGTAGGCTATTAATAAAATTAGTAACTGTCAGCTGCGTGAGGGCTGTTTCTGAATGCCAGCAGAACAACAGCTCCAGCAGCTTCTTGTGGGAAGTACTGAGGGAAAACCACAAAACAGCTGAGAAATCTGTTTTTGCTTCTTTTTTAAATTTTATTTGCTGTGTGTTAGCAGCATGTATGCATTTTGTAATGGATGGACTCTGGATCTTCCTCTAATGGTCTTACAGTTTTAATGACAGCTAGCCCTCGTAAAACAGGTGAAATCCTTCCAGGTGTAACTTCCATTTCCATTGCCACTGGTGACACTAGTATTTTACATGTTCTTTACAAGTTGAAATACCAAAATTCGAAGTAGTTCCACCTAATGTTTCATTCATAATGAAATGATAATGCTCTGTTCTTGGTGCCAAGCTCTTTGTTTCTGGACTCCTCATATTCTTCTGTTGATTTAAGCCCAGTTTTCAGCTCTCTAATTCAGATTTTCAGATCACACCTGGAAGCTCCTTTTCAGACACTTACAGCCACATTTTCAGCTCAGCACTCTTTGTATGGAGGCATTTTATTTTGCTGTCTCAGTGGAAAATAAATTATTTTGAAATCCAGTTCTTTTTAGGAATCAGTCTTTCAAAGACTATTATAAAACTTAGGGGAGAAGGATCACAAGACAAGTCTCAGAAGGCCAAGAATGTCAGATGGCATTTGCACAGCAAGAGACACTTCTTTTAACTTTGGCTTTTTCCAGATTTCACTGAGCAATGATGTATCTGCTTTTCCTGTATAAACACAGAGCCAAGTTCTGAGAGGCACTGAGCACTTGCAAGTGCCTTTACCTTCAGTTGCAAAAGACTGAATAGTACCCAGGACTAGATCTATACACTTAATTTCTCTAGTGACTTCAACTATACATGTCTTGCATGTAAAAGCCTTGCAAACTTGGAATCTTTTCCAGCTGAAAGAGTGAAGGCCAAAAGAGCATTTTTGCCTGTGTGCCTTCCAATAAGCTCTCAGATGTCTGATGGAGGGGTTAAACTGAAGATAAAATTTTGCAAATCCATCTATTAAGAATTAATTTGGAATTCGTGAGTTACTAAGGTTCTCTTTTTTCTTCCAACAGACATTAATTACAGTTCTAGCTACTCTTTGAACATGGTTTATGGATGGAAAAGACATTCTGTCAAAGAACGCAGAAGTGGCCTTTGAAATGTAGAGTCTAAGTAAAAAGGATTAGAGTAGGATCATTGGATACCATGGAAGAAGGATTAGAGTTTGGCCTCATTTAATGCTGTGGGCTGCTCATAGACTATGTATTATGCAACCTAAATGGAGGTGTCACAGAAGTGACAGTGATTTTGATTCTGGGCGTTATTATTTTTATTCTTTATGCAAAATTCTTTCTGCTCTTCAAGGAACACTGGATACTGGCTGATCTATTTGATTGAAAAAATCATAAATTAGGTTCCTAGAAAAGAAGTGTCTGTAACATAACAGCACCAGTCATGTATTCTGTACCTACTCACGCAGTGGATCCAGTGCAACGAGATGCTATCAACAGGGAAAAAAAAAAAAAAGATGACCACAATGGCACTAATTTCAAATGATACCAGAAAGCTCCACTTGATTTAGTGTCGATATTCTGGACTGAGTCTTGTTTAGACAGAAGGAGAATTCAGCCCTCTGCCTTCTACTGTGTTAAAGGAGCAAATGGCTGAATAGGGGAAATAAGTCCCTGAAGCTGTACGAAAATGTGTGTATACCTTTCCATCTAATTCTGAGATCCTAGAAATACAAGTGAAGTATCTGAGATTATTTAGATTTTGTAATTCTGTTGTTTTTTGGCTTTCCCAGCTAATGTCTTCTGACTTCTATACACTATAATGGTAGAGTCAGCCAGTTGTGTCAGTGCTGCCATTTCACAGACCAACTATTACTGGAAAAAACAGGCTAAACTCTTCTCCTTTGGACTATAGAACTCCGCCCCTGAACTTGTCACCTTTTCTAAATCTGGCCTAATAACGTTATTGCCTTTCTTTACATCTTGCCTTGTCCTTAGACTGTTGTGCCAATAGTCACACTACTGCTACAGATCTGTCATGAAAGATAACTGAATCCCAAAGGCAGTGGCAAATAACAATCAGAATCACTTCTGGTCAGTGTAACTTCATGATGTTTTGATTTTTATTCACTCTTTAAAATCAGCTCCAACGGAAGTCTAATCTGAATTAAGAAGGGCCACACTCAGTCAGACTGAGAGTCTGTCTAGTCCAGTATCCTGTCTTCAGTCTGCCAGGCACACATCCCTTAGGAGAATTAAAGGAATAAGGCAAGCATATATGTTACTTCCTCTGCTTACTCTCTTGTTCTACAGTAATTTGTGGTTCAAAGACTTCCTCAGCTAGAGGTGGGTTCCACAAATTTAGTAACTCTCAGGGTTAGTAAATCTTTTCCATTATACATTGCCTTGACACCATGTAAACATTTAGCATCCACAGTGACATAAGTGAAAGCATTCCACACTTAATTACACCTTACAAGTTGACTGCCTCCTTCTGTTTGCTCTGTACCTACCAAAGGCTGGTTTCTTTCCATACTCTCTAGGTCTTAGATTGGAAGAGACAGTGAACAAGAGATCCTCACCCACATCATCCATGACACTCATGGTTTAATAGACTTTTATCATATTTCTCCCTCTTCTTTCTTCCATGTTAAGGAATCCTAAATCCTAATCCCTAATTAGACTAGGGTCTATTTAGTCACTCTGTAACAGAAGTCACTCCATTTCTGATGCTAAGGGACATTGAGACCAGTGGGCTTCTGAGACCAAGGGGATTCCTTGCTGCCAGATCCTCTAGATGCCAGGCTTTGCCCTTCCCAGGTCCCTGGTCCTGCGGGTAACAAGGCTGAGCAGGTAGTCCAAAGATGCAAATATATACACACAGACACTGACAAAATACAAACATGGCCAGCCATGCAGATTAACACAGACAGAAAACAGTGCCTTTAGTAGTTACCACATAAACACAAACCACACTCACTCACATAAACACATGCAGATGGCCTGATCCTGTTTCTTCTCTCCAGCTGATCAGGCTTGGAGTTTGCCAGTGGAATGTGTCCATGCTGTCACTCACATACCTAACATGCATTCTCACATTTGCAGTCCATTTCAGGTCACGTTCACTAATTTTCCACATCCTGTTCACACAGTTAACCTCAGGTTAATCACGGTCTAGTCAGCAGCCTGCAGCCCTTTCTTTCTTGTTGCCTTGGTCTCCTTTTTCAGAAGAAAGAGTAAGAACAGCCAACACTGCCGAAGGGGCAAACATACCATGAACTCAGACACTGAAAAAATAATGTTCTCATTACTATCATTGAAGTGATACGGAGTTGCCAGTTGCTAAGAAAAAAAGACAATGATTAAATAAGTGTTTAAGAATTGGTATTGTAGCCTTGGTTTAGCAGTGCATTAAAAACATGCTTCATTATTTAAATGTGAGTAAAAATCTCCATCTGTTCAGTAGAACCCACTAGAAATATTGAAGTATTTAAGTACCACAGAAGCCAGTGGAGAGTTACAAAGGCACTTAAAGCACAGGCTTGCTAAACTAGAGTCTTATGACTGAACATCTTGCTGCATCTGCCCTCTATCAGGCATGTGTCGTTTTGGTGACACAGCTTATTTCAATCTATTCAGGGCTGGCCAACAATTATGGGTGAAGTACACAAGTAATACAGAAGAACAACTCTTAAAATAGAAGTACAGTATTCTTAATAAAAACCTAGTAAGCATTCTTAATAAGGCTTACTATAAATATGCTAATCACCCTGTGAGACCTGTGCTTCCAAGAACTGTGTAAGAACAGTTGTAACTATGTTTTATTATATGATGTCTCCAAAAAGATCAGTAATAGAAACATTTCTGTTTGAGCAAGTCTTAATTTGCATTAATTGTCCTTTATTTATTCCGACTATTAAACAAGTCATAAAGCTGTATCCAAACTGGAAAACTCTCAAACATTGACTGATACATAACCCATTTACCAAAACACATAATTTGTACTTTGTTTTGCCAGCCTTCCATCCAATTTGCTTCCCACTTAATAGTCTTGCGGGTAAGGTCTGCAAAAGCTGAAATGCTTCTCTCTTTTTTAATTAAAACCATGTAACAGAAAACAAACCACTCTGACTGCATTTAGAAAAATGTTTATTTAACTCTGTCAAGGAACTGCTGAAAGGTTGACATGGTTCAGTGATTAAAAAACTGTGATTACTGGAGTGTAGCCTGAAAACAGTTCAGATAGATAGCTCTTCCCCTTTTATTTTGCTGGTTTGATGCTATGTATTTACATTTTGTCTCCAGAAGAAACAAGCTCTGTAGCTCCACCCAGTGTTTTTTAAAGAACTTCAAATCACTAAACAGGCCACAGGAAAACTCATTAAAGATTTCTCTAAATGTGGACATATACAACCATCTCTTTATAATTTATCTAATGCATACCTTTTAATAGGCTTATCTTTCTAATAGCTTATTTAATATATGTGAGTTACATTTAAGAATATAACTTAAAAATAATCAAGTTTTGTTGAGTATGCATATTATCAGCTATTCCTGATACTGCAACCTTTGCCATTTCAGATCTTCAGCTGAAGTTAATATGAGCTTTTGGTCGACAAACAACCTGGAATCTGTCTTATTAAGTAATTTATATCCCTAACACTGACTTCTTAAAGACCGCACAGATACCCTTGTATGGTCTGAGAACAGAAGTCAGAAGTCTTGGAGTATAATCATGCCATTTTCTCTGAGCCTCCTGATCAGAAAACATGTTTTGCTTATGTGCAGGAGATAACCACAAAGAGGAATAATTTACTAATAAATGTAGTAATGAGAAGGTTTTACTTCATTCTGATGATATTGCGTTCAGACATATGTTAGCTTTTAATCAGTGATGGTTTGGGGTTGAGCAATCAGTTTTCATGTAACTGACCATGTGGCAATCCACTTCAGAATTTTTTCCTGCAACTGGAAGGTATGTAAAGTCTGAGACAGATCATTAACAAGTAGAGAAAAGCAGAATTAGAATATATTTTATTTTGCTTTCCATTGCACTTGAACAGGAAACTTGACAGCTCAAAAATATGACTGCCTTCTATGACAGGGACAAAAGGCAATTTAAGTTTTACTCACAGCTGTGTTGCAGGGATGTTGTGACAGCTCTCCCTCAGCATCCACTTGGCTGAAGCTAACACAAAGCCCCTATAACAAAGCCGCTTATTTTCCTCAGTGTAGTCACTGAACACAAAGAATTGAAAATTGAATTGCTTGTCCATTTTACTACAGATAAAGATGAGCCCCTAAGGAAAATGGAGGTGGGAATGAGAATTATTGTTGCCAAGAGTGCAGAAGGACTGTAAGAAACAAACTGATAGGAAAACGGATTTTGTTATTTCCGTGACTCTTGAAACAAGCCGATAATTTGTTTGCATAGTGCTTAATGGATGTTCAGTTACAACACTCTCTGTTTGCTTCAGGGCAGCCTCGGGAATAAAACTCCAAAGTTCAGACGATGCTCTCCTAAAAAAATATTTAAAAAGAACTAGCTCAGCCCAGTAATAGGTAATTGAAATACAGCGGGGTTGCTACAGCTCCCTTTGCCTACGAGATAAGAGTCTGCAGAGTGCACTGCCAATGCCACCGCCATGTTAATACTCTCAGAGGTTATGTAGTGTGCTTCTCAGTCCAGACAAGGGCCTGCGTTGAAGAGATATGCAAGACGGTATTAAGGCTAATATCCACTAGTCATGCACAAAATATTCCCTCTCTTTTGTGCTCCATTCTTTCCTTTCACTTCATCCTTTTGGAGGTTTGACGCTGTTGTCTACAAGTAATACTTGCAAATATGTTGTGTACCTTGACACGTGTAAATCAGTGTCCTGTTCGAGAGAGATAGTGTCAAGGAGAGATGGCTGGAGAGAGAGGACCAGGCTGCAGGTGATGTCCAAGAGCTTACCAGATGCTTACCCAGCATGTTTTTCTTTACTTTCCTTCTCCAGACTGAAAACATTTGTTTTCAAATCCAACAGCACAGTCAAAGCATTATCTGCTGCAGATAACACCACATAGAAGTATTTCTTCAGTGAGTGATCTGGTAGTTATAATTTTAGGTTCTTTTCTGAACCTCTACTACTTTCTTACTGGGAGAGTGTAAACTGATACCAAACTAATGGGCAGAGTCTGTGTGAGGATCAGATAAAAAATGGAGCCAAAACTTCAAACCTGAGGTTTTCCTCTTCTTCTCTTCCAAAGAAATTTTGTGATCTAATTTTTGGAATTATCTTCTGTCTCTGACATTTCTAAAATTAATGCATTTCTAAAATTGATACAATAACCTTTGGTTTTTAGAATGCTGCTATCTTACTACCTCCTTTTTTTTTGAGAAATACATGTGCTAGATGTCTTGGAGGAGGTGTGGGCCTCCTCACAGTCTTCCAACCACAGCTAAATCTGTGGGCAAGGAAATTGTGCACATCAGCACACCTATGAAAAGCTCAATGTGCAGTACAGCTGTCCAGCCATTAGCATTCAACAGCATTATAAAGAAGGCTACAAATGTGACAGCTGAATATCTTGTTGCTATAACTACATGTAAAAGACATATACAGTATACAGCATATACAGGACATACAGCATACGTATAACAGACAAGCAAAACATTCATTGGAGGCTGTTGCTATACTGCTCAAAACACACATGCAACAGTCAGATTGCTGTCTGAACACTGATGAGACCGAACCTTTCTTTCTAACCTACATAATACTGCTGCCACTTGCACACTTCAGAGGTTGTCTGCCACACAAGAAGAAATGGTCAGAGCAATCAGATTTTATTCAGAAAGCTCTCATTTTGAAGTATGGGTCACAAAGTGCTCTGCCTTTACCAGGAGGTCTAGAAAACTCACCTTCCACGGTGTAGCCAACAATGAAAGATACATTGCAAAATTTTAACATGGAAACACCCATATACATCCCACACTTGAGAGAAAGCAGCAGTGGGCATATCTTAACTGACCTGTTACGAATGCGCAATATCTGCCAAGGATTCACTGGAACAGAAATATCCCATCATCATTTACGGAAAACGGCTAAGATACAAGGTCTGTATGACACAGGACTTGCAAATATACATATATGTTATCTCTACTAATTGCCTATGAGTGTGGACAACAAAGTGAAAGCCACCATGGCCACTGGCAAGTCCAAAGACCCTCAGGCTTCTTCTTTGTTATGAAGACTCATTTCATAGTCAGTGAGACTTAGATTTGCTACATCTGAATGTAAGAATATTTGAAATGGCCACATGTTCCTCTCATCCTCATCCCTACAGCGCTTATGGCTGTTCAGAATTAGGTGAGTTTGGTGCATAAGTGATAACAGTCTATTACTGATGTGACCAGTGCATGTACGCATGCACATATGCAATACCATGCCTAGGAAAATGGCTTCTGAGGATTCCTGTGGCACCATCACACATTTTTAAATGTGATTGGAATGTCTTTGCAGTCCTCTAAAACTGAAGTAGCATTTGTCTACAGGTGATACTGTGCTGAACACCAGCTAGAGGAAGCTAGTGAACTCTGTATTGTGTGGACAAAAGACAAGTATATCTTTAATGTCCTATTTACAAGTAGATTAAAGACAGATTTTACTGTGTGATGTGAAACTCTGTATGTCGCTCTCCTTACACAGCATACAGACACCAACCTTCCTAATGTAGCTGAAAGCACATCAGTACTGACTACTTGTACATAGGACTTCTTTGTGATAAAAGTTAAGCAGTGTGCTTAATTGAAAGGCAAGACAATTCAAGTGCACTTTTGTGAGTTTTAGATAATTTAATAAAGCAAATGCTTACAAAATTTGAGAAACACCTCCTAAAGGCAATAGTTTAAATGTATAACATATGGCAAGTCTAGGTAGTTGTAGCTATCAATTTCACTTCCATATACAAGAGCTCCCACCTCTCCAACCACCTTGCCCACAATTCCAGGTCGATGTAACATGCTGTGGCTGTACTGGGTACCCAGAACTTCAAGCAGGGGGTGTTACCTAGCTAAAACATGCAGCAATTATCCCAGAAAGCTTCACTCATTTTTTTCATTTTTGGCAGCTTGGAAGGTTCCTCGGTCAGTTTGTCACTGTCCATAAAGTATGTCTTTCCAACACTGTGTTACATTGAAAGCTATGCTAGGAATCATGTTCCTGAGTCATTTAATTCCTTTTGCAACCCTTTTACCCTTTTTTTGGAGAGCCCTATATAGTTTGAATGCCTCTTCCTCATTGATTATAGATGATCCAATCAAATTAAGTAATTTGCAATTCACAGTGTTAGTAGTGGTCTTTCGAGGCTGCACTATGTCCCCAGAATCTAAAAGAATAAACTTATTTCCTAAGGACAAAACTTAAAATGATCTGTGATTCTGGATGCTTCAGCTTCCTTGTATCCAATATCAATCATCTTCAAGGAATGTAACTCTCTGGACATATTCAGAAACCACAGTGACTTCTGGCATAGAAACTGTGTGCACAAAGCAAATTCTTCAGTGATCGAATACTCTTAAAACTAACAGTGCATTCCTCAGTCACTGAAATCAAGATAATAAAGTTTGAAAGAGGATCATATATTTCTAAAGATATTTTCACTGACCTAAAAAGAGTATTTTCTAAAAAAAAAAACCCCTTCTAAATTTATAGCAGCTATGAAAACCAAACTGAAGGCCTCAGGGCTGTTTATATAGAGATTTTATTCCAAACGATCTGCATCATTGGCAAGTGTTGTGATAGCTAGCAATGTTAAATCAGTCCTACATCCCATGGTTTTGGCCACACATTTATTTACACTGACAATAATTAGCCCATTAAATGATATGGATTGCTTTCAAAACTTTCAAATGATAGTTTTATACCTCTTCCTTCATATTCTGTTTTAGATATCATGTATGGTTGTTAATGTATAGGTAAAGAACTCAGTGCTGATCTCCCTTTCTATTTTCTCAGAGCTGAGTAAACATAAGAAAGTATTTTCAGCCCATACGTGATTTCTAAACTAAAACCATAATTACAACGTTGTTGCTTTTACTTTCAACAAATATTTCAGCTCCAAAATTTAACTAACAAATTCACTAACTTACTTGCAAATGTTAGGCTTGGATTCAATTCAAGAATTTTTGGTGAAACCCAATTCTGAATGATACATATATCTGTAAAATTCAGAATAAAAACGTATCAATTGCATATATAACTCGTCCACTGGAAAAAAAACCCAGAAACATTATTGCAAAACTCATGAAATTGAGTTCTAATACTAGTGATTTATACTGCTGGTTAGTTACACAAATTTTTTAGTCAGAAATTGAAGACAGTAATATGCAACATATAAAAAGACAGTCCACTGTAAAATGGATGGTAAGTATTTATAGGTAATTAGTGAATGATATGAAACCAACAATTACTAATTGCATACACTTCTAAATTATCAAGTGGTAGATAATGTTGTTAAATGATTTTGTGACCATTTGTGAATAATTTATTAGGAAAATATTTGTTATGAAAACAGGTGGAATGTATACTATTAATTTTATTACTTGTACTTTCTTTACTCCAAATTAGCTTTTTATGCTATTTAAGTCTAGTTGGGTATAAAAAAAAAAAGTCAGAAAATGTGTTTAAATTTAAAGATGCATTAAAACCCCTTCATTGGAGTATTAAAGAATGCTTCTTTTATGTGATAAAAAGATGGAGTCTAGCCATTGCAAAAGAGTACCTTCTTGGTATTTGAGGCCCTATCTTGTATATATGTACATATTGCTGACTTGGATTTTGCAGCTAAGTAATACATTGTTCTTCTTCTTTCTGGCAGTTTCTTCACAGGAATACTCCTCTGCTGTGTTGTGGCTGAATTTAGAAATTCCCTGTAATAATTAGTGATTTTTCTCTGTATGTTTTACTAAAAAGTGGATTTGCAGTTCACTAGCCTTAGGAATTAGTCTACTGCAAGTTTCTTTCTTTTCTTCTTAAAGTACATCAGATTTTCCTGTGATGCTGTAGTAAATAATTTCCCTTTCACTGTTTTTTAATATCTGACCTAAGTATTTTGACAGTTCTTTAGATTACATCTTTAAGGATGACAATAACCACAATAACTTCCTCTTTGAAATCTTATCTGTGAATGGTCCATAGGAAAGAGAGCTGAACACCTGTCATACTTTGTTCTGTTTCTATGTACCTGTTCTAACTGAAAAAAAACATTTTTTAAGGTTCAAAGGATGACTAGTACAGCAAGGAGTTTAAATGACCTGCTGGGTGAATGACTCATTTGTCCTAAGATCAAGCTCAGTTTGTCCTAAGATTAAGAAGCTCAGATGACTTAATAAAGACGTCTTGATGTACATAATAACAGAGATGTGCATGCATTATCACATGCCTTCTGCTTGTTATGTGACATAATGCCTGCGTCTTTAAACAGCCTGGCAAACTTCATGCCATGGGCTGTGACAGTGAATCATTAACACTCTTCCTGTAAGGTATTTTTGGCTTTAAGCCACTTTGTCTGTAGCAGTAATTTTTCGTTTTTTACAGCACCTATCAGGACTGGCCTTCCTTAATTGTTCATGCAGATATACTGTAACACAGCTGCAGATATGACATCAGTTCCCGCAGATCTTCATGAGCTCTCCACTTTCAAGACAGAGCTATCTCAAGAGTGCAGTTTCCAAAACAACATGCCTGTCACTATGTCGACAGTCACATGAAAGTGCATCTTATCTTCAGCTGAGTGAACCTGATGACAGCTGGACCTCTGTGCATGAAGGGCTTGCATGATTCCACCCAAGTATGTTATCATAGCCTCACTCCCATATCCCATAATTGTACCTCAGCAGTCACTGCCAGATCTGCTGAAGAAACTCTGTGGGCCTGGTCCTCTGCATACTTGTCATTTCTACACATCTTTTACCCCTTGGGCGAGTAGGACTTACAGTCTAGTATCATAACACTGAGAAATGTGTGGATGTTTTTGCACTCAAGCACAAACAGTCTATGATTCAAAAAAATCTACTATCTTATTATCACATTACCATTCAAGGCATCTAAATATGCTCTTGGTTCAGCACACAAAAATGTAACAAAGGACATAGTTCAGTTCATATTAGGTCACTGATGTCAAGATTTGGATAGTTGCACTTTCAAAGGAAACATTGCACCATTTTGTAGTCAGTGAACTCCTCATCATCACTTCTCATTTTTATGATGTGTCCCATGTCTCTCCACAGGGAAAGGAATGACAGCAGCAACGTACACATTACAGAGACTTCTGTCTCTTTGCTTGTTGCACAATGTAGAGTTATGACAAAATCCTACAGAGTAGCTGTTATTAGCAGTGGCAGCTTTCCTTCATTAATGCATAGAGTCAGCATGATCTAAGCAGAGGCAGCAGAGGCAGCATGGGCTGGAAGCACATTTGCCTCTCATGTATGTATGTGCTACAATGCTGTAAATGCTATTTAAAACTAAGAAAGACATGTGGATCCCTTATTAATTTTCTCACAGATTTGGAGAAATTTCTCTGTATTTTCCTTTCATCAAGTAAGATGAAAAGACAAAGTGTAATGATCCCAGAAGAAAGATGATTCAAAAAGCCATACTTATGCCATGGGATATCTTTTGTGGCATTTATTTCTTAAAAAAAGGAATAGAAGGGGATTCAATAAATGAGAGGCTGCTATACTCCTGAATACTACTGCTATTTCCTCATTTAAAAGGCTAGCTAACAGAAAAACAGGCCAAAAAGGGATCACAAAAGAGATGAGTGTTTGTAGTAAAAGCGCTGATTGGCACCTTCCTGAGGGCAAGGAATCTGATGGCAAAACATTTTCAAGTTTCACACATAAAAGTTTAGTGTAAAAAATATGCTTTGCTTCTTTGCTATGAAATCTTTCAAGGTTTATTATGGTTTTGTCTAGGTTCTAACATATACATACTCATAACTCACTTCTCTTTTTGTGTCTGTGCCCACACAGACACGAGATTTCAGCTAGAACATGATATTCATACAGTAACAAAAACAATTTATTACCAGGAAAGATACTAGGAAAGAATGTATCTTAGATGTGGGGACAGGCCACACTCCTTGAAGGGAACTACATAATGTGGATTTTGCATTTTGTAGGCCAGCAGAACTCTTTTCACAGCCCATGTAGGGCAGTGGTTCAGTAAGCTTCTCTGATTATTTCTGCCTGTAGCTATTTCTTTTTGACATGGGTGCTGCCCTTGCAATGGTGGGGGAATTTACCTCTAGTTCTCTTCCATATTCCTTTTTTTTTCAATTGCAAGAGGAGACAATCAATAGCGAAAGCCTCATTCACTACATCTAAAGCTATAGCTTAAGCTTAAGCAGTTACCACTTCCAGTCATCCTCCTCCCCACATGTTCCTGCTCTCTCCTTAATGCGCCAATAAAAGTGTTTGAGCAATCACAGAAAAAAGATTATAGAACAGGTTTTGGCTGAAAAATAATCTAGCAAAAAAAAATATTTATTTTTCAGATGAATTAGTTCCGTGACCCAGCTCATCATGCAGCAGGACAAATCTTCATGCCCCTACCCAGCAGAAGTGCCAAACTGCCACTGCACTGAACATGCCATGGGTGGAGCCATGCCCTGAGCCTGAGGTAATCCCAACCCAAAACACACAATCAAAAGTGACCTCCATGGCATTGGCAACTCCTGGATCTGTCTTTCCTTCCCAAGCTTGTCGCCATCACCTCCAGCATCGCCCTGTGGAGCTGTGTGTCACTAAAACGGTCTCTCAGGTTGTGTGTCGGGTGCGAAAGGACCCATTTTGTGTGAAGCCTCCAGCACAGTGCCTAGGCCTCCCAGGAACTGTAAAATGTGAGTGTGTAGCAACACAATACTCCTTTCCTAATTGATGGTGGGATGAACCGGAGAACATGACCTCTCTGAGCACTGTTTGCCTATTTGAAGCATGCTTTTTTCCTCTGTAGACATATGCTTATACTGGTGCACCAGTTCCCTTCCCCAATAGCATCCCAGCATCCCAACGTGCTCCCAAACGCCCCACTGCCCTCCACAGTGTCCCAACGCCCCAACGGCCTCCGCAACGCCCCGCCCCCACACCGCCCCAACTGCCTCCGCAACGCCCCGCCTTCACCGCCCCGCCCCCTCGCCCCGCCCCCGGCGCGCGGGGAGCGGAGGAGTGGGGCGCCTTTGTGCGCCTGCGCGCCTCTCCTCGCTCCCCCCCGCCCCCTCCAGCTCTGTCCCTCCCCGCCCCCAACCCCAGCGCGCGCATTTTCGCCCGGAACCTTGACACGAAGTCTCCTGGGGCGAGGGTGAGCGGGGGGGGGGCGGGCGTCCCGGCCGCCTCCGGACGTCACTTCCGCGCGGCCCCGCCGCCGGGGCCAATCGGCGGCCGCCGCGGCGGCCCCGCCCCGCCGCCCGCCCCGCCCCCTCGCGGGCCGCCGTCGCGCTCGGGGCTGCGGCGCTCAGACGCCGTAGCGGGCGGGGAGGAGGCGGGAGATGGCGGCGGCGGCGGCCACGACAGCCCCAGCCCCAGCCACGACCGCGGCGAGCGCGGGAGCGCCCGGCACCGCGAGGCGGTCGGAGCCGCCGCCGCAGCCGCCGCGGGCCCGCTCGCAGCAGTGACCGGCCGCCGCCCCTCAGGCCCCGGCCCCGCGGCTCGCTGCGCCCGGGCCTCGCCCCGCCCCGGGCTCTGCTCCCGCCCCTCGGCGGCGGCGCCGCTTCGCTCTGATCCCCCGCGCCGCGGCCGAGCGGCGGCTGGCGGCGACGGCTCGCCCTGCCCGCCGCGCCCGGTGAAGAGGCCGCGGCCGCCCCCCTCCCCAGCGTGGCGCAGGGCGGCGGCGCCGAGCGCAGGGTCCCGCCGCTTTGCGCGTGATTATGCTCGGCCGGCTGCGGGCCGGCGGTCAGAGCCCTTCGTCCGGCGGCCCGGGAGCGGGGAAGCGGTGGCCCTGTTGCTTCTGCCCGGCCCGCTGAGAGCCCGCGCCCCGCGGGGAGAGCCGCAGCCATGTATTTCCTCAGCGGCTGGCCCAAGAGGCTCGCGTGTCCTCTGGAGTCCCCGGAGCAACCTCTGCACATCCAGACGGATCCCCAGAGAGCCTTCTTCGCGGTATTGTCCCCATCTCAGCTGAGCATCTGGTACTGCAGAGTGAGTATCCTCCTGTTAGCCCTCAAACCCTCGCCCGCCAGCCGAAAAACCCTCCCGTCTGTAAAATGTATGTTCGTTCCTCTTTCAGAAAGCGTTGTGAAAGCTGGGGCTAAATCTGACAAAGTGCTTCAGTATTTGTGAGTCTCTCTTGCGAGCCAGACCTTTTAAGCCGAGACATTTCCTTGAGAGTATGTTGCTATCAGCAAACATGTAAAAGCAGCCTACTCGGAGTTACCACCTGTTATTACTGAAAATGAGACTTCTAAGCAACCTTTTTTTTAGTTTGACTTTAAATAGCACGCTAGTCTATTGCAAAGGGTGTTTGTACTAACCCCCGTTTTGTAAACGTGCTTTATGTATTTCATGGTCATGTGACCCATGTTTTTTGCACCCAAAATTGGGAATCTAAGGAGTCTTCCCCAAACTTAACTGCTTATGTTTGCCATTACTTTCAAGATTCAGGCTTGATTCAGGCTTTATTCAAGAGTAATTATATAACACAGAAATTCATAAACTTGTCTTGTTATGATGCCCACTTAAATGTTCTGCAGCCCTGAACATTAGAATCAGCATGGAATAAAATTGAATTTGGCAGGCTTTTGCATGGAAGTTGCAGCTCTAGCAGCACTGAGTTCAAGAGTATGCATGTAACATTAAATACCTTGCTTGAAATGGAAATTTAACCTTCTCCCTTTGAGTTAGTTTGGTAACAAAAAGTGTCATTTGTCAGTTTGTTTAGACACGGTCTTATGGAGCAGCTGTGATATTGGCTTTAGATTTTGATGACGGATCTTTTTAAGTACTACCTAAATTAGACCCTACATCTGTGTATAAATATCTCTGTCCCCATCTAATTTATAGAATTCATCTCAGATTACAGGCAAAAACCAAAAATCTAATCTAATCAGTCTAATTTTAGAAAGTTGATATTCAAAGGTATCAAGTGACAGTCAGAGCCATAAAATCTTGTCTTAAGTTATATTGAGATTTCATCACCTTACCTTGTTGTGTTGTGCTGCGCTCAGCGTGGCTGTTCATTAGTTTCTGGGTGGGGTGCTGTTGCTGTTTTTTAACCTGTACAAATATCTAATTAAGGCCCATTAGTCCAGTTGCTATGCTGTGTGAACATCATCATGTGGCCTTTGGTCTCTTAGATTCATGATACATAGTGTAGACATACTCTTCTAGCTTTTGCCAGTTAAATTATAGCTGTAGTCAGCCAACAGAGCCTAATTAAAGGTAAATATGTAAAAGAGGACAGACTTATAGAATACTTCTCAAGATGTGTTGTCTAGAATGCAATTTCTTTTATGGTCCATCACTGAGGATTAGATACGTTAACTTTCAGGTTTGGGCTTGTTTTCAAATTTTAACTGTTGTATAATTGGCTAGAGGCAAAGCCTAAGCAGAATATTCACTTGATGCAGAAGTCTGAGCAAACTTACAGACCATTTAAAACTTTTTTACTATATTTTAATTCCAGTTTGTAATGGGTGCTTTGGAGTAAAATACTGACTTTGCCAGGTCTGATCAGTAGTTGACCTTAAACTAAAAAGTATGTTACAGTCTCTTGCCCTCTGCAGACAGTCAGCCTTAGCAAAACCAGGCAAGACAAAGGTTAAGATCGTCTTTTCTAAGAGACTCCTTTGTTATTTGTATCTATATAGAAGAAAAAAAAAGTCATTCTTTTATTGAAGATAGAGCTTAAAATCATGTGTTGGATTTTTGTGAAAGAAACTAACATTTTTGCATTCTGTAATAAGTTTCTGGTTGTCAGAAGTATCTTCTTTGGAGCAAAACTAAATTCTAGTTGGGTTTAATTCAATTTCCTGAAGTAAAAAAGCCTTCGGGCTAATGTCGTTGTTAAGGCTTATTACTATCTGAACTATATATGAAAAGTTCCACGTCAGAATGAGATGAGGAGTCTGGTGAGATTCTGAGTTTCGTATTACCTATTTCAAGCACAGGGGCCATTGAAATATTTTCAGGCTTGCAAACTTACATTTATTATCGTGTATTTTTCATGTAAAATGGTAATGTCTAAAGCTCTTTTAAATCTACTGTGTGCTTAAGAACTAGTATTAGGAAAATTTATCTTAAAGTGTGAATTGCTTTTTCAGTTTGGAAAATTAAAGATTAGAAGCGGGTAAATGATGTGGGTAAAAACAGGTGGAACTCGGTTAATGTTTTTGAGGCAAAAATGCATAGACTATTTTACATGTTATTTTGTAGGGAGAGATTGGATGTGTATACGAAGATTGTTGGTGATTCTTATTACTGTAATGAAACAATAGTAGGTAAAATCAAGGCAGTATTTTTTTTGTATTTTGAAAATTAGGAATGTGGGACACAATACTCGCCTGTACGGCCAATCTTTAAGATCTTATTTCTTACAGTTTTATAATTAAATAGTTCTAATCTGTTGTGGGATCTTGATTCTTAAATGTTTCTATTGTTAGAGTACTGAAATTTGGAAAGGGAGGACAACTTAATGGTTGTAATCTTTGGTTACCAAAGAAGCCTTGAACTCCTACAGTTAACTTGGAAATCAGAATGTTGCTGAAAATTGGCTAAACAAGCAATGTATTTCCTGCCCTTCCCCCCCTTCCCAAGAAGTTGCAGTTGTACAAAGATGCCATTTTATTGCATGAGACATAGTCAGTGGTTATCTGCTGTTTTTAAAATATGTTTGTTGGCTTTCACTTGCTGAAAGAAAGCTTAACCTTATTTTTACCTCTCCATGGGTTTTAGCCTTCTTTGATGCAACCTAGACTTCTCATTTGCTTCTATAAGGAAATGATTGCAAAACCCCTGGATATAACAAAGTAGATTGCTTATCTTGCTGTATAAGTTGGTCTTGGGGGAAAAAAAAATCTGCTTTGTGGTTTTTAATGATATTGTCGCGAAACTGAAGATGGCTTCTTTGACAGAGTGTTGTTATTCTAAAAAATCCTCCAAGTTTAATTTTGAAGTTTCTTTCTGAGGCTGCAGTTCTGTTTTTGTGCATTGTCAGTGATATATCCAATTTGAGGGGTTTTTGCCTACTTACCTCCGTTATGCTTTTACAGGTACTGCTGTTTGTTATGCCAGCTTATTTTTTGCATGGCTGTGCTCTAAACTGAATTTGTAAAATGATCTTTTTTTAAAGAGGAAAACTTTCCTTTTTTTTTTTTCCCCCCCAAACTGGGTTGCTTCACAGATCTGTTTCATAAAGTAACAATGCAAGCAGTTAAATTGGCATAACTTGGGTCAAAAGAAATAAAAATGTCTTAAAATGGACCTGCTTCTGACAGAAGAATGAGGAGGAATTACAGCCTAACAGTAGGATGTGATAAATGGTGGTATTTGAGGTTCTTTGATATCATAAAATAGAACTCATATATTACAGATTCAGTGGGAAAATGATCTTTAATAGTATTTCATTAATGTGACAGGTTGAGAAGCCTGATTTATTGATGTTTGTTGGCTTGTTTCTGGTATTGGAACTTTTGCTCACTTTGCCTGCTTTCTGTACGTAGTATAAATGAACTAAAATAATGCTGATGTTTTTCACTGTCTTATTGAGTAAGATGACATGCCGATTTTGCTGCATAGATAGCTGTTTCCTGAGAGAGACTAAGAATGGTCTCCTAAGGCAAATTTCAGAGAGTCTTATCATCTAAAATCTAAAATCTTAAGTGAAATGTCTTGGAAGGATGAACAGAATCAACAGATGTTTAAGACTGTAACAAGTAGGAGACAGGGCATACTTCCTTTGTGTGATGTTCTCTGTTTTGCCACTTTCCCAGTTTGACAGTCACATAAAACAAGGGAGAAACACTTTTAAAATAGTGTTTGAGGAACCAGAAAATATGCAGTGGTGGTTGAGTAGCTAAAACCAAATGTAACTGAGCTTTTTGAAACTCACTAGTTTACAAGTTGAAGTCATAATTTTCTTTATGTAACTCCCTATAGAGCAGTTCAAGCTGTGTAAGGATTTGAAATCTGATGATTGAGATGTCCTGTAATATCTTCTGTACAGATAGTTGAGGATGTGGTGCCCTTGTGGACCAACTGAACTAAGTTATTAGCTTTCTTGAAAGAAAGGTTACACTGTGTTTCAGTCTTCCTTGCTGTTTTCTGATATTTTTAAAGTGTTTCTTTTGCAGTGTTTTAGGAGAAATTTTCATTTAAATACCTCGGAAGCTTCCTTGACATTAAGAGCTAATGAAACCTGTCATAGACAGCTATAGAGAGCTTGTAAATATTTTTAATCTGCTTCTGTTAGGTACTTGGATTTTTGAAATGAGAAATTTCAATTCACGAGAGAAATTTTCTGAAATGTTAAAATGAAGTAATAACGTTTACTAGATGGACTAGGGATCTTAAGGTGAGGTTTCCTGAGGCAGCTGTGCAGTCTGAAGTGTTGTCGTCTTTCTTGCTCCCAGCTATACTTTTGTGACTCTTGTGGACTAGTGTTGGCTTTTATCTTGATTCCATGGTTGTTCAGCGTGCTAAACAGATAGAAAACTGTTTGCTTTTTTCCTGCCAGGGTAGGAGACTGTACTCATCAGGGGATCAGAGGAGCGTTGTAGTTGGCTAACTGAAAGCAATTACTCCTTTGACAGCAGTAACTTTTAATGCCATTAAATTGGTTTGGTTATTTCATGAAACGTGAGCTTAAGATATTTTAGGGAGTTCTAGATAATTACCCACAGGATTTGGTAAGCTGAGGGAAGATGTATGTAGCTGAGGAAGGTGGTGTGATAAATCAGTGGAGTTCCCCTGGAGATCTTGAAGACTAAAGTAGGTGGAACAAGAATAGTGTCTGATGATGCAGTTGTATATATAAATATAGTTCAGCATTTCCTTTCTTTAATCTTAACAGACTGTGGCGGTGTCAGGAATATGTATTGTCCTTGAATATTTAACGAAAGCTCCTGGAGGTTGTTAGAGTATCTGGTATGACTCTGCTGGTCAAATCCAGTTTTGTAAGCTCTCTGGAGCTCAGAGTAGCTTGGCCCAACCACTTATTTTGAGGAAAATTTCTTAATAACCTAAGTGTTTACCAGCTTATGATTTATATCTAGCCATTGTTTTTAAGCTTTCCTGGTTTTTTTTGACAATCTGATATTGAATCAGGCCAGACAAATGAACTTTAACTTTATGGGAAAGCATGTGTGTCAGAATCCCAGACTACAGAATAATTTGTATTTATTCTGTATGCTGAGCTAGTTTGTATACAGACAAGTCTCATAACTCTCTTTTCATGTGCATTCAGTGTGATGCAGGTAGCATCAATGCAAGTTACCATGTCTTACCTCCTATCACTGTGTTTTTTCCTTAGTTGTTTAACCCCTGAGATGATAATGAGGAATTTCTTACTGATACCCAACAGATGTTGATCTGAGAAGACTTTCTTTTTATATGAGCTACACAAAGACTCTGGGCCTGATGTGACCCAATGACCTACAGATAATTATAATCTTAATTTCCTACTTGAGCTTTACCTTTGTCATTGCCTCTGTTGTTTGTGTTAAATCTTAATAATCAGTTATTAAATAGATAATACTTCAAAAAGCAGTAGCAATTTTGCTGTTTCTTCTATTGTAATTATATACTTGTAGTTACATAGTTAAGGAAATAAGAGAAATACCCATTAGACTGATGGGATCATCATGTGAAATGTAAAGTTGTCATGTTAATATTTGGTGGGCCTTAAAAGTTTTTTCAGTTTCTCCTGTGCGAATACCAAATAAATGACCCTTGAAAGACATTAATTGCATTAAGAGAAAAGGATTCTCAGTTGTGAATTTTAACAGTCCAATCTGTTGCACATAAAGTTATTTGCCAATTTGTTTATGGTTAGAGATTCTACTCTCTATCACATAGAATTCTGTTTATTTCAAATTTAAGCACTTGTATAATCTCATTGCTGGTAATTTGTGAGACTGAGGGGCAGCAAAGCTCTGCAGTATGTTTCCTGTCTTATTTGCAACATTTTTGAACAGTAGGTTAACTGAAAAATTTCAGCTGGGAGAGACTGTGATTCCCATGTACTAGATGATTCTGATACACTGAATTTTTTGAACTCTTTCACAGTAGTTTACATGAAACATGGTCTGTCCTGACATTTTTCGTATGCTGCGTCTGTAGTGTTTGTTGAACAACTGCTCTGTTGATACTAAACTATTTGCTGGTTTTTAGACTGAATTCAAGGAATAACATTCTTAAACCCTAGTTTTAGGAATTTTTACCTCCATACTATGTCTGTCTTACTGGCAAAATGACTTTTGTCGTCTGTGTTTACCTACCTTTTTTTTTTTTTCCCCCTGATCCTTAGTAATAAATTTTTCTCTTCCTTATGCATGCATGCTTTTCTTAGTTTCCTTCATCCAAACTTTCCAGTCTTTTACTGTATAAACCTACAAAGCTTCAGCCTTAAAAGTTTAGCACAGACCACCTAATGATAACTAAAATAAAGTGCAGTGTCACCAATCTTGTTTGTGATGACCTTTTTGTTCTGGTTTCTCCATGCCTTGTCTTTGACACTTAGATTGTAAGCTCATCAGGGCAGCGAGTGTTTGGTTTTGTGTTGAAGCATTTGTCATATAAAGCTGAACAGAAAGTCATTGCATTTGGTTTTTTTTGAAACAAACTGCCTTCTGGTTCTGGATGAGGTTAAGTGTTGATGCCTAAAATAGTGAATTGTTAAGGGATGAGAATATCAGGATTTTGACAGATATCTATGGCCCTGCAACTTCCTGTATTGATGTTCCATTAAAAAAAACCCTTTGTAATACCATATTGTCAGCTGCTAATACTGTTGTGTACTTTCAGCCAATGTACTATATTAAGAATCTTCTTCCTGGAGATAACAGCTGGGAAAAGACTGCTAGTCTTCCAGATGTTCAGTGTTTGACAGCCATAATTAAATGCAAAAAACTCTTTGGAAAGTAAATTAGTTGTAGTGAATTGGTGGCATTAAGGATGAGAATCTTTTAAGAAAGAAAAAGAAGTATTAAGACTGGTGCAATTTACTTGCATTGGAAATTCAAGTAATTTTGGTTTCTTATTTAAAATGAAGAAGAACATGGAAAAAAACATATAGCTCAGGTCAGAACATGGTGTCTACATATAGCTAAGCAAAGCATTCAGACTTCTGGATGTTCTTTGGGGAAATAATTGGATTCTGTGCAACTCATTTGGTATTTTAAGTATATGTGTAACTTTTTTGCAGTACGTACTTAAGAATTTGAGCATGACTTGATGTATCAGCTGCTTGACATATCCTTGCATAAATTCTAAGAATGTTATGGTTTTACTACTCATATTTAGTATAGAACTACTTCTTTGTATTGTATAAAAAATGAATGCTGTTGCCTTACAGGAACATCTAAAGACCGGAGAGAGACTGTTACTTCCTATTTTTGCTCTGTATTAATTTTCTTAACTTTATTTGTGTAGGTTATCAAGTTTAAAAAATCAGTTCTACCATTTTCACTAGCAAGCTGAATATATGTATATATATGTGTGTGTATAAATATACATTTTATGTACAATTATAACACAATATTATATATTATATAATATTATACATTAATAAAATATTATAGTTATACCTAATATAATTTATACCCACATATATGTGTAAAAATCTCACTAGTTAAAATAATAGTAATTCATCTCAGTATGATCCCAAATTTCAAACATTTACTATTACTGTAATTGAGTGACTTAAGGTGAACCTTCTGGCTTTGAAAGTCCAAGCTACAGTCGGTCAAGGCAGAGAATATATCTAACAGGAAAAAAAAAAGTTAGTTTTGACAGCCATTGTTGCTATCACCCAAATAACCACTCCTCTTGAATAGCTGACGGGGTTCATTACTCATTTTTGGGGTGGCCATAAATGGCAGTGTTCCTCTCTTGCACTTTCTCTTTCTGGATTCAGGTGAACTGAAATTTTTTTAGGGTTCTTTCATTTTTACTTGCTCTCTTACTTTTAATGTCTGAAGGTGTAGATGCTGTTAGGTGTCTACTTCTCAAAATGTGTCCAGTAGTTTTCCATTTTATTTCCAGACCTGTTTAACTTATTTATTAAATCTACTATGTGCACAGTTTGCCATTAACCTGCAGCAGTCAAACCACAGAATCCAAGTTAAGGAAAACTCAGTTTTTCCCAATTGTACGTTCTCCCAGACAGAAACAGTGACTTTACCTCTCTCTCTGTACCTTGAAATTTATTAATATATCATTTTCTTTTAAGCCCTTTAAACATCTCAGTTAAATCAGGCATTTACTTCTATTTGGCTACTCCTGCTATTTAAAGACTGCCTGTTCAGAGCAACATTCACGTCTTAGTTTAGGATTTAAACGTCTATTCAATGTGCACATGAATCAAGCGTGGGTAGAATGCTTGTGTTTGGAAATGGTAATATCACTTCTACTGAAATGGTAATATCACTTCTGAAATGGTGATACAACTTCTACTTTGCTGAAATAATTCAGATGTAGGGTTTGAATATCTTGATAAATCTCTTCATGAAAACTACTTGATAGAGTTCAGTTCGTTTTGAGGCTGTCCGTGTTGCTTGTGGATACTGCTTAAAGTAATTGGGAAAGATGATGTATCCCATCAGGTAAAGTTAAGTTAAATAATTACAAAATTCCAAATGAATATGACAATGCTTGTTCTAATGTTGATGCAGAGCTATGGCAACAGAGCTGCATCTTCAAGTATTTCTTGGCTGAAAATCCAAAAGAATTCTTACTGTACAGCCTTACAGCAACTAATAACAAAATGAAAATGAATTTTAACATAGGTTGTTGAATTAGATGTCTTTACATATGAAGCTAGCCAGCTACTGTTTTATAAATAATGCAGTTCTTCTGTTTCAGCCTTGGTCATCCAGAATATATTTGCACTCAGCCATCTCCTGTGAATGTTGTCATAATCTGACATCAATAAAAAAGATATATTTTATACTAGAAAGGCATTGTTGAGAAGAAGCATAAAGATTGGGAGTGAGAGCACTGTGGAAAGGGCTCTTGTGAGAAAGGAAGGAGAAGTAGTTGAATGGTAGTAAAAAAGGGAAGGAAATCTAGTGTATTCATGGGAACAAGAAGTTGTATCCTATTTCTCTTTTCAATATTATTAACTAGAGCACTGGAGACCTTGTTTACTTTTGGGGGATGACATCATTACATACTTTCTAAGATTCTTTCCCTTTTTCTCTTTTTTGCATTTTTATTATTCTGTGAGCATCCATCCCCCTGTTCTACTCATAAATGAGTGTCAGCTTCTGTTATGCCTGACCTTATATGCCTTACTTGGAGGCCAAATTGTTATATCAAAATGCTAGATTTTCTCTGCAGCAGATTGTGAAATGCCAGATCTACTTTTCTTCTATTTTGGTAAGCTATTGCTAACTTTAAGTCACAATTTGAGGGAGAGAGTTACATATTAGTTGCACAGAAAGTCTTCAGTTATTTCTTCCTTAAAAACTGGAGATGTTTATTTTTGTTCTATAAATGAATCTCTCTATATATCTTCTTAACAACTCTGGTTTTATTTGATAGATCAATTCCTATGTTTCTGGAATCACCAGTTTCTTCAAAAGCTGTTACTCTACCATTAAATCTTAACTGAAAGCTGATTTTAAGCATTGCAGAAAGGAGGGTCAATGTTTTGACTTATTTGAGAAAGAGAGTAAGCATGTTTCAGTTATGCCTAACTAGATTTGTGTTATAATTTTCAATTGCTGCATGAAGAAGCGTGAATAGGAAAAGCCATATGGAGTTCATGAAGCCGATGTGGGAAGTTGTTTTTTACAACAGAAACAAATGTAAAGATTTAAGGAAAATTCTATGTAATAGAACCTAAATACCTGTTGTTTCTGTACTGGCTGTGAGCTAATTATCTAAAACTAACTAGAAAAAAGTACTGTACTAATTGGGCCCTCCTTTTGCTAAAAATAGGCATTTAACAGCTTGTTTCACTTGGGACAAGTAATGAAAACTATGCCAATATATCCTCCTGTTTACAGAAGGAGTGCAGTTGTACACGTCTTAGCACTGTTATACATCTTAGATGACTTTTCACGATACATAGCTTTAGATGTAAAATGCTTGACTTTATTAGAGCTTGACTTGTTTAATTTTGTTGAATCCTGAGGAGATACGGTTGTCATCTAACTGGTATACATGTTTCTTCCCTCTTTCCCATCCTGCAAAAGGATAGAGGGTGGCAGAGGTGAGGATACATATCTAAGCTGAAAGTTGTTACAGGTTCAAGAGCAAGTGAGTACAAACTAGTCTCAAATATACTTAGGAAGGAAATTAGAAGGATGTTCCTGGAGCAGTGAAGGGTAGCGTTCTGTTAGGGTTTCTCTATTGCATCTCTCAACTACCTTCACAAAAGGGAATAAACAACTTGGTGGTTACGATAGCACTGTCTGGGCTTTGTGACCCAAAAGCTGTCATCCTTTCCCAGAAGGAAAGGTGCTAGTGAGGGCATCTCATAAGATCATATGCAAAGTCTTTTCATCAAACCATATATGTGGCTTTGCTGAATAATTTCTGGCAATCTTTTTTTTTTTTTTTTTTTTTTTGGAGATACAAAGTAGATTTCCTGATTTTTCACTTTCTGTGATGGCCCATACATTTAGTAGGAACAAGTAAATAGAATATACCAAATCCTCAGTGTAGAGTATTTCATCCTGCTTGATTTGACACTATTTTTTATTATAAAAGCCTGTTTGAAATGCCTTTTCTTCATCTCAAGTTTCAGTCACCCTGTTTCTAACTTAAAACTACTTGTACACTCTGTGATGACTCCTTACTGAAAGAATGAAGTATTTTATTTCTCTGTCTTGAGTTTAAGAGTGAGATTAGGACTGACAGTGCCACAGGTATGCTGCATAATCTCTCTTTAAAAGCATTGTGTGTAATCCATTGTCAAGTATACACTAATAATTTCTTGAAACTGTGTTTTTTAATGGAAAAGTGTTGTTATTGAAGAAGTGTGATTGCTTAGACTTGTATCACAAGATAACAAAAATCCCTTTCCTTCTAGACATAACATATCATTGTTGTTGTCTTTTCTCCAGCCCAGTGTATTAATTGTAAGCTACAAGGAACATTCAAAATCAGCTTCTCAGTTTGGACCTTATAAACAAGCAGAATGGCGGCCTGACAGCACCATGATAGCTGTTTCAGTAAGTAGGATTTTTTTTATTATTTATACTGTGATTAAACTATTGTAAAGAAAATTTTGTGTTACAAGTTTCCATGCAGAGACCTGCAGGCTGTATATACGCATATGTGTATATGTATATACGCATATGTGTATATGTATGTATAATTGATACATATCTCATGCACATATATAATAGTACCCATTTTTTTTAGGATGACTAAATGAAAATTGCTTAAGAAAGCTTTAATTTTTCCCCGAAGAATTGCAGTTCTTTGTTTTAAAACAATGTTCAGATGCGCTGGCTTGGGTTGACCCAGCCGTCTCATTACTTTAGAAACCTGGTCCTGAAGAATACGTACAATCCTTTCTGTAGGGAATTTAAAGACAAGGCATGTGAATGAAAGAAATAGTTGAGGTGGAATTAGGTAACATAAGCATATTTAGTCTGACAAATTGTAAGGGTTTACAGGTCTTCCAAAAAGGTGAATCTAAAGAGGATGAAACTTCGGCTTTATTAAGGTGTGAGAGTGGTATGTAGTGTTGATTTTTAAAAGCAAAACAAACAAAAAAAAAAAAACAGTGAGGCCCTGAGAACATAGAAGCAAAGGTCGTGGTCAGTGTCATAGGTGATACATAGACCCTTACTTCTGTTAAGGGTCTGAAAGGAGTAGATGAAATCTTGTTTTACGTATGAGAAAAAAATTTTTGGGATGATGGTCAATGGCTAGTGCTGCACTTAACAGCAGCGAAGTGAACGATTTTAGCATCAGCATTTGAAAAGTAAATCGGCAGAGCAAGATTCCCACAGCAAAGGAGTCAGAATGTGGAATGATGCCCTTGGTGACTGTTGGTATGTTCAAGATTAATCTTGATTTATTTAACTTGGGTATATTCCTTTTAAAGATATAGCTTAGGTATAGCTTTTTAAATCAAGGCTGTTATATGTAAGGTTTTCTTGTGAGAAGGTGCAGAAGAGAAGAATGAAATCATTAAAATTCCTCATCAAAGGTTGGCTATGTGGAATTACAAATTGGATAATAACTGCTGTATTTGTTGGTACAGTGACTTCATCTCCTAATATAAACAATCTTTTGTACTTGAAATGATGCCTGTAGTGCCTTGTATGGTGCCTTTTAACCACACAGACATTGTTATTTTAGTTGAAAATACCTCAGATGATTTATGGAAGAGTTCCTATCTCTATCATTGTCTTCATGACTCTATGTAAATCAACTAAACTTCCTGTGCTCCAGTTTTCTTGTGTGTAATCCTGAAATAGACTTCACTGAGTAGTTGGTTTATAATGTTTAAAACACCTAAAAGGATCTGATGAAACCAATCCTGTTAATGTCAGATTATATCTTCAGAAGATAAATGCTGATACTTACCAGCAAAGGCAAAAAGGAGACTATTGTAAGTCTTATCACAAATAACCAGAGAATTCTGTTTTATAACGTGGCATATAATCACAAGTAAATTGTCTAAAGTAGTTCAGAAGAGATTGTTTGTTGTATTGAATTAATTTGTATATTATGTTATCTCTGTGATGTTAGGATCCATTTGCTCAAGTGACCTTATGTTTCAGCTGAGAGTCAGACTAGCTTTAGTTAGCTTAGTGTTATTTAGCTTAGTGTTCTTTATGGCAGATGATGTAATCTAAATGTCCATATCTTAAACTCTGAGTTTGTAAACTTAAGTTTCACAAACTAAAATTCAGAATGGTCAAGCAGTTGTCAAAGAACTGAATTTCATGAGGTTACTAGTATTCTTCATGTTTCTCATGCTTATCTAGCATCTCCTATGTGTAATTATGTATTCAAACATGTTATGTTTGCTTGAACAGCACCTTTCTTTAGTTTTTGCAAGATTTTTTTAATAAACTTTTGGAATATGTCTCAAATTTAGTTTGAATTAGATACTGAGTCCTACCAAAGGACCAGATTTTACAATACTGGTATTTTTGTTACAGAGAGAAAGGCAGCTTTGGGGGTTTAGTGAGGAAGATGGTCCTAGGTGATGCTTTTATCCCCAAATAAAAGATGTAGTGAAGTTTTTTTCCTAGAGAATAAACATGTTTTCCCTTTTTTGTGACTTGGATCTGTGAACTTGTGAACTGGATTGAGGTGCTTCAGTGTAGAAAAGTATATAAGAGATCTGAGTCCTTGCCCTGCTGCAGTCTTCTAATAGTCTACTCTTCTGCATACATTCCCTTAGCTAAATTGGAGCATTATTAAACATCATAGCATATGAGAAACTATTTAGTGAAATTTGTTCTGAGGCAATTGATGGTTATACTTTGATCTGTAAGAAGATGCCATCTTGATGACAGTCTGAGATGAGAATGATCAGGGAACAGATGACAGTGATGGTAACTTTAGTGAATTTCTTTGTAAGACATACATTTCTAAAGCGATGTAGAAACCTAACTGAATGAATATGATCAGTTTACAGCAAGTGTATGGTAGAATGCTTTTACAATTCAAATGACTATTCATGGAATTTGAGGCTCTGCTCAGAAATGAACCTGTGACAATAGCAACTGCTACTTTGGATAGAGTTCAGGAAGGCCTTTTGTATCTTAATATCAGTATAAAGATACTTCACAGTATTGTTTTACTTCTCCTTCCAGTATAAGATAACTTACGGGTTAAATATTTAAATATTTAAATATTTAATTTAAATATTTAATGATGTAATGGAAAATACCTGTAAAGGTGTTAGAAATGAGTATGTTTCTTTATTACGTAATACCTGAACATTATTTTACTGCATAGGGAAAAGCTTCCACTTATTTTCAGTCTGTCTCAAGATCAACCCTATGGTACCTATCTTATTCTTGCACAAGAAAGATACTTGCTTTGAAGGGGAATTGTGTTTTCTTAAGTACATGCCTGAACCTTGTTTGAAGCCGAAACACTAAATTTCTTTCATTTTAAAGCAAAATGTTTGAGTGGAAAAAAAATGCCCCCCTCCAAACTGCTAAAATAACCCAACAAGAGTGTTTCCCTTTCCTTTATTGGAAGAAAGGGAAACCAACCCTACAAAGCAACTTGAAACCATTCATTTCACTGGTGCTTGTCTTCATAGTGCTTTGAGTGCATGCCCAGCCCCTATTAAAATGACTGGACAGAAACACTGTTGAACTGGAATGCATTTGCCAATTTATCTGAAGGACAAGCTTATGCTTTTAAAAAAATAATACTTCCTAATTTTGGACAGCTAACCTTGTTGGTCACCTGGCTCCTGTATTTACACAAATGCTGGGTCAGCTTCTAGTCCTGACTGGAACATCTGATAACTAAATGATTTGTATTTGTTTTCCAATTAGTGTTATAATTTGAAGTCATTCTTCCAGAGTAACAGAATATGAATTGGGCTTGAATTATGAAAAATTTTCCAGACACAGACAGGTTTTTAAAGGTATTGTGGTACCTGATGATACCGGGTGACTTTAGGATTTTTTAAAGCCTATCTGGATGACTAACAGTGAGAGTCAGTGCCTAGCTCCTATGCACTCTATAGTACCTGTCAGTGTTTGAATTGGCTCTGAATGCCTGATATATTCTATTAGATGCCTTTTGTATTAACTCTTTCTTTTAGTGGGAATTAGGTACCTACGTTTTTGACTAGCTGAGGTAGCTGTCTATTTTTATGTATTTAAATCAATGTAAATCAGAATGAAATCCCTTCTGGGGGCATACATCTAACTGTTTTCCCTGCTTTCTCCCTACTGAGTAATCTGTATAGTGGATTTTAAAGAGTAGTATGAATTTTATCAACAATGAATTTTAAGGGACAGGTTTTTAATATATCCGAAACTGATATGAGTGTATGTTTGTCTGCAATGAATTTGAGACTTGTATAGAAATCACAAGAGTCTGTATAAATTTTATATACGCAGATAGATATATATTTATCAGTGTTTCTGTTTCAGACTGCAAATGGATACATCTTATTTTTTGAAATTCCATCAGCAAGGGACAAGTATCTTTATGAGCCTATGTATCCCAAGTAAGTATTTAAATTTCTCTTTGCTTCCCTACAATATAGTAGAGTATGACTAGCCAAGTCTTAAGTGGATTTTATGATTAGAAAAGACTTGTTCTTTTAAAGTAGCTTTTAAGACTTGATGGATATATGAAGTATCATTCTTCTGAGTTAAAGTCAGTTCAGAGGACAACTTGAGTCTAATTGGTGTGCTGTGCACTGGTAAGATTCCTTAACTCCCTTTTGTCAGCAGCAAAAACTCTCAATAGCAGGGTTATAATAGCCTGATTTTATAACTGATTTAAGGCAATCTATTTAATTCATGTAATCTAACAGGCTTTAATAGTTGCTTTTGAGTAACTCAGTTGAACAAACCATGTTTCTTAAGAATTGATAGGGTGAAATCCTTTTTGTAGATTCCTCTCCTCACCCCAGCTTTTTGGTAGTTTAGAGACTTTTAAAACAAGTTGGGAAGAAATTCTAAATATTTTTGGAAGAATATGAAATACCTTTAGTAAAAAGTACAGGTATTTTAACTGTAGTATGTTATGTTGACATGACCATCTTATTTCCCTTATTGTGAACCAGAGAATATTTCTTATTTTTTTTAATGTGACTGTGCATTGAAGGTATTTCTGATTGGCTTTTAATAGAATTTGGCAAAATTATAAAATGTTTAGGAGAGAAATTAAAACCTTAAGGGGTATGTTTATACATGTGTGTGTGTCTATGTTTAGGCAGGATCTGTAGTCATTGTTTGAATCAAATTTGTCTAGGGCAGTAGTAAAACACTATTATTTCTTATTGGCTAGAAACTGCTTTTTAAAATGTATCTGAAACTTGGCATTTGAAACCATGATGTGGCTTGTTTCAGGCAAATTCTGAAAAAGAAAGCATAATACCAAGAGGCCAGCAAGAATTTCACTGGGCAGTTAAGAAAGGATTCATATCTGAGCTCTTGTTCTAGGGATACAGTTTTTCGAGTGTTAGCCATTCAAAATTGTATTCAAATATTTTTTGAAATTTTTGTCTGAAATACATGAGACTTCATGTTAAGTAAATTTTTTGTCCTATAAACCAGAAGCTAAATTATATACTTGCATTATTGTGATAATGCTAGTCAATTTAATTTTAAGCATTTTTTTAGTATTCATAAAACAAACTAAAATGGAGTGGATGGAGTGAGTGGGATAGCCCTCAAAACTCTGGAATTAAGTGGAATTTAATTAATTAATTGGAAAGCATAATACAAGAGTATCAATGACTTACCTCTTGTGAGACCCAAACAGCATTTTTCAAACTGACTTTTTACATCTAACTTACTGCCTTTAAAAAAAAAAAAAGAGAGAGAGAAAGAGGGAGCAGAAAAGCCTAACCTGCTAAAAACCTGCTGAAGTGAATAACAGGATAGTTTATCTTCAGCTGTACGTAATATACAAAACTAAACAGGAATTGATGGTATGCTGCTCTCGTTCTATTAAGAATGTATTTTTAATTGTTCTTTTATTTGTAAAATCTGAAAATATATGGAAATATGTATAAAATTGCAATAAGGGTTAAAACTGGCCAACTTGTTGGAAAGTTTGCTTCAGTCTGCATGTAGGAGGCTTTAAAAATAAACTCTTTTATCAAGCCATGACTAATTGGTCCAAATTTGTAGAAAATATTGATTGATTTGTGTTGTCAAGCTACAGGCTTATATTTTATGAAAGATGTCTTTCTGTTAGCTAGGCTTTATGTTGAAGGGTGAGGATTTTAAGATATAAATATATAGCCCTAAAGGATATTAATGCTAAATCTGTGGGTGTATAAGAGAAGGTGTTTGTCACTAGAGTGTTTATGATAGGTTGCTTACAATCTCCTAAGACTAATGCATATGCTTAACTTTAAGAAGATAAATGATCTCACTGAACTTTTTGGGATTACTTGTTGGCCTATATTTAGCCCTCAAGTTTGCAAACTTGCACAGAATTACTACTATTTGACTTATATTAGATCACAAGAAAAATACAAACCTAAGAGGATTTGTTTATAAATTAATTGTGATTAACCTCGAATTATTCTACAAGCTATTATGATTGGATAAACTTTTCTAATGGTGCAAGGCTCTGTCTGCAGACAGTTTCATTAATTCAGCTTTATAGTTTTTCCTTTAAGGATCAAATATTAAAGCAAAAGCAAACAAAACCCCCCAAATCCCAGATCTGAAACTTGAACTTTCTTCTGGGATGTGTTTATTTTCCAAAGAGGGAGATTATTTCACTGAAGTACTTGGATTTTATTTCTAGTGGACTGAACAATATTGAAAGAATTTGCTTAACTTTGAGACCACTGAAAATCAGTGTGTGGCCTCATACTCAGTTTAACATTGTGCTTGAAAGGAGTTGTATTACTGTGTTCTCCCACTGTAGCAGCGTGTTCATGGCCTCTTGCTGTATGTTGGCAATAGTGACTATGCAGCTGTGCCTTGAGTCAAATCAGGCTGCTGATCTGATGGCGAAACTAAACAGGCCCCTTTCCCTTCCCCCTTATTTGTGTAGAAAAAGGTAGAATTGGAGACTAGGAAAATTGCTTTCCTGTTCAAAAAATGCTCATTAGGCATGACTTCCCCCCCCTCACAGCAACCTATTGTAATGATCTTTATATTCTGAAATTCACTGTTTTAATGGAAGTGCTGGGCATGAAGATTAACAGAACTTGCTGCTGGTGCCCACAAAACCTTTTCAGTTTGTTTTATCAATATCTGAGGACATAGCTCTTATGAAGCTGAGGCTGTATGAAATACTTCAAGATGGCTGAATGGGAGAATTTTTTTAAATGTATGTAAGTATTTTATGCCTTTTGAGGCTTAATCAGTTTCAAATGTGCTAAAGTAGATACGGTAAGTGTTAAGGAACTGTTCAGCATTATGCACGTAAAATGTAAGATAAGAATAATGTGGTAAAGTGAACGCTTGTATCATAAGAACAGTATTCTGCCATTAACTTGGAGTGTTTTTCCAAAGAAGAAAGGAAGCTTTTGGGATGTCTCCTGGAGTCACTTGATAACTTTTTTTTGTCAAATTGTAATATTTTAGGAATGTTATGAATTGAAATTGTCTATTGAAGGAAGTATTTTTGTCTTTGTTGAAATTAGGCTAGGAATTGCTAGTCCATTCTTGGAGCGAGTGCCCAGTGAAAAACCCAACCTATCCTGCTTAATTTGTTAGAATAAAATCAGGGGAAAAAAAGAAATAATTGGCTTTCAAATTGAGCCAGAATACTCTGCATTTTTTTCCAGCTCTTAGAAACTTTGTTCCAGTTCAGAGCTGACTTGGAACAGTTTCACTGTTGGCCACTAGCCCGCATTCTGGGATACTTTTCCTTAAGTGAACACAAACACATAGTCCTGCTTCAAATAATTCAGTCTATTTTTACCACCATATTAAAAACAAAACAAAAAAAGCAAAATTAAAATATGAAGAAATATATGTATGGTGAGATAGCCTCTAGTTCTACACCTTATAAAAGTGGCAGTATATGTATGCAAATTTGTAACTTTATAAGCTGTGGCAAGGTATGACAGTATTTTTTTGGAAGTGTTCCCAAAGGAATTTGTACAGATATTCTTTTGTTTCATGGTGATGAGATCTATAACACCCTTACAGTAGAAGCTTCTCTGTACTGAACTATTAATTATTTCTGATGAATTTTGGCAAGAGAGCAACTTAAGCTTTGTAAGTGAAGACATAGCATGCAATGATTTAATGCCAAGGATATTTTCTCATTTAAAAACAAAACAAAACAGCAACAACAAACTTTACATGGTTTATAAGCTGCACATGGTAACTAAATTTTTTTTTTCCTCAAATTTCTTCATATTTTCAAGTGAAGCCTTCAGTTGACCTTGTAATGAAAAGATGTGGTACAAATGTTGTGCAAACAATAGAATAAGACCAGAATGCTTTTAAATACCTGAAGAAGTCTTAAAACTTCTTGCTAACTTATTGCTGCTTACACATGTGGTTAGTGTATTCATGTCCTACTCTTTTTGGCACTTTTCACATCTTTTTCCTTTTCTATAGCAAGACTGTTTATAGGCACCATAAATTACCCCATCAGCATGAAGACTTTTTTTTTCTGATTCAGTGGATTTAAGACTAGTGTGTACAAAGGTTTGAACTTTAAACTCTAGAATAATCAGCACCTATGCAAGGGCAATTGATTGGGTGTACAGTTAATTAACTTATTAAAGCATTTTTGCTGGGAATTATATTTGGACTAAACTTTAGCAGTGCTGTTTTTCCAATAAGTTGTTTTTGGTATTGGTTAGATGATGTATAATTAAAACTAGATTAGTTATAGAATTTTTATTAACCATTATGGTGCTTTCTAGCCCATTATGTGGTTTCAGGATATTTAGTGTTTCATCAAGAAGTCTTTGAAACCAGAATAATAATTTGGCAAACCATTTAGCTTTTAAAAATAAATAGTTGATTAGTATGCTAGCTAATTATTACTATCCTCAAACCATGGAAAGCTATTATTTTTCAGATTATTCACCCTTTGTTAGGAAAAACAGTACTAAGAATTACTTCTTAAAACTCTTGCCCATTCTGGAGCTTTTATTATCAGTTCCATAGGCTCTTTTAGTTAAATTTTTCATTGTCCAACTGTTGCCATTCTTTGTATAAAGGGATACATATATCACACACATATATATATGTGTATATATATGTGTGTGTGTATATATATGTGTGTGTGTGTATATATATATATATATCTCTGGATTATGCATGTCATTTCTTCTGATGGCTGGTTGCAGTATGCGGTGGGAGATGCAGGTTTAGGAGACAAGACGCTATCTATGAAAGCAAAACTCATGGAGCAGCTTGTTTTACTTGTGTCAACATTGTTCATAAAAAGTATTATTATTGAAGGATCACGCATTTAGAGATGATAATGCAGTCTGTTTAAATCTGGCTTACAAAAAAGTAATAGCTGTATAGACAATACACTAACTGAAGTCTGGGCTTGAACCCTTGAACAATTAATAAGCATTGTCTAGTTGTGCTAATACAACAATAATCGATGTTGCCAGTTTTCTGCTGTTACAGCTTCAGGGGGAGCAACCCATGGGACTACTTCATGGTATAAACTCATTTGTAAATGTTGTTTGCCCTCTTTCTCACATCATATACCAAGCTCCTAATAGCAGAAATATCAAGCTGCTTTTTGCCAAAAGCACTATTGAAGGAACCATTTTAGCAGGAACAATTGTGAACTTCGTAGTCCCAAAGTAGTATAAAAATATTTAGTCTTGTTAGTTAACATATTTGTTCTAAAGGTACTTACTTCTGTACTGGTCTGGAGTGTTGTTTTGTGTATTTTTCAGTAAAATGTCACTATTACTTCTCAAGCAGCTGTGATTTGACTCATAGGAACTGATGTTATTGACTTGGATTTTTTCTTTATATCTGACATTTAGACACATTCACTTTTTTTGGAAGCATAGCATTTCTTGACCATGAGAGCATCTATGAACTTCTCTAAACTATTATCCAGCCATAACTGTAGTTATGGTTTTAAAATTATGTAATATGCAGATATTCTAGGATTTCTTTGGGGTATATAATAATTTTGTTATGTGTTCTCTTCTGCCCAGCCTTCATGATGTAAGTTTTTAAGTGCCGCCTTTTGTCTACTGAAGCCTTAGTTTGGTATGAGGTGCACTATAATCCAACATACTTAAGGTCCTGTTTCCTCTTTTTCTAGGAAAGGTCATGTTCAAATTCTCAGGTACTTTAATCTCTGAAAGTAGAAAGTATTCTATTCATCAAATACCTTTGGGCTGCCATGCTTTTGATAATAATTAGGCTCTTCTGTGTGTGACATCCCAAAGGTAAAGCCATAAACTGATACCAGAACAATCTGATGGTTTCAGAGACATCAAATAAAATCATTAAACAGCTTCCTGTATTACTCTGATTATTCCAGATAGTAAAGTGGAAACTTAAATCCGTATCTGTTATCTCTACCTCCAAATACAGTGCTCCAGTAATAAAGAGAAAAAAAAAGTGAACCTTGTTTTGAAAAACCGGAAACTTCTTTACAACAGTCAGGCTAAAAAAGGTGTTGTGTTGTTCTTGGTCACAAATTCAAGAAGTCCTTAAGTACATCCTTTACTGATCAGCTTCTAAAGGAGTACTGTCTAGCTTTTCCAGTGAGAGTTTGACCCCTGTGCCTTTCCCTGTCTGTGGAGCACTGTGGCCCAGGGTGGCTTGTTAGTAACAGCAGGAGTTAATTTATAAACATTTATAAACAAACATTTTATTTAAAATTTTTAGTTTAAAAATTTATTTTTTCTACTTTTTATTTTTGCCTGTTTAGGAAAACAAATTCTTCTTTTAGGTTGAAAAACAGAAACCTGATTGGGTTTCAAGGAAATAACTATATTTCCTTAGGAAGAATAGCATAAATTCAGACAGTAGACGATTTCAGATGTGTCTGGTACATATTTTTCAGCTAATTTTAATAGGGAAGACATCCATATGATACATTGAAGGACAATTCAGGGAACTCTCTATAAATGTCTTAATCATTGATGACTGGAAAGGAAGTATTGGAAGTATTTCTGTTTCTGCTGGAATTAACCTTATTTCTAAATATTTCTTGGTTGCTTCTGCTAGCAGTGACTAAGACTGGTAATGATATTTCTGAGTAAGTTTTGTCTGTGGATCACACTCTATCATTTAACCACCACTTATGTAGTGGAGGACATAAATGCAGCACTGTGCTACTGGAACACCTAGCTTGCTTGCATACTGTGTCCTCCCTGGACCTCCCCCAACCCCAAACAACAAACTCCCAAAAAATGCTTCCCTATTTCTCCTTCCCCCATCAGATTCAGGGGAGGCTAGCTGACTATAATTTTGCATAGTGCTTTCTCTTTTTTATAGTTAGGGTACTTTAAATTTTTGTTTTTTTAATACTGTTCTCAGTTTTCTCATACTGGTATCTTGCATCTTTGAGCTTATCGTTTTTTCTTTTAACAGAATCCTTTACTGATTACAGAGCTAATTATTCCCCTTATGAATACAACAAATTATGACTTCATGTGGGAATTTTGGCCATTCACTTATGTATAAGCTTCTCTTTCATTTTGGGGAAATAAGGGCTAGAACTGAAGTGCTGGAGAGGGTCAGTGTAGGAAAAGCTTAGAAAATCAGAGTTTTGGAAAGGCAGGCAGCCCTTAACATAGAATTATTTACCATTCTTCTTAGTTTTTATTTAAAAGATAATTCATAAAATTTGGTTACTTAGCTTTTCAGCCTCTGCAAGGCATTTAATTGAACTATATATAGGGCTCTGTTTTTTTGTGAATAAGCACATTATCTATGACATGTGAAACAGGGAACAGAGAATGAACTTTGTGATTAAAAACTCCTCCTAAATAGACAGTTTAAGAAGATCTGAAACTTCCCATAAAAACTTGCATTTTACCATTAAAAATAGTCTTGACATTCCTTTTTTTCTTTTTTGGGATGTTTTTAGGTCACACATGTAGTGGGAAGTTTTTCTGAATTCTGCATGTTAAGAAACTTATTTGAAGTTTTAGTTACATCAGCAGATAAGGCTAATATCTTTAATGAATAAAATACTTGAACATGGAATCTTGCTGCATACAGGCCTTCAGTTATTCACAGAAATTAATGCCAGAACTCTGAAAATTAAGGGACAGACAATAGACCTTTGTATCCTTGACTTATAATTTTCTCTCCATTCTTTAAACCACAAACTCATTCACTTCATAAAGGTGTTTTTATGTGTATTGAAATGCAAGTAGAAATGAAATAGCACTGTTCTTTTCACACATTAAGTTTAGTCATTGCAGTGTGCTCATTCCTTTCAATTCCTGTGCAAAGCTGAGTTACTTAAAATTAGGATTCAAGTGTAGCAGATGCTGATGTGGCAACACAGACCAAACATTCTTTCCTGTTTCTGTCAGCAGTACACATTCTTGGTTTAAAGGTCAAAGTAACTTGTAGCTGACTCATGAAAATGTGGACTGTTTGTGAACATGGTGTGGTTTTGATTGCTCCTGCCAATAGTAAGTTTCTTTTGATTTGGAGATTTTAACATCATCATAGTAAACAGATTAAAATACTGACAATTTGAATTTTGATCGTGACAATAGTGCCTCTAAGGAGAAAATATACCCTACAGCTAGTAATAAATTAGCTGAAATTAGCACATACAACTGAAAATAGTCCTGCATACTTTTTTAAAAACGCTTTTGATTTTAAAAACAAACAAACAAAGTCCTGCCCACATGGACACTGCAGTTTCGCTTCCAGCAAAAGATGTCTTTTAAACTGTATGTTCCTATTCTGGCTTTATAGTTTGTACTCTTTAGAAATGCTACATTTATACTTGATTGTATACCTCAGTCGGTTATAAGAATCATATTGTTTGTTGTGTTATGTACACATAACAATAACATTTATACAAGCATAACTAATATTTATACAACCATTTTCCTTCAATTTTAGTTGCTGTAGTTGATTCAGTTGTACCACTGGTTCTAGCCTTGATAATGTGTAGGCATTTTGTCTTGCTTGGGAGTATATTATTATCTGCATCTTCCATTTCATTTCACCTCCTTTACCCTTTAAGCTTTTCCCATGCTACTGGACCAAAGAAAGACCTAGGCATCCATGGCTTGAAAGACATGTCTCCAAACACCTTTTAAGGGAAGGAGGGAGAGGCAGTAGTATTTGTTTTCTGTCCCCTTCTCCTTCCCCTAGGATGATGGATTGCAGATAGTGATATAGAAATCTGAAGGAATTAATCCTGTATAATATAGCTTTTCTTTCAGAATGAAATCCTTGACTCTAAAAGGTGCCAGGCCAAATCAGGTGGATTTGGCTTCATGGACTTCAAGAAATGCAGTTTCATTTATGATTTAAGAAAAAACAATGTTATTCTTAACTAGTCAGCTTTTCTTATAATATCTCAAGCCTCCTGTCACTCCCTGATAGATAGCCTCCATAAAAGTCTGTCTTTTCCCAAGCTGACTGTATTTTGTAATTAATTATCTTTTGAAATGCAAAACAAACATTTAATAATTGTATGTGTATATGAATGTGTCATTTATGGCCAGTAGATTAACTAACCTTATGTTAATTGCTCTCCTTTTTACTAAAATCCTTGATGGTCACCGTGGTTTAGTTCTGGAAAGATGTTGCTAACTCCTTCTGCTATCTCTAGCATATCAAAGGTCACTGTGGTCTTAGCTAGCAAATATCTTTATCTTTGCTCTATAAAAGAAGGTGTGGTTTCCATCAGGGAACAATTGATATGAATTATATGTCTTGCTATAAAATGCTAATGGAATTAAAGTACTGTGATATAAACTGAGATCAATCAACGCAGGAAGGAGATTGAGGTATCCTTGTGATGTCCAACTTACCTAAAACTGTAGCTGCACTGGTCTCTGCTCTGTCTTAAGCAATTGCTTTGGCTAGCCTGCTGTAAAATAAACTGTTTTGTCAGCTGGAATCCAGGTAAAGATGATGTGAATTTGTGTGCATATCTATTGTTTCTGACTAATGAAGTTAGACCAGCTTTAACTATAATTTGTCTGCAATGCCTTTTTCGTGCAAATTTAGCTTTGCTGATTAGTGTAGCGCTGTGTTTTGCACTGGATAGCATGATATTTCAATACTTATGATTGTAGGTCACTTTTCTTAAAAATTTCATTGTTAAACAAACCTCTGATAACATAGACACGTATGGAATTACTTGGTGATGCTGTATTGAGGTTTAAAGTAATTGTGTTTTATGAGAGAATGGCATGTGAAATTTAAAATGAGGGAAATATAAATTGGAAGCTTTCTGCATCTCCAAGTTGGTATGGTGTGATGATCTTTTTAGAGGAAGAAGATCCATGGTTGGCCATGTTTTTTCTTACTACAGGTCTTAAGTTTACTGTTAATGAGGAAATATTCATATGGATTACTGTAATAAATGTTTACCTGTTGGGTTACGTGTGCAGAGTTATTAGTATAAACACTAATCTTGCAAAAGGAACTGAAGAAACATAAATGGTCTAAAATATCTGTAGTGCATTTTGGCAAAGAATGAATTGGAGATTTGGAGATGTTCTGTGTTTATCTCCATGAGAAGTGAAATCACTACTTTTCTAAAATTGATTAAATATGTGTGGAGAATTGAGAATTTCTGGTATACATTTCTTATTGTTTTCTTTCCTGTGTGAGTCTGTAGCTGTTACCTCTTTTGAGACACATCTTGTTTCAGTTTTAATATTTCTCTTTTCTTTTAGAGGAAGCCCACATGTGAAGGGAACCCCACATTATAAGGAAGAACAATGTGCTCCTTCCTTAAATCTAGAAATGAAGAAAGTGCTGGACTTGCAAGCATCTATCACAAGGTGTGCTCACTAATCATATGCTAAGAATTTTTCCGCGTATAACACTTGCTTGTTAAAAAGGGAAGCAGAAAGCCAAAAGGAAAAAAACTTCTAGTAAGTCTAAGAAGGTAGAAATGTAAATTGCTGTTGAGGAATTAGTATATGGAAAGTAGACTTTTTTTTTCTTGGCTTGTCTATACTGATATTTTTGGCTTTTAGAGGTATATATTGCATTTACTTTCAGTATTACGTGTTTGACCTCTGACTCAATATGTGAATTAGGGATTTTGTGGACACATATGTACATCAGAGCAAAACTATGGACAGAATTCCAGCCCCTCACCTGCCATCTGCTTCGATTTGCCAGTTTGTTTTGAAGTAATGTTTTGTTTAGCTCAAACTTCTTGTGGTAAATGCCTTCTCTGTAAATAAAGATTTAATGTGTGGAGTGAGCATGAACGAAAAATTGATGAAACTGTATGGGATTGGGAGGGTGTGGGGTGGCGAAAGAGAACAAAGTGCAATTTGGGAACAGTACCCATAGAGAAAAGGGATGTTAGAAGAAATGCAGTAAATACTGAGAAGATGCTGGTTGTTATCTGCATAC
Organism: Apteryx mantelli; assembly: GCF_036417845.1. Taxonomy (NCBI): domain Eukaryota; kingdom Metazoa; phylum Chordata; class Aves; order Apterygiformes; family Apterygidae; genus Apteryx; species Apteryx mantelli. The sequence goes on from NC_090020.1 coordinate 18,500,816, forward strand.
AAATAGATCAGCAGTGTTTTGAATTTTTGAGATCTTTTGGGAAGGACTACAGGAGAAATCTCTTAATAAGCTTAGACCACGGGTTAGAAAGTGTTTTGAAATTATTTATGGTCAAGGCAATATTGGTAATCTTCCAGGATGGATGAATAATTGATTGTTGGTAGCAATGTATTATGTCTAGTGAAAAAAATAAAATGACCTTCAGTTCATGTACCAGTTAAACAATTACTGTAACAATACAGACCTGTTCACGAACTCTGATTCTCAAGGGAGAAGAAACATATATACCATATTTTATGGACTTGTTACCTTTTCTATCTAGAGGGCTTCTGCACTTAGTTCATAACTTATTTTATGTAATTTGCTGGCATACCTGCTTAAACAAAGTGCAATAATGTAGTGGTTGTTACATTAGTTGATATTTCTGTGATACTGATTTAAGCTGCAAATTTTTAGAGAATGACAAATGCGTTTGTTAGTTTGCAGTCTATGTTAGAGGATCTACTTGTCGCTACTGCTGATGGATTTCTCCATCTTATTCATTGGGATGGCATGACCAATGGAAGGAAGGCCATCAACCTATGTACAGTTCCCTTTTCTGTGGACCTGCAGTCTTCTAGAGGTAGGGGGTCTTCTGTGTGTTTGTTTTCACTTATGATGATGAAATACCGGAGAAATACCCTCTAATATAAAACATGATGTTGTCTTTTCTCAAGCAGAGAGGAGAAAAATGTCCCTTCTGTAAATGTGGATAAATTGCCTGTTGAAATTAGTTTTTGCTCTGAAGTAATAAGTAAAGAACTGAAATCTCTGTGGGCTTGCGGTGTCGCTATGTTGATGTATCTTAAAATTATGAATGTTTTCTCAGCAGGTTCATTTTTGGGCTTTGAAGATGTTCACATCAGGGATATGGAGTACTGTGCCACACTTGATGGGTTTGCTGTTGTTTTTAATGATGGAAGAGTTGGTTTCATTACACCAATGTCAAGTAGATTCACTGCTGAGGTATAATTCCTTTAATATTTCTTGTGTACATTCTGCAATTAGGGTTTTTTTTTTCCTGCTTCCTATATTTCAGTTAGCTTACCACTAACTTCAGCTGATCTAAAAATAAATTTAAAAAGTACCAGCTGCTTAAGAGGTAACATGAGAGCAATCCTCGATTTTGTACCATAATTTGAACTAGATTGTTCATGGCTAGTAGTTGGCTCTGTGGGAGAGAATGGTTGGAAGTAGATTTGATCTTTGATAATATATTACCTCAGAATCTCATTACAGTTCTGAAGTCGTATTCCTGTCTCTGCAACTGACTTCCCGTTGCTAGTTATGAGAGGGGGTGATAAGAGGTAGATTCTCCAGCTACAAAGTATCATGTGTACTATTTCTAGCTTTCAGCTGTAACTAGGTCCATCTCTTTTCATAGTGACATATTTCAGAATTTGTTTTAAAGGAATCTTTTCCAAGCCATATGTTCTGAGTCCTGAAATTAAGCCTCCAACTGCACTAAATTTTATCATTAGAGTTCTTTATTTTAATTACAGAAAAAGTAGAAGGATTTTTGTAGGCACATCCAAACTCCTGATTTGCTTTGGTTATTCAGAGCGCTGATAATCAAAATCCAGTATATGTGTAACTTTGTTGCTAACAAAAATTAGAGAAAGATGTCAGTCTATAGGGAGATTACTTATCTGAGCCATGTCAGTTAATACTGAAATTTGCAATAGAAATAGAATTTCAGATAGAAATACAATCTACCTTAATACTGAAATGAAAGTGTAAAAATTTTGATTTGATATTTTTACATTAATATGCTGTGCAGTTTAAATATTGCTGTGATTTTTGGTATTTAAAATACAGCTATGCTTCTTGCTGTAGATGCACATACTGTAAAGAAAAATGCCTAGGTGATGAAGGTCATCTGGCAGATCCAGATTATGGTCTTGTCTCTGCTTCTGTAAATGTGGCTGGAAACCCATAGTGAATGGACAAAATCATCCAATAAACTGCTGTTGCACTCATGGGAGAAAAGGGTTGCTGTCAAGATTTTATGGAATTTTTTATTGTTATTCCCAAATAGGCAGCTGGATTACAATGTAGAAAGGTTGGATCACTGTGCAAACACCTATATATGTATATGTATATTTATATGTATGTATATATACTATATATGTTGTTTGTTTGGTTTTGACCATGTCTATCAAATCAGTCTAACTGGGAGCATCTTGGGCTTGGTACTGTAAAGCTCCATTTCTTGGACAGCTTTGAGCTTTGGTTGAGTGATTGCTGAATTTTGTTAGAAATACATGGATAGAAGCTGACTATCACAATTAAAAGTACTGTTTAACCAAAAAATTGTGTGACTTCTTTTCTTTGCAGCAGCTCCATGGTGTTTGGGCACAAGATGTGACTGATGGAACTTGTGTGGCAGTAAATAACAAATACAGACTAATGGCATTTGGATGTGCCAAGTAAGTTTTGTAAGGCAAATCGAATGGGAGAGAATTACTATTATTGTTTTTTTAATAAAGCATAAGTACTAGTTTCTGCTTAGAAAGTTGTGTTGCAGAAGATTTTAAAGGTGAAAATTATCAGTGTTGCTAGAGGTGGTATAATCTACCTTGTCCAGAAGGTTGGAGGAGGGAAGAGAAGAAATGATTGCCTGGTTGTCATAAAGCTGGGACTGATGCTTGTTTTTTCAGCTGTGGAAAATAAAAGTAGCTGGAGCTGTAGCAGCGAGGGCTGGGAATGTGCTGCTGTCCCAGTTAATCTCAAGGCAAGATTATAAAATCAATTTTAAGCAGTTAATCATGCACATTTTGAACAAGAAACAGCAACACTTTGCACCCAACTGTGAAGTGCTGATTTGGTTAAGAAGAATGTTGCCTATTTGAATAACTGGAGATATCCATAAATTAAAAAGTTAGGAAAGGGCTCTTAGTTCTGGTGTTTGCTTTCCTGTTCTTGCAAAACAGTTCCTCCTATATAATATTGTTTTAGAAGGGCTGGAGTGTACCTTTTTTAAAGCATTTTGTAAGAACTTGGTCATCTGGGTAGTTTAGTCTTCAACTGTTTTCTTAGATATTTCAGGTTGTAATAATAACGCTGTATTTTAATGTTTGCCTTCGAAACAAAAAATGGTTACTATAATTCATTGATTTTAGTATGACTAGTGCACTTTAGATAAAACTTCAGCACATAGTAAATACTGTGCCCATTACATGGATTGTCGTGGGGTTGGAAGCCATATAAATACTTGGGTTTGTGTATGTGTGTATGTTTTCAGAAAATGAAATACTCTCAGTGCTTTGGTTGCTTTGTACCAATGTAACCAGGTTTTGAGTTCCCAAAGGCATTCTGGAAACCATTTTGCAAATATGTTTTGTGAAGTGCTTTAAAGTTACTTGCCACAGTGCCTCTGTTCTAGATTAATTTAGTATTATACAGTAGCAGACGTGTATAAATGTTAAAGTGTGGTGTTGTCTTTTCCCCATTTTTAGAAGGGAAAATTAATAGTTATAAAAATATTTGGCCTTAATCAGAGCTTACTCTTGCCAGAAAATTGTGTTACGGACAGGTTCTCTTTTTAAATTACTTTTATTAAATTTTGTATATGAATGGAGCATTTCTGAGAATGGGAAAGCCACTTTTAAACAATAAATAACAGCTTTTTTTAAACTATTGATATCAATTAGAAATCCAAATACTCTTGTAGCCTAAAGCATGTGTAATCTCTTCCAGCGGCTCTGTACAAGTTTATACAATAGATGTCACCACTGGAGCCATGCAGTTTTCTCATAAATTGGAGCTGACACCAAAACAATATCCTGGTGAGCTAATTCTATTGCTAGAATTTTTTTCAGCTGTTTTTCAGGTATTAAAGAATATTTTTATCCCTTGCTAGTTAGCAATTGTTTTTTTGCATTGTCATTGATGGTATTTAGTATTTTTCCTCCTCCTCTTTCTCCCCTGATTATTAATAGAAAATAAGATGGTTTTTCCATTATTCACCTGAGAAAACGACAGATTATTGTCAAAACTGGTAATGGGTATATGGGTGTGGGAATTAAAACAGTTGTCATGCTTTCTGTAATTCTATAGAAAATCACGTAGGGTTCAAAACTGCAGAGAAAAATTGAGGAAACCACCTGTCTTCTGCCTGAACTGAAGCTCAACAGAATTTTTCATGTAGTAGTCATAAGTACAGTGGGCTTGAGAGTGGGGACATATGAATGGGTAAATCATGTCCTTAATTGAACAGTTGTACCTATTATAAAAGGGAAATTTTGCAGTTTCGCTAAATGCCAAAGGAAGAGGATCCCCTCAGCCCCCAGGAGAATCATTTTACCAGACTAGCAGTTACATGGTTGTGCCGTAGCACAGTGTATTTCTGGTCTGTTTTTACAAATTCTCAGTTTCCAATGAAGCTGACCATATCTTTTAAAGAAAATACGAATTCTTTATTTTCTCCTTACTCATTTTTAGATGGTTAGATGCAGCAAAGTAGTAAATTGGAAAATCAAACTTTTGTACTGTTTTTATTCTTTTCATGTGACAAAAGTAATAAAGGTAATTTTGACATCTTTCACATGGTAATTTATTGTCTGCTTTTAAACAGATATTTGGAATAAAACAGGACCTGTTAAACTTATCAGATGGTCACCTGATAGCTGTGTTGTTATGGTGACCTGGGAATGTGGAGGTTTATCCTTATGGAGTGTTTTTGGTGCTCAACTTATCTGTACTTTAGGAGGTGATTTTGCGTGAGTATCTTTCATTAAAAATTATAAAATGTTTTATTAGAACATTCTATTTTTCTAATAAAAACATTTAATTAGAAGATAATTAGCTGAGTTAGAGGGTTTTTTTCTCATTACATTATAATTTCTTAGATATCAGAGTCATTCAATGATAATTAGGAGAGAATTGTTTGAATATAAATGATATATTATCTTTTTGTAGTGGTCTTTTTGGACAGCAAAGCAAAGTACCTAAAGGAAGGCTTTACCAGGATAATAGTATTAAAATTCCCCTCAACATAATATACTTGCTGAAAATGTGCTAGCATCCAGAAATCACAAATCAGAAATGTTACGCTAGACAACTGGCAATTGCTTTGCCTTTAGGCAGTAGCATGGATCAAACAGGCTTTACAGCTGGAGGCAAGGACAGAAATAGAACCATATGGTAATATGACAATAGGGAGATACTTTTTTATTTTGATGCAGTTATTCCAAACTCAAACTTGTTCTGTTTTTAAGGTATCGGTCTGATGGAACCAAAAAAGACCCTCTAAAGATCAGTTCTATGGTAAATATGAATATAAAAATACTGTAAGAGGATGGCTATTAATTTTTTGTATTATTTTTAATGGAGCAGATTTTCAAAAAAGCAGGCTGGCTTTCTTCAGCTGTATTTACATTTAATAAGTAAGATGCCTTAACTATACCTCCTAACACAAGTATTGTATTGATGGAAGAGGGAGAATGGGATAGCTGCCTGATCATGAAGTATGCATGCTAAGCCTTTTCTTGACTTTTGTTTTAATATTAGAGTGAATATTTTTTATTTTCCTTAATCTCAATTGTTATCCTGTGTTGTATTTTAGAGTACCATGGGACACAAAACTACACTGGTTGTAAATTTACTCGTTTTCCTAAAATTACTAGCCTACCCTTGGCTGTTGAAGTAATTTAATTCACAGTATGGACTCATGAGAGACTTAACTGCTATTGTTTTAATACAAACAAACTAAGAAATCTTGCTAGTCTATCAAATCAGTAGATGTTGATAAGTGTAATGTTTAATGATCTTCAAGGTCTCTCACAAACCATGGTACCTTTTGTACAATTCTTCCAAAAAAAACCCCAAAACCCTTGATTTTATTTCATGTAGCCTTGTTGCTATCAAGATTCATAATTTTGAACTCACACCCAATTGGAAATATATATTTGCAAGAACAATACCTTAAAAGTTGAAATTTTGATACCATTGAAGTTAATGACCAACAACCATTGTCGTTATTGGGATCAGGATTTTACACCTGATACTATATGTGTGTTTTGACTTTTTTTGTTAGTTGTTTAAGCCAGCAAACTAAACAGTCTGCATAAATTAAGTGAACTTCTTACAGAATTACTTTTCATTTAACAAACCTTTTTTATATACATAAATAATATAAGTTAGATTCTTACTGTTCTTTGTAGGTTTTATTGATTAGAGGCACTTATATGATGCCTATGATGATATATTTCAGAGCAGCAAACGTGATTTTTCTCCCAGTCACGTATCTATCATAAGATCAATTACAGTAAGTTTCTGTAGCTCTTGTTTTCTGAGAATCAGTAGTGACATTTTTTTTAACATTCAGAGCTGGGGTTCAGAAGGGTATCACCTGTGGGTGATAGATGGAAATTGTTCTCAAAATGCAAGGCCTGAAAGAGATGCAAAGAATGAAGGTCACCAGTTTGGTATTCTGCAGTTCCAGTTCATCAAGAGTGCTCTCACTGTAAACCCTTGTATGGTAAGTTTTTATTGATAAATATCTTTATTTTAGAGAGTATTTCTAGTTTGCAGATGACTTCTGAGTTATTCTCTTACCAGATTTTAAGTTTAATTTCAAACCATTAGGTTGACCTTGCTTTTTTAAACATCTGTTATGAAGCCTTTAAAATGGTACTTTGAAAATATTGCTGTGCAATACTTTAGCATAAAACCTATAGTTTAATACATCGGTGCCTAGTGATACAAAGATTGAAAACTGCCTTAATTTCTGATTTTCAAGTCATTTAAGCTGAACTTGTTAATGCAGCAATCTTGTGGTTTACTTCTTGTTTTCTGCACTTTTTGTTGTTGTTTTTTTAATGTAGAGTAACCAGGAGCAAGTCCTCCTTCAAGGAGAAGATCGCTTGTACTTGAACTGTGGAGATGCAACACAGGCCCAGAGTCCCAGAAATACTTCAGTACACTCTGAACACAAGCTTACCAGGGAAAGAGGCCCATTTTCAGATGGCAGTTTAGATTCTCAGGGTTTAAGCACTTTATTAGGACACAGGCATTGGCATGTTGTACAGGTAATTCGCACTGGCTGCCCTTATGTGTTCAATGCATGCTAGAGCTTATGGGGCTGGAATTTGCACCTGTTATTATCAGTCTTTAACATACCCTTTCTGGTTTATATGAGAGTTTTGTCTTCTTATTTCCTCTTGGTTTCCCTCAGCTTTTTCTTATTGCCTAGTGATAAAGGAATGTTGGCCATCTCAGCCTTCTGACTGTGAATTTGCATCCTAGCCAATAAAAAAAAACGAAGATGTCTTTTGACATTTTGTAGAGTAGTTGAATTCCCTTCCTATGCTTTGAAATGGAGCATAGGTACAAAATGCAAGAAATCATGCAGGGATTAGTTCTGTTTATGCAGATTGCTTTAAGCATATTCAACTGCTGGATACAGTCTTAGGACTTTGGTTGTGTCTTCAAGCACTCTGAGATGGCATCTATTTAAGTAAATAATTAAAACTTTACAGTATCGAGCTGGGAAGAAGAAGCTGTTTCTAGGAGTATTAATGACCAAGATCCTATTTTTACTGTAGTACAGACGACAAATTAAATAACTTTTAATCTGTAATTCTATTTTGTCTTCTTCCACACGTGAATTAAAGATCTTCTAAAAACCTATGTTCAGAAAAATTATACCAGGATTTTGTTTTTCACATAGTCATAGGCATAGGCAATATTATTAAACTGCATTTCACACTAGGCATGTAGATCAGATTTTGGAAACTGTTGAATTTCTACTCTAACTGTCCAGATAGTTTTCCTGTCTTCTGAAAATAAGTTAGGAGAAGAAAGTCTTCATCCTGTGTAGGAAGAAAACAAACACAGCTGAAGTTGTTTGTGAGGAGCAATATATCCATGAGAACAGCTTAGTGGTTTGGTAATGAGGGCACTTGCCTGCCTTTTATCAGACTGAGGACTGAAGCTTGATCCTGGATTTGTATTATCCAAGGTGACATGAAAAATCCATGATCAAGATTTAATTTGACACAGCCCAGGCAAGTGCCCTCATCGCAAGGCTCCTGGCCATGCTGGTGTGTGTTTCTGCTTGGATTAGAAATTTCACCCTAATGCTGAAAAGTCCTTCTTGCCTGATGGGTTTATGAAAACTGGTAAAAACTGGTACATTCCTGTGAAAGGTTCTCATGGAGCAGAAGTTTCTGGTGGGGGACAAGAGATGTACTAATTTGACTATTAATCCATAGTACAGCATTAGTCATTGTGTATTCTTAATGCTTTTCTATGTTTCTTGTCTTAAAAACAGTCTAACACCTGCTATTCTGCAATGTTGTGAGGGAAGAGAGAGTACTTGTATTTAAAAAAGAAATCACAATACTGAAAGCCCTTAAATCAAAGTGATTTGCAAAATAGTGCATATTGTACAAATTCTGTTAAAACATTCTAACTAATCACAACTCTAATGGATTTTGATATAATTATTTGTTTCTTTTTGGTTTTTTTAGATTCACAGTACATATCTAGAGAGCAACTGGCCTATAAGGGTGAGTTATTTTAAGAATATGTTGTTGCTTTATTAAAAGTATTAGGTTCTTATAACCTGTTCTTTAGGGTTGCATCTCTAGCAGATCAGATCATTGTATTAAATTACAGAAAGAAAAATATATGTTGGGGAGGATAGTAGGAAAAATGAAGATACTTTACAGATTTTAACTCTCGTTTTATATTGCTTGTACTGATGTGCTTGGATAGGATATACAGTTAAAATTTCTGTACTGAGATTCTGTTTTTTTTATTTGAATAGTTTTCAGCCATTGACAAGCTGGGGCAAAATGTTGCTGTGGTTGGCAAGTTTGGTTTTGCACATTATTCTTTACTCACCAAAAAATGGAAGCTGTTTGGAAACATTACGCAGGTAAGTGGTTATTGAACTTTGTCCAGGTATGCTGAGGCGATTCTACTTGTTGAAATGAAATTTTTAGGAAAATGAAAATATCTTTTTCAAATAAATAACTTGAAGACAGACTTGAGATTAGGGATGCTGGTTTTCCTTGTCTTTTCCATAAAATGGATGGAACACATCTTCTGCCTTTGGCATAATAATTTGTATCTGATTACTAGCAGTTTCCAAATCTTGTGTGTAAGGTCAGACTCCTACTCCAATATATCTTATTTAAGAGCCTGAGAGAGGCCTGACTTTGGATGCCAAGCTTGTAAATTTCATGAAGAGCAAAAAACTAATTTGGGACCGTCCAGATCAGGGATGGCAGTAGACTGATGAACTGTAGAGCTGTGTTTTGTAGGATGGAGTTTATTCTTCTCATACTATTCATCAGCAACTGGTTATTTTTAAACAAGAACAATTTCATATACCTCAACTAGATTGTCTTGCCACTATCATAAAGCTTATAGAGGTCATGTCTGGCTTTCAGAAATTGCCCACAGAATGTGCATATGTATATGTGTGTGTGTGCACGCACGCACTTGTGTGTGTGTGTGCATATGTGTATATATATAGACAGATAGTTCTGTTACTTGCTTGTCCTATTTATTTTTTTTCCTTTATTTTAAGGAGCAAAATATGATGGTAACAGGTGGCTTAGCATGGTGGAATGATTTCATTGTTCTTGCATGTTATAATTTAAATGATCATCAGGAAGAGGTGAGTTATTTTTTTCTTCTGAATAAATAAATCATAATGTTTTGTATCAGATATATTCTAAACTAATATTATAAATGCGAAAAACATGGTAAGGTAGCTTTGGTCACCTTCAGAAATTCTTTTTTTAATGTGTAACTAATTCCTTGCAGAAAAGTTTATTATTCCTGGTAAAAGCTATTTTCTGCTGCCTACCACGAATCTGCTCATTGTTCTGAAAACTGACATTTTTGAATGCTAGCATAAAAGCTATTTTGAGGTTTCCAGTTATGGTATAAGTTGGGCATAAGAACCTGGATTAATTTTTGTTTTTTTAAACTAAGGAATGAAACTTCTTCCATTCTTACGCACTTCAGAACTAGCAATACTGTTTTTTAACCACTTTTGATGCATTTGTGTAATATTATGGATAAAGCATTTGTTAAAACAAAAACACAGCAATGTGTCTTGCTAGGAATCCTTGACAGCCATTCCATAAAAATGTGAATAATTGAATATTGAAGTACTGCTCATTTCTTAGTGAACAGAATCTGTATTCAAACTACTAGTTTTCCTTGTAGCTGAGAATTTACCTGCGAACGTCTAATCTCGACAATGCATTTGCACACATCACCAAAGTGCAAGCAGACACGTTACTACTCAGTGTCTTCCGGGACATTGTAATATTGTTCAGAGCGGATTGTTCAATTTGCCTTTACAGTATTGAGAAAAGGCCTGAAGGGTGAGTATCAGTGAACTAGTTTTAATACAATTGTTTTAATGCTTTTTCTGTAATGTACTTCTAAATGTCTCCTCAGTCTCAATAAATTCTCTTGATAATACAAAACCCTGTGATAACCTGTTGAATCAGATTTTTAAAATATGGTATCAGAGTGGCAAGTGTCATCTGTATGTATAAGCAATAGTTCATGAATGTTGTCACTTGCATGCATGCAAATACACAGATTAGGTGTGGAGGTAATGACTGAGGTATGCACGTTCCAAGCTGTATCTGTACAAATACTGCACTGGGGTGCTTTGGAAAACTTAGCTTGTTCTAGCTGATAGGAACTTGAAAACTTACTGTAAACAGAAGAAAAAGACATTGGAAGATACCTATATATTTGAATATTTTTAAAATGAAAAATGTTGCAAACATTAAAAGGAGGAATTCTTGGGGGGCTGTGGGGAATATGAAGACAGAAAAAAGTTTGGCCTGCAGTGTGTTTGTGGGGAACTATTTTGGGGCAAAAGAAATAGCAGCACAAGAACCGGATGCTTACAGATGGTTAAGACCAGTGAATGGAGGGAGGAGATAAAGACTCTCGGACAGCTTTTGAAGTCCCCAAGCGGATGATCTTCTTCAATGTTGTAGCTTGGTTTCAGCAAGAAGGGGCATATTTTAGCAGAAAGCAAACTGTTGACTAACTTTAGAGGAAAATATTTTCAATGCCTTTTCATAAAAAAAAAACTAACCGCCCCCCCCCCCCCCCCCAAACAGAAAACCCAAACACTAAAATTGTCTTATTGAAGGGTATACTTGTTATGAAGTCTCTAAGGTTTCCTTCTATGCACTTATAACTTGATTCCCCTAAATTATCAAGATGCAGTAACTCAGCTTAGTTAGGTTTATCTGGTAACTTTATGTGGTGTTGATGTGTAAGCCTGCAGGATTCCCGGTTAAAAGGGAAGTCACTTTGATCTGTGGAGTAAATTGTTTGCTAAGGTTAACTTGGTTATTTTCAATGTTTGCTGTGAGATAATAATTTTACCATTTAAAACTTGCTAAACGAAGTTATCTTTTCTTTCAGTCTTAATCCTACTGCCAGTATCCAGATTCTTCAAGAAGTATCCATGTCTCGATACATTCCTCATCCTTTTCTTGTAGTGTCTGTTACATTGACATCAGTGAGGACAGAGACTGGCATCAGCTTGAAGATGCCTCAGCAGGTACAAGTTCTATGGTGCTCAAAATTTAAAAGAATTGGTGTCAGCCCTGGATTTGGTTAGCTCTCAAAAGTTGTCTGATACTGTCATAAAGCAGTGGTTCTTCTGCATGGTAACAAGCCCAACATGCTTTTTCTAGTACTTATTGCATAGGCTTTTTCTGTGTGAACTAAAGAAAAAAATTGCAGACTGTTATTTCTATTTCATATCCTCTCCTGTCATTTTGTAAAACCTGTAAAACCAAATCTCAGAGGACAAATTAAACTTTGCTATGCAAAAGGGTATGTTTCTCTATTGCATATTAAATGCTGAATATGAGAGCTATGTATGGCACTAGGAAGCATCTTTGTTGCGACAATAGGCCAACCAAAGAATAAATAGCAAAAGGTATTGGGGGGGGGGGCAGGAAGGGAGGAGAAGAAGCACATAACCCTATAAGGTACCTTCTAGTCCATTTCCTAGTACACCAAAGTAAAATAAACTGAGATAAAATGGTCAATCTCACTAGTTCTGTCAGGAGACAGGCCAAACAATGACTGAGGTGTGAAGATAACACCCTGTGTCAACTCTGGGAAATGATTCAGACTCCTGAAAAGCACAGTGCAAAGAGCTTGATTTTTTTGTCTGTGGTGTAAATAAATTAAGCTTAACTATTTGAGTAGCTGCAGTATGAAACATGTTTTCTCATCTGTTTCTGACTGACTTCTGGTACAGAGAGTAGATACCTTAGGATAGTTCTGAAATTGGGGTATCTGTGAGGTAGGCCCCTAGACATGCCGAAGAGGGTACTTCTCTTTACATACCAAAGCCACTGCACTCCAGTGGCAAAGATGTAAATCTGAAGGTTTGCACTTGCTTCCTTTAGTTTATTCCAGTTTAGTGTCCCCACAGCGCTGAACGTGTCCTGAGCCTTCTATGTGATCTTAGACAAGGGCATAAAAGGGAGCATGCAGGCAGACCAGAGTCTGTTTTGTTGTCAGACAGCATCCTTATGTCTGAACTACCTGACCTGTAGCATTTCCTGATTTTGAGGGAAAAGCTACTGAACTTCTAAACTTTTAAGCTACTGAACTTTAAACTTTTAACATTACTATTAATATTTAAATTTAACTTCAGATTGAACAAATGTGATCCCATTTCTTTCCAACTAGGAGACCATAATTTTCAAACTTTCTGTCCTGCAACTGATTGGTTTCCTAGTGGAAAAATATAACAGATGTGTGTTCAGTCTGGGTGTATCCACATGCCAAACTAGTGTTTGATTTTTATCTTTTACCTCTTGCCTGGTAAGTCCTGGTAAAGACAGAGGTTCTCAAAGGATGGTTAAGTAGTATCAGACTTAAGAGTCAGGCTCCCAAAAAGAAATGCTAATCAAGCCAGTATTTACACAATACATTTATACAAATGATGCCTGAGATTTGCACTAAAAGTTCCTACCAATCAGAAGACAAGTGTTAATATCAGGATTGACTATAAGACTGCACTGGAACCACTGTATGCATCAAGACCTCAGACGATTAAAGCAATGTGCCCGACTTAAGGGAATGTGACAGCCTTTTTGATGTTGTTACCCATTAATGACATCAGTCCCTGATGCTACAGACTTACCATGCAGACCCTCTCCCCTTACATATTAAAACTGTACTTCATGCACAGCAGAGTATTAACTCAGATAAATAGGCTTTAAAATGACATTATACAGTTCTGAAATACATCCTTAAAAACAATACTTTGCTTCCTTGGTATACCCAAGTAAAAATATTTTTCTCTAGCTGCAGCTTCTAAAAGTTCAAGATACTGTGCAAGTGCATAGCTAAACTCTTTCTGGCTCTTGTGTTAGTCTCTGCAATCTGATGCTAGTAGTTACATAATTGCGATACCACTAAGAATACAAAGCTTTATTTTTCTGAAAATACTGGTGTCTTGTCCATGCCAATAGGGGTAGATGGGAAAAGCTCTTAAGTTGTAAGTGAGATCAAGTGAACATGTGAAATGAGTCTAGTCAATGAAAAAACTACAATACTTACCATTTTGCTCAAGAACTACGTAAATGACTCTGTAGATACAGTTCTGCTTATTTCTTTTGAGTACTTCTGCACAGAATTGGGTTTTAAGAGTCTTCTCTTATTTGGACGGGGAAGCTGCTGAATCTGCATTGGCAGAAAGGCTACTCAGAGTTTAAAAAGACACAGACAAAGACTTCTCTTAAGGGATGTGGGCCTAGGGACATGCTTGGAAGTACAAGAGGAAAATTTAAAAGTTTGAGGAGTTAAAACACTTGATTCCTTCCATCAAAAATTGTGATAATTTCTCTGCTCTTACTCTATTTGAAATAATAGCATTATTAGCATAATGGCATTATTTCATTTCCATTTCTGGAACTTACTAAATCACTATTACTGATTATAATTATTTAATTAAATATTATAATTATTATAACCATTATAAATTCAGTTTTGCTGCTAATGATTGTGCGAGCCAGCATCTACATATATGTATATAACCAGCTATTTCAGGTTTTTATATAAAACATTTTCTAAATTAGGGCATTATGCAATTCAGTTTTAGAACTGTTTGGGAAAGTGTCTCCATATACATAATGAAACATCCATCATGCTTAACTCTCGACAGGTGTGAACAGAGCTCCGAGCTACATTGTGTTTACGAAGGGGTAGTTGTTGGCTTTAAGGTGGTTGCTTCTAAGAAGCTGTTGTGTTGCAAGTTTACGCAGTAGCTTATCTTGCTGTAACTTGTCGGAAGACAGTGCCTGGAGTTCTCAGGCGTGCCCTGTTTACGTATGCTACTTCTAGCAAGTAAAACTGTTAGGGAGCTCATTGGGTAGTGTCTTGCCTGAGAAGCAGAAGCTGAGGGCTCTGGACTAGTCACCTTTCTAAACAGAATCTGCCCTGGAAGGTAACTAAGCATGTAGTAGCTTGTAAATCCTGGACACCAATTATGAGCTGCCTTTGCAGGGGCAGCACAGTTAACTTGCTCTTTTGTATTCTGAGTTTGCATTTGCAGCTATGGGTAAAACAATGCTTTCAGAGCTTAAATAAATAATTTACATAACACCTTTTTTTTTTATTATTATTATTATTATTATTAGGTCTGTGAGGCTGAAAGCATTATGCTAAACTTAGCTGGACAACTCATCATGTTGCAAAGGGATCGATCTGGCCCCCAGATACGAGAGAAGGATAATAATCCTAACCAAAGGAAGCATGTAAGTAAATGCTTGTGGGATGTTGTATACAGTTTCAAAGATGTCAGCAACTGGTCAAGTTGTGGAAAGGAGTGATCTAAGCATAAGGCAAAGATGTAGACGCCACATAGCATTATATACAATTAAAGGTTTATTTGACAGAGGGAAATAAAGCACTACCTCTACAAGTCTTCTAAGAATCTCTCAGAAGTAATTCCTTAATTGTGTGAAAGTCTAACTAAAGAAGTATCTGCTACTTGTATTTACTAGCAGTATTTACTACTTGTATTGTAGTGAAAGAGGAGTTTTAAGCATCAAGGTCTGGTACAAAAGATGGTATGCAGTATTGGTAGGAAATCTTCGGTCTGTTATTGCAAAAACTGTTCTATATGTTTATGGAATGTTGTCATTTTCACAGAACACATCTGAAAAAATTTCTAAAAATAATAGAAATCAGTGACTGAACTTTCTTGTCTCAATTTTTCTGTGCTGATGAACAACACTTCTGCTATATGAAACAAACGCTTTGGGGAAAGTGAATAGTGAAAAGTTTAATGAAGAAGAGTTGTTTACCGTTCAATCAAATATTTGTAAATTTTGTCTTTGTAATAATTTTTATCAATTCTAGGTTGAACTTGGGCTAAGTGAAGAACCAGAGAGCAATTTTTTTTGTTTTCCTCCCTTATCCTCATCCCTCTGGCTTCCTGACTAATACCAGGTGGTAAAAAATGAAATAAATTTCTTTTTTTAAGTCAATGTAAGTGATCAGTGATGTTTTCCCCAGTGATAGGGTGCAGTTAAACTTAAGAGAGAAACAGCTTTGTTTCTTTTTTTAGAATATAGTGTGTTTTGCAGAGAAAGGAGCTCTCAGCTGAAGGAAGAGTTCTTGTGAGCAGAAAAATAAAAGGAATAATGAGTTTTGATAAATGTTCTTTTTCTTTCTGTTTTATAGCTGCCTTTTTGTGCTCCAGTTGTTCTAGCCCAGTCTGTTGAAAATGTCTGGACTACTTGCAGGATCAACAAGCAGAAACGCCACTTACTGGAGGCTCTCTGGCTCAGCTGTGGTGGGGCAGGTATGAAAGTCTGGCTTCCCCTGTTTCCCAGAGATCATCGAAAACCACATTCCTTTCTGTCAAGACGGATCATGCTGCCTTTCCACATCAACATATACCCATTGGCTGTTTTGTTTGAAGATGCCTTGGTTCTTGGTGCTGTTAATGATACTGTGCTCTATGACTGTTTATACACTCAAACCAGTGCTAGAGAACACTTAGAGGTCCTCTTTCCTTTCTCCATTGTTGAGAGAACCTCTCAGATCTACCTCCATCACATTTTACGCCAGCTTTTGGTTAGGAACCTCGGTGAGCAAGCCTTGCTTTTGGCCCACTCCTGTGCCACGTTACCATACTTTCCTCACGTACTAGAACTGATGCTTCATGAAGTGCTGGAAGAAGAAGCTACCTCGCGGGAACCCATTCCCGACCCTCTGCTTCCCACTGTGGCGAAGTTCATTACAGAGTTCCCCCTCTTCCTGCAGACAGTTGTTCATTGTGCTAGGAAGACAGAATACGCCCTGTGGAATTACCTTTTTGCTGCTGTTGGAAACCCGAAGGACTTATTTGAGGAGTGCTTAATGGCCCAGGACTTGGACACAGCTGCCTCTTATCTTATTATCCTTCAGGTAATGCTACTCTGTATATTTCAAAAGGGAGGTGATATTTAGCAATGTTGTGTTATTTAAAAGTGATTGTCATACCATACATATGCATGTTAAACAAATTTTTAATTTAACAGTTTTCTGCTGAGATTATGCTCAGTTGCAGAGAGGGGAATATCAAGAAATTTGAATAGTTAATTTACTGTGATAAAAGCATCAAATCTGCTTCTAGTATCTGGTGGTATTATGTAACATGAAGTGGCTTGACTTCTTAAAAATACTTTTTGTTGCTGGACGGAGAAAGCAAATGACTTAAATATATTTTGTTACTTGCAGAATATGGAAGTTCCAGCAGTTAGCAGACAGCACGCTACTCTCCTATTTAACACTGCTTTAGAGCAGGGAAAGTGGGATCTTTGTCGTCATATGATCAGATTTCTTAAAGCCATTGGGTCTGGAGAAACAGAGACACCTCCAGCGACACCAACAACTCAGGTTTGTGATGAAAATAGTAAATACTGTGCGTCAAACCATGTCTGATTGATCTTCCCTATACCATTACGCAGCATGCTTATTCAGCTGACTGTACATTTGGGTTTTCTTGGTTTTAGGAACCTAGTTCAAGTAGTGGCTTCGAGTTCTTCAGACATCGCAGCATTAGTTTATCCCAGTCAGCAGAGAATCTCCATAACAAATTCAACCTGACAAAGACTCTGAGCATGCCCTCTGGCCCATCTGGGAAAAGGTAATTGGTAATGTCTGTCGTCTTCTTCCCCACTTCGTTAGGTACTGTACTAGCTCTCACCAATTTCTGTTACAGAAAAATATTGTATGATAGATTTGTCCTGGTCTCCCTCCACACTGTTTTGCATTGGTCTTTTCCAGTCTCTTGTAATGCCCGTGCCTCTCTTATATTCTTGGCAGAATATGTTCCCACATATGTAAATATGTATGTGTGCATATACATATGCATACATGTATATATTTGTGTATGTTGTATATACACATACATGCATTGCTGACCAAAAGCCTCTGAAGCCACTGGATGCATGCATAGTAATTTAAGGGCTTATAATACTGCAACATCATAACATGCATTGCACTATGATACCATGCATGTCTTGATCCAGCAATGTGCTGCCCGGTCATAAGGGAGATAAGGGAAATCAATACCTGTGGGTATGAATTACGTGGGTATACTGCTATATACTGAATTCATACTGAGCTGCATGAATTTCTACCTCAGATCAAGCACTGAGGTAGAAATTTATTATTTAGGTTTTTTCTCATATAAGACTTTCAAAACAGTCTAGTACAAATCAAAGTGCTTCTTATTTAGTAATTTTCCACAGAGAGTAATGTATTAGGGTTTTGAAAGAAAGGGTCTCAGACTAATGCTTGTCGTGTTCTCTAAACCAGGTTTCTAAGAAATTACTTTGCAATGGAACCTTTTCCTCCTTTTTCTTCCTTTCTGTCCTTACTTTTTTCCTATTGGTAATGTTTGAATACTCTATGGATACTGCTGCCATTGTAGCTTCTTTCCCTTGTTTCACTTGCCCATTGTGACAGTGGGATCTTTTAGAGAAAGTAAGCACCAAGGAATGGTGAAAACTGCTTTTGTTGGTGTAGAGAAAGCTTTCACTGTTACACTGGTCGCTTTGTGTCCTGTCACTGTGGCCAACAGTCCTTTCAATTCAGTTTTGTCAGTCTTAAAGTTACTGTTCTGTGGTTTGTCCACAGGTGGAGTAAAGACAGTGACTGTGCTGAGAACATGTACATTGATATGATGCTCTGGCGACATGCTCGGCGTCTGCTAGAAGAAATCAAGCTGAAGGACCTTGGCTGCTTTGCTGCGCAGTTAGGTTTTGAGCTGATCGGCTGGCTGTGTAAGGAGCGAGCCAGAGCTGCCCGCGTGGAGGATTTTGTGATTGCTTTGAAGAAGCTACACAAGGACTTCCTCTGGCCTTTTCCCGTCATACCGGCTTCCTCTGTTAATTCACCCTTCAAGAACGGAAAGTACAAGACAGGTGCTGTAACCTCTGAGTTGATTTGAACTAGATTTCTCTTGTGCAATCTTGCACCCATCAGTCTGAATCTCTCCTTCCTCAGTTCAGCCAAGCAAAGAACAGGCTGAGGCTTAGCATCTGCACAGCCTTCTCACACTGGGTGTGTTTTCTGAAGGAATTCTGTTCAGCATAGACCTCATCTCTTCTATAGTCCTGTTACACTGTTGTTTCTGTTCAGGTTTCATGCTTTCTCAGGTGCACTGAATTGGATACCACTCATGCAGGTATTTAGTTGACCTTGGATATTGGTCCTCGATATAAATTCTGCTATGGAAAATTACTAGTAACAATGTTCTTATATAGTTGTCCTCATCTTTAGGTGAGGATTTGATTAACTCTTTTAAAATGCAGTGTTTTTAATCTTTGAAGTTTGCTAACTGTCTGGTAAAAGGTTAGAATTTTCAGAACTTGCTATAAACTCCGTTATATCTTTCAGTACAGTAGTTTACCTTCCTAAAGCAAAGTTGACGCTAGCAGCCAAGTCTTCCTTCTGGTGGTTGTAGTAGCTTATTAGCTGATGTTTCTTTTATGCCAGTATTTGCATAAAAAGCTGATCAGAGTTCTTGAAATAGCTGAACTTGCTTTTGGTCATTTCTCAACAAACTAATTGAATGTTAAATACAGCTTTTAGCTTCCAGAAATGCCTTTCCTTTTTGATAGTTACATGACCTGTCCTTCAGTGGGGTTTTGTTTGTTTCTTGTTTTTTCGTTTTAGCTATGGGGGAACAGCTGTTAAAATCTCAGTCTGCAGACACCTTTTTAAACATGGAAGTAGAAACAGGGGTTTCAGACACACCTCGGAGTCGCAGCTGGCTTGGCACTATCAACTCCTCTCAAAGGGAGATTGACACAGTTTCATCCCATGGACCCCACATGCAAGATGCGTTCCTTTCCCCTTTGTTGACTAAAGGTTAGTCACTCTTCCTTCTGTATGGCTATTAAAAAAATGCATATGGAAGTAAACATTTGTTTATCGCATGTCCCTGCTGTGTTACTGCTTCTCAGCTGCTGATACCATAATGCCAGAGGGGCAGAAAGACATCAGGCAAGTGTGCTGAAACTTCCACAACAGAAACATACGCCCATGTCATACATCTATGAGTACTTTAAGTAAAAGATGAAGTTTGTATTTGCTGAAGTTCCTTTCTGTGGAATTAACTTGAAATTTAATTCATTTACACTCAGGCTTGGGAGTGTTCTAAGTTTTTTATCTTTGTTCTTGCAAGATACAGTGCATCTCATTTTTTGTTCTATAATCTGCCATTGCAAATAGCATGATGGACATCTCTTTGGCCTTTGCTAGTCTCCAAGTGTACTTTCTCTAAGCTGCATGGGTAGTTTTTCTTCTCTAGTTAGCAGTAAACTTTGTGGAATACTTTATTACTGTTCAGTAATAGGGAAAGAAAAGGTTATTAGGTTAATATTTTTTTAGACTTCTGAATGGACTGTTTATAAGCAGATAAGAACTAGGCACAAAGTACACAGATAATTAGATAAAAACCTGTAACTAAAACTTCTCTTTAATAGGAAGTGTTTTGATGCATGAACTTTGTGCTCTTGGATTTCTTTAGAAAGGAATATTACCTACATTTTTAAATACTTTGAGGAAGTTGAGGAAATTTTAGATCTATATGGATTTTTTTTCTCCCATGGATTTGCTTAATCATTCTTGTCAAAACACAAATATATTTCAGCTCACAGAAAACAGAAGAATCATATTCTTTATGCATCTTTCCTGACCATAGTCATAGACAAGATGTTTTAGTCCGACCATTCGTGGTTTTTTGGTTTTTGGTTGGTTGGGTTTTTTTACTGCATCTTGTCCTGAAGTCTAGAACAACAGTTTCAATGGGATCTACATCAAGTGATTTCTGTTTCAGTAGGGGAAAGAAATAAGTGCCTTCTGTGTGAAGTGTGATCTCCTCAAGGTGGTAGGG
This sequence comes from Apteryx mantelli, assembly GCF_036417845.1. Lineage (NCBI taxonomy): Eukaryota > Metazoa > Chordata > Aves > Apterygiformes > Apterygidae > Apteryx > Apteryx mantelli. Next base: position 18,521,271 of record NC_090020.1, read on the forward strand.
CCTTCTGAGAATCACGGCACTTGCAGGTGGAACTTGCCAGCTTAAAAGGTTTTAAAAATTGAAGGAAGAGTCAGGTTCTGCCTCTTTGCATGGGCAGTGCCTCACTGTATTTTCATGCCTGTTTCTTGTGTTTATCTCTGGAGACTGCAAGAATGCAGTTAGGTTTAAATATCCTTGGTATATAATCCTCACAAAAACAGTGTAGATGGGATTTCTCTTTTCATTGCACTCTCCTGTTCTACAGTCTGCCACTACTGCTGCTTCTACAAACAGGTATCAGATTTTTTTCTATGCAGAATTAAGACTTTTGAGTTCAATGGACTTTGCATTTTGAAGCAGTTTATATAAAAATTAAAACTAAATAAATTAATAGTCTGTAAAACATTGCCAGCTGAATTCACAATAATTTCACAAACAACAAATCCTGCAGTGATATTTATAGGCAAGAACTTAATAAAATAACTTGCTGACTTCCTAAGCATTTTCCACAGAAAAGATGCACCTGTTTTAACATGGAAACTGTTTTGAAGGGTAGGTGCCTTCATGATTCATGTCTGTAACAGTTGTAGCTTTGCTCTTAATGTTTCTGAGAATAATCTGCATCTGCATCTACTCTTTATGTTTTTATTAGAAACACTCTTGTCTCCCCTTCTACTTTATTAATTAGCATAGGTAAATGTTTTCATTACTGATCATTTAGAATCTTCAAGATTTTGTATGAAGAAAATAATTTACCATTATACCCAAATTTTTAACAAAGTGGCTGAAGGCTAAGCAGTATCTTTAGATAGATTGCAGCCCTTTCTACAGACTTAATTTTAGGTTTATCATACATAAGAGGCTCTCACTATGATCTCTTAAAATGGTTACCAGCACAGCTTTAGGACCTCTTATCCATTTTATTCTTCAGAATTGTTTTTATTTGATACAAAAACTACTGCACTCCTGGAAATGACTCAGCATTAAAGGTATCAGTATACTGTGTCAATAGGAATGGTTAACTGGGATGGACAGTATGCCTCAAGTAACTTTGTAGCAATTACTGTGATATACAGCAAAAAACATTACTGGGTAATTTGTTAATTTCTATAGGAAGTATTTCAAGAATAGCATTACTAAACTAAGTAGTTTCCTTTTTCCCTTATACTTCTGAGTGTTTTTGATAGGTGATGAATGCAGCATCGGTTCAGCAACAGACCTGACTGAAACAAGTTCTATGGTGGATGGTGACTGGACCATGGTGGATGAAAACTTCTCCAGTATAAGTTTAACTCAGTCAGAGCTTGAACATATCTCTCTAGAACTGGCTAGTAAAGGGCCACACAAGTCACAGGTCCAGCTCCGGTAAGTTATGTGATCTTTGTATTTGAAACTTAAAATGACATATCTGTTCTTGGAATGCAGCTTTAGGAAGAAGCAACACTGTTTACAGAATCACACACTGGGCTTTTATCTTTGGCATGAAAATAAAAAAAAGTAAGTAGACTGTTTTTCATTCAGGTATTTGCTGCATATCTTCATGGAAGCAGGATGTCTGGACTGGTGTATTATCATAGGCCTTATCCTCAGAGAATCTTCAGTAATCAACCAGGTTTTCAGTATAATGCAGTCCTCTGATATTGACGGAGAAATCTGTCGGAATATAAAGACTGGCCTACATGCTGTTGACAAATGGGCTTCTACAGATTGGTAAGTTGTTTTCCACTTTCATTTCCATTCCAGTTGGAGCTACTTAGTCACTTAAGAAATAAACTTTGAGTTCTCTCAGCCCTATTTCAAACAACTTAAGCATTTTTGCAAGAAGTTTCATGATTGTCAGTACAGTCATGGTCTAACTAGAAAAAAAAATTTTTGATTATAGTTGTATTTTTTTCCATATTTAAAAGTAAAGACTCAGTTTTTGTACAGGAAGGATGATAGAAACTATTCCTTTGTTAGACATTTCCCAGGAAATACTGCATTTCAGGCATTTGACAGAAGTACTATTTTTAATTCACTAAGTGTTCTATACCCATTATTTCGTAGCCCTGGGTACAAGCCATTTCTAAATATCATCAAACCACAGATCCAGAAACTAAGTGAAATAACAGAAGAGCAAGTGCAGCCTGAAGCTTTCCAGCCAGTGAATCCTTCTAAGGTTATAGAACAAGCAAATCCCAGAGCTGAAGAAAGCAGGACTTCATCTAGCCATTGCACTAATCCTCAGAGCGATGCTGGGAACAGCAGTGTAAGCAGACATGAGGAGGACAAGTCTCGGACAGAGGATGAGGATTCATTCCAAGAAGGCAGTTATGACTGCATTGTGTCTTAAATGGAAGATGATGACTTCTCAAACATCAGGTGTGGAAGGAAGCAAACCAGCTTTTAGACATGCTTCCATGAACTTTTGAACTTTTTTTAATATATATTTCAATATCTTTGAAATCTGCTGTGGGGATAATACAACTAAGAAGCAGTTTCATTTAATAATTTCAAAAGAAGGCAAGATTTCTTTTTGCAAGCTTCAGATTGCAGCTTTCAGTTGTTAAGTGTTGAGAGACAGTGAATGCATATGTAGACAGCTTCAGCTAATATTCATCAGTTCCTCTGCATCAAAAACACATGTTCTGGAGAACCTTCTTCCTTAGTACCTCCTGCTTGAGTATAAAAGGTAAAGAGGAGATTAAATTTAATGTTGTTATCCTTCCCAGCTTGCCCATTTTCCCTATGAATTGCAAGTACATAGAAACTAGACAGAAAGCTGTTAGACTGCCTAAAAGAAAAGTAAGTCTGATCAATGCAGTTCAGATTGTGGTTGATATCAGTAAGATTTTGTATTAAAGGACTGTAAAATATATTGTATGTTTTTGTGAATACTCTTGTATAAATATTCATGGTTGTACCGTATTTGAAGGTACCTATATGTATTGTGCATGTTTCTGGATTACTAGTAAAGTCAAAGCAAAGTTGCACTTCCTTCTGGATGAGGCATACTTTCCTGACCTACCAGTGACTTTAGGTGGCTTATCTTTTTCTACTGCCACTTACTACAGATCCTGTAGTTGGACTTAGGGGATTGCTAAAAGTTATTTATTTCATTTGTAAATTCTTTTCTGAAAAATTGACTTTTTTAGTGTAAATACTCACTTATCATGTACTCTTGCTACTAAAGTTCAGTTAAACAGCTCATACTTAAACATTTTTCAAACATTTTATAATCTGTATACTTGTAACTAAGACTTTATTTTAACTTTCAAACTTTAAGGAAAGCTGGCTGCAAAATTCTATTGCTTTGAGGTACTTATTTTTTCTAGCTGCTGTCCCTATGTAATAACTACCTGTAACAGTATTAATTTAGGTATTAGCTTGTTTGTACCTTGCAATCTGAACAAAAATGCAACATTGCTTATTTTATACAAAATAAACTAGTTTATTTTTTATAACATCACTTGATTACTAACATGGACCAAACTAGTCATCGGAGGGTAGTTCCAGCATCTGTCACTTTTCTAGTGTATTGCTAAATACAAATCCATTTAAATTTTGAAAATTAAGAGCTTTCATAATTAAGTTGAAAGAAATGGTGGTTTTGTTTACTTGTCTATTTCCTTTGCAGACAGGATTAAGTGCTTTAAAATGTACAAATATTTAAGTATTGCTTTAGAATGGCTTTACTAAGCCAATTAAACCAGTACAAGTGCAATAATTGTGTTACCTGGCAAGCTGGAGATTAGTGGATGCAACTTGAATTTCCACTTGAATAGCTGAAACTCTTAGATGTAAGTTATAGCAAAGAAATACAGTTCAAGTCCTGGCATTAAGTTTAGTCTGCATTGTAGCTACTGGTTACAGATGTCTATCATACTGCTAAAAGAAACTTTCTTCCAAATTAAGATTTACAAGCCTCTTGTGAACTGACTTTAAAATCCATTATTGTTCTTGGGGATACTTAGAAAGCTATTTTTTAAGAAAAACCTGCATAATCTATAAGTTTTCATGTTAAATCAAATAAAAACTGTGCTTCAAGTTAGTATTCTTCTGTGATTCTGTGGTAATGTGTTATACTAATAAGCAAAGCCCTTTTTTATGCTTTCAGTTTTTGGATATGTACAAGTAAATGTATGCATTATCTCATATACTGACATTATCTTGCTACTGTGCTACTGTTGTTGGCAGAGTTCTTTTAAATCTTTAGTTGTGAAATTTTAGAAGTTTGTATTTCTATAGTAGTAGTTATCTCTATGCAAAACTTATGTGCTAATTTTGTATTCAATTCCACTGCTGTTACACATGTAATTAAAAAATGAATTTATTCAACTTTACTCAAAGTTACTCCTGTGGAAAAAAACTATTTCTGACCTCAGCCCATTAATAGGAAGCTACCAGAATTTAAGGTTGTCCCAGAAAAACTAAACTTCTACAGTAAATACCAGATAAAAGTTGTTTTAGGGTGCAGCATCTTAGCCATATAGCCCAACTGTCGTACAGAATCAAGACATCAAGCTTTTAAGTAAAAATAACTTCAAAGATGCACTACAGGATAACAGGGTTATTTTAAGTCCATCTGTTGTTTTGAAAAGAGGCCCAAGCATCTACTGCTTATTTGCTTGATCTGCTTTATTGTAAAGCAAGGGGGGGAAAAAGTCATTGTCTACAGATAAAATGAGATAGTAAAGGAAGACAGGTCACTTGGTGAGAGTGGTAAGCTGGCTACAGTCAAATGAAAGGAGAACTCCAAGAAAAGAGACAACTGACTACTTACTGCCTTGGAGTAACTTCCTGTCTTACAGCCAAAGGATATTGAAGGATTCGAGTGAGTAAGCGGACAACTATCAGCTTACAGTGAATGCCAAGAGTAATACCAAAGCTTAAACACAGAAAAGGGAGGAAATGACCATGTATTTACCTTCTGATTTTTTGCAGTTATACTTGTTATATACCATTGAGGTTGAAAACTGCAGAAATCTCATGATGGGTGATTCAAAGAGAGCACATCAACTTCTCCCCCCCCACTCCTACATGGCAGGACTTGATCATCAAAAAAAGGTTGTGTTGGCAACTTGAACATAATGCAAGTATCTATATGGAAACCAATCTGAGCAGAGACAGGAACAGCAAAGAAGTATCTTTATTTATGAACATACCAAATGTTATGGGGGTGAGGAGAGGGGAAGCCAGTTCAGTCCTAGCACTGGTGTTGCAATTGATCTGCTTGCCCGGACAAAGAGAGGGGCAAACTGGAAACAAAGAACCCTACTCTGCCCTTGAGGTATTTAATTAATTCACCTGTCCAGCCTGCAACTACAACATGAAGAAAAAAGTGCCAGGTCAAGCCCTGCAGTAAAGAAGCAGTGTTACTCTCTAGGACATGTGTAATTTTCTTTTTCCAAGCACCTTTCACACATCTCTGTGTAGATGAAATGGTTTGCAGGCCTCTGAAAGAAAGGTAAGATTCATTCACTGTAGCGAATGATGGCACGGACTTGAGAAGTGGTGCATCTTGAGACATTTATTGTGTGTTTCTAAGCATATTTATACTAAGAAGTTAGCTGCTTCAGTGGTTTCACAGATACACTTTGCTAAGCCAGTCATCATGCAGATTATGCCACAGGGAGCCAGTCATTACACCCATCACGCATGCAGTGGTCATGCCTTGTACCTTGCTACTTGTTTAGAAAAGCTGTCTTGCTTTCAATGTTGGTTCCAACTGGCTTCTGCTAGTTTACCTGTACTTTCTCAGGATGTATCATTCCCAGCTGCACTGGTGTCCTTGGGCATGTCTGTCTGAGGCTCCTGTTGAAACTCCTTGTCCAAGCTAGTAACAGTTCCTTCCAACTTAACCCTGTCATGACCCTCCACATCTCCCTCTTCTTTTACTAATTGAAGGGCTAAGGCTGTATGGATCTGCAGGGTCATGACTTGTCTCATACTTTGGTCAATCATCCTTCGCACGCAGCTCAACAAGCACAGTACACAGATTAGTATTGCAACAAACATAAAACTTATAACAAGTCCTAGAATCAGTATGCGTTTTAACCAAGGCCCTATAGCAAGCATATTCAACCAATCAAACAGTCCCCACAAGTTTTCACCATCGTCTTGCAATTGTTTTGTTAACTCCTTCAGTTTTGTAATGCTTGTATGTATTGACTCAGAATGATCACTCAGGTTCATACAACACATTCCTTCAAAGTCCTGACAGCCATGGTCTTGGGCCAATAGCAGAAAGTCAATTGCAGCCCGATTTTGTGAGGTGGCATATCTAATTGAATCTACATCTGTTAATAACGTGCTTAAAGCAGTACTAGTAGCATTTGCTGCTTTTGCAAGCCAACATCCTAATCTATTAAGTTGTGATAAAGCATGAGCAGTCCCTATTCCTGCAAAAATACTACTCAAAATACATTCTGCTGGATTCAAAAATTCAACGTTACTATCGCAACTTGATGTAAAGCCGTGGGTGGACCGCTTTGTTAGAGTGTGGACGGTTCCATTAACTAAGAATTTTTTGGGATGAAACATCGTCAAAAGCCTAAAGGTACATGGGCCTCCCACAGCTTTACCTGGTATGCCTTTCCAGGCTCTTTGGCCGCATATTAGCAACGCATATTAGCGGCTAGCCCTCCGGGTTCCGGTCTGGGCGTTAATTGACTCTGAGTGGTATAATTTCACCACACAGATTCATTGGCATAGATGCCTGTGGAGGATACGTCAATGCCAGTCTCATGGATACATATTCCTGAAGTGTAGTTTAGATAAAAGCAAACTGCAGCCTGTGTGGTTCCTAATAGGTCAAGTTCCTGTGGTTGCACTGGCAGTGTGGGAAAATTACCTGCATCATGCATGTTGTTATACCATGTGGAACCTCTTCCATCCGTGCTTCTCCACCCTGCTTCACACCACCACATGGGCTGAAGCTTACCCGGCGCGCTGCAGGGTGATAGCACAGTATCATTGTACAGAGACCCCATGCGCTGTATATCAAGAGGAAGTCCAACCAGGCAAGTGCGGAAGGGGTCTGATGGCCTCGCCATTGATGATAAACTCAAAGTGTCCGTATCAGTTACATTCGCAAGAGTCACCCAGACATTGCCACGCTCCCAGGTGTCTGATCCAACGGGCATGCCTGCTGCTCTGAGGTTGAGGCAACATAAGGTCGTACACATCGTGATGGCACCCATCGTAACCGAGTTCCTGTAGAAACACAAGCATTTCCCCTCCCCCAAGTTATATCAGTTCCATTGGTCCCACCCATTGACCAGAAACTGAATCTTTGACCAGAACTGGGGGCTTTTGTGTTAACCTTATATCTGTGGCGTGCTGACATTCAGAACTATTATAACCTGTTTCATCACAATTCAAAAAATTAAGGACATATAACGCTTTGTGCAGCCGTTCTTGTGCGGTGAGCAGTGTCTCTCCCTTTTTTTGTTTTTGTAACATGTCTTTCAGGCTGCGATGCGATCGCTCAACAGTGGCTTGGCCGGTTGGGGAGTGGGGTGTGCCTGTTACATGAGAGATGCCCCAGGCATTGAGGAATTGACGCGCCCGGCCTGAGCAATAGGCTGGGCCGTTGTCCGTTTTGATGGTCGTTGGCATCCCCAAGACCGCAAAGCAGGCAAGCCAATGGCGAGTCACATCCCTAGCCTTTTCTCCAGTGTGGGTGGTGGCCCACAGAAATCGAGAATGGGTGTCGACTGTGCCAGGTACATATTTGAGACGTCCAAATTCCAAAATATGCATAACATCTGTTTGCCAGAGTTCATTGGCCCCTAAGCCTCCTTCGAAGGCATTGGGGCGAACTGCTGACAGTCCGGATAAGACAGAATAATGTCCCTGGCCTGCTGGATGGGTAGTTGAAACTGCCTCTTCAGCAAGCAGGCGTTTTGATGAAAGAAGGAGTGAGACAGCCTGGCTTGTTCCAGAAGGTTGGGTACCACCGCTGGCATGGCTGCAGCATTAGCGCATCGATTTCCCTCAGCAATGGGTCCAGCCAGGTCCATGTGTGAGCATACATGCAAAACATAAAAGTCATGCTTTCTGCAATTAATAAGAGTCCAAAGAGCACAAAAAGTTCTGCAAAGAGCAAGGGATTAGAGACCTCACGGAGATAGGAGGCCTCTAACCTTTGCACAAGGCCCGTGGCATAACAGGAATCAGTAACAACATTTACAGGTTCACTGGCACAAAGTTCAAAAGCCATACGGACGGCCACCATCTCCACTACCTGTACCGACCCTTGTTCCTATGTACGTACGGTTGTTTTCCACTGTTGTGTGGTAGGGTCCTGCCACATGATAGCAGCCCTTTTTTAGATCTGCCTGAGGCATCAGTGAAGACAGTTAAACCAGGAACCAGGACAGGGCGACAACGGCGTCAAGTAACTAGGGGTAGGCTGCAGGCCTCTGCTCATAACTTTTATGTTGGGGATAATGAGTGGAAAGATCAGCAAGGGCGACTTTTGAAAACCCCAGTCCTCTGACATCAACCAGTTCAAGTTTTCTATTGTGGCTGGGATATAAATAACTTACTGGCATTCATGGTTTGCAATCTCTCCCATCCCTTAATTATAAGCTTAGAATACATTTCTGTAAGAGTCCATAAAGTTTTTGGAGGGGTATGATGTGACAGAAAGATGCATTCCAAAATGTGCAAGGGATCTTTGTCTCTTAGGTCCCATTGAAATAATACTGCAAAAGGCTGGAAGCGGTTAGCAATCAGAGCTAAATAAAAAGGCAAGGAGAAGTCACGTCGCCAACCCTGGCGGTCCTCCAGAGCGCGGGCACATGACTGGAGTGCCTCTCTCGCTTCAGGTGTCAAAGAAGTTCGGGTGGCGGTTAGGGAGGTGTCCCCTTTGCGCACGTCAGAAAAGGGGGTGTAGCAGTTCCGTGGAAAGTCCTAGCACTGGTTGGAGCCAATTAATAGCTCCGAATAGTTTTCGCAGGTCATTAAGCGTAACAGTATCACTTAATTGCGGTTGGACCGGCTGCAATTACAACAAGAAGTGGAGGAAGAGAATTAGGGCCGTTATCTCTGAGGGTCAGGGCTGCGGGTGTTCCGGATTTATCCGAGTGCGCTGCCTTTCTGAGCCCCAAGCCTTCATCTCTCAGGTGCCGGTTTTCATCCGACAGCTTCCTAACTTCTGCTTGAAGTCTTTTGCACTCCTCCACTAGCTTCCTCGTTTCAGTGTCATTAAGTGAAACACTCTGTGGTTTTGGCATCGGTCCGTCCCGTTCGGATGTATTCAGTACCGGGGCGGATCGAGCACCAGGATGTGCCCCTGCTTAGCCAGAGCCCCGCGGCGGCCGCCGTCTCGCTCGCTCGCTCGCTACCGCGGGGGGGGGAGGAGGAGGAGGAGGGGGAGGGGGAGGGGGAGGGGGAGGGGGGGGGAGGCCAGGCTGCGGCTCGGTGCTGGCGCTGAGGGGCGGCCGCCCCCCCCCCCCCCCCGCGCGGTGCTGCCCCACAAGGGAAACATCCTTTTTTTCCCTTTCTGTTCCCCCTTGACTCTCCTGCACGTACAACTGCGCCGCCAGCGCAGCAGCCAGGGATTCAGTGCGACGGCGCACAGAACCCACGTTGTGACAAGCCCGCGCCACCTCGGCAGCGGTACAAGGCGGTGGGTCCCCGGCCGCCTGCGAGGCTGCCTCGCAGTCCGCACTCCAAAGCGAGCTGCTCCAGCGGCGACGCCCGGGCTCCTCGCTCCCGCTCGGCCGCCGCACGTGACCGGCCAGCGGGCGCGGAGCGCCGCTCCGCGGGTCGCCGCAGCGCTGCCGCAAAGCGCAACCGCGCGTGGGCGCTGCCGCCGGCGGCCCGCGCAAGGCTCCTGAGGCGACTCAGCGATGGCGTCGTCCGCCTCGCTGTGCCAGCCCGCTCGGGCTGCCGCGCCGCGTGCTGCCTTCTCCCGCCGCGCGGTGGCGACCTGCTGCCCGCCGGTTGTGCACGAATGGTAGCGTGCACTTCCCGCGGAAGCCTGAAAGCCGTACAGCGTGCTGAGCGGGAGTCGAGACCGTTCTGAACAACGCTCTCCAGCCGTAGGGAGTCAGCGCATACGAGGTAGAAAGCGCCTCCAAAAAGGTAACGGTGTGACTGGACGGGACTCCGCTCTCCCTTGCCCATTTCCGCAATTCTTTTTAACTATCTATCTCATAACTGAAAGTCTGATAAGCCGGACGTGCCCCTGGGTTACAGACGACTGGAGATGCAGTGACAGTCTGTAAGTCCCCCGCTCGCAAGGCTTCCCGGCGGCACAGCCCCCATCCGTCTTCCCCTTGTCCCGCCCGCAACCCCCGTCCGTTTTGGGGGGGGGGGGATAAGTCGGGCTCCTGCTCTGAAGCTGTAATCGCCGGATCGGAGGGGTTAATTTCGTCACTGCCATCGGCTTCTCCAGGAAGAGCTTTGAAACGCGAGTCGCCGTGTCACGAGCACCTTTCTCGCCTTCCTCATCCCCAATTCAGGGGTCAATCGGGCAGGATCCAGGTCGCGGGGGGTGTCGCGACTGCCGGGGGTGGCTCCTCGGGGGAAGGTGCCGAGGGTAAAGACGTATCAGAGGCGGGGGGGCAGGAGGCAAACCTTTCTGCGTGGCTTTAAGAGTACTCATACTCGGCCCCCATGTAGCCAGATGTTTACCTACAGCGACATTCCCAGTCCCTGCTTCTTCATGTAATCTTTGACCTATTTCCACCCCATTCATCAAGTTGAAATGTTCCATTTACAGGGAAGTCAGGTACATTTCTCGTAATCCAGTCCAAAAGTGTTAATAATTTGCTGTCCAGAAGCTGTCTCAATACATCGAGACTTTGTTTCTGTTCTAGGGATAACCTTCCCCCCATGATTCCCTACTGCTCACCTTCGTCGAGGTGATGGACGTGTCACGCTCGTAAGGCCCTGGGTCCCGATTCCATTTCTGGTCCAGTCCCTGTATGGGTCTCCTGGTTCAGTCGGGTTTCGCTACTGGATCAGCGTCGCCTTCTTACGCCGCACTGAGTCCGGATCGAGGTCTTCTGCTTATGTCGAATCGGGTCCCTGTTCAGGCACCATTTGTAGCGAATGATGGCACGGACTTGAGAAGTAGTGCATCTTGAGACATTTATCGTGTGTTTCTGAGCATATTTATGTTTCACAGATACACTTTGCTAAGCCAGTCATCATGCAGATTATGCCACAGGGAGCCAGTCATTACACCCATCACACATGCAGTGGTCATGCCTTGTACCTTGCTACTTGTTTAGAAAAGCTGTCTTGCTTTCAATGTTGGTTCCCACTGGCTTCTGCTAGTTTACCTGTACTTTCTCAGGATGTATCATTCCCAGCTGCACCGGTGTCCTTGGGCATGTCTGTCTGAGGCTCCTGTTGAAACTCCTTGTCCAAGCTAGTAACAGTTCCTTCCAACTTAACCTTGTCATGACCCTCCACAATTCACAAAATCCTGCTGAGTCCTGCTCCTCTACACATCACATGCCCCTTAAAGTCAGTACACTCAACAAGTTCCCTACCAAAAAAACCTGACAAGAATTTTTATTAACATTCAGATCTGATTCTTACAGCTTTCTAAATCTGTAAACACAGTTTCTTTGAAACAGCAGCGGCCACTGATGCTTGATGCCCTGCTTGAACGCAATAGCTACTAATGAGTAATTTCCTCTCAAAGTTGGCCTATGCTTCCTGCTCAGGCTTCAGCTTTCTCCTGGGCCTGTTCTCAAGCTGCTGAGCATTCTGGTTTTGGGTTGACAGTGTATCCTTCATGCTACTAGTTTCATGATCTGGTGCACGCTCTGAGCCCTGCTATTATCAAGGAGGCATAACAGTGCTACCCTATGCTGCATCTTAGTTTGACAGAATTGTAAAGCACTGTAGCATAAGAGAACCTCCTCTACAGCGAATATGAAAGCCTGACCCTAGAGGACTAATTTCTCCTGAGACTGGAGCAAGTTTTCATGAAGACCGAGAATCAACATTCTCCATTTGAAATACAAGTCACATTTAAGCAACTTTACCATCTCTATTCACATACACTTTTACCAGAGAACTTAGGGTTCCTGCATAGCTTTTTAACCATCCCTCACTAGCAGTGCATATCAGCTTCTAAGATGGGTCATCCAGATACTGATAATCATCTAGAAGAAGCTTGCAAATATTATCAAGCATCCAATTAGACTCAGCCTCCAAGAAAAAAAGATACTGAACAGCATTACCACAGTCAGACTCTTCATCAGCTCATCAGTACCATATGCTATAATCAGCATTGCTTGTTCCATCTTGTCCATTTGATCAGTGTTTTTTCAGTAAATTTTCAACCCAACTTAGTGTCTGCACTGAATCTAAAAACAGGCCTTGCTAACACCAAACAGCACCACTTAGCTGAACAGTCTGTCATTTTGTCTATGATAGCTAAAACCCTCTGCTGTTTGTTGCACCTATTTCAACACTTTCTTCAAATGCACACTTCTACATGACAGGCAACCTGAAAGTACACTGACATATTCTAATAGTACATTAGCCTACATAATTAGAACATGCTTCCTTTGCAACCACATGCTTAAGTTGATATAATGCTTACTGCTCAAGCTTTCCCCTCCCCCTCCTCTTAAAAAAAAAAAAATTGTATAGATTCTCCAAATTAACATGTAGGAAAGTACTTTAGCCTAAAGACAGAGTAAAGCATGTAAGTTGTTTCAGATGAATATAGGAGATTCCAACCAACTAGCTGCCTGCTGCCCCACTAAGAATAAAAACAGTTGCTACTGCCATGCCCTTTTAGCCTTAGAATTACTAGCTGCTTTCTTTGTGTGTATTTCATAGAATAAGACACAATACTTTTATTAGAAATAGGAAAAACCACAGTAGCAGAATAATCTGCTTTTATTGAGTGGAGAAACAGACAGTGAAGCAGTCTGCAAAATTTTCAATCCTCTTTTTCCAGCTATGATCAGCAACAATTAATTTGCAACCAGCTATCCAATCTGAAAAGTGTATTTAAGGCTGCTGCTGTAATATCTATTATCCCTCCACACCATACCTTGCTTCTGTCCAGGTGAACAGCAAGGACCCTCATTTTACCAGCCAGTCTCAGTTCAGAGAATTTTTTGCATTCTTTGGCCATGCTTACCTTACAACTAGCTCTAACTGTAGTTGTTTCCAGCAGCACTTAGCAGTATTTCTGTACAAAGCTTAAATAAAACTTTTTTGCAATAAATAAAAACTCAAATATGCCTTAAACAATCACACTGAACACTGATTAAGTTTCACTTTTATTTAGAAAGGCAGAAGTTTACAACAACCTAGACATCCCTCATAATTTAATTACTTAATAAAGGATAAATCCTGAGTTAGCAAAAGTTATTGCTTCACTTAAATTCCAGAAATTTCTAACAGGCATGTTTAAATTTTTTTGGCTCTCAGTACATATTCTTCATGCAACACCTTAAAGCTTCAAATTAGAAGAAAAAAATAAAACAAAAAATCCAAATGAAATCAAAACTGAGAAACAGTGAATAAATCAGTGCAGCTTTAGTTAAGTAGCTGTGCATCAGCTAGGCAAGAGTGCAATACAAAACAATATACTTATTAAGATTCAAACATAAGTTATGAACTCTTCTTTTAAATGACTTAAAAAAATTAAAGTCATTTTTAAAAATAATGAATGCATAATATAAGGATTGTACTTTAAAAATCAGATACAACCAAGTGACAACACACAGTAATGTAACCCATTGCTTTTATTTAAGGAGCCTGATGTCCAGTTCAGTATAATTACAGTAATTAAACCTCTTACCCTTGTCCATGAGTCAGTCACACAATCTTTGCAAATGTACCTTGCAACAAATAAGACTGTTTCATGCTGTTTACATACCCAACTGCAGAAAAATTTGAAGGAGTTAAATATCAAGGCAAAATACTTGATCATGCAACTGCTGTCTGTCAGGGATTACAGCAAATTAAGAAGTGTCACAAAATTTTCTTTCACATGCCCTGCAGACTTCCCAGTACTAATGCTTTTTATTTAGTATGATGACGCATGCACAAAAAGCTGCTTTGCATGCTACTTGGCAATGCTCATGAGATGAACAAAACATGAAGTCTGTGTTAGTTACAGTGTGGTGTCAATGTCACAGAATATTTTATATTTAGCATGGAAAAACAATAAAGAAGCTTCTTTAGATACAGAGAACTCTTTGAATTTCAGGAACTAATGTTAACTATTACACTGCACTGGGGAAAAAACCCCAAACAAAAAACACCTTGGGGATTTAAAAAAAAAAAACCAAAACAGGTAAGTGGCTTCAGACCTCAAGGCTTGCCAATTAAAATTGGAAGCTATTCTAAATCACTTAAGGTCATTTGTAAACCCCATTCTGTGGAAATAAGATAATCCACAGGTATTAGATACTCTTTTAAAAAAGACTTCTTGATACTTTTCCTTATGGAAAGCAAACTTTACTGTTAAAAAAAAAGGAAAAAAAGTTAAATGTGAAAGTATTAACAAAGTGCAATACTGTCACACCACCAAAAGTCTCTCCAAAGGAGATACCAAAAATACAGCCAATTCTAATAAATTAGAAGTTTATAACCAGAAATTTAGAATTAATTATAAGACATCTATACAAAGGAGTGGTGACTTAGCACTCTCATACAAAAGAGATCAAGTCACATGCTAATATGCTGATACTTAAAGATCCCCACAGGAACACAAGTGCAAGATGACAGTTTGGTCAAACTTACCCACTCAAGTTGCAACACTAAAGAGACAGGCAAAAGGGTAGGCAGTAAGTTTTTAACAGAAAGATAAAGTTTGAAAAAGATAATCTAGATGAATAATTACCACATTCCATAATACCTAATTTTCTGCACTGTCCATTTGCCAATGACTGGGAATGCAACCAAGACAGGCATTATAGCTTCCAATGACAGAAGTATTTTACCACCCCAACATGTAAACAATCATCTTTTAGCTGAAGGTTTTACTTTAATAGGACGGATAGTATTGGCAGGTGGTAGTCTCCACATACGTATGAAGCACTGTTATATTCAGTGTAGCAAAGTAATTTCTTCACGAGGCCCTTCTCATTACAACTGCCATTGTATTATGCTAATGTTACCTCCTCAAATGCAGTCTTCATGTTAAGAACCATACTAGTCAAACTGCCATTTCAGTGGAAGAACCAGCTGAACTGTATTTGCATCAACATGGAGCATTGCTTTTTCCCCAGAAACTCAGAGAGCAGTAGCCCCAATTAGCCTTTAAATAGTCAGACTGCCAGAGAAACACCATTTGTACTTAAGTTCTCGTGAAAGTCTCTGGCATCTTGTCAAAAAGTTTATTACAGCAGCATCCTATGACAGAGATTAGGCTATTATCTTTGCAGTACTGCAACATTAAAAGACAAAAAGGTCATAAGTGGAGGACCAACCAGAAGAAAATGTCCAATTTGGAAGTCTCTCCAGTAAGGCATAGAGTTGAGGTGACTTTTGATCTTCCCCAAAGAAATAATGTGCTGCTATGGCAAGGGAGACTATTCCATCAGCATGCTTTTCTGAAGCCTGAAAGAAAGAAAGAGCAACATCGCATTTATGATTTGTTTAGGGCTTCCAAATATAAAGTTAATCCAGATGTACCCTTCCACAGACTTAATATATATGCAACAAACTTGACCCCACAAGTCATTGTTCTGTACTTTAGAACATCCCTAGTATCCCCGAATGTATCATTAAGTATACAATGCAAGTTCAATTCAAATTGAACTCAACTAGATATTTAGATCACAGTGCTTTTGACATGTTTACATAGCTTGCACATGCTCAAAATATTTACTCAAAACTCAACATTTACATCTTTTAGGAACCCAGCATGACATTTCAAGATATGGAGTCCAACCTAGCATTTATACTGATCTTCCTATAGTGAATCTTTAGCCTGAAAAGCCTTTTCTGCCCAGCTTTGCCATGGCAATCTTGCAAAGCTAGCTGTACTGCAGATTCCTGTCCATCTTTACCAAATGATCCTCTGAGGGTACTTGCTAAGTGTTTAGGCCACCTGATCCAAGATGGAACAAGGGACTTCCTGAACTTTCATAGATTCTTGTAACACTTCTCAAAGAATAAGACACTGTTAAACCTGTAATAAAAACTTATGGGTTTGCAAACAAACAAACAAAAAACCTTCACTGGCAATTTGGCAGCTGGAAGTAAAACCCTAAATCCTACTGAAGTAGGAATGCTGAAAGCTTTGCTTTCAGCTGTATTAAGAGAAAAAAAATCCAAAAGGAAATTAGCAAAACAAAGCCTTTATAATTCTCTTCAGCTTCAGGACAGATGAGTTTCCCACTAAGGGCCCTGTAATTTCAAAAAACAAAAAACCCCCACAAACACCCAACAAAAAAACAAAAGAAAAGCCAAACCAAACTAAAAAGAATACCATGCACACAAAGGGTATGGAAAAGAAATCACATACAACAGGAAAATGCATCATGAAGTAACAAGAATAAAGACAAAACTTCATGAAATAAGAGTTTAAGATCAGAGAAATTCTAATTTCAGACCCAAGACTGTGGAAGTAAGTTATTGAAAGAAACAAGGAAAAGTCTTCTCCCTTTGGCTATTTGAAAAGTTAGTGGACAAAGCATCAAGATATATACGAACTGATACACGGTAGATGGACAAATTAAGAGACAGAGAAGCTATAATTAGGAACTTTGAAATAAAGCAAGGTTTAAGAAAGTTGTTATAACATTTTTCACTCATAGAAATGCAGAAGTGGTGACATTGGGACAGACCAAGTGTTTCCAACAATGGCATACTCACTGTCAACTCCATCCAGAAGTGCCACGGTGTAGCCTGCAGCCCATGGGAGTAAAACACAAAGTAATCTCCTCCTACACTAGCAATCGGCCTTCCGTCTCCAAGAGACCAGGTGGACAGAGTTGACCCTTCGCGTGGTCGAATATACAGTGACATGTGACTGGGACCTACAGACAGGCAGATGTATCTATGTGTGTGAACAAATGAAGGTGGAAAAACCATCTACCCTGCTTCGTTTAATTTCAACCACCTGTATTCCTAAATGGTAACATGTAGTCTCCACATTACTATCTTGTATCTTCCAAAGCAAGATACAGCTAAACAACTGTGTTCTCCACAGAAGAAGCTTCAATTAATAAATGTTAGCCATGAAAGAGAGGGATAGAGCTATAGAATGGTCTTCGAAAAAGGACTAGCTGAAAGAAATCAAGACTTACTCAGAACAGACAAGATACCAGTCTTTGACCACCTGCAATATGACACCCACAGCTTCTAGTGTATTACGAGACTGAATTAATTTGTGTCAATCACACAAAACCAGTCAAGCTCACTACCTTAGGAATGGCACAATAGCCTTCAGTATTGGAATCAAAATCTGCTGGGGGGGGGGAGGGGGGAGGAAGAGGGAGGAGAAGGAAGGAATTAAACCAGAAGCTTCAGTCACTCACCAGATATTTCAAAACTTAACCTCACAGAATTCCAAGGCATTAGCTCTTTGGCCAGAACTTTAAAGTGAACAGGGTTTGTTGGCAAAAGTTCTGGAGCAGGAAGATACCAGTTTTTCCTGTAACAAAATGGTTAGTTTTTAATCTCAATGCAGCAGTTGGATGTACTAAATATACAGAAACTTATTCTTGGCTTCTAATAGCTGACTGTGCTATTACTAAACAAAATATTCAAAAGCTATTTATTCTAGCAGAAGAAAGTTTAAAAATTAACAGCTTGTGGCCAGAAAAATATTTGAAGGGCATAAGAGTAGAACAGTTGTCATCACTGTTTTCATTCATTACTTTAATCTCTTAACTGAATTTACACAGCAGCTTGAGAAACATTACAATAAATAGGGATATCTGAATCTCCAAATTGCTGTCATGAGTTTTTTGCGGATGAGGGAGGCAGTCACAGCAGTCGGTTTTCTTCTGGGAGGACTAACTACTCCAGGCTTTCTCTATTATCAGCAAGAAGGGTGGAAAAGAGGGAGAGCAACACAGACATGCATTCTTGTACTCTGAACCGCCCTTTACAAGGCCTCCCTTTACCCTTCTCTCTGCTGACTACAGAGGGAGCTGAGGGTCACTGCTGCTAACATCAGTTTTCACACAACTCCTAAAATTTCTGCAGCAGAAGCAGCAGTCTCTTGCAGAGATTCTTGCAAAAGACACTATACCTAAACAGAAGCGGAAGTGTCCTCCAAAGCAGAAGACTTATTTACTTTTAACCAAGATTAGCCTTACTTTTTCTTCTCTTACTTAAGCAAAATGCATAAACATCCAATTTGCTTTGGCCAGTAATTTCTCAAGTTAAGCAGCATTCACACCAACCGGAACATAAAATGCACTGGCAGAATCCAAGGAAGGCCACAAAAAGGTGCCCACTCCTCACACTGAGTCCTAATGGTGTCATTGATTTCAGGTACATGGGGAGTTATGTGAGATATGCCATTATAATCAAATCCATTAATCCATATACCAGAGTCACTTTTAACCAAGTTTCCATCTAGATCATGAAATCTTCTGTTTGTGTGCTAGAATAAACAGGAAAAAAAGAAAAAAGGACATTGGAGTCTGTGCAATCTGCAAGAGGTAGAAGTGATTCTATCTTCCATGTCAACCCTGAAGGTCTTCTGCATGTTCAGTATGCGCTGAACACTGTATGCACTAAGTATTTACGAACATGAATAGAGAAACACCTAGACAGAAGTATACCACAAAAACATCTAAATTCAGAAGACCACTGGCCACATAAATATTCACACATCTCCCATCACATCCATTTTTTAAGTGATCACTGCTTACTAAACTCGCCTGCTAAGGCTTAACCTTACATACCCTCCCCACACCAAATTTTTCTGGCATAAGTGAACTGAACACAGAAATGGAGCATGGAAAATATTAGTAATTCTTTCAAATACAGAAATAATCTTACACTTTTTAAATCAAGCTAGTATTTTCTCCCTCTCAGAGCAAGGGAATGGTTTAATGGTTTCTTTCTTAAGCTTTATAAAAGTGATAGGTGTTGCAAGCAACATAGAGGCAATATGATATGCAGGACTTTTCTTACCTGGAGAAAGACTCGCTTAGGCTTTGGATTAGCGGAATCAGAACTGTAAGGAAAAAAGATTCCACTACAAACGAGCAGCAGAGTGACAACAAACACAGTAGTTAAAGTTATTAGTGTAGTTTTTGTGCTTTTGACAAGGTAAATGAAGTTAATCTAGAGGAAAAGAAAAAAAATGGCTCAGTCACAGAACTTCATGACTTGGAATTAAGAGACATTGTCTCTTCTAAAATCTAATTATGGAATTAAAAGTACATTAAAAAAAAAAGATGTTATTATCACAAATACCACCTGAGACAAGACCCTTCTTTGTAAATCTCAATACCTAAAACCAAGAGAATACTTCCCAGAGCTTTCAAAAAATTTCCATTTTTAAAAACATCTACCAACTAAAATAATCTGTAGCAAACACAGCCCCAAAAGAGCATATAAAAATTTAAGTGTAATACAAGCATTGTTCAGCCACATGCTATACTTCTCCTAAAATGAAGGCCTGTTTAAACTCCAGCATTAAATTGCATATTTTATACAAGTCTTTGCTACATTCATTATCCAGCAGATTTATTTTTCTAACCACTGCTTCAATAAGTTTTTGAACTAACATAATACACAGAATCTTGCAAGACTTGGCATGCTTCCTAGAAGTTCCCTATAGTAACATTTTTGTCAAAATATAATTGATTTCTAATATTTAGAAAAACATTAATTTTAAACTCTAAAAGAAGTTTAAAGTTTTAAACAATGTTTAAAAATTCTCCTTACAAAATAGGATGACAGAATCATAGTGATGGCCACAATTAATCCTGCCAACACTACATCTGGTGGAATTTCTGAACCACTTCGTCCCATGATAGGAGTAAACATTTCAAATACAGTCCAACTAAGGTACATCGTATACAGATATGGAACAAACATTCCCAGCATGTACATCATGACAAACCTCATTGTGACACCTGTATGGAATAGAAAAAACCCAAAAGACAAAAATATGTAAGAACTAATAGGACAAAAATCATACAGCTTTACTATCTATGCATATAGTGCCTCAAGGCCCAAAACACAACATTAGTCCACACACCCAACACTGATCAGAAAGCAGTCCTCATTTTACATAGCAAGTGCCAATATGACATTTTCAAAAATGTCATGAAACTATTCCAGTAATAAAAAAAAAATTTAAGAGGTCTTCCACCCCAACCACTGTTCAACTATAACAATATTTATAACAATCTTTACTGTCTGTCTTTCTAGTACATGATCAGTTATTATAATCCCATGTAGCGTCATTCTTCTTAGCCTGAGAATCAGAACGTGTTTCAGACTTTCTAAACAGCCCATCCATAGTCATAAACTGTCTTTGGTTCAAGAACACTTACTTGCAACAAAAAATATTACCTTTGTACTTTGACTACTCAAAAGTTCAGGATTTCTTTTTTTTCTTGCTTAAACAGCAGCTGTGGGCAGAAAACACCCCAAAACACATAATAAAGGTTTTGAAATACAAAAAAACCCCAAACAGATTCTTACCTTTTTGTCTGAATTCTTTATGGATCATCAGCTTAGTGATTAAAGGAAATGCTACCCATAATGTACAAATGAATGCTGAACAAAGGCCTATCTGAGTAAGTATAGCCAATGCTATAGACCAGACCATCAACGAGGCATCAAAAAACACATCTCCCAGGTACTGCTCATTCATAGTCTGTAACAAAAAAAGAAAATACAATTGTCACTGAGCAGAAATATTCTCTGTATCGCATCTCATAAGAACGTACAAAGAGAAAGAGTTTAACCATTAAAAATGTTTTTTAGTTACACAGGCAGTGTCAGAGGGTTTGCTGGGCAAGATTCTTAATTGTGAATTATACTAGTAGTTCTGGCCAAGAGGGACTGCTGCCATGAACAATGGCTATCAGAAAGCACTGTGCTTGATTTTGGGCAGGGGGAGGAGGGGAGGGAAAGGGGAGTTGCCAAATCTACTTCAAAACAAAAAGCTAATTAATTCACAAGTTATTGAGCCACTAACATAAAATACACTATTTCATCAACACCTAGGCAGTACTTATGATAGCTGGGTAAGAGATCAGCTTCCAAAGTTCTTATGCAACTCAAATACAGTGACAGTTGCAGAAGGCAGCATAAACCATACATTACACTGCAAGCTATAACATGCAAAGAAAATTGTAAGAGAAATGTGAGATCTGTTGATCAGATAAGAATAAGATCCAAAAATTGAAATAGCTGGACAGTTAGCCAAAGCTCTCTTGTTAGTAACAGCCACTATTCAAGAAGACTGGAAAATGGCAGTGGAATATCTACATTGAAAATGACTTCAACATGATCTCCATAAGGGGAAAACAGTATTTTATATATACACATGCCAATTCATTAAAAACCCTCAAAAAAACCAACAACCCAAAAACACTTCCAGATGAGGATATTATAGATTCACCCATAGGTTTCCACAAAATAATATCTCAGTAAGTTCTTAAGTTTCAAGCATTTGGATAAAGTTGGACTTGGTTGACAAATTAGGTTTCCAAAATTCCCTTGTCCAAAGCTTGTATAAATGGCTAAGAAGAAAAGTAATTAACAGATGAATGATATTGACATGCCTAAAACCTGGAAACCTAAAGCAGGATCAAATAACATTTTTATAGGCAGAAACTGACTTATCTGTTTGATAGCTCAAGGTTTCACAGTAATACAAAACCATGCAACTGACTTACCATCCAAACATTTTGGATTACTAACTATACTTATGAATTACAATATTACTATGCAAGTAAAAAATTGTTTCTGTTAGCCCATACAGAAGAATTCTAGACAAAGAGAGCAGTATCATGACACAAAATGACAGCAATGCAAAGGTAATGCACACCAAACCTCTGCCTAAACCTTATGGGTGTCTCATGACCTTTATCTACTGCAGAAAAGGACACCGCAAAAAGCTCTGTTGCATGTCCAGCTATGGTGAAAACAACTAATACCAGAATAATTATAGAAAGGAGGACAAATACTCAAATTTTTACACCAGCTTCATCTAGAAAGCTGTGTGCAGTACAGATAACGCATCTAGAAGAGGATATTACAGAAGCAGAAATTCTGCTAAAGGTAAGAAGCAGCTCTCATATGAACATTCAGTTTCAGTTCATTCTTTGATCTCTGATGGCAGGAAGGGTAGGGAAATATTACCCTATACTATCTTCCACAAAGCTGTTGCCTTTTCTTCAGCAACCTGTAGCAACTGTTACAGGTCATTAGCAAGGAGAAAGCTGTAAAATCAGGGATGTTAACTCTGATTCTGTAGAGCAACACATTTGCTTAAATGAAACAACTGACAAACATTTTAAATACCTCTGGGCAATGCACAAAACTTAACTCCTCTTCTGAACCAACTCAAAAATTAGTCTTCCTTGGATTCCCCAGTACATTCCCCTTCAACATTAGCAATGTCAGGCTTACCTTGTAGTAGAACTTCTTGGCTAGCGTATGCACAAGAATGAGTTTGGCTGTAGCTGCAGTGCCATACAGAGAGACGGAGACATAGAAATGGGTATACCAAGAAAGAGACCGTCCAATGAGAGAGATGAACACTGCCACAATAAGGACAGTTACCAGTGCAGAGATCCAACTTAACAATGTTAGGCCAAACGCAGTAGAGAATTTCTTCAGGTTATTAATAGCTATGAAGGAGAAAAAAAATGTTATTCAACAGCGCCATATTCTACAGCAGACTACCAAGATTAAAGTTATCTCTGGAGTGTAATTACTTTAAAGACCAAAATGATAAGACTGTATTAAAAGTCTACTTTGAAGACTTCTGAACAACAGCAGGGTTTAAATCACTCAGTCTGTCCCCTTGCAAGTCTTCCACACTGCAGGACAAATCCCCAGAGTACTAGCATATTATCTTGGTTACCATGTGTCTGATTGGTAAAAGTTTCTCTAGGGAACTGGTAAAACCATCCTGCGGCTTAGAAAGTCTTCAAAAAATTTCAGAGTTGCTTTTCTTGCAATTTTTTCTTACCTCAGAAATGCTTTCTGGATTTAGGGTTTTTTTGTTTTTGTTTTTTTTTTTAAAAGGTATGCTCATATGCCTCTAATGAAAAGGTCTAACTGGAGGATTTTAATTGTTAAGGCCCTTTATTAAGTTCTATTATCTTTTTTCCCCATTTATTATTTTGTTATTTGTTCCTGTCCATAGACAGATCTTAAAGAAACAGATGTTTCTAAAGCCCCATCTGTATGATTACAGAAATGAGTTAATCCAGATGCTAACCAAATTTAAAGTTTCTTCCATTTTCAGATCTTTAAAAGACTCAATTTAAATCTTCATGAAAGGATAAGGGACATAATCATATGATTCACAAAAGCTAAGCATTTAGGCCTATTTTAGTCTTCCTTCATCATAATTTTTCACAGCTGAAACATTTCATCTCTTAAATGAAAAGCAATTCCTATGGCATGCTGCATACCTAAAATTCATTTCTGGAGTTTAGATAAACAGATAATGTTGTAACTATTGTTAATAATTAATAGAATGAGAAATGGTCAGTTTAAAAGCAATTTTTTTTTTAAACTAGTCTTACCTCTGGTTTTGGGCTGTAATACGTTTTTGCTTAAATAAAGAAGAGCAATTGCTGCTATTATACAGTTCATAATGGTGCCAACACGAGCAGGATAAGCCAGGACAAACAAACCAAATATATCAAAGAAGACGACATTTCCATGTCGATACTCAAAAGATTTAGCCAACTTATCTGATGTTGCTAGGTACTTTAGGACAGCTAAAATGTTATCACCTATTCAAAAAAAGGAGACAGACAGCATAACTACACCAGGTTGAAGAATTAGTGCACAGCACTCTTACACACTTAAAAATAAAGCTATTGAAATATCCTCCTCCATGAAGCAAGAAGTGAATATAAAACTGATTATCCTGAATGCCTGTTTGATGCTATACACTGCACAGTATTTTCATAAAGTAATCTATGCAGTCCATAAAGTAAGCATACTTGGAAAGCTTCATGTACTGAAAGACTATTGCGGAAGTATCAAAGGAGCAGGCAAGCTTTCAGCCCACAAGCTCTTCTTTAGGTCTGATGTTAAAGTAGCAGACTTCAAAGCTCAAAAACAGAAGAGTAATTTTCTGCTAATCCTCCTCTTCTCCCTCCTGTCCCTACTAACCTCATCATGTTTCACTGACTATGAATTATCTACTTTTCTTTAGAAGACTGTAAGGTAGGAGCAAAGAAAGCTATTTTCCTTTCTAATCTATGGGTACCAATCACCTTTTCTCTCACACAATACAGCTGAAACACATGTAATCAAGTAAGAACAGTTGTTCTCAACTTTTATTTTGCTTCTACTTGACCCGTAGAAGTTCTTATTGGCTCAGGAGTTTGCTCCCCCCCCCCTTCTTCTTCTTTCCAGTAATACATTTAGCAGAAAAATGTTTTATCTCACCACAATGACCAAGAAAAAAAAAAAAAAAAAGATCAGCTTTCCAATAGGAATTTATGGAGAAAGCATTACCTTCTCTCACAACTGCATTTCTGCAAGATGTGTTTAAAATGCTTATTTGTCATAATATTAGATTTTCATTCCCAGAATTTCAAAGCTAGAGCCATAAGATGAATACGGATAATCCATGCAACTTCTGCATGTTTAAAGAGGGCAGTGGTCAAAATCATGGAGGCACCTAGATTTATTTTAGACTCTTCTGTGAAACTAAAGAACTCACTGTAATTTCCTCTTTTTGTAACCCATGAAATAGTCTGTTATGAGCAAAACCTGTTAGAAGAGGCTGGATCCCATTTATCCGCAGTATACAGACAGTGTAAGCTTACTTATACAAACATTATATAGCGTATAGTAACGCCATAAAATTTTGACTGAGACCCATTCTCAGAGAAAAACCTCTGTTGATGGGTCAGTCTCAACACCATCTACTTAACTGTAAGCTTCTCACGATGAAGATCAATCAGTGAGGGTATACAAACCAAAAGGAAAAACAAACACATAACTCTGAACAACAATCAGGTATCAATGAACGTAACTACTCAAAACAGCTAAATTACAGTTTTAAATACATTCCATAGTTCTATAACCTACTTAGAGGTTAATATTTTCCTGGAGTTGACCAAACATTATTCCATATGTATTTCAGAAGCACACATATACCAAACTCTTCTTTCTTTAGAACACGCCCAGCCTTTTTTTAAAATACGATTTTCTTGAGATATTGGTGTTACAGCAAAATAAAGTAACAGCTCTGTATTCTCTCTCTTCGGTAAATTTTTAATGGAATTCTTGAAATACCAACCAGCTCTCTGAATGGAATCTGTTAAAATTCTGTCTGAAGTGTCATATTTTGTATGATAAATGTAACCATTTTCAATAAAAGCCAAGTCTATTCCTAAAGAAAGAAAAAAAAAAGAAAATTGTAAATCTGAGAGCTCAAAAGACACGTGAAAGTTATTTTAGATATATTTCATTCAAAATGTAATTGCTCTGCTTTGTAAATCACCCACTTTCCTCAGATGAACAAAAATAGCCTGCTTTGTAGAATGAAGACTTATTAGGATTCCACAATTGTTTAAAAGAAAGAATACTCAACCATTTAAAAATATCCATTCCTCCTAATCCATTGATTTTCACAACATCTGTACACAAACTGACATGAACTGGCAAAATGCATTTAAAAAAAAAAATCTTACAATCATCTCAGCTTCAGAAAAGAGAAGATAGTCTACCTTCATATGTACCAGTAGAGCAGCCTAAGTTAAATGTTCAGTTTCACACTTTGTGCTTTCTAAACATTTACTGTTAAAGTATCAATAGAGATCTACTCTGAAAAGTAATTAAAAGCAAAACTGTAGCCTTCTAAGAACACTCTCTCAAAATGCCAGGTGTTTTCTTTTTACTCCCTCATTTTATTACTCAATCATTTTATTTCTGTTAGTTTGAAAAAACAGATGTCAGTAAGAATCCATTTATGAACTAGCTATGATTCTGATTGTACAAAGAACAAATTGTTCAAGATCAGCTACTTGATTTTCAGGCTAGAAATGTATTTTGGAACAGTTTAGAATGTGCTAACATGTTTTGTCCTAAGAAACACTTCAGATAGATCACTTCTCTTGAAAGTGACTCCAGTAACAACCCACGTCAGATAGCAAGGATTTTACAGCAGTTTACATTCCTCTGAACTGTGCTTGTTCAGACGTCATTTTGTGTTCCACATTTTTCCAGTGCACATTTTCTCCTTTTATTCATTAGATAGTTATTTGCTTTTCATTCCTCCAAGCAGGTTATTTATTAGCATCACTACCAGAATGTTTCAAAATAGGATATTTAACAGTGGACTGTTATTTCTAGAAGTGCTTTCCTGATTTTTAGGAAGTTTGTTTTCCACCCTGTAGTTTCTATCTGGAATACTCCAGTCTCCAAATACATGCTTACAACCTATATGGCACACCAAAGGTGAAGGCTCGTGCCTTAGAAAAGATGGGAAAATTTACTCCCAAACCAAAAGACAAACCAAATTTGAGGGAGTGCTCAGTGATCAGCTCACAATCTCCTTGTTATAAACTTAGATAAATGGTTACATAACACCCATTAATATGTCTTCCAATAACATACCTGGAACATTGCCAAAGTCCCTGTAGATACGGAAGTCTGTATCTGCTGGGATAATACCGCTCTGAAATATTTCCTGTGCCACCACAGAGGCAAAGGGATGTTCGGCTGCAAATACATATGCTTGTACCAACCAAGGATTTTCAGGTCCTAACAAAAACGGCAAAAAGCTTACAAAAAATATTTTGAACTTCAGTTAAGACACATACCTCTAGTGAGTTTTTCTACAATACTTTTGTTATCATAGACTTTTAATACTGTTGCTCCAGAAAGTACACTGAGTTCATTTGTGTTGGCTAAAGGACTCATGGACTTGAGGGAAAGGATTAGCTACACCGAAAAAAGGCTGATGCCTTGAGTGTTCAGTGACAAGACAGATAAGCATCTTGCAAAGAAGACCCAGTATTAATGCAGCCTTTAGTAGGGTTTCCGTTTTATTACTCGTGTATCACACATCAAAATTGTCACAGAGAGAAAAGTCTCTCCACTGAAGCATTCAATGCAAGGAAACAATCAAGCAATCGCAACAGTAGAAGTAAGTCTACAGTCCAGCCAGGACGGTGTAGAAGTTTAAAAAGTGTCTATTTGAGGAGTTTTGCTGCTTTCTGGGCAGCAGATGGAATTCTACTGACAATATCTCTCTGCAGATATTTTGAAAGAACAGCTGCCTAAATAAAATAAAGCATACCCTATGAAAAACATCCAGATATGTTTTTCCCCTTACAACCTTGAGGTGAAAGAGAAATACAACTTCTGTAATTCTGTTCTGTGCAGGTTTTCCCTCCCATGAGGGGAAATTCTGTGGCAGTGCTTTAGCTTTCACGTAACTAAAGATGTAGAGCAACTTATTGGCTGCAGAGGGTTGAGAAAAAGGCACAGGAGTTCTCTTGTCTTTTGTTTATGAGACACTTTCAATAGACTTTCAAATCTGCATTGCTTATTATCAAATTACCCTGGTGTAGAAATGGGACACAATGCATGCTCATACCTGTTTGAAAAACAAGTTCTTTGCCTCCTACACCTGCTGCCTCCAGGTTAATAAAAGCTCTAATCGACTTGGCCCACTCATGTTGTGTAATGAAGCCGTGACTAGCCTTGATGGGAAACAAAGAAGATGTAGGTCAAATATCTTCCAGACCAGCCTAAATGTTCTTTTCCATCACGGATGATCACACCTCAAGGTCTGACAAGGCAGCAAGATCATAGTAAATGACAAATGAAGGTAGAAGACCAAATTCTAATTAAATTCATATGGACAATATTCTTAATCTAAGTAAATTTTTTCCCTTTGACAGCAAGTACTTTTTCCTCAGGATATTAAGAGTGACATTTAATTAACATTTCAACAGCCAAAATACAAGTCATATCTGTAGTTCTTTTTTCCTTTGTCAGAATCTTAACTCACAGCTTTGATACATATTTTATAATTCTAGCACATTCTTACCTGCAAAATATTTTCTTCTGCACCATTAAATAAGAATATGACAGCATGCTGCAGGGGCTCTGATGATTTTGAGAGAGTGTTGAGTATTTCAAGCATCACTGAGCAGCTAACAGCATCATCACTGGCACCTTAAAATAATCAGTAGAACAGCATGACTTACAACAAACACAGAACTGCAACAAAGACCAGAGGAGAAAAAGAAGTTTGTTGTTCCTCTCAATCATTTAATCTAACTGTATATGGGGTGTAATTATGCCAAGCTTCAGAGTATTTTCTGCTACAGGTTGCATCCTGTGTCTATACTAGCTAGGAGCAACAGAAGAAAGAAAAATAATGTTTAAGAGTTCAAAAGAGGTAAAGTACAAGATACCTGATCCAACATTACTCTTAAAAAGCAGACTGACTAGGTTGCTCAAGTTGAGAATGTTCCTTTAATATTCACAGTCTGACATTTTTATAATTAATCCTACTGAATGCACTTCCACTCCAATAATGTTAGATAAATGATATTTTAAGATCATTTGAATAATAATTCTGCCAAAACCCATTCCCCTGCTGGTGATAGTTTGCTTTTGGTACATCATCTAGCTTAACAAGCAAAGTGATAATTACACTTTTATTTTTCTAACAATATGAACAAATGAGGACATAAGTTTCGTTTACAACATAATCTAATTTAAAAAAAACTAAGTATTCCCACATATCACCCTAAAACATTCTATACATTGCTACAATGCAGTTAAATAAATGGACAAAACCACAAAGTAACTAAATGCCAAGACTGCGAAGTAAAGCATTCAGAAGCAAGTAAACACCAGAATTCAGACCTTTATAACATTCTTTAAAGGAGAGTATACATTATGATGTGGTATTTTCATGACCAAATGCTTTCTATTACTTGCTACCCTCAGCTTCCTTTGCTCAGGACCACTTTTGCTTTGACCTCAGTTTTCTGTTTTCTTTTAGATCCTCATCCAACACCTTATTCTTGACTTACCCCCAATTCTTCCTCCCTCCCCCTGTCAAATTTTCATCTTGATTAAATATCCATCTTTTAGCCAAGGTCTCACAATGCCCCAATTCCCTCACTTATGTGCAAGTCCTAGCCTCTTCCTATCCCACTCTAATCAATGAAACTTGGGAGCAATGGGAGAAATTCACTTCACTCGTGTAGCCTAGGTTGCACGTACCACGCTCACCTGCACTGAGAGGAAGACAGTGTGGTCAGCATTGCTTGCCACAGTATGATTCAGCGGACTCACTGGCTGCTAAAGTTGTCTTACACTTGAAAAGAAAATGTAGCTTTTCCAAGACTTGTAACTTGGCAAAATTGAGATGCATCTGCCCTTCTGTGAAAAGGGCATATTCCTGGCACAAATACGAACCTCAAACAAATTTTTAGCCTTAGTTCGTTGTGCAGAAGTACTTCAGAATTAAAAAATAAATAGAGACAAAGAAAATCTTTTCCACCCCGATTCTCTAGCCTCGTTCTGCCAAAGTTTTGAAAACAAAACAAAACAAAAAAGCCCACCAATAAGATATCCAGTTAAAAACCCAGATTATATTACTATCTGAATTTATCAGTAGCCTACCCTTCGCCACACTGAATTCTTTTACCTAGCTTATGTTGTGCTGAAAAATAATTCAGCAAAAGTGTGATTAGGTTTCAGTGAGATCATTCCCTCAGCAGTCTCACTATGAAGCTAAGAGAATTGTTTCTTTCAGACACACACATTTATGCCTGATTAAAGTGGTCATGCAGTCATAGACTGTAGTACACAAGCTCAGAGAAAAATTCAGCCCCAAATATTTAAATATACAGCAAAATTCTAAATAGTTTTAAACAGATCTTATGGCAAACATCAGCAATCTAAGAAAACCACATTATCACACCCATCTACAGTGAAAACTTCAAAGATATTTCTACCCTCAAACTCATACAGTCTATTTCATTCCTCTTTCTAATAAACTGAAAACTAATATTATTAGAACATGAGAAATGTATTGGGAGTTCATAGTTTACATTTTTCCTTCGCAAATTTTATTTTCACTTGGATGTTTAGCTAAAAGGATACTAAAGTTTTCTAATGCTGAAGGTCTAATGCTTTACTGAGTTTTACTCTACTCCATTTCCTTGCTGCCTCCCCAATACCATACCAAGCTACACCATTAGCAAAAGTGACAGTTTTGCTTTTTTTGCTTTCCAAGAAATGCATACACAAGAACATTAGTGGCACCTTAAAGATAATTTTAAACATCCAAATAACAGAACATCTTGCAATGCTTAAAAATAATTAAGGTATGAGCAATACTAACCCCTAAAGCAAACCAAACAAGTTTTATCAATTTTATACAGATTTGATATCTATTTCATCAGCATACAAACAGGCTCATTGACCATTAATCATATCAGGAAAGCACATGACTATGCAAGTCAACAGCAGATTATCTTTCATTATCTGATATTCAAATGTATCAGTCTGATACTGAAATATCAGAGACATGCCGATTCTGGTTCTGTACTATATTTTTGGTAATTAAAACAAAGCTGTGAGCAAAGAACTTAAAGAAATACAAGGGAACAGACAACAAAAGATTCTTGCCTAGGCTATGTACAACTTTCACAATAAGAAAACAAAAGATTTTTTCACTCTTTACCACAACCCACTGCTGTGGTAAAGAGCTGCTTTGTGATTAAGGGTAAGCATACAGCTTGATTTTTAGCTCCTCTGCTGATTTCTGTGTAATCCTACACAAATCACTAATATTTCTTTGGCACTTAGGTGTAAAATTGGTGAAATACTTCACTGTCTGAGTAACTGCAAAAATAAATTAACGCATACATAAGCACGTTACAGATACATAGTGTTACAGACAGTGTTACAGACCATAGTCCCTGACTTGCAACTTATATAGGGCAATTTAAAAACTGGTTTTAATAAACATTGTACTATACTTCCAAAATATTCTTCTTAGGTCTGGGCAGCCATATCTGGATTATAAATACGGTAATTAGTGTCTCTTCAGCTCCTAAATCACAAAGCATGTACAATAATAACACAGTTACTAAACCTAACTGGATATCCACCTTGCCTAAATACGGCTGGAAGAGAAGCAAGTGTTCTGCATGCTGTTTGCTGACAGAAAAAGGGCAAAGAGTACAGCAGGTGTTTTGCTTGTCTAAGTGGTACTCAACTGTTCTTGACATGAAATTACTTGTGTATGTTTAAAACAAATAAACAAAAAACAAACCCACCAAGCACATAACTGAAATCACTATAGGCTTTTAAGACAGAAGCTTTGAGTGCAGAAATAAAAACTGGCATAGTGTAAGGATATAATAGTAGAAATTTGAGGTAAAGTACAATACCAGCCTTGGGAGAGGAAAACACACACTGTGGTTAGTGAATCAAAAAGAAAAGCATGGGAAATCTCTGGCACAAAGCAGCCTGTGAAATGAATATCAGGTTTAAATCAGTACAGAAATACAGAAAGAGCTGAACTACAGGTAAAGGCACGTGAACCACATGTATAAGCAGTGAATTACAGGAAAGGTGGATATAAAAAAAGAACTTTCTAGAAATACAAATAGAGAATCTGTAATTAACCATCCACTAGAAAATGACAAATCCTGAAATACACTGACTTCAATAGGACCAACCTGTTGCTCTAAATACTGAATTTCACCAAAATCAAGCACAGACTAGCTGATACAAGCAGTCTTCTAGTGTGTGGCTATAAACACACCTGCTATGAGAAAAACAAATCACATCTTAAAAAGAAAAAGCTCTGCAGCTCATATGATATGCAGCATAAGTATATGGACCTACCTGGAGTATTCGGTACAGAATCAAAGTGACAATTGGATAATACTGCATGTTCAGCTCCATTTCGGGGTTCCAGTTTCACTACAATATTGGTTATGTTTGCATAGTAACTGGTAAAGCCTCCTAAAAAGTCAATGCTGAAGGAGCCTGTGGGCCTCTGTATGTCTACAAAAATCCTGTGAGCATCTGTGCTTTCAACTTCAATTGCCTTAATTTGTTCTATGAGGTAGTTAACTGTATGAATTTCATTTTCTGGACTTCCAACTGTTCTGGGCCCAATTGCTGTTATGCCATCAAGATATCCCCTGCAAAAGACAAATTACACATTCAGCACCAACACATTTAATACGTAACTGATCCACAACTACAACATTTTTGTGCACCCTTCTACTCCAAAACTTGCAGTAAGCAGAAGAAACTGAAGGCAACTAGACTAACTGTAGTCACATATCTAAGAGCATTACAGTAAGGGACGCAGAACTGATCTTTGCTCAGGGCTCCTTATCCTGTCTGTCAGGATACTAAAACAAGGCATTAATTTTATGTTTTGAAAACGCATTTCTCTGTAGCATCAATCCAAAAAAAGAAATGAAGGGATAAAGGGAAAAGATCCTGCAAAGGATTCTGTCTCTGGCTGCATGCATTTTGCATATACACACGCCCTTTCCCCTGAATAAGCACATTCTCAGTAAGATTTCCCCGGAGCCAATTAACAGCTCGCAAAGCATCTCCCTAGACGCTACGCACTTTTATAATACTACGAGAACTAAGGTAGGAAAGGTGCATTGTTCGAGCAGAGCAAGATCTGTCTCTTTTGCGGGGCAGCCCACGCGAGAGCGACAGCACTTGAAGCATCGGAGCCTACGCTTAGCCTCGCGGCCCCGTCGCGCCGGGGCGGGGACCGGGACCGGGCCCCGTACCTGGCGCGGGGGGCGCTGAAGTCGCGGGCGCCGCCGCGGCCCGGCCGGCTCAGCAGCTGCCGGTGCGAGACGTGCGCCAGGGCCCGCAGCGCCAGCAGGTACAGCAGCACCAGCGGCGCCGCCCGCGCCTCGGCCAGCGCCCGCCGCCGCGGCCCGCCCCGCTTCTTCCCGCCCGCGGCGGGAGCGCCGTCCTCGCCGCCGCCGCCGCTGCCATCGTCGTCGCCGCCGCGCCGCGGCCGTTGCGGGTCCCGCCGCTCGCGCTCGCCGCCGCCGCCCGGCGCGCGCACCCGCCGCACCGCCGCCGCCGCCGCCGCGCTCCGCTCCATGGGGCACGCGCTGCCGCCGGCCGACGCGCGCTACGGAAGCGGCCGAGGGTCAAAAAGCAGCGCCGGGCGGGGTTAGAACGGCCGCTGGGCGGGGCAGGGCGGGGCTGCCCTGGTAACGGCCGTTGGGGCGGGGCGGGGTTGCCCTAGTAACGGCCGTCGCGGCGGAGAGGGGTCTCGGCGGCCTTCGGCTGCCGCGGCCCGCGCCGAGGCGGGGCAGGCCCCGGGCGCTGTGGCTGGCGGCGTCCGGTGAGTAGGCTGCGTAGTGTCGCCACGCTAATGGTGTCGCCTCACCCGTTTCAGGCCCGAAGGGTGAGGCCGGTCGTCCGGCCCCTGGCTGGTGCTGGAGGGAGGTATCGCGCAGGTAATAGCCGAGCCCGCCCTGATACTCAGCCGGCGGAGTTAGAGTTCAGAGCTCACCGTAATAACTTCAGCTGCACTGAGATAATTTTCTGGTGTGCTAATTATTAACAGCTTTCACCGAAGTAACGCCAGTGAAGAGCACCTGCGAAAGTCCGAACTTCTGGAGCTGTGACTGTGTCTGAAACTCGTGCTGCACTGCACATACTTCTCTCCTGGGAGCACTCTTCTGGCTTCTCAGCACCTAATGTGGCACCTCTCAGGGATGAAATGGAACTTTATGATGGTCGTTTTCCCTGTCTTTATTGCACTTCTTTGCAATTTATGTGGCTACTTCTGAGAACAAATATTTGTTTCTTTGATTTTATTTTGATGACTATGGGAAGTCATCTGGAAACAAAATATACAATGATGTGATCCAGAAAAGTGAAAGTTTCAATATATTAAGTGTCTGAGATAAACTATGAACGCTGGTGTTTTCAACAGTGTCTCTGTGTTGTTTCTTGGAGACTTTCTAACACCGATTGTGATATGCTTCAGGACAAAAGAAAGCCTGAAGGAGTGATGCACTGAAATATGATGACTGTGTTCTGTGCAAACCTCAGGTGCTTTTGTAAATTTCCATATTCTGGTTTAGTGAGTTGTCTCATTTGCTTCACTCCAAACTCATTAAAGACAAGATTATTGCTTACAGCTGCAGATCGTGTTACTACATTTAAGGCCCAGTAACCTAGTTCTAGCTGAGGAGATTTGCTGTAGTCTGTTTGGTTTGGTTTCTTCTGCTTCATTTTTTCACTTACCAATTTTACCTATGTCTTCTCAAGTAGAAACTATCAGGACAAACATACTCCCAAATTTGGTTCTCAAAAGTGTATTTTACATTAGAAAGAGCTCCTGTGTAAAAATTCCATTGTAAATGTTTTCTTAAAAATGCAAGTGCATAATCATTCCAGCAAAATGCTTGCAATGCAAATATTCTAAGCTAATTAAATGTAAGCCCCAAAGATGTGATGCAATGGAAGCTGCCCTTTGAAAATCTCATCTTAACAATCTTTCATTAATATATGTAAGAAAATGTGGTTTTAAAAAAAGATGTGGACAGGTACTCTGTGTACATCTGCATTTCCCCTTTGAAATTCCTAAGTAAGCCCTGCAGCTGTATAGAGGAGTCAAACAAGGAATCGGGTATAGACTTTCATACTGAGCCTCATATCTTTTATTTTCATTTCACATATTAAAATATCATCAGCCAAAGTACTGAGCTCCTGAGAAACTCACCTAAGCAGCTTAATGGAGGGGCTGTTCCTCTCCAACAAAAAGTCTTACTGAATTTCAATTTGACTGCATCAGAACCAGCCCTACATTCCTGATCTGGAAGTAATACTTACTTAAAAAAAAAGAGAAAATAGGAGCTACATATCATTTATTTTGTTTCTGTGCTCACTTGAGGATTAGAACTGTAATAGAACTATGTCCTTTCATTAGTGGTCATTTTTTCGTTCATTTTTTAGCAATATTTGAACAAAAAAAATATCTCAGTTAAGAAGCAGATCTGACTACACCAGCTTTGGTGACAGTGATCTTCTGCAGGTGTTTTGATACTCTGTCAATCCAAAATTCAGAAGCAATTTTCTGCTTTAGTACAGAATGTGTTCTGAATCTTGGAGCACTGGACAGCCCTTTTATCAACTGTTCTGGGCACAGGCTTTGAGAGGACACTGCGCAAAGTGAGTTAAGCTGGAAGCACACTGCATACACGTTTTGACATGAATGCAACCTCAGGGTCAAATATATCAATGAATACAGTGCCCTTTCTTGCTCTTTTAGTCTGGAAAGACTGATTTAAGATAATTTAACCTAATTTCCAACCAAATGATTAAGCATTTATTCAGTTTGATTTTATGTCAAGAAGACTGATGCCTAACCTAACATCGTGTAATCAACCCTGCTTCATTTTCTCAACTGGCATTAGCAGGAATTCCCATGTTCACTGAATATGACTTATGCTTTAAAGCTGTATTTTAAGCAGAGAAAGAAAAAACAAAAAGCCAATATCTTATCCACAGGGACTTGGGGCCTGCTTTGTTTTCTTAGTAGCAAAACCAGGTTAGATGGCAGCAGGATAATATTCTTGTTTAAAAAATGCATACAAATATGACTGTGTTACAGGTTAAGGCCATTGTTGACTGTTTAGGGAAAGAGACCTAGAACACTGTCCTCAGAACAGCATCTAATTTTCATTAAAAATAAACAATGATGAAGAGTGCATCAAATAATTGGTAAATTGTCCCCATGGTCAGTCATCTTTCTCTTAAAAATGTGACTTGATTTGTAGTACTAATTTGCTAGCTTTCTTTTTCTCTCCATTGGATCTTCTGCTATCTTTGACTGATAAATTGAAAATCCTTTTGTTACCAAATTTCTGGTCCACCGTAGGTATTAAAAGATCATACTCATGTCTCCCTCTACATTTCTCTTTCAAGTTGGAGCTTTAGAAGCCTTCACTTTTCCAGTCCTTCCATCCTCCTTCTAACTGTTCTCTGGCCATTTCCAGTTTATCACTTTTCTACATTGCTGAATCAAAAGTAGAAATGGTATTGACACCTGCACCAGGTAAAATGGTAAAATAATCACTGCCATGCAGGAGGGCAGAGTGTTTGTCTGCTTTAACATAAGCATGCTGCCATGGTTTAGAAATCTCAGTTCTGTCCAGCTGGCTGGGGAATCTGTTTCTGTCAATACAGCGTATACCAGTCAGCCACTCAGTGTTACTGAACTTCTTTGACAGGCAGGGTCTCCCGAATCAGAGCTTTCACTGAAATTGGAGTTCAGCGGGAAACAGAAAACCCTGTGGGAAGAGAATCCAGATCTTACATCCTGAACTTACAGTGGCTCTTGTGTTTCAGCCTTCCCTGATGAGACCTGTGGGTTTGGAAAGCTGAATCTTGCTTCCCAGAGCTGCAGTGCATGTTGGGTCACTGCTGATCTCACACAGCTTCTGAGCATTCCTGCTGCAGTAGAGCTGTATCTTCACTTGTCCCCCACACTTCAGGCATCAGCTACATCCCGTCTTTGATCGTGCATCCATCAGTCACGTCACTCCTGCAGCCACAGCACTGGAACTGGAAGCTCATATTCAACCGATTTTCCACTATGTCTTCAAGTCTTTTTCAGTCTTTGCTTCCCGCAATAGAATCCCTCATCCATTAACTATGGCCTGCCTCTGATTCTGTGCATTTCAAAATACAAGTCTCAAAATGTTTACCATGGGAAGTGGGTAAGCATTTAACATCATTCTGAATCAACAGGTGGTCTTCATTATCTGTAGCTCTCCTAGTCTTAAAAACAAAATGAGTGTTTTAAGAACTCAGTGCAAGAATCCACCCTTGTAAAAATACAGAGTAGTGTTGCATAGGCTATACTCAGCTCAACATAGCATAAGCAGCTGTTCACTTTGAGAACTCCTGCACAGGGACACTTTATGTTGTGAAGGAAGTTTTCATTTCATCTTGCTCTTTATTGTTTCACTTTGTCACATAACTCCACAATACAGCTTCTGTCCCATGGATGGCATTGTTTTTGGTAATCCAGTTTATGAAAATGACATTGGGTATCTAATGAGCTTGCACCTCCTGATGTCCCTGCTCTTAACTGAATCTTTGTAAAAATCTTCCTTGCACATTAACTAAAAAGAGGACATTTAGAGTTCATTTAGTCAAATGCTTCCATCTCTCTCTTCCAAGACACAAAGATGAGGAAGACCTCATCAGCAGTCCAGTCATGCCCACGAACTGGGCATTTGCACCATCATCCTATAATTAGGGCAGAATGATTATATTCTGACCACTCATTTCAGCAACTGGAAGTGGAAGAGGCATCCACAGATACTAGATTGACGGAGTGCAGATAGATTGTTGTTTGCATCAGCACTGTATTTAACCATTTCATTTTGAAAAGCTTAAGCAGTTCTTTTCCCTCTTTCTTTAATGATACTTATTTTCTGTTCTCCCTCTCTTCCTTACACTGTTATTTTGTAATGGGAATTGTGATCACAACCAGTAATTACATAGAAAGAGCAAACTGATTATTGCTTGTCAAAACCCAAAACAAACAATCCTGCTGCAGATAGATGTATCCTCCCTTCACAGCCAATTCAGACTCTGCACCACCCACCTCCCTCTGGATACCATCCCCTCTTTCATTCAGCAGAGTAGTCGCTTCCTTATTAAGGGGAGGCCAGCACTTGACGGTACCCTGGAGAAAGGTGGGGGGAAGAAACACAGTAAAACATATAGCAGGGACAGCATCATCCTCTGCTGCAGTGCTTTGTGAATGATTTCAGGACAGAAGGGCTTTCTTTTGCTCCCAGCCTAGAAAGGATTTGTTATCTGGTTCAGTCAAACATAAACTGACAATCATTTATTACACTGATAATAGGATTACCCGGGCCCAGTCCAAATATAGCCAGTTTTTCTTCTGTTATCAATTAAGTATTTGACCTTTCTCTAAAGTCTGACCGCTTCAGCCTTCAGCCGAACCTTGATCACCCAATAGCTTGACTGTTGCCTCTTTCTGCTCTTTAGCCCTCTAATACTCTATTGCTACCTATCCTATCCATACAAAACACAAGCACAGAAATTACCTCCCTCATCTAGCTGTTGTTAACAGCATTATGCAACTGAATCACCTCACTGGTTCCCCTTCTTCCATCACATTAAGAATAACCTTTTTTTCTTCAAGACCTCAGGTCACTCCACACTCACTGCATGTCTTACCCAGTTTGTTTTTGCATCCCATGTCAACTGTTCTTGGCAGTAATGTCAGCTTTGGTGCCTGTTTATTTCTTCCATAATACTTCCTTAAACTTTTCCCATGCTAACACCTCTCCTACACACAGTCCTCAGACAATTCATTTGATACCCATATTACGTCAATAATCATTTAACAGAACACACCAAGACCAAAGTGATTTTGATTCAGTCATTTTGATAAACATTCCCTTCAGCTGAGAAATTATGTGACCTTGCAATATTTTATTTAGGCTTACTGTATGTTTATAGAAAGCTTTTGGTTGGTAAAAAAGACATCATGTGCAGTGAGAGCCAGTAGTTCCAGCTGGAGGGATGAGCGTGGTCACCATCAAGAACTGCAGAAACCAGGAGGTGTGTTTCCACAAGTGATCTTTCCTTCAACCTTAGCACAGCTGACTGCTAGGAGACTTTGCAGAACATTTGTGTATTTACAGCAGGCTGGCCTTTTATTGTTGTGCAGCTTATTTAAATAAGACGTAAACCTTAGAGACTTGTTTTCCACATCTCATAAACACTTCAGTAATAATAAACAGCAGGCAGAAATATATATTTTCTATAAAAGCAGCCCTGGCCAGATAGAGAAATCACTGAAGGAGTTCTCTGCTGGTGAAAGGGGAGGAAATATTTTTGAAATTAATGGAGTTACAGCAGCAGAGAACACAGGCACTAATTTCATTTTCCAGATTATTAAGAGCAAGACATTTCCAAAAGCCGATATGGCTAGCCTATGTTTGAGCCATGGTCAATTTTGTTCTAAAAGCCAAAAAACCAGCTAACTCCTGAATGGTTAAATAATTCTTTCTGACCTCATTGAGCAAAACTTATGCATAATCTCTTCATAGCCATGAATCACCATTATTCTCTGAATCACAGATGTTCCAGGCAGATTCTCATTTCATTTTTCACTTCACAGCAAATATTTTATGTAGCACTGTACCTATGAACTCATTTTGTGCTTGCTCAAGCACTTAAAGTGGAAGCTAGCCCTTGGACTTAGTGAAAGCTGAGCTGTCAGACTAGATCTGAACAGATGTGACTCTTCTTGCTGCCTGGAGTAAAATGTTTTCTGCAATGTACAAATGGAAACCCGAAACCCCTCCCAGTGTATTATAAAACTCTTAAATTCTAAACATGAAAAATAAGAGTAGTATTTATAAAAGTGCAGTCTACAAGTTTTTCTTACATTCTTGAGGAGAAATGAGAGAGGCTGAGATGATTAGTTTTGAAATGTAAAATGTGATGAACAACAGTAGGTGATTATGGAGAAGTGTTGCACAAAGCTGCAGGCATAGGCTAAAGATTCCATATATTGACAGAAAGTTGCAGAAACAACCTTTTAGCCTGACCAGCTGAACAAAGGCTGTTATGATAGTAATACCTGGGAGTAGTTCTGGATAACCCAAACCACATGATGATGATAAAGATGAAAAAATCCATGTATGTAGCAAAACTCAATTCGAGCCATTCAAAAATCCTTTCATCTGGAATAATGTTTGTTTCACCTCTGCATTGTTGGTTTCATCATTTCTGCCTTCAGTTCATACAAGAAAGAAAAAGAAGGAAAATAGGCATTGCCAAAAAAAAAAAAAAAAAAGCAGCTCCCATTCTGCAGTTCCTTGGTATAAATGTCTCTACTTTGGAAATGCAGCCACTGCTGACATGAGCTGCACTACTATTCCTAGCAATACTACTCAACAGCTGAGGTAATTCTTTTTAAAATAAGAGAATTAATTCCAGGATCCTATATGACAAAGTCACTCAAGAACTTAATTTCTACTCCAATTATATTTTCCTCCTTGTAGAAAACAGACATTCAGCATACTATCAATAACAGCATTCTGTTTTTAAGCCACAGTCATGACAGGCCATGACAACATTCTCGTACACATAATTGATCTCCAATAATTTTGGTGAATGTAATATAAAAAAAATCTGATGGACTGACTGATGAGCCATGCTGAGATCAGTATGTTGTCTACAGAGTTGAACTTGCATGATTAAAAAATGAAACAATACTGGAATCATGAACAGTTCTTCATGAATAACAAGATCAAGGCAATAGCAAGGAAGTCTTTGCAAGACTTCACTACAAAGAATCCTGCTTGTCTCATGTATTTCACCAGATGCAAAAAACCCTTTGAGCAGTTTATTCTTTAAAGGCTTCTTCCCATCCTACTGCTGACTTAACGTCTTATTTCTAAGTACTAACAACGCTCATTTGTTTAAAATGGATATGAACCACTAATGGAAGTCTTCTTATTTTGATTACATAAAATGTCCTTATCTCCTGGTTCCTAAATGGGACAGTTTCAAGCATCTGTTCCTCCTCATTTACTAGGCTATCCATTATGCCTAAATTTTCTACTGTCATTTCTAATGGACTGATAAAAAGCTCAATGAAATTGGCAACCTCCCCAAAACCTTAGCAGGCCTCCAGTAGGCATATCAAGAATTGCCTTTTGCTTTTAATTCAATGGTACAGCAAAAAGGCAAATATGGCAAGTTGCAGCAAGGGAAATTCCAATCAGATATTAGGGAAAGAAAATTCACAAAGAGGGTGGTAAAGCACTGGTTCAGATTGTCCAGAGAAGCTACAGAATCTTTATCTTTGGAGAGACTTGAAACTTGACAAGTCCTGGAGCAACCTGATCTAACTTCAGACTTGGCCTTGCTTTGAGCAGATACTTGGAATAACTGACCTTCAGAAATCCCTTCCAGCTAAATTATCTTATAATTTTAGATAGTCTAAATCAAGGAGCTGGTGATGACTTTCCTGCTGATAAGAGTCTAAATACTTGTGTAGGAGGTGGGTGTGAGTGAAACGTGTATTACGACATGGCAGAAGCTCTTGATATAAGATCTTGTGATCCCATCCCTGCCAACCATAAACCGAAGTTTTTCCATGTGGTGGTGAAGGCCTGTGTAAGAAGAGAGAAGTTACCACGTCACTTGTCCAATTAAAAAAAAGGCTCTGCAAAGTTTCTAGGAAAGGTGTCTTACTCTGTGACAAATCAGCTGAAATACAGCCTTTTTCCTACATGTTAAGAAATTTCAAGCATGCTCTTAGACAACAGCATTTATAAGTTGTTGCTGAACTTTAGAGAAAGAAAACAGACTTTCCTGGCACTACCCAGGCGAACACATCACTTCTTTGTGAGTTGTACTGCCTTGCTGTTCAAGTCTCTCAAGACTAGAACAGGTGCTGTGAGAAGCAGCAGGATGGCTGTGCTCTGCTGTGATAAGCAAACCCCATTTGAATTGCTCTTTGTTTCCATCCAGATCACAGCTCTAACTGTGTGAGAAACAGTCTTGTTTATAAAGTCCCTGTCAAACGCATGGCTAACAGGATGATATAGCATAGCTTCATCCACCTGTGCACATACACTACAATTGCTAGACAGCTTATCTTTTCACTGTGGGGCTCCAAAAGGTAATTCAGGCCTACCTAAACTAAACCTTGGCAAGAACCAGATCTACCAACCCAGTTCATATATATCAGGCCAAAGAAAATCTGGTGTAAAAACACCTTTCTGCTCAAGGTCTCACAGGTTTCTCAAACACAAGCTGTTCAGCATCAGAATACACAGCTCCCATCAACATGGGGAGGAAGGAGGGAGAAGGGGAAACATGAGCAGTGTCACTGCTGCAGAGTTACTCCAAAACTTTGTCTTAAAGTATGTCCCTATTTCAGTTAGCATTCTGCATTAGCACCTCTGGAGTCATCTACTTTTCTCTGTCTGTGCTATAGAGTTTCTAGGCTCACGGCTTAGGTCATGTGAATATACTAATTGTGCTATGATTCCCATGTGAATTTCTGCTTTGGATAGTGTTTGTTCCTGGCCACTTTTTCCTGCCCTCTGCTTTGTAAAAGTGCACAGTTCCTTGAAATTGAGGAGCTACCTCAATGGTGTGTTTTTCCCAGCTGGATCAGTTCTGCAGTCTGGTTCACTGCATAAAAGCCCACATGGCAGCAGGAAGGTGAAGAAGGGACATCAGCAACTTTTCTGGCAGTGGTACACATTTAAACACACATCAAAAAATACCCTATAATTTTGCTTTACCATTCCCTTACCTCCTCCAGACCTACCAAACTGTCCTGGAGAATCATTCCAAAGAAAGAAAATTAAAATAGGTTAACACTATCTGTACAGAGACTTCCCATTTCAAAAAGTATGACAAAACCAAAAAAGCGTCATTAGGAATGGTCAGAAGCTGCCTAGACCCCAAAATATTTCTCACACAATGGACTGATGCTGATTTTAATTCTCAGGAATTTAGTGTACCAAAAGCTAGTTATCGTCATGCTTTTGAATGGCACAAGGTGCACCAACATATTTAATAACTAACTCTGCTTTAAGAATCTGCATTGTATGTTTCTAATCCAACTTACAATGCAACTAGCAGGAAGTAAAGAAATCAGATGGCATGGTGTTAAGTTTTTCTTAGACACCCCAGGCTCTATTTCTCCTACTGGATTGAAAAGAGTGTGAAATGATACTGCTATAAGAAATAGCTTTCTATTTTTGATATACCTGATCAACTGTATACCACCTGTCATTATACTTACATGTCATATACCAAATTTTGGGTAATATCATTCTTTTCTAAGGTATATTTAATCTCTCAGGGCTAAAAGCATAGTGTAAGAACTCTAGTGCATATTGATGTTCCTGCATAGACAATAACATAGTATCTGAAGATACTTTGCACTAGATCTTGTGTTACAGAATGGGCCTCTGCTGTTCAGGCTTATGCATTTTTTGTTGAAAAGCTAAACATAACTAACTTCAGCGGAACATCTACTCATATGATTTGTATTGGGTGAATGGCTACAATAGCCCCTTCTTTTCCCCTTTCTCCTACTGAGTGCTTAAGAGCTCA
Organism: Apteryx mantelli; assembly: GCF_036417845.1. Lineage (NCBI taxonomy): Eukaryota > Metazoa > Chordata > Aves > Apterygiformes > Apterygidae > Apteryx > Apteryx mantelli. The sequence continues at coordinate 18,564,531 of NC_090020.1, forward strand.
TCATATCCCATTTTGTGAGAAATGAATAATCCTGTACTTTTCTGTCCACAGACACTTGGTAAGTTGTTTCAATCCTCAGAGAAAAGCTACGTCTGTTTCTTCTTTCCTATTCAGCATCCCAAAAAATAGTCCTAAAGTTGTGGTGCCAGCTCTTTCCCATACATCAGAAGATAAAAAACAAAACAAAACAAAATCTTCATCCATTTCTTAGTTATGTGAATCAGTAGATGTACCAGTACAGTCATGCTCCCCATTAGCACACACAAACCATGCAGATTACTGATCAGTTCATAAGATAAGCATGATAGTGTGTAGAAAAAAAATAGAAATAACAACAAGCTACTACAACAAAACCCCACACAAAACTATTACCTTAACAGGCTATAGCCACCACATGGTTAGTGCAAGACAAATTCTTAGGAAACACAGAATCAGTTACCGTAAGTTAGCAGTGAAAGCATGGCAAGATCCAGCAGAGCATATAAATACATAAAGAATTGGGGGCCCTGAAAAAAAAAAATCACACAACCAAGGGACTGCTGTAATATGGTGAAAGGCTGTAGCCATATGTGTTGCAGCCTTAGGATCTGGAGAGCACAGACAAGCTTTCTGTCATTTCTGTAGTTGCTGAGGGCTCTGTGACACTCCTATGTAGTCAACATCTGGCCAGCAGAAAGAAGACACAAATAAATTCCATATGTGAACAAACATCAGCAGCAACTGCCCAAAAAACCCAGGGAGGTTCAGATCTGCTGACACATCTGAACTTTCCAGTCGGCCCAACACCTGAACTGAGTAAAAACTGTATATTGCAGTCCAAGTCTAGTACCTGCACAACACATATATATTAGTAAATCTATCTTCCTCCTCTCCTTCCCTCCATCCATCCCTGATTTTTCTTTCTCCAATTTCTAGTCAGTATAGAACTTAGATTTTCTGAGTGTAGGTGGAGTCAAATGCCTTTTGGGGAGGGGGAGGGAGGAATTTTCTTTCTTATAAAATCCAACAGCTTACATATCCTGAATGAGACTGATTGATTGATTGATTTTCTCAGCTGGGCCTACAATGAACAATGAGTAAGATGACTTGATGGTTTGCTGCACAACTCAAGAACTTATGTATGACTGGGAGGTAAAGGAAGAGCTTCATACCCCATGCAAACCTGGCTTATCTGAATAAGGTAATTTTTTTATGCTATACTTCATTTTTGTTATTTCAAACAGACTGCTCAGAGCATTCAACCAATATCTTCCATCCTGATATGTCAGTAAGTTGTTTTATAGACCCTGTTCATTTAGGCTGGCTCTTACTGAAATTATGTTAATGAAGTTAGAAAGGACAATTTTGTTAAGAGGTCTTGAATTTGTGCCTGAAGAACAATAACTAGCTTGGCTATGTTGTATTTGAAGTTGGGGAGGCATGTGAGCATCAGCAGTATCAGTTATTATATGAAGACCAGAAGGTATCTGAGTCTGACAAACACAGTAAATATCTGTTTCCTGGCTGTGTACAAAGCCACATGTATGAAGGAAGTTTTAGCATATATTAGCATTTATTTCCTTGTTTCTTTCCCTCCTTCTTTTAATCTAACAATTAAAAAATATTTTAGTCAATGTGTTGTCATCTTATTAAAGACCTACTTCATATTTAGTTTTAAGTAGTTCATTTTCCTGAATAGTTTCTACTTGAAGGTAGTTTTGGTGGTAGTTGTGACCCAGTATCAGCCATTAGGTTATAGTAGTTTTGCCTTTGTGTATATCAGCAAGCAATTTTCTTTTTCGTTCAAACCCAAGTTGAATTACCATACTTTACTGGGAAACAAAACCAAAAACCCACTAGCAAGTCATGGTTCTTCATGTAAGCATGACAAAACTTAATACTTGCCTTTTTTCTCTTCTGTGAGAACCTGCTTCTGTAAAATGCTGAGTATCCCTGGCTCCTACTGAATCCATCCAGCCCCTAAGTGATAGTAAATATAGTTATTTAGGGGCCTTTATTTGTTAGTTGCATGAGAACAGGAAGACTGTGGTTCATGGCAACTGGAATCTTTTCTTGATTTTACTACCAAGTTGTTCTGTGACCTGCAGCAAACATTTTACAATCATGCATAAATTTGCCTTCGTAAAAAGCAGATTAGACCATTGAGCACCAGATAACTAAATAATGCAAGTCTCATTCTTTACAAGTTTGTATGGCACCCTAAAATGAAAGCAGCCAAACAAGATTTATGTAATTCATTATTATTTCCTGATTTACCCCTCTGAATCACTGACATGAATAAAAGCACTACTAGCATAATGGCTGTGTTAGGCTTTGGAGAACTTATGGCTCATGAGTAGAGGAACACCTAAAGTGCCAGAGAAAGTGCCTTTGTAGCTACTCAGCTGCAAAGATACCGGTTGCACTTTTACCTGCACATCCTTGCTGTCTCCAACTGGAACAGACAGTGCAAGCATCTGAAGCACAGTCATTTCCCCCGTCAGGTTAATGGCCCTACTGGCAAAGCTGCCTGGTCTTCCTGCTGCACGCGCTACAAGCACAGATCACAGCATTACGGCTTTCTTGGCTGAAGTTCCTGCCTCACAGGGCATCTGCTCCAGCAGCCACGGGAAAGCTCAGAGCTAGGAAGCAGTGGGATGCTAGAGATGATGCTTGTGCTTCCAAGCACAGCTTTGCATCCTCTTTGAGATTTCTTATGTGCAGGCAAGTGCAATGGAAAGGGCAGTTTCCCTGCAGCTTTTTCCTCCTTTCTTTTAATTGGTCAGTTTTAAAAGCAAGAGGAGAAACGAGAGACTTTTAAAAACTTATCACTTATGACTGCTCAATAGTTGAAAGCAAAAAGAGATTTGGGGTGATTTTCTCAACTGAGTTTTGTTCTCACTTACATGCCTGTAGCCAACTTTCACCTGCAAGTAAAGGAGCGTACCATCAGAGCATGCTGTCAGAGACAACACATCCACCCATTGCAACATCTCAGCTTTTCTCTGCTCAGTTCAGGCATTTCAGCAATTCCCTATAGTATGTAGCTGCACTGCTTTCAAATTTGTAGGACTCCTGAGAAAGATAGTAACTTTATTAACTAATCAAGCAACTGATATAGCCTCTTCATTTTGGAATTGCATCTATAACTGTGAACAGGTTGGAGAGTGAATTTGGAGCTGTGACATAGAAGATATTCTTGTAGGAAAAAGGTCATGAAAGTCTTATGAGCAGTAGAATCTGATTTATTCTCCTTTTAGGGCAGGGTTTGCCTAATGAAAGTAAAGAGTCCTGGGTGGTGTCAGGAAGTAGTAGATTTTATCATGGTTGCTTTAGTCTGGGTGCAGCTTGGTAAGTAGAAGCAGTTCTTCGATCTGTCCTGCGGCACAGATCCTAATCCCTTGCCTAGGCATGTCCATGCAGAGTGCAATAATGTCAGTATCACTCTGCCCCAGCAGGCTAATTTAGACAGAGTCTTGCATCCTTCTTTATGTTTGCTAATGCCTAAAGCCAAATTACGACCATGCTGCTTGAGCCCAGCAATATATGACATGGCTACAGTTTGATCTCATTTTATATTTTCTTACAGTATCTGAGCACTAATACAAATGTTAATGTTTTCAACCTCACAAAATTCATGTTCTGTGAAAGTATTAGCTGCATTTGATAACGGAGAAAACAGGGGGTCAGCAAGGTTAAATAATGTGCTCAAGGTCATCTAGAAACTGTGGGAATGAATTCCAGATTTCTTCATATAGACCCCAACCACGAGGCATTCCTTCTTCTCTTTTGTCTGAGCTTTTAGATTTTCAGGAGGTTGTTTTTTGCAACTGACAAATCTGTCTGGCTATGTCTGTCATGCAGATGTGTCTGGTGCCATATGTTGATCAGAAGTTTGAGCCAGACACATGGCAGCAGGATGATTTTGCTTCTGTTATCTATAAGAGCCTGACTGGTGCTTTGTACTGGACAGCTTGTAGAGCTATGGATTCCCTCAACCCTTGTCTTTCTCAGCTGCGTACAAGAGGATAAATGTAAGTACAGCAAGATCATTTTTAGCTCACATTCTCCCTCCTAAATCAAAACAGCTTTCTGTGCCATATCTCTTTTACTCTGTAGTTTATAGTGCAACCTGCCTGCTCAAAATTATTTTCAGTGTCTTTGAAGAAAAACAAGAAGAGTAGGAATGTTTCCCTCTCAGCTCTTCCATGCACTGCATGATTTTCTCAAGCTAGTCACAGACTTTCTAAGGAGAAATATGCTTTTTCAGCTACAGATTTAGTAAGATGTGTCTGTCTATTGAGACGTCTTCACAGAGAAGCACGTCACATTTGGACAAAAATGCTTTGCAGCACTGAAACCATCAATGTTTGTAAATGCTCAAATACTACAAAGAGGGCTCTTTCCCACTGCTCCTTGCAAGTTACTCACAATGTAAAGATGGTTATCTTGCTTCAGGCCAGAAGGGGATGCCTCAGGTTTAACCATAGATTAAGCATAAAGCAATAGTTCCCAGGTTCTGACTATTTGCAGATTGGAGACTTCCTGAGCCAGAGACCATTTTTGAGTATTTAGTGATCCTAAACAGTTTTCTACAGCCCAAATGTATCTAATATTTCCATGTAAAGTTTTAGCATCTTGTGACAAGGAGCTCCACAGTTTCACAATGTGCAAGTAGTGTCCAGACCTCTACTACCATATCTAACACTGGTTCCTTAATATACTCCTTGGAGACCAGAAAAATACCCAGTTTTATGCTGAATACCATTTTCAGTATTGCATCCATGCTGTTTAGGGAAAAAACCTATTGCCTCTGGAATTACTAAGAAATTATTGTCTTGGTTCTGAATTAGAATATTTCTTAAAATTTTTCATATTACTCTTAGTGTTACGAAATAATCTACATGAGTTAGTATTAAGTTCATGCATTTCCACCCTTCTCTTTAGTCAAAGTTACCAGTTCACCTGGGATATGAAAGACAAAACACACAAAAAAAGGGGTTGGCTGCAATACTCCTAGAATTTATGCAATGATCAAAAAGACAGTATCAAGGTCTAGACAATCCCATATTCAACCCCTTTAATTTTTCTGCTTTTAAATGTCATTTAGATCACAAGGTAATACATTTGCCAAATAGAAGGTTCAGTCTCCCAGAGAGAGATTCAAGTCAGCAATGGAAAGCCCACTGGATTCAGACTTCCAGATAAGTGAAATAGCCTTCTTTAATTTCTGCTTTTGAGGGCACCTAGAAGATTGAAACTGACAAGTTTCCTGCCTTTTGAAGGTTAAGGATCTTTTCTTTTTCTACCTCCTATTCAGTCACAATAATGATATCACTCACAGGAGCACATAGCAAATATAATTATGCTTTATTCTTATACACAGTTGTGACTGGGATTATTTAGCTGATGACTGCAAACAGCAGCTGCTATGGCCTTATTTGTAAACTTTATTTCATTGCCCAAAGAACATTAGAAAATATGGTATCATGTCATACATTTTTTTTTCTTGTTTATTATAAGATGTTGTTTTAAAAAATAGATGGGATAGGGTTCTTAAAGTTTACTAGAATGGGTAGGATACTGGACCTATCTTTGAGAATCTTAATGCCTACTTCATCTCTCCTTCCAGTCTTACCATATTCTCTCCCATTTGCACTTGTGCATGCTTCTTTTTGTCCTCCTTACCTGAACATTTTTCCTTTCTTCATTTTTTAACCTTTCTTCTCTTCCTCCTGTCTCCTGGCACACCTATTTCCCAGTTAATACTTTAAATCAAAGCACTGAAATGCATATTATATTTTCCATTGGCAATTACTTGTGTAAGCCATTCCTAGAGTATTTTAATTCATTTCCTTAACACTAGGCCTTTTCCTGATTTGCAGATCTGTTAAAAATCCTCACCACCAGCAAGCCCCAACAACAACAACAAAAAAGGAACTGAGAGAAGATCTGATAAGTAGAAAAGATGCAGGGCAAAGAGAGCAATTCACCAGATGGTGGGTATGGATGGGTTGTGGTAGCGTCAGCCTTCTTGGTGATGGGCCTTAGTGCTGCTGTCCTCAAGGCTTTTGGTCTGTTCTTTGTTGAAATCCAGCAGCACTTTGATGAACTGGCAAGCATCAGTTCCTGGATCACGTCAATAACGATAGCCATTTTTCATTTAGGAGGTAGGTATAAGTGTTCCTCTAGCACTTATTTTAAAATCTTAACTACTCAAGACATTTCAAAGAGCTTCCATAAAAAAATCTCACAAAACCAGACATGCAGAAGCAACACTTCCTCCTTGTCTTCACAAAATTGGTATTTGCATCCTCTCATAAAGATGTATCTATGCCTCAGACATGGAATGGATTAGTGATGACTCTTTGCATATACATAGAAATCTGGTTACCTTAAAGAACTTTATGTACCTAGGCTCGTGATTCAATTTTCCTGCAGGCCCTGAATCGAACTCAGTGGGAGTAAACCTAAGAACTTCAGAGCTTGCTGGATCAAGCTCATAAACCAGTTTGTGCAAGCTCACTGATTTCACAGTGACTATTACTTTTTCCAATTTCCGTAAAACAAGAGGTGTGACCCTGCCCTGTCAGATAACTATATACTACCAAAATGGTGGCTCTCAGTCCTGCTTTCCTCCCATTTCTCATTTTTGCCCTCACCAAGATCCCTCTCCTTCTGTCCATAGCCAGTTCTGGCACACTCTATGAACCATTTCAAGTCATTAATCTAACAGAAAACTAGGTTAAAAAAAATTTTTCAGTTCACCCAGAGCTAGTATAAGGAAGGCAAGACCATACAAGCAGAGAGTAAGGGAAGAGAGAGTGAACTATTCCAGTCAAAGGCAATGAGCTATTGGATCAGCTAAACTATCTTATCTCACCAGACTAATGAGGGAAAACTATCAAATGTACAATATGCATTCTTTGACTCTTCACTGAGTAGTCATTTTCAGAGCCCTTCGTACCCTTGTAAATTAGGTTATCCTTCACCATTACAGTGAGGATTCCAAACATGTGTAGACAGGAACTATACAGAATTTGTGATGTCCACATATTCTCATTATAGATACATGATTTTAATGGGTAAGTATACTTATGTAATAAATACTATTATAATTCTGGCTGTGAAGACATTTCATTGCACAGATACTGTGTAATTACAGGCATCCTACTCAGTTCACACCTATCAGGGTTACTGTTGTAATCACAGTACTTCCAAAGATCATGAACAACTGGTCTTCCTTTGAAAAACATATTCAGAAGAACAAAATAATAATTCAAAATAAAAATGCAAAAGATAAAACAAATTATAGGCTCACAAAATTTTATCAGTTCCATAAGCTGCTGTTTTCGTTGCTCAGTTTGGAGTATTAGAGCTTGTTTCATTCTGACAAAAAGAATTAATTAAAAAATCAGTAAAAAGCCTGTTTTCCCACTTCCTTCATGGACTCCAGAAATGAATAAATGGGAATCTATCAATTTGGTTCACAAATTAGGCTTATCACTGACCTGTTGTGGTACTAGTTTTGTCATTCAGACATATGAACTTAATCAGAAAAAAATGCCAATATAGGAGGACCAAAGAACTCAAAACCTTGATTTTGTTTTAAATTTACATTTTCATTATATAGGAATGCATCAAGGATACAGCAGAAAGAATGAGATTATCAGTGTATAAGACAACAAAAATTATGTTTGCCTAACCAGGGTCTGAAGTTGTCCTACTTCAAAGAAAGCAGCTATAATTTTCAGCAGAAAGGCAGTGATCTTCCCATCCTTCAAAACCTTTTGAAAATAATCCTATTTTATGAATACAGTCTGATGCCCAAACATTCTAAAACACTTTCTTACAGCAGTCCATGGTTCTCAGGTCACTAGGTAATTTTCATTATCTTTTCTTGCCTTTGCTTCATTTATAGGGAACAGAAGACTTTCTGCTGAAGATCATCTGAGCCTCCAGTTCATTGAGCATCTTTCCTGGCCTGACTTGGTCATTCTTAGTATGTTCCTGTGGGAAACCTCCAGTGTCATTTGTCTCAGTATGAAGTATGATCAGCGAATTATTCATTTTTCCCATTTGGATCATTTCAGCAGTAGCTCCAATCTCTTGTGTGGAAGGACAGTGCGTGCTTCTATATTTTGGGTTTGCATCTGCAGCAGGCAGTTCAGTTATCATAGCAAGGACTCCCCTATCACAAAAATCTGCCTCCTCTTAATACTAATGTGCATCTCCCACCACTTTTCATTTTTGCACAGTGATTGTTTTCCCCTACCATTTTTTGTAAGTTTTTTGTATATTGTCCTTTATTCTTTCAGACTCTGACCCTTAGCAGTCTTCACCACTTCCTGTTCTGGGGCTAGTTTCTTTCTTCTTTTCCTTGCTACCCCATGTTTAATTTCTACCTATTTCTGCTCCTCATTCTCTAATACAAAAACTTTCTCTGTAGCAGTATTTCTGCTCCAACTTCAGGTCTTTCTCCTGTAATTAAGTACTTCCATGGGTCTTCCTTGTTATCCCAGAGTCTAATTATTTTTTGCTCATCATATGACTCTCCAACTGTGTATGCATTGTCCTATCTCATCCCCTCCACTACATCTTTCAGACCATGACTGAATTCCAGTATCATTTTTACATGCTTATCAAAACATGGTATTTTTGCTGTAAATGCTGATGGAACATTTGGGGTTTGTATAGCTTCTTTCAGGTACCTACTGTCAGATAATATACATCCTGCAGCTTCTTCACCAATTAATGTCTGTCTGCTAGGTTTATTTCACTTGTCTTAGTTATCAAATTCTCTTCTTTCTTTTCTTAACACAGGAAAATATACAACAACTTGCCCCTACAAACTATTATAAAACCTACTTTGCTGTCTGCCTTCTGTTCATTGTTTCTGCACTTATTTCAGTTTATAGCAATGTTTCTTATGAATTCTTATGAATTTCAATGTATCCCTGAACTCCAGTTTCTAGATTCTCTATCATTTGTATGAAGCTGACTACCTATACTCACTAATAAACCCCACCCAAGAATTGATGGTGTGATGTGTTACTTGGGATCCCTCTAGTGGCTATGGTTATTTCACAGAAATGTATATTTACTGGTTTGAGATTGTCTCTGCAGAACATGCCTTTTGATGATAGGTTTAGTCTTGATCTTGACTCTTTGATGATGATGGAAAAATAGCTAGGGAGTATAACTGATCCTTAATTAAGCAAAAATGTTGTTAATAATTTCTGGTGCTTCTAAACAGTGACTAGAGACTGGTTCTTTGTTTTTTTTGGAATTTCTGCACCAAGTTATGAGCGTGACTGAGGAAAAAACCCTCAGATTTGTAGCTTGTGCAACTTTTCTCTCTTGTGTGTTGAAGAGTTCCTACAGTCTGCTGAGAGAAACAGTACTATTGAAAACCAAATTTAAGAAATGAACTGTACAGTTCCTGGAAAAAATACTGCTGCAAGTTAACCCTGGATTTTTTGTTCTTTATAAAACATTTGCAATTCCATGAACAGATGATTTTGCAAAGCTCTAGAAATTAAGAAGAGGATTAGTTTTATTCAGATAATTTTCATGCCGGCCATATCAGTGATACATTGACAATAATAAAAGTTTTATAGATTAACCTAGATAGTCTATGGCTGAGGCTTCACTTCCTGCCATGTTGTTAGGTGTACACTTACATGAAATTCAGTAGAACTGTTCCAAAAAGAAGGCACTGACATGCTCTTCTCTATAAAAAAGTCCACTTCACATATTCAGAATATATTTTGGAAGGGTTTTTCTTCTCTCTGCTCTCAGGACGATTACTCCCCTATCAGCAAACATCCAATTTTAGAATCACAGTCTCCCCCTTTTCCAGCAGAATACAGCAGAACTGTGACACTCTCTCTCTCTGTCTCACACACACACGTACCTCTCCTCCACAGAACAAAACACTGTATTTGAGACAGGCATTATATGGCTAATTCTTCAAATGCTTTATTTGGTTGTACAAGCACGTTAATCAGCTGCTTGTTCCTAATGTAATTATCTTACTCTTAATTTGCTGTTGATCTAGCCCCTGTAGCCAGCTCACTATGTGTAAAATACACTCATCGGGCAGTTGTGATTACTGGAGGACTCCTTGCTTTTTCAGGAATGGCACTGGGATTTCTTGGACTCAACATGGTTTAAATGTATGCAACAACTGGCTTCCTGCAGGGTATAGTTTTATGGCTTTAGAGATTTTTTTCACTTATAAATCAAAGCCCTTATTTTACAGTGCTGATGGTAGGAGGTTTAAAATCTGATTCCTATTGTGATTTTATAAATAACCAGAACCAGTAACAATCTTTAAAGATTGTTTCCCTCGTGTCCTGCTCTGAAAGTAAGAACTTGTCCTAGAAAACTGCAGTCACAAAGTATGATAATAATTAGATGGCAATAATTTTCACCTGCAAATTATTTTCAGTCAGAAAGTTAAAAGCATTTTATCTTTTAATCACAGCTGAAAGCTCTGTGAAGGTCTAAAGAACCTAAAGGCTGCTAAATTGCAAGAACATAGAGCTCCCACATTTTGTATTTTGTATCAAATAGTCCTATGTTTTTGGTCACAGGCCGAGGCCTTGTTTCCAGTCCTTTGCTTTACTCCAGGTTAAAATCAGTCAGAAAGCTGTTTTTAACAACTACCAGATTTTCCTGGAACAGGAGGTAAAGCTGGCAGGAAATAAAATAAATCATTCCCAGATCCATACTGGATGCATGAGAAAATGTCTGGAATTAGAGCCTTTTGGCAGTCCTGGGCCTGCTAAATAGTTTCTTGGAAGTCATTAAAAGTAGTGTAAAATAGAGCAGATTTGAAGCCAAGCAGGTCCATCCAGAAAATGAAGAGCATATAGATGCAATATGCCAGCAACCTACCCATCCTCCCCCATTTTCTAACCCTGAGCACAGCTCAGCTTAACCCAGAGATCTGATCCGGGACCATCTAGTCCTTAATTAGGACAGCATTAACACTCCAAGGTCTATCTTGTTTTAACCACATGGACATCTATTTTCCACCTAGTGGCAAATTTGTCATGCCAGCTTTTTTCTTCCACAGTCAGAATATAATAGTGTAAACTTCATACTCCTGTTTTGCTACTTAAACATACAACTTATTCTTACAGAACACGTGCCACAAATAAACTCTAACAAACAGTACAGCTGAGCTGATGCTTCTGCTAGAAACAAAACTGTTTTTCTTTTCCCAATTTTTAACTTTGCAAATATAGGAACATTTACTGTTTTAATTGTCACCTTCATACAATACCCCAGTGGTGTCTAACTGGTGCTATTTGTACTGGTGTTTTTCAGGACTTGGGATTTCCTTTTCATGGATACCGGCCATTAGCATTGTTAGCCATTACTTCTCCAAGAAAAGAGCTGTGGCTAATGCTATTGCCAGTGCTGGAGAATGTGCCTTTGCCTTCACCTTTGGGCCATTTTTCCAGTAGTTGATTGGTCAATATGGATGGAAAGGTGCCCTCTTGATCATAAGTGGCATCCAACTCAATATTTGTGTCTGTGGAGCACTGATGCGACCACTGAAAAGCAGCTGCCTCCCTGAGACTAGCTGTCCTGAAGCTGAGACACCATCTGGCAATAGGACACCTAGGAGAGACAGAGATAAGTCTCCCATCACACACAAAACCTTCAACTGGATGCTTGTGAGGAGACTGGAGTTTGTACTTTATGACATTTTTGGCATTTTAGCTGCTATGAGTTTTTTTGTTCCTCCATTATTTTTAGTTCCACTTAGCTACAGTCTTGAAATAGGTGAGTCTCGGACTGCATCTCTCCTGTCCATTTTGGCTGTGGTGGATTTTGCAGGCAGATTGTTATGTGGCTGGTATGCCAATCTCCATGTCACCAAAACTATTCATTTGTTGACAATGACAATTGCGCTGATCAGTACTTCTCTGATGCTGTTGCCACTGGCTAACCATTACCCGTCCTTGGCAATATTCGCTGGCTTCGACAGCTTCTTCTTTGGCACAACAGTTGCCATTCACATTACAGTGTTAGCAGATGTTGTAGGCATGTCAGATTTTGACAGTGCTCTAGGGCTTTTCATGCTCATTTGAAGCACTGGAGGTTTTGCAGGGCCTCCTCTTGCTGGTAAGTTAAGATACTTTCCTCAATATAGTTTACAAGTGGAAAGTAAAACTGTACTGAAAAGTCTTGACCTGAGCCCAAATTTCCCTGCCTTTTAGCTCAGAGGCACCTGGGCCAAGAAGTATTTTAAAACAAAGAGTCTGTTTAATTCATCTCAAAAATATCTTGCTCCCTCTCTTCTCTGTGACTTTAGAGATACCTTTCCAACATGAAAGCAGAGAAGAACGGCAGGGCCACACGATGTTGTTCCCATTTCCTGAATCCCACAGAATCCTGCTTGATGAACTCCCGCTGTCTTGCTATGAAAGTGTATCTCTGGGACAAGCAGCAGATCCACACTTACAGAGTGGAGACTGTTGGGTTACTGGCAATTTGAGAGCAGCGATGGCTGCATCAATGTTGAAATTGCTGGAAAGGTTTCTACAGAGGGTCACAGCTAACAGCTTATGCGAACCTCAGGGAAATATTCTTGGGGTGCCTGCTGTTTTCAGATAGCATTTGAGCTAACCAATATAATAAATGTGTAAAAAAAATTGTAAAAAACAGTGGGAAGAGAGACCAGACAGTGAAACAGCACATAGGATTGTGGGTGGCAATGATAAAAAGTTCATCTTGGAAAAACGCGAGAAAACCAAACTACAAGCTGGAGGGACTTTACAATGTGATACAGCAGAGAAAAGACCAATGCGACTTGTACAAAGTGGATCTGAGTCCTCATGCAAAGACCACTGCATGTAATAAGGAACTGCTCACAGATTACAGTGACTTCTTGGTAGTGGTGCCGCACTAAGACTAGAATGAGGGCTAGAGAACAGACCAAATCTGGACCAAATTTGCAGTGGCAGGAAACCAGTCAAGCAGCCTTCATCAGCCCACAAATGAATCTGCAGTTGTACCCGCAGAGCAGCCCATACTACTACATATACAACTACGGTACTACTACAGTATTATTATTTTTTCAGTATGATACATGATGGCATGAAGTATTGTGGTTGGATTAAAGTTACCTAAAAATCAGGGCCTTTTCGCTCATTAACCTCTGTAATTCTTTGAAAAGTGATTAACAGGAAAGCCAGTAACACAGCAGGCAAGCTTTCAATCTCTCTCTGTCCAGTAGAGGGCCTCTCCTTTCCTTTAAAATCTCATGCTCTATAATTATGGTCCAAATTACAGCAACTGAGGATAGCTATGCTGCAGAACACAGGACTACTAAAATACAGAGTTGTAGGATTTGTTTTTTTCTGCCATTACCTTTATTATCTGCTGTATTTTGGGTTGGAAGATGCTTCAGACTGTAGACCATTTTGTTTTACTAACAATTCTCATTATGCAAAATAAACGAGAAGTGAATTGTGTTTCGCATTTAGAAATGCTATAACAGAGTGATGATGATCTATGCACTCTTAGTGCAAGGATCTGCAAGATGTAGCACATACACTCTCTTTATGAGAGGATACATTCACGTTTATAAGCTAATTCACATTATCTCTTTTCTATCAGTTGACATTACTGTCACTTTTTTCTCTCCAGGTCTGATTGTGGACATGGCTGGAGATTACAGAGCAGGCTTCTACATGGCAGGAGCCACTCTTATCCTATCTGTTGTATTTTTAGTTATTTTAGATCAATTTCAGCAGAGAAAAGAAAAGAAAACCAGACTAACACTAAACCAGAAAAATCGATGTTGCCCTACCCTTCGCTCCATTTCCTGAAACTTCAGAACAGAAGATATCAAGAGCATGATGTAGTGGTGTGATTACATTGCACATATTACAGCATTTCAGGACTTACTGAAGTGTTTTCTTTTCTCCAAACTCAGTATCAGTAGGATCTATAAACTGAGAGATGTTTTGGGTAGGTGTGTATGAAACTCAGGAAAAAAGTCATTAGTTTACAAGTAAGCAACACCAATAATCATTGTCTTATTATTTTGATGCTGAAGTTGCATTTTGGCTATGCTCGTCTTCAATACAGTCCCACAAGGCTGTGATAAGCAAACTAGGGAAAATATGGTCTCAATGAAATTACCATGAAGTGTGTACCCAGCGGACTGAAACCCTCCCCCCAAATACAGACCCCACCTATCACAGTCAAGTAGGAAAAGGCACCAGCTGGAATGTCACAGCTGTTTAACCTGGGGCAAATACTGTTCAGTATTTTCATTTAACAATTGTTTACGAAAGTGAGAGTACATGAATACAGTGTTCAGTTAAAAGGTTTGCAAATACTCAGCAGAGCAAGGATTAGAATCCAAATGAACCTGATAAACTGAAAAAATGCATGAACAATTAAATTCAATAAAGAGAAGTGCAGTTCTAAATATCAGAAGGAGTAAACAAAACACACGCGGAGCAGGGAATGATTGATGAATAAGGAGAACTAGAGGAACTAAGGCAACTAAGTAACTAAGTAAACTAAGGTTACAGTTAACTTCAGACTGAGTAAGAACTCCAAATACAACGCTGTATTGCAAAAGGCAAATGCCTTCTGTGCTGCAGTAAGATAGAGGCAATAATGATGCTTGCGAGGCTTTAACCAGAAAAGGAACATAAATTGCAGGCAATTAAGGGGAACAAGAATGAGAAAGGTTTAGAAAACATGGCATAAAGAGAAAGGTCAAGAAATTAGGTTTGTCTAAGTTCAGAAAACAGAAGGTTGTGAAGGGCATGAGAACAGCCTTCAAATCTGTAAAAGGCTGAGCTAAAGAAGACATGATCAATTCCTTTCCTTGTTAAGGCAATTAGTAATTGACAGAGTTTGTGGCAAGGCAGAGTTATATAATTGGAAAAAGCTTCCTCACTAATAAAGACAGTGAAGCATAGGCATAGAAACAGACTACTTAGGAAGAATACGAAATCATAGAGATATTCATAAGACAGAATCTAAATATACTCAATTCTGCCTCAGAATAGGGGGATGGACTAGATGGTTTTGTGAGGTCCTCTTTAGTCCTACATTTCAGTTATCCTAAGGCTAATGTTTGCAAATATTTGTAATTTTGAGCAAATGTTTGATTTATGAGATTATAAAGATGCCTGTATTTATCCAAATCATATATTTTTTGTAAATTTATTTTATCTGGGGTGAAGAGAAGGTAAAAGAAGGGTGGAAGGATTGGATCATATTTAAACACAGTAAAAAAAACCCTAGCATTTAAAAACTTTAAACCTATTGCAAATATTATAGCTGCCCTAGTTCTGAACTTCAGAAACTTCTGTCATTGAAACACTCTATCTGTGAAGCCAAGTTTAACATGAATCACTCATATAAAATAATTATTTCCTGTCTCTTAGGAATAATAATCATTTCAAAATTTGAATTTAACTCACATTAAATCAGCCAGCCACTAATAAATCAAGTATCTATGAGGGCTTGATTACAGAATACACATTGGAAGGGTCACACTGAATGGTAAAGTCTCATAAAAGGGCCCTGAAATTTGTGACAAAACATTTTTCAATCATTTCAGTTTAAAAATTTACATTTTTTCTAGAAAGTGTTACTCTTCAGTCACTGCTGTGTTCAAGTACTTAAAACAACCTTTCAAAGGTTGGAAAGGAAAGGAAATCACTGGATGTGGGGGGTGAATGGAGAGGCATTTAACCTACACAATTTACACCTCTGAGTTTCTATAAAATTTTGCATTTTATTTGCAGTCCCTGTCACTGATTTCTGTTTTGATGCTTCCTCACATCCGGCACAGGCAGCAAAGAAGGTTAACAGCAGCCTGGGCTGCATGAACAGCGATGCAGCCAGTAGACCAAGGGACTCAGCTCCCGGCGCATCCAGTTCTGGGCCCAGCAGCGCAGAAAAAACAACTGGTGAGCAGGAGCGAGTTCGGCGGAGGCTGGCCGGGGTGCTCGACGTGGGAGCCCGGCGCGGCAAGGAGAGGCTGCGGCGCCGGGGCGGCTCGCCCGGAGCGGGGGCGGCTGCGGGGCACCCACAGGTGGGGAGATGCCACGGGGGCATGAGAAGAAACGTTTCCAACACTGAGCCGGGTCAGAGAGGTGGTGCTGGCTCCGTCCTCGGAGGGTGTCCAGCCCCGGCGGGGTAAAGCCCTGAGTGACCTGGTCTGCCCCCACCAGTGAGCCTGCTGTGGGCTGGGCTTGGACTAAGCACTGGTGGTGCCCGCCAGCCTGAAGAGGATCCTGTAATCCTATGAAGGGAGAAAAGGTAAGCCATTTTGCCGTTTTTTTGCTAAGCACAGTTCACAGTAGTGATCTTCTGGACATTGTGACAGTCAATGACAGGTGACGATCTGTTCCAAAGCATGGAGCAAATACTAAGTGAACATTTGGTTCCTTTTTGGGACTGCTTTTATGTCTATTATAGCAGGAATAGTGTTCAAGCTGCCACTGCTTTGATGAAATTAAGTGGAGGGACTAGCATAGCCCAAGTTTCGTTTCTCTGGACCATTACTGCAGGGAATACTTGCATGAGGTGTAATTGCAAATAACATAAAATTCTTGTAAGATGAAGATGATGCAAATTTTATTCTCATAGGGCATTCCAAATCCCATGTTTTTTAGGACCCTGCAATTCTTATGGAAGGGTCGAAATACAATTTGGACACACCGAATGCAATTACATTAGCTTGTTCTTCTTGGATGTGAAAATTACCTTGTGTCTTGCCCTCTACTGTGAGAGGGACTGAAGGGTAAATGGTACAAAGTAGGAAAAGAAAAACAGAGATCTTTCTCCACAAGAAGCATGAAAACATTATTTTACTATTTTACCAATTTTGCTATAAACTGTTCCTCTAAAATGCAACACAGGCCCTAGAACCTATCTTCCTTCTCAAGAATCACTGCAGAATTTAGCTGCTACAACCAGACATCATAGCGCTCACCCACATAAGATTTCAAATGAAGTCGCTGAGAGTTTTGTGACCAACCCTCATTTGAGAAAACCAGCAGTAGTCCAGGTTTTGCCAGTTCCCAATATCAGCTGAAGCCCACAGAGCTTGGACCTTATGCCATGCATCACTTTTACTGTACTTGCATCTCACCATAAAGGACTGTGAGTTAGAACCACTGATATAAAGGCGCTATGGGACAAATGCCTCACACTGTTTCTGAAGCGTATGCCACATCATGTGCTAAGACTGAGGTCACATCACATCTGCCTAAACCCATGAAGCTAAACACAAGAGCATAAGATACCTTTGAGATCATCCGATCTGAGATGATACAACATGTTGGCCAAAGGATCCTATTAATTAGGAAGGCAGGTGACCCATCTATTCAGAGTTTATTTCTCAATCCTAGAATTCTGCAAGAATATGAAATGTGATCTGCTATTGAGAAACAAGAAGCTGGTTTACTTCTTTAACAGGTCATCTCATAACAAAGTCAGGATTGCCCACATGTGCTATGCTGTTCTCATGCCAAGAGATATTTGATTGCTAAGTGGCCTCTACTGTGTGGTCCCTTATTGCCTGCAGAATACCTGGAAATAGAAATATTCACAGACGTCATCAAAGAAACATAAGTTCTTCATCACTTCTTCCACTTGTTTTCATTAACCACCTGGCATCACGTCTGTTTTACTGGTTTAAGGATCAGGCATTAAACTTCCTCCATGCACTAAAATCTATCAGACTTGGCACACAGCATTAATTTGCATGAGAGAAGTCAACAGAAATATGAACTTTGGTTCAGAAATATGAACTTTGATTGTCATCAATACCACCTGAAACACAAGGAATTCTCTCTACACATAGGAAAACACTTCTTTACTGTGAGGGTGATTGAACACTGGGACAGATTGCCCAGAGAGGCTGTGGAACCTTGACTGGTCATGGTCTTGGGCAACATGGTGTAGCTGAGCAGGGGGTTGGGCCAGATGACCTCCAGAGGTGCCTGCCAGCCTCAGCTATTTTGTGGTTCTGTGAATACAACAAAGGTACTGCTCCCTTTCCTTCCCCACTCCTTCAGTGCTTCAGTCCTGTATCAGCTGGGATCTATTTCAACCTTTGGTCACTACTGTTGGCTCCAGAGTAGTGTAATGAACTCTACTCCTGCTTCACATCATTCTTCTGCACCCTTTGCTGGAAACGGCAGGGACATGCCACAGGGACTCACTCTGCTTGGTTTATTTGCAAAGCAAGACTTGCCCTGCCCTGAAAAAGGCAAAAAGCTGCTTGGTCAGCCTCCCTTCAGTCAGCCACTAAGAGTGAGAAGCAATGGCATGATCCCACTTCCATGGCTTCCTTTGGCAGAGCACATCCCTCCACAGAGATCCTGCATGATACTGAGTAACTGCTTTGGTTTTACAGGGCTGAGCAAGGAATACACAACATAGGTACAGAACTGATCTCACTTCAGTGGACAGCCCACAGATGGAGTCAGTCACAGGTTGTATGTCCTGTGGGGGTGGGAGGAGGAGGAGGAGTGCAAGAAAGGCTTGGCAATCTGCTATTGCTCTAGTGGAAACCAAGCTTATAGTATGCAACAGCACTAACCAATGCGAGATGAGGAGGTAGGTGAACTTTTATAACAGTGGGGATTTCAGATAACTGATTTCCCAAGGCAGCCTCTGCAGCACACAGCCCCACCCATTCTTTGGTCTGGATGGGTGGTACCACAGCACAGAGCAGACTTCATAGCAAACGCTGACGCAATGCTCCCACTGTGCCCTAAGGCCTCATCTCCTATGGACAGAGGAGCAGGATGAAAGGGCAAGAGTTTCTCAACCCACTCTCCACTCAGTGCTATCCCCATTCAAAACTCAGCTTCATCCACTGGTCACAGGAGTTCGTCAAGGGAAAAAGGACCTGGACCTATCCCAGGATTCTCGTTACTCTGCAGGACCTTGAGTGGAATAGATGGCCACAGTCAATGGACCTACACATTTCAGTGTCAGAGGCACTCATGGACTGAGAGGCTTGCTCTACAGAGCCCTCTGAACAACAGGCTGCAGCAGTAGTCCTCCTTCTGTCCCTCACCTTGCTCCTGCAGTGCTGCTGGCAGGATCCTGGTAGGCCATCCCGTAAAAGATGCTACAGGCCATGGAGATGTTATTAAGGATCACACTGGAGGCTTGGTAGGCTCCAGCTGGCTTCACTATGATGCTCAGCAGGTCTGACAGCAGTTCTTGCCCCACACAAATGTCAGAGGCTTGGGAACAGGACACTCCAGAGAGTCTGTGGGAGTAGCAGCTCTTAAGGGAAGTCTTTAGCCTCCCTCCAGATCTGCCAAATCATGTACCCAGGCAGCAGTTGGTGGGCCAGCCACAGGAAAAGCAGGGGAAGGAGGAAACTCAGCTCAGTGATGAGACAGGACTAACAACAATGTGCGGACTCAGTCTACAGAGCTCCTATCCAAGTACCCAAGACAGAGTGGTAGGATAAGGCCCATGTGGACCCACCTGAGGCAGGAAGGGTGTGATCACTCTTGCAGTGTCTCAAGGAAGAAGTCTAGATTCAGGACAGACAGGTGATTTCTCCTGAGAGCCACAAAGTGGGAGGGAGATGTGACAGGTGCATGTCTTGCTAAGAGTAGTAAAATGTTTTTATGTAGGGAGGGTGAGATGGAGGAGCTTTCCCTCTTTCAGGGCCTAATCAACTGGCTTTGTCCCCATCTCCCTAGCTCTTATTTTAGCCACTGCTATCCCAGCCCCTAGGAAGGCTGTCTTCTCCCCACCTTGGTAGAGCAACTCCCTGAAGAGCTACAAGAAAGCAGCTTCCCCTCTCTCTTTCCTCCTCTCAGTCCTTTTGAGCACAGCTAGTAAACCAACCACTTCTCCCCCTTCTCTTGAGATCAGTGTAGCAGACATCAACTTCTGCTACATTTTACTGAACAAATCCTATGCTAACGAAAGTGCATGTGAGAGTAGCAACACCACCTCAGGAGAAGGGTCAGCAGTCAAATATATATATCATATACTGAAAGCAGACAAACTTAGAGATGACAAAAAAGGTCAAAAAGAGAATGCAGGTATTAGTGAAGACACAATCACTGTAACTGTGTTTGTCCAAAGGGACAATGGACTGAGTGCACCTGAGGAGCAAGATTCCTCCTCCTGATCAGGCAACCTATAGCAAATGCCCACAATAACGTCATCCATATTGGTCTGCCCTTTAATCCTTATCCCTAAGCTCTCAGCCAGCGCATCGCCCACCCCCAGGCAGAGCTCCATACATTCCCACTCCTCTCTCTCATAAAGGACAACTCTCCCTGCCCACCCTCCTTGCCTGCCCTTCCTAAAGAGCCTGTAGCCATTGCAGCATTTCAGTCATGCGAGCTATCCATGTCTCTGTAACTGCAATGAGATCATAGCCCTGCAACTGCACCCAGATCTCTGTTTTCTCCTGTTTACTCCCCATGCTGCATGCACTTGCGCACAAGCACGTCAGGCACTTCAGAGAGGTATCCACACAAGCCGATTTCCCAGAAGGGGTGCAAGAGGTTTCCCCATAGCCTTGTCTTGTAGGCACTTCCTTGCCTGCCTGCAGATACTTGAGGTGCCCCCACCAAAGCCCTGTTTTGTTGACTGTGTGGTCCCTGTAACTCTCCCCTGTCTCTCCCAGTTTAAAGCTCTCCTTAGCAGGCTGGCCAGCCTGCTAACAAAGACACGTGTGCCCCGTTTAGTGAGGTGGATCCCATCTCTCCCAATCAGTTGTCGTTCTTCAAACAGGGTCACATGGTCATAGAAACCAAAAATGAGTTAGCCACTGACTTGTGGGGACAGAATTGAGGCTTCAGAAAGCAGCACCACTCTCTTGAACTCAGGTATGGTGTCCTGAAGTTAGATGCACAGAAAGTGAAGTCAAAATCCCAGCTCACCTTGATAGTGGCCCACTTCACCCCAAACATTTGCATCCAGGGTTGCTCATCCCACATCTCAAGAACGACGTAGTCCTATAAATATCCTGGGCTCAAAAACACCAGGCAACCACAGACAAAATAGCTGCAAAGAAAAACACTCCTGGAAAGCAATCCAGTCTTTTTTTCTTAGGAAAAATAAGGTGCAGGAACACAGGCACTGAGGCATTCAGGGCATCCCCATGGCATAGCTGCTATAGGATTAAGACTACTGCTTCTTCTGTACTGGCACTGTTCAGAGATGTAGTTGGGGGAGATGGGCCTGGCACTGGGGACCACAGCTACACTTGGAAATTGCATAAGGAAAAACAGGCTTTCATGAACCAGGCCTTCTGTGTGTGACAACGTACTAATGCTGTCTCTGTGAGACAGTGTCCTGGACAACATGGTGTTTCCTAAAGGGGCCTGCAGTTGAGGTGGCAGCAATTTGCGGAATAACTTCCTTTCAAAAAGCTCCACATACAGGGGACTCGTTCAGCCCAGGAGGCCACGTAATATCTAATTCAAAGTAAACCCACAAACCATGTATAATGGAGAGTTGAGTATTCTCAGCACCAACTGGTGTAATCCTCTTATCCACTCTTACTGTACTGTGTTACTTGTTAACTTAGATGTAGCATTGAAATGCTCAGTTTCCACTGAAATTCCTGTCAAAAGCCTTTACTAAATCAGGCATCAAGCTACTTATGTTTCTTTGCACTGTCCGCCCTAGTGAACCTCAAATGCCAGAGAAAAATAAAGATTATCAATTAAGGCACATAAATAAAAGAATAAAAATGCTAGAATCTCATACTAGAAAGATGAAATCACACAATCAACAGAATAGAAACAATTGCCATTCTGTTTAAAAGGTGAGATAAAAATATTCATTTCATACCTATTGTCAGGACTCAGCAGACTGTTATACTGGTTTGCCAGAGGCTGTTGGCTATCAAAAGAAGTCTTGATTGCTTTGGGGTTTCTCCTCCTTTCCCATCCTCTTCTCCTCTTGAAATGTTATCTGTTCAACATAGAGCTAAGCTGCTAACAAGTGTAATGTCTTTAAAAAGATAATGCCTGTTGAATCTGCACTTAAATTCCAGTGACTTTACACTGACGGAGTTAGCAGCGCTCCCAGAGAGAAACAGGTTTTGTAAAAGATAACTGAGATCGAAACCACGACGTGGTGTTTCACCTTATCATCTATCCAATTCCTAAATAGCAGCATTATGTATTTATATACCACAGATCTATGACAAAGTCGTTCTCTTTTTTCCTCCTTGTTATACTATTAACAAGAGATTCCTTCAGAAGATAAACTGTTCAGTCAGTTGACATTTTTCCCTCCAATGCGTGAGGCAAA